>NC_137793.1:22360788-23010559 GCF_963383645.1 Muscardinus avellanarius | reverse complement strand
GTTTACCAGCCAAAGCACTTCTCCTATGCATGTTTAGTGAGTCAGGACTGCCAGCAAGCCTCTCAGATTCACTACTGCATCCGATCAGGAAACCAAGGCCCAGAGAGGCCTGGGCAGGTTCGAGGCCACACAGCCAGCACCCTGCAGAGCTGGGGTTTGACTGCAGATCTCCTCGGGCCGTGGGGAGAAGGGCACCCAGGGTGGAGCAGGGGCTGGCACATACCATACTTGTCCCCGTCCTCGCCCCGGGCGCTGATCCTGCGGCCCAGGACCTGGATGTGTTTCCCGCTGGTCCGGCTGTAGAGTTGGTACAGGCGCAGCTGCTTCCGGCTCACATCGTCCCGAGCCCGCGTCTGGTTCTCCACGTGGATGCGAAAGTCCACGTTCTCCTCGGCCACCAGCACCTGCAGGGAGAGTGCAACCATGAGCCAGCTGCGTGCCCAAAGCAGGGGCCTCGGCATATCCTCAGAACTGCCCCCCACCACCCCATTTCACAGATGAGACCGGCCAGGCTCAGAGAGGTCAGGCATTGCCCAAGGGGGCCCAGATGGGAAGCAGCGGCGCTAAGAATCAGGCCTGGCTGGGGCAGCTAAACTACGGAGTCTTCTGCACTTTTTACCACAGCTCCGCGAGTCAGCAAGAAGTGAAGCCACTGACTCCTCTGTGGCCTTGGGCAGTGTGCTGTGCCTGATTCCTTCTCAGCCGGATCCATGGCATCCCCCCCCCACAAAGAAAAGGACCCTGGGGCTCTTCTCCGTGCCTGAGGCTCCTCGTGCTCACTCCCACCGCCACATCTGCCACATCTGGGCTCCTCTAGGAGAAGCCTCCACTTTGACTCTCCCTGTACTCCTACCACCGGGATCCCCCAGGAAGCCATCTCTGCTTATGCCCACACACACCTCTCTAGCCCTCCTCCTCAAACATGGCCTCTCACCTGGACAATTTGCACCTGCCTCCTCATGGCCTCCTACTGATCTAGTCCATCCTTGTCCTGCTAATCCATCCTCCCCCAAACCCAAACCAGTCCTCTTAGAGACTCCTCCCTGCCCCCCTCCCAGGGGCTTCCAGCACACTCAAGGGACGCCCTCCCTGGCCGGCAGGGAAGCCCCCGGTTCTCTACTTCCTCCATCACCCTCTCCCCACCACCCCCACTGGCTGCCTTACCTGGCCTTGGGGTCTTCCAGACAGAAGCATGCCTCTGCCTCAGGGCCTTTGCACTCCCTCTGATGCCTGCTCCCCCATCTCTACACTAGGGTGCTTAAGTAGGGTCTCTGTTCAAATGTCACCTCCTCAGATGTGCCTTCGATGGATCACCCTTCTTAGGCAGCCTCCATCTCTCACTCTCCATGAATGAATAACTGACCACATTTTGTGTTTCTTTCTAGTACTTGCTGACCTCGGGTGCCATCTACCAACCTGGTTTTAGAGTGCCTGCCCCCAACTGACTGGTGGCACCATGAGAGCTGCGCCGTTTCCTCCTTGTACACAGCTCTCTCCCCAGCACCTGGCATGGCAGACACCCAGACACTTGCTGGATGAATGAACCAATGAACAGACGGGCGCTGCCAAGACCTGGAGTCCTGGCATGCCACTTAGCATGAAATGAGGTTCTCCTATGCCCTGCTAAGCGTGTGGGTATCCCATCCCATCTTAACCACAAAGCTGACCAGGTCCAGAAGCCCGGGCGGCTTTCTGGGTCTGTTCCATGCACCCACAAACTCTGGCAATGCAAGGCCCTGACACATGGCCCCACCCACTCACAGCACACCCTGGCTGCCGGAAGCCCAGGACTCTGTCCCCATGCCAACTCTCCCCGTGCCAACTCCTACCCCAGCCTGGGCTCCGGAGGCACTTCAGCAGAACCACATTACTATAGCTCACAACTGGTCTCCTGCTAGAAGCCTCAGCCCACATAACATGAGGAAACTGAGGCCCTGCCGCTGAACACCCAGAACTGACCCAGCCCTGGGGCCCCAGGCCTGCGCTTCCCATGCTCATCCCTGTAGGACCACGCCACCTGGCCCTCAGTGCCCTTGGCGCTGGCCCAGGTGCAAGGCCCAGGCATGCTGCTCTCTAGCTAAGGGGAAAAGGGCAGGCCCCTGGCCTCCCTGTGCCCTGGTCCCTCACCTGAGAAATGGGCCCAACCATGCTGGCACCCACCATGGGCTGCTGTGAAGATTAAATATATATCCAACACAGCAGGTGCTCAGATCCCACCAAAGGCTCCAAGGGAGCCCAGAAAACCAGACTGCATCCTGGGAATACGTCTCTGTTCTTCAGAGTCCCAACACGATGCCATGGGGACACTGATCACCCTGCTTAACAGATGTAGAAACTGAGGCCTGAAAGGCTTAAGTACACTGATCCATGCCACACCGCCCGGTGGGGTGGAGCTGGCCTGCTGGCCCCCTAAGGAACCCTCCTTGTGACCACCTGCACGGAGTGGCCTGAATCTGCTACCAGGGACCATCTCGCTTCCCACCCTCATGCCCAGGGACAGAAGAACTCCGTGCCCAGAGGCCTACACCTGGCAGGCATGTGACCTGAAGATGCCCTGCCCGTGGCCTTCCTAAAGCAACTTTTGGAAGTGGCCCGGCCCTGTCCCCTCCCCCAAGGGTAGGCTCCGGCATCCTCCACCTGCCCCTCAGACTCCCTTCCTGCTCACAGGAGGCCTTATCGACCAGAGGTCAAACCAATCTCCTCACCCCAGGGCCCCGAGGGCAGCGCCCTGCCCAGAAGCCGGCCTTTCATTAATGATTTTCTCCCAGGCCCACTGGACAGAGGCAGCGCGAGTGACCCAGGGTCAGAGGGGCTATTGGGTGGCCCTTCCCCAGGATATTGGGGAACAATCCATCTTGCCCAGCTCACACCATTTAAGCCACACTCTGGGACTCAATCAATCCCGAGGGAGATAGTGAAAGGAGGAGGGGGTGGCCTCTCCCAGAAATGGGGGCCATGCTTCCGAAGGCAAGGAGTGTCCCTGGGGCTCCTGCAAGAGGCCCCGGTGGGCTCAGGCACTGCCCCCTCTGCCTGGCTGTCACCTGCCCCAGGCACCTGCTCTGGGAGCTGCCAGGCCCCCGCCTCCCAGGCTAGAGGACCCATAGGCCCACAGCTATCCCCAGAGTCCTGGCCACACATCCAGCCTATCCCTAGGTCTCAGCTCCACCCCCAGCAGGCAGTCGGCAAATGCTTGCCAAGAGGCTGTGGCTAAAAACAAGGGGTATCTGGAGGCCTACAGTGGGCCCACCACCCAAACAAGCAGAATGGCCCATGGAGGGGCAAAGAGCGCTTGACCTGGTAGAGTGCCATGCCCGCCTCTGCTACGAAGCCCCTAGACGTGTTCCCCGTCCAACTCCCTCAGCCACCCAACAGCAGAGGACCAGCGAGCCCTCCTCACAGATCAGACCCCAGGCTCGCTCTCCAGACCACAGGGCCAGCGGGGTGAGCTGAGCCCCGGCTCTGCCCCAGACCACTCACAGGAAGGGCTGCCTCAGGGGCATCCATTCCTCCTGTCCCGCTAGTGGGGTGACAGGGCGCTGGCTGCCCGGCTAACACCTCCCTCCCCCGAGTGCTCAGTGACCAGCTGCAGGGCCAACAAAATCCAGCTGCGGCAACTCCCACAGCAGCTGAGCACGAAAAGGATGTCTGCCCCCTTCTAGGAGGGAAGGGGCCTTGGTCCCTCTACCTCCCCACCCCATGCCACACACCTGGATAAAATTCTGGGTCAAAGCAGTTTCCCACAGTGGGGTGATCTATCTCCCCTGGAGCCTAAGACTCCAACTATCCCATCTGTCCCTTCCCTAGAGTCTGCACCTCTGATGGAAATACTCATTCCCCAATCCAGAGCAGCACAGAGGCGACCACAGCTGAAAGTTCAAATCTCCCCCCAGGTCTGCCAAAGCCTCAAGCTCCAGGGACACTCACCTGGCCCAGTGCTCAGGGGAACGGGCCTGCCTGCCTTCTGCCCAGGCTGGTCTCACCCTCTTAATGCACACCGGAAGCCGCCTGGCTCCCACCACCCACAGGACAACATCCAAATGTCCTTAAGAAGGGCCAAGCCCGGGCGTGGTGGCGCACGCTTGTAATCCCCGCGCTCGGGAGGCTGAGACAGGAGGATCGCACAGGCTCAAAGCCAGCCTCAACTACTTAGTGAGGCTTTCAGCAACTTAGTGAGACCCTGTTTCCAAATAAAATATAAAAATAGGTCTGGGAGTATAGCCCGGAGATTGAAAGCCTCTGGGTTCCACCCCCAGTACCACACACACACAAAAAAAAAGACAAAGAAGAGCCGAGTGTGGTGGTGCACGCTTGTAATCCCAGCACTTGGGAGGCTGAGACAGGAGGATTGCAGTTCGCAGACAGCTTCGGCTACTTAGTGAGACCTTTGCAACTCATGGGAGACCCTGTTTCAAAATAAAGAATAAAAAATAGGGCTGGGGGTAGCTCAGGGGTAGAATGCCTCTGGGTTCTATCCCCAGCACCCCCCCAAAAAATGTCCTTAAGTGCTAGCCCCTCATGCCACGCCTTCTTCTGTGATAAGCCAGCTTCTCAAGATCAACCAAGGTGTCCACTGGACATCCAACACCCACTAACATTCTCTGCAGCCTGAACCACCAGCTCTGAAAGGCATCTGTTTCTTCCCAGGCCATACTTCCCCCTTCCACAAGCTCCCTCATCTCACAGCTCACGGCCCCCACCCACACCACCTCCACACTCCACAGCAGCCCGGCCTGCACTAGCTGGCCTATGGGGCACCAGGCTCCGCCCCCAAGCAACGATGGACTTCATTACTTTAACCTTCAGCTTCCTCACTGGCAAAATGGGAACTGTGCACAACAGGTGCCTTAGAGGAAGATCATATTAGCAACGATCGCCACTACTTCTCTTCCTTTTCTTCTTTTCTTCACATTTGTTTTTTAAACAGCCACAACATGGTGAGGACTTGCTGAGTGCCAAGAACCACTGGAAGTGGGTTAACCTATAGATTGGCCAGAGAAAACCCTATGATTGGCGTGATTAGCATCTCTATGTTACAGATGGAGTATGAGGCTCAGAGAGGCTCCATCGCTTGTCCTCAGCCACAGAATCCATGAGGACTCGAGGTTCACGTCCTGCTTCCTCTCTGTCTGTGGCTCCAGCTCTCCACGCCTCTGCCTGCTGCCGTTCCCCCCAGGGCTCTTCCTTGCCCACCTTCTTTCCACTGCTGTGCTTCCCCTTCTTCTATGTTCCATGGTCTCAGTTGCCCCCAGTCAACTAAAATCCAAAAATATTAAATGGAGCCTGGCGTGGTGGTGCACACTTGGGAGGCTGAGCCAGAAGGCTCGCAGGTTCGCGGCCAGCCTCAGCTACGTAGTGAGACCCTCCACAACTTAGTGAGACCCTGTTTCAAAATAAAGAATAAAAAAATAGGCTGAGGGTATAGCTCAGAGGTGGAATGCCCCTGGGTTCCATCCCTAGTACTGCAAAAAGAAAGGAAGGAAGGAAGGAAGGAAGGAAGGAAGGAAGGAAGGAAGGAAGGAAAAAAAGTAGGCTGGAGGAGTAGCTCAGAGGCAGAATGCCCCTGGGTTCAATCCCCAGTACTTAAAAAGAAAAGGAAAATTCCAGCAATAAACAATTCACAAGTTGTTCTATGACGTTCTGAGTAGCATGGTGAAATCTCGTGGCATCCCTTTGTCCAGTGTATGCACGCTGTATACGCTACATACCAGTGAGTCATTCAGCAGCCGTCTCAGCTACTGAGTCAACTCTCTGGGTACTATAGCTTACACACAGAGTCCAGCACTATCACCAGTTTCAGGCATCCACTAGGAATCCTTTTTCTTTTCTTTTTTTTTTTCTTTTTTCAATAGTGGGGATGGAACCCAGAAGCATTCTACCTTTGAACTACACCTCCAGCCCTATTTTCATTCTTTATTTTGAAACAGGGTCTCACTGAGTTGCAAAGGGCCTCACCAAATAGCTAAAGCTGCCTGCGAACATGATCGTCCTGTCTCAGCCTCCCAAATGCTGGGATTACAAGTGTGCGCCACCACTCCCGGCTTCCACTGGGGAACTTGAATAATGTCCCTCAAGGAGAAGGGGAGGAAGACTGCATTCCAGGATGGCAGCTGGTTCAGGACACGAGCCATAGCTGAGGAGGGGAGGACAGTACCTGTGAACGTGCTGGAGGCCTTGAACAGCTCCCCGCCAGAGGGGAGGATGGGGTATGGTTGCCCTCGTTCACCTAGGTCCTTGACTGCTGATGCCTCTTGTAACCCGTCTCCCAGCAGCCTGCCCAGAGTGGAGGGCCTCCCTGGTGCCAGGAAGAGCAGCCCACAGACTCAGCCCCAATGCTCTTGCCTGCCACCCTAGCAGAGGGCCTTCAGAGTTTCTCCAAGTTCAGGATTTAAACCCAAGGTCTTTGCCCTCTCCAGGAGTGACCCTCATAAAGACAGCACCCCTCTCCACCTCAAAAGGCAGCTCCCCAAACTTCCTCAAGAACAATCAGCCAGGAGATGCTGCCAGCCAGCGCTCTGTGGCCTAGCACGATTGTTGGGAGCGATTCTGGCACCAGCTCCCACTCACTGGGCACGTGCTCCCTGCCAGGGCCCCGGCTGAGCATCCACCAGGCTGTCTCCTCACACCCCTGCAGCCTGGGCAGGTCAAAGCCGGCTAGCTTTGTGCTCTAGGTGACAGGGAGACATAAAGAGGCCCAAGAACCGGCCCAAGTTGTACAGAAATTGACTGCACCAGGATCTGAACCCATCTCAGGCTCCAAAACCCGCAAATTTCCCCCCATCTGGCACTCTTGCATAGAGGTGAGCAGGAAGACTGGCCCACCCCTGCACCTGAGCTTGGCCCTGAGGGGCGCCCACTCTCCCCTCAGCCCAAGCCTCTGACCCCTCTCCTGTCACACTCCCCACACCCAAGTCAGCCAGGACCTAGAGAGGCTGCCAAGGGCCCGGCCCCACCCCCAGCCTGTCCATTAAGCTCCCAGGGCTATCAATGTATTGATTGGCTGGCCGAGTGTCAGCATGGGAGGGGCTGCTGCAGGATGGGGGCTGGGCCTGTGGTCGGCCTCCCTCTCCCCATATATCAGTCTCTCTGTACAGATGGTCAATATGGGTGCTGCTGGGGCAGGTGGTCAGCCCTGGAGCCAGCCTGGGGATAGGGGCAGGACTTGAAAGACGCAAGCCCTCTTCTCTTCTCCCTTTCCCCTTCCAGCCAATCCCTGCTTCAGCTCCAAATCCCTTAAGCTTGTGGGTGGGGACAGTACTCATCTATGCCCATGAGACAACAAACCAGCCCCCCTTTATTCTGGCACTCAGTGCCCACCGGGACCTCTTGCACCATTTGCAATCCTGACCTCGATGTTCCTGGCACCCCAATGGGCTTGGAGAGCCCCACACTCCTCAGACTGGTCCCTGCTTTGAGGTAGCATGACTCCCTGTGCCTGGACTGTCTTTTACACACATGCTCAGAGGTTCACAGCCTCCTTTCCACCTGGCTTGCTTCTATCTCAAGGTTCAAATGGGGCGCCTCCCTGGCCAGCCCCACACCTGGCTTCAGGCTCTACCTCACAGTACCTGCTGCCCCCTTGAGCTCTGGCTCCCCAGCCCCCAACCCTCAATTTCTCTTGAGCCCCAAGGGCAGGCACAGGTGCTGACCCACTGGGGTCCCTCACCTGGCACCTGGAGGATGGGCGGGGGGAATCCAGGTACTGTCCTGGGGCCTGCAGCACGGGCCAGTCCTCCCTGGACTTCAGGAGCTGCGTGCTGGTCACCAGCAGGTCTCCCGGCACCCAGAGCAGAAGGATAACTGCAGCACATGGTTACAGGAGCCCAGTGTTATACCAGGGGCTAACCCCAGGGGGACCACAGCCCACGAGGGAGACCCTAACCCGACGCCCACGAGAATGGTGAGCCGCAGAGAGGGCAACCAGCCCCTGTGAGTTCCAGCAGAGAATGCAGCGGGTCAAGGGACAGCGAGAAAGTGCTAAGAGGAGGGCGGGAAGGAAGCAGCCCAAGGGGTCTGAAGCTGCCCGAGGGGGTCTGCTGTCCCGAAGGGAGCACTGAGAAAATAGCTGGAGCTCTGGACGTCTTCTGCAGTCGCCTCAAATCCCAGGCAGCGCCAGACATGCAGCAGGTGTCCCATAAATGTTCCTGGATCACTAATGAAGATCAGTACCGTATTTGAGTCCTTACTGCATACCCAGTCCCAGACATGGCTTCCATTACTGCCGCCAGCAGCCATGGGAGAGGGATTAATACCCCTGTCTTGCACATAATGAGGAAGCAGAGACTCAGGGAGGTCAAGGGCTGTGCCGAAAGCCACACAGCTGTGAGTGGCGGAATGGCAATTAAATCCAGACCTCAGTCCAAAGCCTGTGCTACCAACGCAGCCTGAAGGAGGCTCGTGCCGCTGATGCAGGGGACACCCAAGCTTTCTCCAGCGCCTCCTAGCACATGGTGCACCGAAGACACAGCGTATCACTGACTGCACAGTTCCTTTTCCTCAGTTATTCATTGAGGGATAGTGATGGTTGCTGGCCACTCTGTACCACAGTGGTACCCCACTATACAGATGGGGGGAACCAAAGCACACAGGCTGAAGATCAAGGAGCGCTTGCTGAACGCAGAGGCACAGCTGCGAAGCACAGAGCCCGATTCAGACCCTGGCGTCTCTGCTGCCTCGGCCAGCGCGTGCCTCACTCACCCCACTGACACCCTGGTGGGAGAGGGAGGTCGCGGGATAGGTACAGAGCCAGGGTTGCAACCACGGAGCCTGGTTGCTCTGGGGCTCACGGGAAGCTTGTCTTAGGTCCCGTCTTGACACCGCAGCATTTTAAATGGGTCTGAGCCTATGCCACTTAGATCTCAGAGCAAAGGAACAGCCAGCAAGCCTGAGCAAAGCCCAAGCGGCCACTTACCTGATGATGTTCCAGAACAAATGCCCACACTCAGGCCCAAAGCACCAACCACAGCCACACGGGCAGGGCCCGTGGCATGGCAGGCCTGCTCCCTCGGAAACCCATCATGGGACCCACACCGAGGTCATCAGAGCAGCCCTGCCCGCAGGGAAGAGGCAGTCACTAGTGACTGGGAGGTGGCCGGTGTCCTGCGAAAGGAGCACTGAATGTACCTGACTGAGCAGGCACAAGAGGATCAGGCCAGAGGCACAAGAGTAAGTCTGGAACAAGAGCTCCAGGCTCTGCACTCGCCCTGGGAAGCAGGGACAGTTTTGTTGGTTCTTTTTTTTTTTCTTCCCAACTTTACATATGCAGAAACTAAGACTCAAGGAGGTAAAGCGATTTGCCCAGCTCGACACACAGCAAAGAGAAAACAAAGCCACAATCTGAACCAGGTTAGCGGACTCCAGAGCCCTCCACCTGCCTTTTATTAAGCCTGGGTCCGACAGCCTGGGGCCCCCGCGAGGCACCCAGCTCTGCCTCTCTCTTGCTGTGGGACCAAAGGCAACTTCCTGTACGCCGAGCCTCCTGCCCTGCACCTGTGGAATTCTCTAATTCCAAGCTGGTTGTGAGCGTGGCTTGGACACTCTGAGAATACAGCTAGCACACACTGCCGCAGGTATTGCTACTGCTGCTGGCATTAGCCTGATGGGCTGGCACCCTACTTTTCTACACCCACAACCTTCCTGCTAGAGGACTAGTCAGATCCAAAAAGTCCTTCTGAGGATGGAAGTCTCCTCCCTGTCCCCTTCCAGCCTCCTTGTGGGTACACACAGCACCCAAAGGTGCCCCCACAGGCACCCACAGAGCTGTCCCAAGCAGGGCGGAGGCTGCACCAGTAGCCTGACCTGCTGCCCAAGCCTGCAGACCCTGGCCATGCCAACCACAAGAAATTTAAAAAATCCTCCTTCTTATCTCTAAGCGGGTGGCACTCCGGGCGACAGGAATGCTGGCTGTGTGCCCTGCCTTCCTCCCCTCCACCCTGGGAAAGAGGCTGGGAGGGGGCTACTTCATGCCCGGGCCTCCCCACAAAACACCCACCCACAATCCCCTGGGAGGGTCAGGGTCTGCAGACACCATGTCCAATGTCCCCAGCTGCAGAGACAAGCAACCCACCTGGGCTCAGATCACCCCACACACACCAATACCCAAGCCACTTCTCTTATTAAGTGCCCCAGGGTGCTTCTTGGGACTCGGTTTCCTTGTCAATATCCTTTCTGAATAATTCCAGGATTCTTTCTGGAAAAGTCAGCTTCCTGTGGTAGAATGCAGATAAGATCTAGAGTCCAGCCTTGGGTCTTAGCCATGCCCTGAACAAAGCCCTCACCCACACCTCTGGGCCTTGTTTTCCAGAGTGTGAAGTAGGAATGTCACTCCATCCCACTCCTGCCCACCAGCAGTGCATCCCCAAGGATGGGATGAGCTTCCTGCCGTAAGTAAGAGGCGCAGCTCTCTTTCCCTCAAGTCACTCCTCAGCCTCAATTTCCTCCTCTATCAAATGGGAAGATGTTCCGCCCTGCCTTGCTACGCTATCAGTGCTGGGAGGGAGCTGGGTAAACACAGTCCCCCTCTAGACAGGACTCCTGGAGGCCAGGAATGGACAAGGTCTTGCTCCGGGGGCCTGCAAGCAGCAGCACAAAGTGAGCGCTGAAGAAAAACCTCACCGAACGGACAGATGGATGGTGCTGTTTTAAGAATTTTAAAGTGCCACCCACTAGGACAGCTTCCCACACACCTCTTGCCCTTTGGGGACGCTGTCCCCGGCTTCCCAGTCCTGGGGAACTTCAAGGAAGGGTCTGAGGGTATAGAGGGTGGTCAGGCTGAAAAGGGCTTGCAAGGGAACTTCCAAACTGGAAAGCCATGAAGTGAGAGAGGACACGGCGCCAGGGGAGGGCCGAGGGGCTGGCTGGAGGGAAAAGAGCCAGGAGGAAGCCCCCGCCCGGGGCGGGGAGGCGAGGAGCCTGCAGCAGGAACAATGTCACGCAGGTGCCCCAGAGCCAAGTGAAAGGCCCAGCCCGGTGTCATTGTCAGAACTCAGCCAAGTGCGGAAAAGCAATTTACTGGTCACGCCGCCTGCTCCCGCGGAAATGTTTTAAAGTTCTTCCGATTTGAGCTATCCACGGTGTCCCGAGTCGTGTGGAGAAGAACTGAAGGGATTTTATTAAATTCCCATCATCCCGCTTCCCAGGGCAGCCAGGGGTTTGGGTGAGGGCGGGGCCCAGCACACTGGGGGTGGGCGGAGGACAGTGCCTGGCATTGAATGTGCTCATGGAAACGTGGATGGTGGTGGGGGGTGGGTGTGTGCAGAAACACATCCCGGCCTGGTGGCTCAGGAATGGGAGGAGGGGAGGAGCCCAGAAATTATTTCTAAGACTGGCCAGGTTTCCCAAAATAGCGACGTGGGGCAGGGAAGAAAATAGGTGTACCCACTTCCCAGCTGGTCAACCTGCCTTCTCAGGTAAATGAAAAGTTGAGCTGGGCATGGTGCTGCACATGTATAATCCCAGTACTTGGGAGGCGGAGACAGGAGGATTGCAGGTTCGAGGACAGCCTCAGCAAGTAGTGAGACTCTCATCAACCTAGCAAGACCCTGTTTCAAAATAAAAAGAAAAAAATAGGACTGAGGATGTAGCTTAGAGGTCCAGTGTTCCTGAGTTCAATCCTTAGTGCTCCCAGACACACAATAAAAAAAATATATATTGTAAAAATTTCTTCTACCCGCTATCCTATGGCACTTCCCCCTCAGGATCACCCATTTTACGAATGATGAAAATAAGACCCC
This sequence comes from Muscardinus avellanarius, assembly GCF_963383645.1. Taxonomy (NCBI): domain Eukaryota; kingdom Metazoa; phylum Chordata; class Mammalia; order Rodentia; family Gliridae; genus Muscardinus; species Muscardinus avellanarius. The sequence goes on along the minus strand of NC_137793.1, from coordinate 22,998,830 downwards.
CCAGGTGGCCACAGATGGGAACCCTGGCGAAGTAAACCTGCCTCCAATGTGATCGTTCTTCCAGTATCAACCCAGCAAACTCTCTGAAGGGATAAGACTACAGACTCCCTGCAACTCACATTGTGGGGGGTCCACCCCTCATGTCTAAGGGCCACTGAACCTTTGCCCCTAAAATGTGAATGGGAACATGAGCCTGCAACCTTGCCTGAACACACACACCCCCATTCCACTTCTGTACCTTTTAGGCATCTGAGGTACTGCTGAAAATCTGTGGATTGCTAAGAACCCTCTTCCAGACACAGCACGTTTTGGGGGACTATTTTCTGTGCAATGTTTCAAGGATACCCATCCCCCTCAATCCCATCCTTAGATATATTCTCAGGGTGCATGGACCAGGGACTAAAAACAGCCCAGGAAGCTTGGATGTGAAAAGCTAGAGGGGACAAAGGGGCAAAGGGGAGCAGAAGGCAGGAAAGAGGAAAAGAGGCTCCCTCACCTGCTGGAAGGCTGCCTGCCTCTTGACCTGCCCCACGCAGACCCCCCAGCTCTTCCTAAGCTGGCTCTAGTGCTGGCCAGGAAGTGGAGGTGGGTGCAGAACCCAGGCTCCCTCTCTCACCCTCCCCTCAGAGAACACAAAGACCACCCAGCAGCCCCTCCTGGGCCCCACTTGAAGAACCAAGATTAGCCAGGCATGATGGCACACACCTGCAATCCCATTACTTGAGAGGCTGAGACGGGAGGGTTGCAGGTTTGAGGCCAGCCTCAGCAACTTAACAAGACCTGTTTTCAAACTAACAAAAAATAAAAAATAGGGCTAAGCATGTAACTTGGAGGTAGAATGGTCCTGGGTTCCAAAAAAAAAAAAATCAAAATAAGAACCAAGGTCAGCAGGCATCCAGAGGCATGGACGTGGACACCAGGCCCTTCTCTACCTCCACACTTAGTTCATGAACGCCAACCCCCAGGCTCAGCACTCCAGAAAAGAGCTCCTGGCCTGGAAAGACAAGCAGCCCCCTGAAGTGACCCCGGGGCTTGCCCTCTGCTTGGGACCCAGCTGTAGACCGGGCAGGGCATGCCTGGCACTGGCCTCTTTCTCTGACACCAGCCGCTCCCCCACTTCGTCCCCACCCCCATCACCACCACACAGGGTCACATCTGCTTTGGCAAACAGCCAGTCTTAAGTTACTGACTCCAGTTGTATTGATTCAAGGAGTCACCGGGGACCCCAGGCTCGCCAACAGGAGGAAAGAACCCATCAGTCTGTCCATCTACCATCCACCCAACCTTCCAGCCCCAACTGGCCGCTTCCAGCTCAGTCCCTGGCACAAGGGTAAGGACCCCCTCCCAGGCGTGGGAAGGGAGGTCGAGAGACCCATCACCAGCAAACACCGCCAGAGGCTGCTGAGTCTCCACAGCACTCAGCACACATAACATTCCAGACCAAAAGACTGGTAGAATCACCATGTGAAAGGCTCTCTCTGGGAATCTCCAGAATCCAGAAGGCTAAACAAGCATCTTTCCTAACCCTGGAAGGACACCTGCCTTCAATGACGAGGAGGAAGGGGGTAGATAATCCTCTTTGGGCCCGTGCCCAGCTCCTCTTAGGTCCCCTCCCTTGCAGCTCTAGGTGGGTGGGGGGCTTGGGCAGCTGGCGCTTCCTATTCCCTCTGCCCCCCCCCCATGCTGAGGCAGCCCTGGTCTGGTTCTAATCGGGACTAAAGTCGGCTCCCTCTCCCCCCCGCCCCTTTCCTTCATTTCCACGGCTTTGGAAGCCAGAGCGTTCCAACTGTCTGCGTGCCAAGACCTTCCCAAGTCTGAAAGCTGCTGAAGTAACAGATCAGATTTTAGCAAGTGCTTTCCAGGCTAAGCGCCAAGCCCTCTTCTGATTCACGGAGAGCTAGAGCGAACGGGGAGCAGGCAGGGAACCAGCCGAGGGCTGCGCCACCTTGGGCGAGGGCGTGCGGAGATCGCGGGCCAGCAGTGGCTTGGCGGCCCGTGGCCCCAGGCTGGCCGCCCCGGTCTCCCCTTGTCCTAGACGCAGCGCCAGGTCTCCCTCTCACTCTCTGCTGCAAACGCCTCTGAAACCACAGAATAACTGACAACCGAAGCTCTCCTTGGACTCTAAACCCACTCTGCTGAAAGAAGCTTTTTTGTTTGGAAGAGCGAGCGGCAATGTTACGAGACGGCAGGGAAAATCCCTGGGTTCCAACTCGTCCCGAGCTGTGGGCAGGGGTCTCAGGGCTGGGCATGCTGCTGCTCCAGCTGCACCCGCCAGCTCGAGGGGATCTCCTTCCAGCCGAGGCCGACCGGGGCCGCGACAGCCCACCGGCGTGAGCCCGGCGGCGGGGCCCCTGCCCTTGGCCCGTCCCCGGGCGGCGCAGGGCGCGCGGAGCCGCCCTTCCGTGCCCGGGGAACAGGTGCACTGGGCTCGGCGCCCGGGAGGGGTGGGGCCGGGAGGGGGCGCGGCCCCGCGAGGGGGGTCGCCGGGTACCGCGAAGCCGAGGCGGGGGAGGGGAGGCCAGGGTCAGGGGCCCACGTACCTGTACCTGGAAGCACAGCAGCAGGAAGTGTAAACACCTGCGGGAGAGATGGAGAGGCGGTCAGTGGGACTCGAGGGAGGGGGCGCGCGGACAGACGGACAGACAGACACGAGGCGGAGTCAGGGTCGCAGACGGGCGTGCAGACGGAGCCACAGGCACGAGGACGGACGGCCGGGCAGGGTGGGCATCCCTGCGCGCGGGCGCTTACAGGCAAGTGCAGGCGGAGGGCGCTGAATACATCGCTGGGCGGAGAGGAGGCGGCGGCTCCTAGCCCAGCCTGCACATGTCCGCTCCGCGCGGCCGGGACCGGGCGCCTCCGCCGCCGCCGCCGCCGCCGCCGCCGCTGCTGCTCCCTCCTCGCCGGCTGCTGCTGCTGCTGCTGCTGCTCCGGGGCGCTCCGCGGCGCGCCCTGCGGCATCAGCGCCCCGCGCGGCTCCTCCCGAGGGCTGCGGCCGCCGCTCTGCAGGAGGCGCCCGGCGGCGGCGGCGCTGGCTGCCGGCGCGCTCACTCCGGGGCCGGCATGCGCCGCGGGCGGCGGCGGGGCGCGGGCTCAGCGCTCGGGGGCCGGGGCGCGCGGCGGCAGCGCGAGGGCGTCACGGCCGCTCCGTCCGGGCGCCCGCCGGCTCATGTCTCCTCCTCCGCGTCTCCCCGGCCGTGCGCATCGCCGCCTCCCACCGCTGGCGGCGGCCGGGCGTTTTCTACGCGCGGGCGGCGAGGGGGCGGGGGGCGGGGGCGGGCCCGGCCGCGCGGCACAATGAGGATGCGGGGCCCGGGGCTCCCCCCTCGGGGCGCGGCCGGACGGGCGCTCAGCTCGCCCGGGTGCGCCGCGCCCACATCAAAGGCGGCCCTGCGCGCCTCCGCCTCCTCCTGGCGGCGCGGGCTGGCGGCGGGCGGGGAGGCGCTCGGCCGCGCGGCGGCGGGACCCGCGGCTCCGCGGGGCAGAGCCCGGGAAGCTGCGGCGGGCGAGCGCCGGCAGCCGTCGGAGCTCCCGCCGGGCGCGGGGACCCGCGCTGCCGCGCACACCGGCGCCGAACTGGACGGGCAGCGGCCCCGAGAGCGCAGTGAGGTGCGGAGCGTCCTCACTCACCCGCACACAGGCCAGCAGCGCTCACACCCACCAGCGTCTGGGTGCGGAGCGGGGAGAGGGCGGCTCCGCTGAAGGGGGGTCGCTCTTACCCGCCCAGAGTCCACTCAGGACCGTGGCTTGCCCCAGTCACCCTCTGGGGGTGGTGACCACGCTAAGCAAGGCCTCCCACTGCCCTCCCGTCGCTGCCGCTGGGAGTGGGGAGGGCTCCCGAGCGTCTTTCCCCTCCCCCCTCCGGGGCTCGGGGGTCGGTGCTCGCGATCCCAGCTGGGCTCTCCGGTAGGGAAGCCAGCTTTGAAAACACACGGCTACCACCCAGCGGCTCCAAAGTGCCACTGCAACCCCCGCTCGGGCGGGCCACAGGCCTGGGAGTAGCCAGCAGGACTCTGGTCAGCGACCATTCCAGGCCCTCTTCCAACCTCCTCGCAAGTACCGGGCTATGATTTGCTTCCGTTTGCATACCAAGTGGTTTGATTTCTTCGGTAGGACATTTCTCAAGATGCTGGTTCCTCCTTACTCCTGCCCCATCACCAATTCCAAAACCCTGTCCTTCCCACCAGCCCCCTAATGTAGATATTCTTGTCACACACCTGCTTTCCCCCAAAGCTCTGCTTTGGACAGATGATATAGGCCACAGTGGGAAAGAAATGAGAGCACAAACTCAAAAAGCAAAACTCAGCTGGGCATGGTGGTGCGCAGTAGTAATCCCAGTTCGTGGGAGGCTAAAACCAGAGGATCAGCCGCAACAATTTAGTGAGGCCCCAGCCAGCCTCAGCAACTTGCCCTTCACAACTTAATGAGACCTTGTTTCAAAATAATAAAAACAAGGCTTAAGGTGTAGCTCTGAGGTAGAATATCCTGGCTGCTCAAACCCCAGTACCATAAAAAAAAAAAAAAGCAAAACTTGGGAACCTTGATTAAAAGTCACCTGTGTCATTGCCCATGGTTAATACCTTTCACTAGCACATAAACTATCAAGTGGTGCCATTTCCTCAAGCCGTGGATATGAAATATCAGCATTTGTTCCAATTATCAGGTCTCTCTCAAGCTATGTGAAGTTCCTTCTCAAACTTTTTTTTTTTTTTTTTTTTTGGTGGTACTAGGGTTGGAACCCAGAGGCTTTCTACCTCCGGGCTATACTCCCAGACCTATTTTATATTTTATTTGGAAACAGGGTCTCACTAAGTAGCCAAGGCTGGCTTCGAACCTGTGCGATCCTCCTGTCTCAGCCTCCCAAGTGCAGGGATTACAAGCATGTGCCACCACGCCCAGCTAGACACAAACATTTTCAAAACCAGGTGGCACACACATGTAATCCTGGTACTTGGAAGGCTGAGACTGGATCAACCAGGTGAGGCTTTCAGGAACTTAGCAGGATCCTGTTTCAAAATAAAAAAATAAGGGCTGGAGGCATGGCCCAGAGGTAGGAGGCCTCTGGGTTCTTTTCCCAGCACCACGAAACAAGTAAAAAAATTCCCCAAGTTCTGGAGATGAACCAATCCTGAAGTAGGATGAAATGGCCAATCAGAGATGGAAGGAAATTCTCCTAGTACAATCACTGCCATCACCTTTGACACCTTGCTCTGTAGGAAGACCTCTGCCATACAGGCAAGGGATGCCTTCGGCTTACAGTAACCCACTCGTGTTTGAAGTATCTACTAGCTAAGAATCCTTCCAGACTTGTATATTCCATTTTAGTTTTGAATGGGATGGGTATAACTATTTATCGTGCGAAGAGGCTTTAAGAGCATAATCTCAAGTCACAGGTTCTGGATCTGAAAGTTGGATCCAACAGTTACTTAAAAAGTCCAGCAAGTCCAAGACTACTTTCTCCTCTACAAAATACAGCTCAGAAGAGAAATAACTCTCTTCTGAGTTGCTGAGATCAGAACCTGGAACATACTGAAGGATCTAAAAGTTTAGCTGTTAATAGCCATAATTCTGGTTATAAGGTTATTTTCACATTTTCTTCCCAAGTTGCTGATAGGAAATTAGGATGATTCCTAATGTACAGCTGAAAACGCATCCAGTATTTTGACTCCAAATTTAACCTGTTTATATTAAACCTTTTCAACACCATGGTTATGTTGATTACTTACCAACATAACCCATTTACCATATGCATAGATCTTAAATGAGCTGAATCTGGACTAGGTATGTTCATATAGCACTAATTTGGGTAGTCACCTATCAATTTACTTAACCACTGTTTACTGAAACCCAACTGTGTTGTCATGCCCTAGTTGAAGGTCTCAGCATTTAAAAAGCACTTGGGGGCAGGAGTGGATTGATGGTGCACACTTGTAATCCCAGTGATTGGGAGGCTGAGACAGGAGGATTGCACAGGTTCAAAGCCAGCCTCAGCTACTTAGTGAGGCTCTCAGTAATTTAGTGAGACCCTGTTTCCAAATAAAGTCTAAACTAGGTCTGGGAGTGTACAGCCCTGAGATAGAAAAGCCCCTGGGTTCTACTCCTGTACCACATTAAAAAAAAAAAAAAAAAGCACCTGGTAGCCAGGAGTGGTGGCGCATACTTGTAATCCCAATCCCAGCATTTGGGAGGCTGAGACAGGAGGACTGTGGTTCTCAGACAGCCTCAGCTACTTAGTAAGACCCTTTGCTACTCATTGAGACCCCATTTCAAAAAAAAAAAAAAATAGGGCTGGGGTGGGGGTGTAGCTTAGAGGTAGAATGCCCCTGGGTTCCATCCCTAGTACCACAAAAAAAAAAAAAAAAACACACACACACACACACTTGGTAATTCTAGTTCCTTAGATACTGAGACAGGAGGATCACAGGTTCAAGTCCAGCCTCAGCGATTTAGTGAGGCCTTCAGTGGCTTGGTAAGATTCCCTTTCAAAAACAAAAAAGGACTTCAGAGAGAGCCTTGGGGTTCGAGCTCTAGTACAAATATTTTGTGTGTGTGTGTGTGGGGGGGGAGGTAGGTCTGGGGATGGAACCCAGAGGCATTTGACCTCCAAGCTACATCCTCTGCCCTATTTTTTCTTTATTTTGAAACAGGGTCTAAGTTGCAGAGGGCCTAAGTAGCTGAGGCTGTCCATGAACCGTGATCCTCCAAGTCTCAGCCTCCTGAATGCTGGGATTACAAGCATGCGCCACCACATCCGCCTGGCACAAATTTTTTTTTTAAAGTCACATAGCTTCTACTATGGGAGCTGTGCAATAGATAAGCCAGGTTAACTTACCTGTGCTCTGAAAGAAACCAAGGCTGCAGCAAGAGATATGGTAGCCTGAAGCCCTCTTAGTAACATTTAGGTTAAGACCCAAAGACAGGAGACAGACCGCCACACAAAGGAGTATTCCAGGAAAAAGATGCCAAGAGCCTGGGGTGGGAAGAGGCTGGGTGTCAGGGAGAACAGACATGGTGGTGAGAACAGGCAATACGCTCGATGATGCCTTGTTGACAGGCTCTGAGAAATTAAGTGGCCAACATTTTTTTTTTTTCTCAATACTGGTGCTAGAACCCAGGAGCATTCTACCTCTGAAAGACACACTCAACCCTATCTTTTATTCTTTATTTTGAAACAAGGTCTGAGTTGTAAGGACTTGACTAAGTAACTTAGGCTGTCCACAAACTACGATCCTCCTGTCTCAGCCTCCCAAATGCTGGGATTAAACCAGCTCCCAACATTTCTTAAGAAACTATGTTTTTGTGTGGTGCTGAGAATTGAACTCGGGTATTACAACACCCCAGCCCTAACTAGGAACAGGGATCTTGCTAAGTTGCTGGGGCTGGCTTCAAAACTGCAGTACTGTCTCAGCCTCCCAAGTACTGGGACTACATGAGTGCATCACCATGCCCAGCATATATATATATATATATATATATATATATATATATATATATATATATATATATATATATATGTTTTTGGTGTGCAGTTCAGAGTTTTGATACATGCAAAGCCATCTGGTACCTTCCACTCCCACCACTGGCCAGAAGCATGCAATACATGTTCCTTTTCTTTTGGCTTGGCACTGCTATTGCCATTTTCTAGTTGTTTCTTTTTACTGTTAAAGCAGTATTTTTTTAGTATGGACACAACACGTTTGACAGTTTATCCATCAACAGCTAAGAAACAAAGGATCAGAGTCCTGTTACTCCAGCTGCTAAACAATGAAGTGGAATGGCGTGGCAATGACAGGTGACCACTGAGGGCTCCAGGCTGGCAAAAGGATGGCAGAGTGGCTGGGTGGCTTGCCACATGGCAGTTTTGTAAATAAATTGAAACACAATTTTTGAGGAATGTAAATTGCTAGCCCAGTGCACTTAACTGTTCTTACTACTCCCTGCATACCTAGTACTTTAAGACACCATTGTGTTTACATGTTTACTTACATGGTGGAGTGAAAGAAATAGAGCCCAACAGAGGAGAAACAGCACCCAAGCATCAATGTCTCAGGTTTACTATTCTCTGGATTCAACTGAAGGTGCTCTGTAGAATTCATACCTAAAACCTACCCTCATCTTACTATGAAAATGCTGACTTCAGCCAGCCATCAAGCTCTTGCTCTTAAAACTTCTCCAAATTAAAGTCAGTATTAATCAGCAATACTCCCAAACACCACTTTAAAAGGAGCCAAGGCAGGAATCTCAGGATTGAAGGTTCAGTCATCCTCATCAAATTAGCATGATCTTGTTCACAAAAGGATCCACAAATCCTTGGGAAAGTAAAGATAAACTTTAAACTCAGACTACCTTGTCACTAGAAAGCAAGCCAGTAAACAGGTCAAGGTATGTATGTGACAAAAGGAAGCTTCAAGGAGTAAAAATTTCACCATCAAAACTCAATAACAAGCCTATAATCCCAGTACTTGGGAGGCTGAGACAGGAGGATTGCAGGTTTGAGGTTAGCAAGACCCTCACCCTCCATTTCAAAACAAAAAGGGCTGGCAATTAAAAAAGGCTGAAAATAAACAGCTTAGGTTTAACACTCTGGGGCAAAATCCCCAGTATCAAGTGCAAAAAATAAAACAAAAAATAACCCGAAAGCTCAAAACATCTTGATTTAGGATAAATTCACTGGTCCCTTTCAGGTTGCTAGGACATCATCTCACTATTCTGAAACTTGGTAGCTGAAAACCCATCATGTATTTTCTTTCAAAGTTATATAGACAGAGACAATTTAAAGTATGAATTTTATTTTAATGCCAGAAAATGCCTTCAGAGTAACAAATAGAATTTTGCTACAGACTAAGACATTAAGCATTCCTATTCAGCAACCTGGCTTAAGGAAAATACAGTTGTCGCACAGGCGGTAAACTTCAGACCCACCTGAACCAGTACTATTCCTGGGAAACGTCCTATAAGTTCCTAATGTTAAGCAAAATAAACCATTACAGCATTCTCTAAGTCAGATTAGTACTAGCAGCAAAGGAAAAGCAGTTTTTTACATGCCTTAGAAAACTTCATTTTGCCTACCATTGAAATGTTTGAACCCCCATATAGGTGCCTTCTGTCTGCTTCTGTAAAGCAGTGAGCTTCCACTTGATCCAAGGTATGTTAAAGTATTACCTTGTATGCACCATTCCTAGATTAAGCCAAAAAACTTCCAAAAATTAGAAGCCTAAAAAGTGAACCAATTTTCAGATTACTAGATTGAGACAGGAAATTCTGTCCAACAAGCCTCCTCAAAAACTTTCAGACAGGTCTGATTAAATTTAATTAGGACTAGAACAGAACACCAATGTGAGGTTAACTGCTTTTCCTCAGAATGGTGAGGAAGTCCTTTTGTTTTCTGCCACTCCCACATTTGACTTAAACAGTTAACTTCAGATACTAAAGAACTCAAGTAAAAACTTCAGACCTACATTTTTATTGAGATTAGAAAGAACTCCACTCCCAAAAGTTATATATACCATAACTTTTGTAAGCTCAATAAGAAAAGCTGATTAAGCATTTCCTTTGGGATTAACCTATCAATTTAAAGTAGATGATCTAGCCAGTTAGTGAACACAGGATTAAGTCCCTGCTATTAAGGCTAAGACAGGAAGATGGCTTGAGTCAGGAGTTGAGGCCAACAATGCCAATGGATGAAGAGACCCAGTCCTAATTATCTTTCAAACCTGAACCATTCTTTAAAATGTATACTCCAGCAGAGCAGTTAACAGCTAGTTACTTACCATCTCCTCCTACTGAGCCAATATTAAAAATAAAGGTACAAAAAAGATAAACATGTCCTAGAGGCAATTGAAGAAACCACAAATGAAATGACTAGAAAAGGCACCTGACACCTGGAAAAGCACAGGACAGTTCTGCACCCAACCTTTTCCTCACTCTCCAAAACAGGCTACTCCTAAGATAAACAGGAGAAAAAACATCTCCAAGTTACCACCCTACTACCTTGGGAAGTTAAAAATAAAAAAATTAAAAAGACAGTCTTAAAGATTTAGACAAAGGAATGAAGAAAATCATCCAAGAGAATCAAACAGAAAGCCTAAGAATGAATGGAAGTGGAAAACTGAAGGTCCAAGTAAATGGCACTGAACTGGAAAAGAGACCCAGGACACAAACAAGATTCCACAGAAATTCCAGAATGGATCAGGCACACTAAAGAACACAGTAAAACAGCAATCAAGTATGGAATAACACCTATCCTGAGAAAATATTCAGCATGAGCCTTTGTACAAAAAAAACTGAATAAGCACCCCACACACCAACATACATTACAGAAGGATATACAGAACAGGAAACATGTACAAGGCAGAGCATGCAATTAGCTTAAGGTAGAATATGAAGTGTCAAAAATTAACCACCAAGTATCCTCATAACCATATGCTAATTTCTCAAAGAAACTGAGCAAATAGCCACCCCAAGTCATTTTGTTGCTCAGATTAACAATCCAGGAGAAAAGGATGTTCTAGGCTATTTCCAATATGACAGATTTCCTTTGGGAGGCAAGGTTAGGTAGATGGAGGGACTATTTGAAAACATGTCTACATAGTTATGAATGTGAATTATCAGTAGGTAGGAATATATGAGCACTACTAAATACTAAAAACTCTCTGAGAAAAACTATTTGGCAGGATAAAGTGAGACTTTTTCATTCATGAGATTTTTAGGGTACTATTTGCATTTTCAATTGTGTTCAACACTTCTTTGACAAAGTATAAAAAGTTAAAATAAATAGAAAGAAACAGTGCTACTTTATTAAAATACTGAGTTTATTTCACATGTATATTTTTGTCTCCCCACCATTTCCATGTCTGACCACCACCACTACTACTATGTCCTATCATAACATTCCATACATACTTAACCAAGCAAAGGGTGGAGTTCCATCTTTAAAAACTAAACAGGCATTTTGGACAACACATTCTTGGCAATGAAACCTGGACAACATTTATCAAACACGGTAGGGAAAGTTCTCACTTTGCATTATAAAAAGCACAGCCAGATATCAACTGTTACAGAAATGAAATAAGACGGAAAATTTTAACAAACTGTTTCAACTATTTTCTTAAAGAGACTTCCTCCACTGCCAGAGATCTTGAATAGCCTGAAAAAAGAAAACTGTGGTTAGAGAACCACAATACTTCATAGCCATCAATAAATTATTTGCAATTATTTTTCATTCCACCACAAAAAGGTTCACTATAGATAATTAAGAGCTAATTCCAAGGCAATTTACACATAATTTGAATTTCAAATTTATCAATTCAGACATATCATGAAATTTCCCCATGTCTTTATACTGTTGAAATTTCTGACTATCTGTGAAAAAGAGATGATGTAGATGTGAACAGGTATCATGGAATCCTCTAAGAGCAAGACCAGCAGGGAAATGTGGCTTTGAATTATACTAGCATGATTAAGCAGCTTAGGAATCTTCAAGGGGACAGATTATAGCCAGATCAGTTACAGAACTGCCAGATGACGATTAATCTGCCATGTATCTGAAATACCATTTATTATTTCTGATGAAATTCCCTTTAGCCCCTTGATTGCACATAATCTGCTTATAAAATTCCAAAACTTCTAGCTGACATTCAAATTTTTTCTGCCAACTGAACTCACTTAGAAAATACATAATCTCGCTGGGTGTGGTGGCACATGCTTGTAATCCCAGCATTTGGGAGGCTGAGACTGGAGGATCACGGATTGTGCAAAGCCTCAGCTCCTTACTTAGTGAGGCCCTCTGCGCAACTCAGTGAGACGCTGTTTCAAAATGAATAAAAAAAATTGGGCAGGGGGGTATATAGCTCAAATGCCTCTGGGTTCCATCCCCAGACCCGCAAAATAACCAAAAACAAAACCCTTATTCTCAAAATACTTGCCTTTAGTCAATTTGAAGTACCAAATACTTCATGACTTTTGCTACATTTCACCTCAATGACTTCAAATTAACTTTTACTTCCTTCAAATTACTTGGTTCTCCTTTTCCCATGCTAGTTGGTATTTACTAAATCAAATTCTTAAGGGGATGAAATCCATTTTTAAATGATAAACTCAGTAAATGTAGCAATTATCCTAAGTTAGGAGTTTCTCTTCTGTCTATAACTTTCCCTTTTAGGAGTAGCCTTACTGCTTTATCAACTCTTTTTTGGCAGTACTATAGATTGAACCCAGGGGGCATTCTACCTCTGAGCTACATCCCCATAATTTTTTATTCTTTATTTGGAAACTAAGTTGCAAAGGGCCTAAGTAGCTGAGGCTGACTGCAAACCTGCAATCCTGTTTCAGCCTCCCAAGCAATGAGATTACTAGCATGAGACACTTAAATGACAGTACTTATTTAAAATTTGCATAATCTCACTGTTAAGAAATGATTATTATAGTAGGCTTTATGCAGACTAAAATGTACTATTTGGTGTCTACAGAAATATGAATTTTGATGCCTTGAAGGCTGAGACAGGAGGATCTGGGTTTGTAGCCAGCCTCAGCCACTTCCTGAGGCCCTGGCCCTCTACAATGTAGACCCTGTTTCAAAATAAAATATAGGGTGTTCTACCTTCTATATGGAAGTAGAATGTTACTGGTTTCCATCTCCAGACCCCCCCCAAAAAAACCCAACAATAAAAAATAGTGCTGGAGGTATAGCTTGAAGGTAGGATGCCACTGGGTTCCATCCCCAGTACAAAAAAAAAAAAAACCTGGAGAATTTTTATGACACTTACTTTGCCAAAAAAACGCTGCTTGACCAGCATTTTATAGAATTAAAGCCCAATATTCAACTATGGATAGTCTGAACCTTCATAAACATCCAAACAATTTCTTTGTACTGGAGAATTGACTCAAATGCATTTTATTTCTGAGCTATACAGCTAGCCCTCAGCAGAGTACCAAAAATGCTGAATTCAGTAATCAAGAAATAATTACCAACTGTATAAAAGCTGGGAAAAATACACCAAGTTGTCGGTCTCTGCCAACTAAATTCCTAACTAACAGCTTCCATGTACTGTCTGTGATTAGAAACCTTTTAAAAGGAGTCAGTACTTAAGTGACTAAATAAAAGGATAATCTTCTTAAATCACAGTAAAAACTTGAACTTGGTCATTTCACCAAGAAAACTCAGTTACCTCCTGGTCAGTCATCCGGAAGCAATTCTTCACGTAATTGATGAACTTCGCCTCCACTTTGGGTAGTGAACCGCCCTATTGAGAAAGAACCATTACATGTAGTATAGGAATATTATTTTTGAAACAGCGTCAGGAAATTCAAAAATTTTTATAGTCTTACTGTTTTCAGTTCACTACTTGTCCCTCATTTTCATTTTTTAAAATACTAATTGTCTTGGAGGCCCATAAAACACTAACAGGCAAGCCTATCAGGCTAATAGTCTTTTGGTATTCCTGTAATAATAGGTTTGCCCAGGCACATAATTATCAATTTAGCTGCCTATGCATGTTTTATACCTACTACTCAGAACCAAATACTGAAATGTTATATCCTCCTTTTAAGAACCATGTTACAAGTGACTTAAAACATTTACCAAGATGTAGGTCAACACAACACTAAACTGGGATACCAATTCAGAGAAAATATAGTTGAAGAAAAAATTTGTATGAACTATATACATGTAACATCTGGCACTTCAAATTGTATATTATAGGCAAGCAGCTGCAAAAGCATTAGAAATACCAAAGACTTTGTCATCAAAATTCTCAAGATAGTAGAACTATTACAAGTACTCTGAAAATGTTTATATTACTTTGAAATTCTCATTTACGGTATTACATATTTTTATTCCCTACTTCATACCTATCTTAACTATTTTATATAGGATTGAGAAAGCTAAATGCTGGAGACAATGTGGGAATCTACTAAGATTAAAATTCTCATGTTGTCTCTATCACTAGAAAATAAACCTATTTTCCATTTTAAAATTATTGTCACATACATCCTTAATTCATTCAAATATTTATTGAGCAGCTAAGGAGATACAAAGATGATTAAAACATGTTCAAAGAGATGAAGTATATATGTACAATAGAAAGCAATATGTAAGATTCACTGAATCACAGCAGTCAAAAGGACAGTGCTTTAGGAAATAGATTGCTTCCAGCCTGGAAGGGGGTGTAGGTGGCAAATCAGGAAAGGGGATTGAGATTAAAATAGAAGGCTTCAGTCTGGATTGTTGATGATACTCAGTATGGACTATATTTGTTTCTCCTTTTCCTCTCTCCCCATCTTTGGGCTTAATTTACCAGTAGTGCCCAGGACTGTTCAATGCGCCTGCAATTAAACCAAGGAGATAGGACCACATTAAAATGGGGAGGAGGGGCATTATTTTAGCACTGTATCCAAGGGATAAAAATAAAATCAGTGATACCAGGAACATGAAAAGTTTTACAAAGTGGCTAAAGCAAAACAAGAAAACATATTATGGTACTATAATCTTTCCATTCACCACTGCATAAGGAAATCTGAAGCCATGTAGTCTATAGAGCACAGTGGGAACAGGGAAAGGAGTTGGCAGTTCTTCACCACCCACATTTATTCTCAGTTAAAAAAAGTCTAAACACTATCCTCTCAAATGTGGCAAGACTTTTAAAAGCAATTATTCCATGTTACACAAGTCCAGGTCACCAAAGTTAAATTTTAGTTGCCAATAAAGTAGCCGAAGAGCTAATCTCACACTTCCTAAGACAAGGAAACGGCACTCAGTGGAACACACCTGTAAACCCAGCACACAGGAGGCAAATATATGAAAGACGCATGTTGGAAACTAGTGCATGCTAACTTCATAAGACCATGACTTAAAACAAAAGGGCTGGGGAGTGTAACCCAGGTATAATGCCCCTGGATTCCATCCCAGTTCTACACATACACAGAGACTAAATGTAAGCCTATTAGTTAGTTACAAAACTCAAGGTATTACCACAATAATGACTGGAAATATATTAAATTAAAAAGCAAAGAAAATGACTCGTTACTAAAAAATGTTTTAAAATGTTCAATTATTAGAAATTGATTTCTCAACTAGAACACCAAGCAGTCAAGACTGTATCTCTAGTCAAGACTCTCTACTTTGCAATTTTACTGGAGACTCATACGCCCTCTGCTGGTTCTACAGCAAACAGAACAGGCAAAATGGTTTTCACTGATAAGCTTTCAGTTCAGAAAGCTTACAATCAATATGCTTTCATTTAACAGAAAATTCACATGCAAAAAGTTGCCTAATTGTTTTTAAATATTCATTTTCCAAAATAAACTTTAAGAAAGGGTTAAGGGTACAGGAAAAGGGCAAAAGGAAATATATAACTATACCTCCACACAAAGGTACTAACTACACAAGGGGGGGGTAGACATATCAATATTCTTTATGATAATTTTACTTACTTTTTCTATACTTGCTTGCATTTTTGCTTTAATGTCTTCTACAGAAGTAGGTCCTTTGGGGGTTTTAGGGGTTTTTTCCTGTTTTTTGAAGGATTCTTGACCCTGTAAAAAATCAAGTTCATTTTCAAAAGGCCTATTACCTCAATTATTTTTAAAATCCTCCCTTATAAAACCAAGATTATAGAATTATTATAAATTATTCTGGCACTGGGGATTGAACCCAAAGGCCTACCTCAGATACACCTCCAGTCCTAATTTTTTTTTGGAAACAGGTTCTTGCTAAGTTGTTTAGGTTATTCTTGAACCTGTGATCCTGACTCAGACTCCCAAGTACCAAAATTACAAGTATGTACCATCATGCCCAGCTATACAATAGCAATGACACCAACCAAAATCAGTGTTCTGATGCCTGGGGATCATGTGATCATCTCCATAGATCAAGCACCATAAAATACCGGGATATTTTTTTTTTGGTGGTACTGGGGTTCCTGGAAGCCCTTCTACCTCCGGGCTATACTCCCAGACCTATTTTTACATTTTTATTTGGAAACAGGGTCTCCTAAGCCAGCACGCGTGGCTGGCTTCGAACCTGCGCAATC
The DNA here is from genome assembly GCF_963383645.1 of Muscardinus avellanarius. NCBI lineage: Eukaryota > Metazoa > Chordata > Mammalia > Rodentia > Gliridae > Muscardinus > Muscardinus avellanarius. The sequence goes on along the minus strand of NC_137793.1, from coordinate 22,982,805 downwards.
CTCCGGTCTCTGCCTCCCAAGCGCGGGGATTACAAGCGTGCGCCACAACGCCCGGCTCGTATATACCGGGATATTTTAAGCTCACATATATATGTATGCTTCTTTCCCCAACTGGGGGATTATCAAGAGCCTTCTGGTGTATATGCGAACAATGAACATAAGATAACTTGTTATCTTTCTTCACTACTTTGGCAAAGCTTACATTGCAACTTACTTTTGATCTTGGTGTAGATGGTTTTGAGTCTTTTCCATTCTGGTTAGATTTCTGCGCATTTTTGGCTGGAGTATCTCGTACAGACTGCAATTAGAAATCTTAAATCACTCCATGTAGACTTTGTAGAGCTATTAATGCAAACTACCCCAATCATGGATTCTTTAATTTTTTTGCGGGTCTGGGGATGGAACCCAGGGACATTCTACCTCGAAGCTACATTCCCTGCCCTATTTTTAATTCTTTATTTGAAACATGGTCTCACTGAATTGCAAAGAGCCTAAGTAGCTGAGGCTGGCTGCGAACCATGATCCTCTGTTCTCAGCCACGGAATGCTGGGATTAAAAGCATGCATCCACTCCCAGCTCCCAATCATGGGATTCCTTTTTTTTCTGGTGATACTGGGGTTCCTGGAAACCCTTCTACCTCAGGGCCTCCCAAGTGCAGGGATTACAAGCGTGCGCCACCACGCCCAGCCAATCATGGGATTCTTACAGCAGCATTTTGAGAAGTTTGTCAACATTTAACAATTTGTGGGCTAAAATAAAAGCAACCTGTTCTCCAGTGGTGCTAAGTAGGAACTAATTTCCAGTATTAGATTCTCTCTCAAAAAAACTCAAGTTTTCAGCTGGGCATGGTGGCATGCACTTATAATCACAGTACTTGGGAGGCTAAGTCAGAAGGATCAGATTCATTCATGGCCAGCATCAAATAACTTAATGAAACCCTGTTTCAAAAAGAAAATGGGGCTTGAGTAAAATAACACAAGAGGTAGAATGTCCCTGGAGTTCAATTCCCAGTGCTACATAAAGCTTTCCTTAGCAAGTAAATACCACTATCATTTTTAGTCTTACTTTTTGATAATGGCGATTGAACCCAAGGGTATTCTGCCAACAAGCAGGGTCTAAGTTATTGAGGGTCTGGCTATATTGCTGAGGATGGGCCCAAAGCCCAGATTTTCTCGGGCTCTCAAGTACTAGCATTAGTTTTATACTACACACCTATCCAGCTGAACTATTTTTGATGACTATCTTAAAATATTGCATACTCACTTTTTTCACTGGAACTTTTTCTTCAGTTTCCTCATCATCAAAATCATCATCATCCTCCCTACAAATATATTAAACCAAAACATTAACTCCCAAAACTTTGGGAAAGTTGACAAACTAAAAAGCAAGATCTAAGAGATTTGCAAACTACATTCAAATATTCTTTATTAAAAAATATCTACAAACTAGTATAGCACTGTTTCTAGAGTACATAAAAATTCTTGGTTTGGGGGGGGATAGCTCATTGGAAGAACACCTGCCCAGCATGAGTCCCTAGTTTCGATCTCATACAAAGAACTCCTAGGACTCATTAGAAAGCACAACTGTTTTTCAAATAGGCAAAGAATGTGAACACTTCTTCAAACACAAATGGCATCTAAGCTGACCATTTCATTAGTAATCAAGGAAAAGCAAACCAAACCCAGTGATACTTCTTCATATCACCAGGATGGCTACACACAAATAGAGAATCTGAGCAAATCAGAATCCCATATATTAATGGTCAAAATATAAATTAGGTTAGAAAACAAGCTTAAATGTGTTCAAGTTAAACTTGCGTATAAGATTTTGTCATCCTACTCTATAAGCATTTACCTGAGAAAAAGGAAATTGCATTCAAAACTATCAGGAGCCCAAAAAATGACCCAAATCTTCACATGGATATCCAGTCATAAAAGGGAATAAAGTACTAATACATGAATCCAGGATGAAGTTTAAAAATACTGTTTTAGGTGTAGCTCAGAGATAGAATGCCTCTGGGTTCCACCCCCAATACCACAAAATTAAAAAAGCAAATTCTTAATTGTTCTTACATCAACAATTACATGCACTCTGTGGCATTGGGAATTGACTCCAGTACCAATCTGCATTATACCCAATCCTATTTTACTTTTTAATTATATGCACTATCATGTGTGGTCCTCTTAAATATTTCTTGTAAAATACATTAGGAAATATCCAAACAGATAAACCCATCATTACTGTTGATCAGGATCCAAATCAGGTCTTTGTCCAAAGCCTTACTCAAATGGATTATGTCTCTGAATATGTTATTGGACACTCCTATGCAAAGGTAACTAAACACTATTACTCAGGCATAACTATCTCATTTCTCTTTGGGGTATCTTGTTTAAATGTTATAGGTAGCAAAAAATAATTTGTGGTACTGGGGGTAGAGCCCAAGGGCTTTTCTATCTCCAGGCTACACCAGACCTATTTTATACTTTATTTAGAAACAGGGTCTCACTAAGTTGCTGACAGCCTCTCAGAGTAGCTTTGAACTTGTGCCATTCTCCTGTCTCAGCCTCTGTGCTGGGATTACAAGTGTTTGCCACCACGCCCAGCAGCAAAACATTTTTTATGTAATCAGATAGTAGAGCTCAATTTAAGCATGACATGCATATATATTCCAAAGTTTCAAAGCATTCAAGCACCTCTGCCATCTATTTCCTGTCTTGACTGCCATCTATGTTCAAGTTGGTGGTGGTAGAGGGTGTTCCCAGAACCTGGTTACTAAAGAACCTAAACTCTAGATTTGATTATCAGCACACATTTTCTTGAAACTCTTAAAATTCTCTGAAGTATTTTCCATATCACATGTGAATCAATCTCAGTATTTAGGGACAAAGTTTATACAAGAATTAAGCTTTCAGTTACTGGTAATATTACACAAAATAGGGACAGGGGTATAAGAGGTAGTAGAATGACCCTGAAGTCAGTCCCCAGCACTCTCAGAAATTAAAGCTGTGCGTGGTGGCGCACGTTTTTAATCCCATCATTTGAGGGGCTGAGACCTGGAGGATCACAGTTCGCGGGACAGCCCCAACTTACTTAGGCCCTCTACAACTCAGTGAGACCCCGTTTCAAAATAAAGAATAAAAAATTGGACATGGCGTGTAGCTCAGAGGTCAAATGCCTCTGGGTTCCATACCCAGACTCACAAGAAAAAAAAAAGAAATTAAAAAAACAATTATGCTGGGCCTGGTGACATGCTTTTAATTCCAGTATTTGGGAGGCTGAGACAAGGTTGCAGGTTTGCCCCTGAGGTCTGCAACTTAGTGAGACCCTGTTTCAAAATAAAAAAGGGCCAGGGGTGTAGTTCAGAGGTAGAAGAATGCCCCTGGGGTTCAATCCCCAGTACTGGAAAAAAAAATTATGGACTACCAGTTTATTCCATACTGCACATGTAACTGTTTCCACCCCAGCTTAATCTAATATATATATATATATATATATATATATATATATATGCATGAAATCTGGTTTCCAACCATATTTTAAGTTTTTCTTTGCAGAGCTGGGAAATGAACCCAGGGTATCCACCTGAGCTACGCTCCCAGCCCTATTCTTTTTATTTTGAAATAGAGTTGGGGGGACTCACAGGCTGTGAATCATGATCCTCTCTCCTGTCCATCTTAAGTACTGGGATTACAAGTGTGCACTACCAGTCAGCACATTTCTTAGGAACATTTCTTAGAAAATGTTAATGTCCCTTTCACAATCTTATTCTCATGTTAAACAAGTACAGTCCAAATTAATTCTTTGTAGGAATACAACCTTAATTTATAAAATGTTAACTGGAGCTATTATTTTATACCATTTTATGCATCATTTAAGCATAAAATACACTAAGTTTAATAGTGTAAAGTATTAAATATTAATGAAAAAGGTTATCTAGTTAAAAACTGTTACATACTGTACCTTTTCAGAACACTCACAATTTACAGGAGCCTTTTAAAGGGCAGTATCTTTTTAACTGCTCACATTTACCACTTACCCTTATTTAATTATAAATGATCAGAAGATTATCCTGGCAAATGATTTTCTTAGAGTTCTTCATATGCATATTATCAAGCAAATTCCTAAGGGCATACTACTTACTCATCATCATCTTCATCATCATCGTCATCATCATCGTCATCTTCATCAGCAGCAAGCTTTACTTTTTTCTTAAAGAGAAATATATACTCATGATCAAGAGCTGATCCCTATCACCACACTAAAGAGTTTAATGCACAATCTCTAGTAAAATCACATTACCTGCGGTACCTTGCTACCACTTCCAGGGGCAGATCGCTTTCCAGATATACTTAGGAGTTTTACATCTTCCTCTTCTTCATCTTCTGACTCTGCATCTTCTTCCACAGCTAAAAAAAATTTAGACACTAATAAACTTCTCAGCTTTTTGGCTAAGATCATGTGTAGAGCAAGCAAGAACTCAGAAAAATGAACACTAATAACATGACTACTAAAAACTCAGAATTCTAAGCCACAACTGTAATCACTACTGGGAAAGATGAGACAGGAAGCCTGCAGGTGTTGGGAGACAGTCTCAAGAACTTAGTTAAGACTGTTTCAAATCAATCCTAAGTCCTCCCCTACATACAGATCCTCAAGACAGCTGCTAATTAGGATCAGAATTTGTTTCAAAGAATTTTCTAGCTCATTGTAAAATTTAAAAAACAAACCAGGTCTCTTCAGATAAAAATTTACTACTGTCCAGCCAGGTGTGGTGGCACATGCCTATAAACCCGTAACTTGGGAGACTGAGACTGCAGGATCGCAGGTTGAGACTCAGCAAGTTGTGACTCAATTGAGGAACTGTTTCAAAATAAAAACAAAATTGGGCCAGGCATGATGGTGCACACTTGTCATCTCAGCATTTGGGAGGCTGAGACAGGAGGATTCAGGTTCACAGTCAGCCTCAGCTACTTAATGAGGCCTTTTGCAACTCAGTGAGACCCTGTTTCAAAATAAAGAACAAAAAATAGGGCTGGGAGTATAGCTCAGAGGTAGAATGCCCCTGGGTTCCCTCTCCAGTACTGCAAAAAATAGATTAAAAAAAACTGGGCTGGGAATGTAGCTCGGGTAGAATGCATCTGGGTTCAATCCTCAGTATAAAAAAATACTTTATTCCTACTTGATCTCATTAGCAAACAGTACTAGTAGGACTAAAGCATGCTTCAAAAAATTCAAACTGGGAATAAAATGAAGAGAATAGAGTAAATAAAAACATACCTACTAAATGTTGTCCACTAATATGCACAGGCCCTGAGCCACACTTCAACCTTAAGACCACAGGTGGTGTAATTTCAAAGCCCCCAAGAGAAACCTAAAAGTGAAAAAAAAATTATAATTAAACACTGAAGAAATGTTTGTACAACAGGCATTATGGCAAGCCGATATTAAACCAAATCAAACTGATGAACTTGTTCTTCCACCTGATCAAGAAACAGAAACTATCAAATGTTAACCATTCAAACCCGGTGACAAAATAACTGAGACAAATATTTCCCTTTCTCTACCTCCCTTATGTAATTTAATTCACCTACCTTAAAACACATCTAAACACTGACATAAACCCAAACTTTAAGTGCCCTTACCGTTGGCTGCACAGACATTTTCAAAGTTGCCAATGTTACTTTAATTGGACTGCCTTCATAGTTCATTGCCTCTGCTTCCACAATGTGCAACTCATCCTTTGCACCAGCACCTAAACTGACCTGTGAACAAAAAATAACACTTCAATGTCACATAACCATTTTAAACCCCCCAAAATCCATTATATACCTAAAACCTGTGCAGTGTTGCCAGCTCACTGTAGATCATCTGGGACACCAAGTTCTCATGCACAGTAAGTTTAAAGATATATTAAACGTGTAATATGCCTCCCATATTTATTGGGCAACTACTACAAAGCTATTAAGCAGCTTAGCTGGGGGGGGGGAGACACAAGATTATTGTGCCCTAGAAAGCTTTATAATGGAATTGATGAAGCAAGGGAATACGAGTATTACTGAGCAGGACACAGTGGAACATGCCTGCCTATAGTCCCAGTCCTTGGAAGGCGGAGACAAGAGAATCCTAGGCTGTGACTGGAAGCCAGTTCAACTTAGTGAGACCCTGTTTCAAAAATAAAAAATCAAATAGGTTGAGGGAGTAGCTTGAAGGTAGGATGCAAATTATAATACAGTATACACTACTCCCATTATAACAAGTGCTCCTATAAGCAGTAGAGAAGTCTTAAGCCACATGGATCATAAACCAACGTTGAAATTTAGTATTTTCAAAGTTACATACCGTTCTTAATGATAACTGGTGCTCGTTTTCATCATTATCCACTTTAAAGTGATAATCTTTGTCAGCCTTGAGCTCACAACCTGTAAATAATGGGGAAAAAAATGAAATCTCACTTGAAGAAAACACTGCAAAATTAAATGTTAGTTTGCAGAACTAGTTTTTCACTACTTTGGCAACCAAAGAGTAAGGCAGAATAGTCTCTTGGCTTTTCTGAACATAACTGATTATCAATAAAAATCTTAATAAACCCCACTTTCTCCAGCTACACTGACAGACACAGTATGATTCTGCAGATAGTAATCTAACTGAACCTAGTATTTTAAACTAAGCTTAATGAACAATGTTGGTAATTCCCCACTATTTAAAAAAGCTGATATACCTAAGTTTTCAAAAGTGGAAGATTACAAATGAGAATGGTTACAACACTGATATATGCAGTTTAAATGATACAGAAGCTCTACTACTGTACCAAATCCTATTTATAGCTAGGTATAAATCCTTTGAACAGTACATCAATCCGACTACGTAAATGAAAATTGTTTTAAATGCTATCAGAATAAACCTTCAATTTATTTTACCTAAGTTACTAGCACACAAAAATGCTATGGCTCTATCAACAAATCTCAACATAATTGAGGTAAAATGGCTAGGACTTGCGCTACAATATGTGGCACAAAAAAGCACACCGCCTTCAATTAGGTTTATCAAATTAGAACTCTGAAGAGGTACTGGGCATATGCTATAAGCAAGCAATGAGTAGGGGAGGGGTCCCTAAAGCCGCGATTCCAACCTCATGTTCTTTAACTGAACCAACGGTGCCCATGTCCAATGCAGTACTGAAGGCAGTCTGTTTTCCTTACTTCCCGCATAGATTAGACGCACTTTGTGCACATTTGTTATGTCCAAAGGTGGTCAATATCATCAACCGCAAATGGGGCTAGTTCCATCTCAGTTGGCTCTAAAGATGCTAATACCACCTATGTTCTAAACACCTAACAATGACCTCCAAAATCCTGGCACTAGCAGACCCTTTACCCAACAATTTCCGCCCAAGAAGCCTCAGGACCCCTGGCTCGAAACAGACCTTTGAGACCCGGATGTAGAGCCCACACCTCCTCCCCACCAACCACGTGGCAACCACGTGCTCTTAGCGGCAGCCGCCTCCTCACGCCGAACCGCGCCTCCCCTCCCCCGGTAACTCGCCGAGGCACCCAGAATTATTTTGTCTCAGAGCTGTGGACGAAGGATCTGAGCACTTCAGCAGGATTGGCCTATCTCCCCCTCCAACACAGGGGCCCCTGCCCGTCACCATGAATCCCGCATAACATCCTGGGCCTCCCGCCTGGGGCCCAGCACCAAAGAGACCAACCCCGAATCAAGAGCCTATAAACTTGCGCACACCTACGAGGCCCGTGCCCGTGGCCGTTTGTATTACCCGAGGCGAAGCTGGGCCTCAGCAGACCGGCTCTGCATCACCTCAGGCCCTAGGCCGCGGATCGCTTCCCCCGGCTCCAGGCCGCTCCCCGTGCCCCGTTCGGGCCGCCGCCGCCCCCCAGGCGCCCATCGCGCAGCCTCCAAAGCCGCAGGCGCCTCCCTCCCCGGCGACCAGCCCAGGCCTCAGTTAAGATTCCCGCCCCCCCCCAACCACCAGGCCCTGCTCGGCCTCGCTCCAACACTACCCCCGAAACAATTACCAAAAAGATAGTTCTGTGGCCTCAGGGGGCTCATGTCCATATCCATTGAATCTTCCATGAGGTGACGGCACGCACTTAGGTGGGAGACGAGGCGGACGGAGAAGAATGACCAGCGCCTCAGAGAATAGACGCGCAGGACGGAATCACGCCAGGGAAAGAACGCGGGCTGCCCGCGCACATATATAGCCCCTGCAGATCTCGCGAGATCTCCTCAAGTCCCGCCTCCCGCGCGCGTGCTCCGAGGCCCCCTCCCGTCCCGTTGCACTCCTGCGCAAGCGCTCTTCAATCCCACTCCTTTCTAACCCGCCCCCCCACCTCCTCCAGGTACTTCGCGGGCTCCTACTGAGCACGCGCACTCGGACCACGGCCCCACCCTCCGCCGCCGTCACTCGTGCGCACGCGTGCGTCGTCTCGCCAGCGCGCTCCCCACCTCCAGCAGTTCCACGTCCTCTCCTGTGCGGGCGCCGGCTTCGCGCCAAGAGCCTGCGCAGCCCACCCTGCAAAATGGCGCCAGCAGTCCTTAGTTGTAATACGCAGGAAGGGTCCGCCGGTGGGAAATGAGCCAGAGAGCGGCTCGGCTCATCTTTTTGCATTCTCTAGTACTCCCAGTAAGCATGGCCACCTCAGGATTTTTTATTTGCCTAAAGGCCCCGAGACAGAGCAGAGGACAAGCTAACCTTTTTTGAATAGGAAGGATGTCGTTACTGGCCAGATTTACTGTGCTTCGATAACTATGTTTTCCGAGGAAGCATCTCCGGAGCCGAAGATGCCATCTTTACATCAATTAAGTATAACCAAAAGAAGACCAAATCGGTCTACAAAGAACAGGCTAACCTAAAAGTTTAGGGGGTGTGCAGCCCCGCGGGACTGCAGATCTTTATCCTCCGTGGTACAAGAAAGCTTGTGACTTGTAAAAATAACTTTTTTTTTTTTTTTTTTACGGCACTGGGGATGGAACTCAGGCGCCTTCTACCTCCGGGCTACACTCCCAGACCGATTTTATATTTTTATTTGGAAACAGGGTCTCACTAAATTGAGCATACTTGTAATCCCAGCGCTTGGGAGGCTGAGACAGGAGGATTGCACAGGTTCGACGCCAGCCTCAACTACTTAGTGAGCTGTCACCAATTTAGAGACCCTGTTTCCAAATAAATTATTAATAGGGCTGGGAGTGTAGTCCGGAGGTGGATAGCCCCAGGGTTCCATCCCCGAGTACCACCAAAAAAAAAAAAAAAAAAATCACTCCCTACCCCCTCTCCAGCACTGGGACTTTGAGGATACCACTAATTATGTTTTTTTAACCTCAACACTAAACAAATTTAAGAAATATTGTAAAGAATAAAAATAGTGATAGCAATGTGCTCTCTGTGTGTCTCTGTCTCTCTCTCTTGTGGTACTGGGGATGGAATACAGGGGCATTCTACCTCCAAGCTATACACCCCCAGTCTTATTTTATTCCTTTATTTTGAAACAGGGCCTCACTAAGTTGCTGGGGCTGACCGTGAAACTGCTATCCTCCTGACTGATCCTCCTGACTCAGCCACTAAGACCTGTGCTCTATTTTCCAAATACAATATAGTTGGGAAGATAAGTTATATGCATATAAGCCAGTTGTGAAGAGAATCAGATTACTAAATATGGAGAAATCAGAATCAACATGTGAATGAGGGCAAGTGCTTTCTCAATTTTCCCTCATCCCCAACTAAAGAAGTCTAGCCCACGACTGTAATCCCAGTATTTGGGAGGCTGAGACAGGATGATTGCAGAGTAGAGCTCAATCTCATCAACCTTGTGAAGCCCTCCACAATTTAGTGAGACACTGTTTCAAAAAAAAAAAAAAAAAAAGTAGGGCTGAGTATGTAATGAGAGATCTAATGCCTCTGGGATCTATCCCCATAATCCCCCATAAACACACACACACACACACACACACACACACACACACACACCCCAAGAAAGAAAAGTCTTCAGCCTGACTTTTTGATATTTTGAGATGCACAACACAAACAATTGCAACAGAAAATCTTCAAATTCTGGAGTCTATGTATGTTAAAGAAACAGGAAATTTGGGGAAAGGGGAGAGGGAGACATCACTGAATTAGATTAGACATTTACAATAAGCAAGTCATCGCTTCTCAGCCTTTTGGCTAAGATCAAGTGTAGAATGAGCAAGTCTCAGCTGTTGACTCAGGCCTATAATCCCGGACTTGGGAGGCTGAGGCAGGAAGATTGTAGGTCTGAAGCCAGCCTCAGCAATTAAGAGAGACCCTGTTTCCAAATAAAATGTAAAATATAGGCTGGGAGTGTAGCTCAGAGGTAGAATTTCCCCTTAGTTCAATCCCCAGTATCACATACACACACACACACACACACACACACACACACACACACACACACAGTCTCAAGACTACAAGACAGTGGAGGAGGAGGCCTTAAGTTTCCTTTGAATCCAGGCAAATCAAAGTGGGGATTCCAAATACTAGGATTACAAGTATGCAACACCAGGTCTGTCAGACCCTGGTAATTTGAAGGCAGCTCTGTATACAGCCTGAGCCATATGGGAGCCATTGCTAGTGTTATGTGAACAAACACATTAGCTGTTTTAACATCTCAGGCTCCTGGTCTAAGTATGCGCTCATAGAGTCAAGATATTTAAAAATAGATTTTTCAGATCTACAAATATAATGAATGCTCGCCGTCTTTTTAAGTAAAATTATATGGGCTTATGTGAATTAAAAAGTTAAAAATATACCTCTTTCCATCTCTCCATTCCCATTCCCTAGGGGTAACCACTATTAATAGTCGTGTGAATATCCTTCCAGTATGTATATATTTATCCATGAAAAAGAGAGAAAAGTTATCTATTTGAGATTTTTGTATTTTTTAATGTGCTTGCTTCTTCTTCTTTTTTCTTTTTTTTTTTTCTTTTTTGGTGATACTGGGGTTCCTGGAAGCCCTTCTACCTCTGGGCTACACTCCCAGACCTATTTTATATTTTTGAAACAGGTTCTCTTAACGCCAGCGCAGCTGGCTTCGAACCTGTGTGATCCTCCTGTCTCCGCCTCCCAAAGCGCGGGGATTACAAGCGTGCGCCACCACGCCCGGCATGTGTTTGCTTCTAATACTCAAAAATATATTTTGTCAGCCTCAGCAACTTAGCAAGACCCTGTTTCAAAATTAAAAACATATAAAATGGGCTGGGGGTATAGCTCAAGGGTCGAATGCCTCTAGGTTTGACATCTAGTATCAAAGAAACAAACAAAAACTATATGTTTTGGACACTTATCCACATTAGTACCTATTATGAATATAATTTATATGAGGAATGAAAATTTCCTCCATTGATGGCCTAAAATTGTGATCACAACCTGGATTAAAAATGATGCCTAGCAAGTGTGGTGATACACGCTTGTAATTCCAATACTTGGGAGGCTGAGACAGGAGGGTCACAGGTTCACAGCCAGCCTCAGCTACTTAGTGAGTTCCTCCACAGTTTAGTGAGATCTGTTACAAAATAAAAAATTATTAAAAATAGAGTTAGGGGTGTAACTAGGAGGGAGAATGCATTTGGGTTCAATCCCCAGTACCACAAATAATAATAATAATAATAATAATAATAATAATAGCCAGGTATGATAGTGCACACTTGTAATACCAGGATTTAGGAGGCTGAGACAGGAGGATTGCCGATTTGAGGACAGCCTCAGCAAATAGTGAAATTCTTATTAACCTAGCAAGAGCCTGTCTCAAAATTAAAAATAAAATAAAATAGGACTGGAAGTGTAGCTTGGAAGTAGAATGCCCTGGGTTCAATTCCCATTCACACACACACACACACACACACACACACACACACACACACACACACACACTAATAATGCCTAGCTAGGTAAGGTGGCACACATCCATAATCCCAATACTTGGGAGGCTGAGACTGAAGGATCATAGGTTCGAGGTCAGCCTGGGCTATGTAGCAAGATCCTATCTCAAAAAAAAAAAAAAATTTCAAAGAGATAGGCATGTAGCCCAGTGGTAGAGCACTTCTGAATTCAATCCCCAGTACTGCTAAAAATAATAGTAATAATAATGCCTGCTTGGCGTGGTGGCACACGCCTGTAATCCCAGTACTTGGGAGGCTGAGGAAGGAGGATTGCAGGTTGAAAGATAGCCTCAGCAAGTAGTGAGAACCTGCTTCAAAATAAAAATGAAATAGGGCTTGAGGTGTAGCTCAGAGATGGGAATGCCCATAAGTTCAATCCACAGTACCACAAAAAATAAATAAATAATAATAATAATAGTAATAATTCCTAGCTTGGCACTGTGGTACATGCCTGTAATCCCAGCTGCTGGAGAGGCTGAGGCAGAAGGTATGAAAGTTGGAGGCCAGCCTTGGAATTTAGTGAGACGTCTTAAAATTAAAAACAAAAAGGTAAGGACTTAGCTCAGCAGTAAAGTGCCCTGGGTTCAATCTCCATTACACTCACTCCTTTTCCATCTCTCTCTCTCTCTCTCTCTCTCTCTCTCTCTCTCTCTCTCACACACACACACACACACACAATGCCTTAGGAAATATCTTTGTATATGTATATTCTATGGATGTCTCAAAGTACTTTTGTAGAATATATTTTAAATGAATTTGCATAACAAAAAGGCAGGTACTTAAAATATGTACTTCTGAATGTTTTATTGTTTATATAAGTAGAGTCCTATTTTATATATTCTTCTTCAGCTTTCCTTCTTCACTTCCTGTGGTTTAGCTATCTTTCTACCATATAAAATGCAAAGGCTCACTGTATTCTTTTTAGGAGTTGCATAGTATTACATTAAATGAAGATATGTAATATTTTTAATGTGAGGTTGTATGTGTGTATGTAAGAGAGAGAGGGAGATAGAGACTGAGGATTGAACGCAGGGGCATTCTATCTCTGAGCTATTATTTTATTTTATTTTCTTCTTTTTATTTCGGTGGCACTGGGGGTGGAACCGAGGCTTTCTACCTCTGGGCTATATACTCCCAGACCTACTTTATATTTTATTTGGAAACAGGGTCTCACCAAGTTGCTGAGAGCCTCACTAAGTAGCTGAGGCTGGCTTTGAACCTGTGTGATCCTCCTGTCTCAGCCTCCCATGCACTGGGATTACAAGTATGTGCCACCAAGCCCGGCTTATTTTATTTTGTATTTTGAATAAGGATCTCACGAATGTGTGGAAGGCCTTGCCAGGTTGCTAAGTCTCCTGTCTCAGCCTCCCAAGTACTAAGATTGTAGGTATGCACCACCATGCCCAATTTCAGATTCTATTTTTTGTTTTTGTTTTTGTTTTTTTTTTTTGGTGGTACTGGAGATGGAACCCTTCTGCCTCCGGGCTACACTCCCAGACCTATAATATATAATATATACATATAGTATATATATGTATATATTATATATTATATAATATATAATATATAGTATATATATAGTATATATATACTATATATATACTATATACTATATTATATACTATATATTATATATATTATATACTATATACTATATTATATGCTATATATTATATATATTATATACTATATGTATATATTTATATATACATATAGTGTATATGTATATATATTTTAAAAATTATAACATATAATTTAAAAAATCATATATGTGTGTATATATATTTAAATATATATATATATTATATGTATAATATATATATATATATTTTTTTAATTTGGAAACAGGGTCTCTTAAGCCAGCAAGGCTGGCTTCAAACCTGTGCGATCCTCCTGTCTCAGCCTCCCAAGCACAGAGATTACAAGCGTGTGCCACCACGCCCGGTGCAGATTCTGCTTTTTAATTCTTCATTTTTAACACATGAAGAAAATTTAAACATGAACAAAACTAGAATTGTATGATAAACATCTTGTTTCATAAATGCCCTGTTTCATATATGCCCTTTCATCTATGTATTTTTATATCTGAGGTGGTGGAGGAGGTTTGAAAACAAGAGGAGACTGTATTTTTATTTTTATTTTTATTTTTTGTGGTACTGGGGGTAGAACCCAGGGGCTTTTCTACTTCCAGGCTACACTCCCAGACCTATTTTATACTTTATTTGGAAACAGGGTCTCACTAAGTTGCTGAGAGGCTCACTAAGTACCCGAGGCTGGCTTCGAACTTGCATACATAAGGTTCATACATAAGTATATCCTTTGATTTCTCTTGGGTAAGTGTGGAGGAGTGGAAAGGCTAGACCATCTGCGAAATCTATATTTAACCTTTCAATAAACTAACAAACTATTTTCTAAAGTTGTACAACTTTTCATTGCCACCAGCAATAGAGTTGCGGTTCCTGTGTATCCCTGCCAATTGTGTGTGTGTGTGTGTGTGTGTGTGTGTGTGTGTGTGTGTGTGTGTGTGTGTGTGAATCCAGGGGCATTCTACCTCCAAGTTACACTTCCAGCTCTATTTTATTTTGAAACAGGATCTCACTAGATTAATGAGAGTCTCATTACTTGCTGAGGCTGTCCTCAAATCCGTGATCCTCTTGTCTTGGCCTCCCAAGGAATGAAATTACAGGCGTGTGCCACTACGCCCAGCATAATCTTTTTTAATTGTAGACATTCTGTAATGTCTACATTTATTTCCAATCTGGAAACAGAGTCTCACTAAGTTGCAGAGGACCTCACTGAGTAAGTTTATAGATAGAGGCATCTTGCTGCTTTTTTTGTTTGTTTGTTTGTTTGTTTGTTTCAGTACTGGGGATGGAACCCAGGGGCATTCTACCTCTGAGCTACACCCCCCAGCTCTATTTTTCAGACTTTTTATTTCTGAAACAGATCTCACTGTGTTACAAAGGGCCTCGCTAAGTAGCTGAGGCTGTCCGGGAACCAGAATCCTCCTGGTCTCTGCCTCCAGAAGACTGGGATTACAAGCATGCACCAGCACGCCCGGCTTCTTGCTGTGTTTTTAATTCACAATTTACTACTGACTATTGATAGCGAGCATCTTTTTGTGTGCTTATTTGCTATCAATACATCTTCTTTGGTGAAATATGTTTCTATTCTCTGTTTAAATCTCCCCCACTGCTTCTTGTTTGCCCATTCTTTAAAAATGTTCAAGCACAAGCAGGGCGTGATGACACAGGCCTGTGATCCCAGTACTTGGGAAGCCGAGACAGGAGGATCCCAGCCACCATGCCCAGATCCCCAACCTTATTTAATATTTTATTAGGTAATAGAGTCCAAGTTGCTGAACACCTCAATAAATTGCTGAGGCTGGCCATGAACCTGTGATCTTCCTGTTCTAGCCCCCCAAGTACTTAGTTAAAGGCCTGTGCCACCACACCCAGCTCATTTTTTATAATTTCTATTACTTTAACTTCAATTCCCTTTTTGCTCAACTTACTGTTAATCTTATTTAATAGGACTCTCATATTAGAGATTTTTTTAATCTCTAAAGATTTTATTTAGGTCTCTTTATGTCATTCATGGTTTTCTTATAAATTCTACATTTTTACCTACTTTCTTGCCCTATATTTGTTTAATGGCTTATTATGCTTATTCTATCATTCACATTATCTCTGAGTCCATTTTTATGGGTTTCATTCATTTATTGTTTTATTTTTCTAGTGCTGGGGATTGAACCCAGGTCCTCAATCCCTAAGCTAACCCCTGCTCTTCAGTCTCTTTTCACTCATCAAATTTTGTGCTCATTGTGGGTTATATTTTCATACTTCTCTGTATCTAGATAAGTTTGTTTGCGACAGAATCCTGACTTTTGCCCAGGCTGACCTTGAGCTCAAGATCCTCCATCCTCAGCCACTCCAGGAGCTGGGATTAAAAGTGCACAGCGCCACACCTGAGTTAGCCAGGTGAGTTCTTCTTTTTTAATCAGATGTCAGGTATTTTGAGTTTTACCTTGATAGAAGCTAGATGATCTTATATGTTTTATTTATTTATTTATTTATTTATTTATTTATTTATTTATTTACTTATTTGTGGTACTGGGGATGGAACCAGGGGCATTCTATCTCCGAGCTACACCTCCAGCTCTATTTTTTATTCTTTAGTTTGAAACAGGGTCTCACTAAGTTATAGAGGGCCTCACTAAGTAGCTGATATATATATATCTCTCTCCCCGAGCCGGGCGTGGTGGTGCACACTTGTAATCCCCGAGCTTGGGAGGTGGAGACAAGAGGATCACACAGGTTCGAAGCCATCCTCGGCTGGTTTAAGAGACCCTGTTTCCAAATAAAAATATAAAATAGGTCTGGGAGTGTAGCCTGGAGTTAGAAGGGTTCCATCCCCAGTACCACCAAAAACAAAACAAAACAAAACAAAAAAACATACTATTGAGTTCTGTTTGGGGATATGGGTAAGATACTTGGGGTGAGTTTAATTTGATGTAAGTCTTGCTATGAAGTTTCTTTAGGTAGAAACAAAGCAGCCCATAATCTAGAGCCAGTTCTCTCTCCCCTACTGAGGCTAAAATCTTTCTGCGTATTCTACGTGACACCTTGGGTAGGAGAGTTTCCCACCCTGACTGGTGGGAATACCAGCTACTCTCGGCCATAGGAATCTGCCTCTGCCTTTTGAGAGGTTCTCTCTCCAGCCACAATGGTTTCTATCCAAGCCTGTGCTGATTGTCTTCAACCAGAGCCCTGGGGGCACCTTCTGCACACCTCCAGGTGTTGCTCGGGGTGGAGGTCTCTCTCTCTCTCCAGCACTCTGCCCTGCAAATGGTCCCCAGATTCCAACGATGTCTCCTCAACTCAAGGAGATCACTAGACCCCACCGGTCGCCCCTGGAAATCTTCTCTCAGCATCCCTAAGCGGCCATTTGCTTCCCCTCTTTAGACATGACTGTCCTGTACTGTGAGTGACAATGTCTAAATTTTGTTTGTTTTTTAGTTGACTTAAATGGAAGTGCAAACCCAGGCCCTGTTAATCCAGCTTGATCAAAAGCAGAAAATCAAGACTATTGCTTAGCTGGCCACGGTGGCACACCCCTGTGATTACGGTGCTTGGGAGCCTGAGGCGGGAGGACTCTAGATGTGAGACTAGCCTCAGCAACTTAGTGAGACCCTGTTTCAAAATAAAAAATAAAATAGGGCTGGGGGTATAGCTTTGAGGTAGAGTGCCCCTGGGTTCAATCCCTAGTGCCACTCCTCAACACACACACACACACACACACACACACACACACACACACACACACAGGCTTTTATGTTTCGTTTGTTCATCTGTTTGTTTTTAAGTCAGGGTTTGCTCTGTTGCCCAGACCAGACTTGAGTTCCTGGGTGAAGGTATCCTCCTTCCCCAGCTTCCAGAGGAGCTGGAACAACAGGTTCGTACCACTGTGCCCTGCAGGAGCACTGCTGTTTAATCTAAGGCTTACAGTTTGGCTATTACGAATTGTGCTGCTATGAACATGGATGTGCGTATGTTGCTGTAGTTCTCTAGGTCTCTATCATCAGATTAATGGATTGCAAAATTATGGGACATACATACAATGGAATTCTACTCAGCAATAAAGAAGAACAAAATCACATCACTTCCAAGAAGATGGAAAGTCCTGGAGAACATTATGTTAAGTGAGATCAGCCAAGCACAGAAAGAGAAGGGACATATGTTTTCTCTAATATGCCCAAACTAGGGAGTATTAGGAATACCAGAGGGACTCCAGACAATGGAGGGGAAACTCAGCAAAGCTAGAATGGAAGGAAAGGAGAGGAAGAAGGCTGAGGTTGATTAATGGAAGAGCTACATCTGAATATGTGTAAAAGTATGGATTTAGCATGGTCAACCTGGATACTTGTGGTTGGGAGGGGGGAAGGGGAAGTGGGGGGGGAGAGGGGGCACCATGCACGGTCTGAATGTGTGCCATTTTCAATATGATCCACATAAAAATAAAAATAAAAAATAAAGTTGCAGTTTTCTCTAAAATCTCCTAGAAGATAAAAATACCTGTTTATTGTATTATTATTATTATTATTATGACTATTATGACTATTATTATCACTATACTGGATATTGAACCCAGGAGTATTATAACTCCAGGATACACCTCTGGCCCTTTTTATTTGATATTTTGAAATATTTGTTACTAAGTTGCTAAGAGTCTTGCTAAATTGCTAAAGCCAACCTCAAACCTGAGATCCTCCTGTCTCAGCCTTCCCAGGATTGAAATTACAGGTGTGTGCCACTGCACCTGACTTATTATTATTATTATTATTTATTATTATTTTTTGGTGGTACTGGGGTTCCTGGAAGCCCATCTACCTCCGGGCTACACTCCCAGACCTATTTTTTTTTTTTTGAAACAGGGTCTCGTAAGCCAGCGTGGCTGGCTTCGAACCTGCGCGATCCTCCTGTCTCCGCCTCCCAAGCGCGGGGATTACAAGCATGTGCCACCACGCCCGGCTCTGACTTATTATTTTTAAAGTCACTTTTCATAGCCATTGTCATATGGACAGTTCTTTGCATGTTTGTTCTATATAATTTTATTGAATGCCACATATCTGCAGAGCATTCATATCAAACACTGGAAGTTTGCTTATTCACCACCTATGTCTGGTCTTGATTTTCTACTATAGAGGCAGAAAAATAAAACACTTCAAATCCTATTCTCACTCCTGGTTAAGATACTTATACAATTCACTGTGGGTAAGACAAATAAATAGAAATCTGGTGGAGGGAGGGAGGGTAAAAAGCCCTTTGTCTTACCTCTTGTTTCCTACCTGAAACAAAATTTCTGGAGTTGAAGTTGCCATTTTATGTCTATGAAACATCATCAACATCAACAACAAATAAGGATGAAATCTGATTGGCTAAAAACGGCAGTGTGTCAAAGTAAGAAAGACTTTGTTCTTTATGGCCTTGGGAAGCAGCTGGACCAAGTATGCGAAGCCTTGTCTGAACGTGTATGAGACCAAATTTAGGATTTGTGAGTAGAATTATGTCATTCTCTACTGATAACTATTCTCCTTTTGAGAGACAGTTTATGGCTTGTGACTGGCAGTAATGAAGACTAAACAATGGACGATACACCACCGGTGATCATGTGACCTGAGACACTACTCAGGAACTGAGTGTTGTCTGACTCAGCCAGTCCTCAACTCAGGCATGGGCGCCAGCACTTCCTTTTCAGTTGGAAGTGGCAAAGGTCCCACACACCTGTGCGCACAATTCCAAGTCATTGCTCCTTCCTCCCAACCTGCATTATAAAAGATTGTATTTCCAAAGAAGGTCACAGTGATATCTCTTGTCCCCTGTGCTCTTCTGGACTCTTAACGATCCCTCATCAAGAAGCAAAGTCCAAGCCGGGCGCGGTGGTGCAGGTTTGTAATCCCAGTACTTGGGAGTCTAAGACTGGAGGATCTCAGGTTCACGGCCAGCCTCAGCAACGTGTGAGGCCCTCCGCAACTTAGTGAGACCCTGTTTCAAATTAAAGCATAAAAAATAGGGCTGGGGTGTAGCTCAGAGGTAGACTGTCCCTGGGTTAATCTTCAGTACCACAACAAACAAACAAACAATGCAAACCTGTAATCCCAGCACTTGGGAGTCTGAAACAGGAAGATCTCAGGTTTTATGCTAGCCTCAGCAACTTACAAAGATCCTGTTTCAAAATTAAAAATAAACTCAAAAGCCAGGTGCAGTGGCACACACCTGTAATCTCAGTACATGTGCGGCTGAGGCAGGAGGATTGCAAGTTTGAAGCCAGCCTCAGCAACTCAGTGAAGTTGTAAGCTACTTAGCTAGACCCTGTTTTTTGTTTTTTGTTTTGTTTTTGTTTTTGTTTTGTGTGTGTGTATGTGTATATGTGTGATGCTAGGGATGGAACCCAGGAACCCAGGGGCATTATACCTCCGAGCTATACCCCCAGCCCTATTTTTTAATGCTTTGTTTTAAAATAGGGTCTCACTAAGAAATCACTGTGGCCTTCCTTAGAAATACAATCTTTTATAATGCAGCCCTATTTTTTAGTCCTATGAAAGATAAGAGTACAACAAAAGCCACTGAGGCTGAAGGGCCTAGCGCTCCTGAGGCTCACTGATCTGTCTCTCATCTGCTGGCTCCTCCTCTCTGGGTCTTCCCTCCAGTTCCTGAGTCCTGGACCAGGAGCACATGTTTGGCAAGGAGCACCAGCTTCCTCTGCAGGTCTCCCATGCATCTCGAGTAGAGGCTTTGCAAAACAGGCGTGGGTCCCGATGTTTTCATGGGCTCCAGTTTTTCCACACTCTTCCTGGCTTCACATTGAGCATTTATTCCCAACTTCTGGCTCTGTTGACCTGCAACAACTTCAGCCCAAGTAGAAAACACAAAACTCCCGATAGACATCATTGCTGGCTGCCCTTCACGGTCCCTGGCAGATGACTTCTTTTTAATCCTCTCCTCTTCCAGACTTTTTTTCGGTACTGGAGACTGAACCCAGTGGCATTCTGCCTCTCAGCCACACCCCTAGCCCTGTTTTTTATTCTTTATTTTTGAAACAGTCTCACTGAGTTGCGAAGGGCCTAAGTAGCTAAGGCTGGCCGCAAATCTGTGATCCTCCTGTCTCAGCCTCCCGAGTTCTGGGACTACAAGTATTCTCCACCACACCTGGCCTCTTCCAGATTTTTACTGCCCAGTTACTCTACCCTGATCCTGCAAATTTCAAACACACTTGTATGAAAAGGGTGCTTATTGTTTATCTAAAATTCAAATTGGATATCCTGTATTTTTACTTACTAAATCTGGCAGTCTTGATTGAAGAACAAGACAGCAACATCCTAATCCTAACTGTACAAATTGATTAATTTTTCTAAGTTTACACCCAAACAAATTGATTGATTTTTCTAAGTTTACACCCAAACACCACCTCGCTCAAAATCTAGAATTCCAGCATCCCAGAAAACTCTTACCCATCAAGATCTCCAGAGAAACCGCTATTGTGATGTCTTTCACTACTTACTAGTTGTGTGTGTGCCCTTGAGACAAACAGAAAGGGACTCATACAATGTATATCCTGTGTGCATGTGTGTCTCGTTTATTTCACTCATCATAAATTTAGAAGTTCATCTACGTTTGCTCTAGTTTCTCATGTTAAATTAATACGTTGCCATCTGCTTTTCGACTCAGTAGATACATATGACGGGCCTCCTATGTGCCAGGTGGGGGCTGAGCAACCCCATGAGTGCTGGTCCATTAATAGAGATGAGAAGGCTGGGAGGGAAGTGATTGGGCAGGAATGACGAAATCAAGAAGTCGGGTTTGAAAGTACTAAATGTAAAATGCCCACTTGATGTCTGGGAGGCTGGATCTAGGTGCTTGGGACCTCAAGAGAGAGGTGGGGATGGAAAGGGGAGCCCTGGGAGTTCAGTCAGGGAGCATGGGTTTCAGAGCCTTCCTGGATCTGGGTTCATTGTCAGTATTTGACTTTCGAACTCTAAAAGCTGACCGGCTCCTTCCTTGAGCCGGGTTTGTCTCCTTAGTCACGCCTTTTCTGTTAGATTCTCGGATTAACAGCAGAGGGCGCCGTGAATCTAAACTGCTCCTGAAGCACAGAAAGGTTTACAAGGTACTGGATCCATTTCAGCTAACAACATATTAAAATAATTGGGAAAGGATTTATACCATGTCTTGGATTATAACTTCAAATGAATCAGAATCTATAATGGTTCACCTCGAAATATCACTAGGTTTTTCTTGAAATACAAATTATACAAATAACAAATACTAAAGAGCAAACTGATGATTTAAGAATTAGTTTATTTATGCCTTCTTTGGCTTCACAATGATCAGTAAAGAGCCGGTACTGTGTCTAATTATATGTGGAATAGAATTCAATCAAGTATTCTCTCCCCCCCCCCTGAGGATTAAACCCAGGGGCATTCTACTTCTGAGCTATACCCTATTGTTGTTGTTATTATTATATTGTTATTATTTCATTATTATTATTTTGTGTGTTTAGTATTGGGGAATGAACCCAGGGACATTCTACCTCTGAGCTACACCCTCAGTCCTATTTAATTTGGAAACAGGGTTTCACTAAGTTGCTGAGGGCCTTGCTAAGTTGCTGAGGCTGGTCTTGAACCTGGGACTTAGCTTCCCACATACTGGGATTGCAAGTGTGCACTGTCATACCTGGCAAGTACTTTCTAAGTTAAAAATAGGCCAGTCAAGGTGACACATACTTGTAATCCCAGTACTTGGGAAGCTGAGACAGGAGGATTGCAGGTTCAAAGCCAGCCTCAGCAACTTAGCTAGGCTCTCAGCAACCTAGTGAGATCTTGTTTCCAAATAAGAAATAAAATTGAGTTGGGGGGTAGAACTTGGAGGTAGAATCCCTCTAGGTTCAATCCTCAGTACCAAAAATTATTTATTTCTAAGTTAAAAATAAAATATGGACAGTGCAATAAATGTTTTCACTGACAGATGATATTAGCAAATTTCCCCTTCCAACCAGGTGTGAAGTCATTTTGATGATATAAATTACTCATAGGACTTAAATCGCACGAGCCAAAGGGAAAAAAGGACAAAACAGTAAACATGTTTGTAATAAAACACTTAAAAATAAATTCCTTTTTTCACACTGCAGTGCTATGTAGGATTAAATGAGAGAGCATGATGTTTATAAAACACTTAGCAGTGCCTGGTATACAGAAGGCACTCAATAAATGTTAGTTCCTTTCCTCCTTTGCTCCTGTTACTGGATTTTCTTCTCAGTTTACTTCTTATAAAAATGTTGTTTCCCACAAAGATTAGTCATATTAAATACCATTCTCGGCTATTGATTTGCAATGTTAGGAATACGAGAGATAAAACACAGGGGCTCATGCAGATGGAAAGTAAATTTACAATTTAGAAATCACTCTGTGGGTTTGTTGTTGTTGCTATTTGTTTTTGATAATGTTCAATTATAGAAATTTACAAAGGTCCTTTGAAGAGGGCAATGTCCTGCCTTCTGAGGCGGTTTGCTTAAGATAGATCGACTCAGAGACTGACTGTCGCCCTGATATTGAATTACAGCTGTATTTTTGACAAGTATGGCAACTGTATCATCACTTTAACCACCCAATAATCCACTGTGTCTCTTTATGCTGATAAATAAAACATCCTCTGTTAAATATTTCCTAGTAAGCAATAGCAGACCTGTAATCTCCTCCCTCCCTATATGTTACAAAGTAAAATGATATAACAGTAATCAAATCAAATCCTGTCTAGGAGTTTTATAGACAACTAATAGCTGCAATTGCAAAGTGCACATCAGATACCAATTGAAGGGTACTTTTCTCTTTAATATAATGTACTATACATATTTCACTAACTGTCTCATATCAAATGAATTTAACAAGATGATTATGTAGGTCAAATTACTTAGTAAGTTCTTTTAAGAATGGCTTTTAGACCCATTATGACTTTTAATGGTGCAATTTGTTAAATGATTGGAATTTCTAGAATCCTGTTGGCTAGTACCCATCACAAACTCTTGCTCTTCCCTGATGATCTATTTTTAAAACCTTCTTCTCGCTTATGGCAGTTGAAACAAAAATGACCACCAAGAGCAACTTCTTGAAGCTCATTCCTCATTTTTAATTATTTAAACAACTTCCTTATTACCCAATTATAATTTGAAAATTCTAATTTCAAATAACCTTCTGACCCAATTTCTTTCAACTCTATGAAGATGTCTTGAGAGTTTTTCCTTTTTCTTTTTCTTTTTCACCAAGTATTAAATATGGCCCTTCTGGTTTTATATCAGGAGTTACATACAGAATAGATATGAGCGGTGAGTTCTTTTATTATATATCTCAAAACAGTCAATTTACAGGGAGAAGCCAATGAAATATGGCTGCAATACTCAGTCTTCACCTTTAGAGTACTGTCTGTCTACACTGCCTTTGGGCATATGTATGTATTCTGAGTTTACTAAGTTTGAGAAAGCTTAATTATTCAAAGCAAGGTTTTTTAAAGTGCCCATTGAAAAACACATACTAATTTCTTTTTCTTTTCTTTTCTCTTTGTGCATAGTAACTTCTCCATCTATATCTTTTTTTATAGTTATTGTATATGAGCCAGGCATGGAGGCACACACTTGTAATCCCAGAGGCTGAGACCGGAGGATTGCGGTTTGTGGCCAGCCTCAGCTACTTAGTGAGGCCTCCACAACTTAGTGAGACCTTGTTTCAAAATAAAGAATAAAAATAGGGCTGGGGGAGCCAGGCGTGGTGGCGCACGCTTGTAATCCCCGCGCTTGGGAGGCTGAGACAGGAGGATCACACAGGTTCGAAGTCAGCCTTAGCTACTTAGTGAGGCTCTCAGCAACTTAGTGAGACCCTGTTTCCAATAAAGTATAAATAGGTCTAGGAGTATAGCCCGGAGGTAGAAAGCCTCTGGGTTCCACCTCAGTACCACCAAAAAAAAAAAAAAAAAAAAAAAAAAAAAAAAAAGGGCAGGGGTTATAGTTCAGAGGTAGAATGCCCTGAGTTCCAGCCCTAGTGCAGAAAAAAAAAGAAATTATTGTATAAAGGGCTGAAGATACAGCTCAGTGGAGGAGCATCCACCTAGTATGCATGAAGCCCTGGGTTTGATCCTTAATAGCACAACAAGAAAAAAAAAATGTAATAAACAGGAGGATACAGGTTCAAGGCCAGCCTCAGCAATTGAATGAGATTCTCAGTAATCTAGCAAGACCCTGTTTCAAAGCAAACATTTTTAAAAAGGAGGGGTCTGGGGGTGCAACTTGGAGATAGAATGCCTTTGGGTTCAACCCCCAGAACCAGAGAGAGAGAGAGAGAAGAAGAAGAAGAAGAAGGAGGAAGGGAGAGAGAAAGGGGGGGGAGAGAGAGGAGAAAGTTAACGTTCTTTGGAAACTAATCTTACATCTCTGGCTTCTTCACACCTTCCACTGAAGTCTCCTAAAACTCCAAAGAACCTTAATGTTTCACGTTCCTGGCAACTCTGGTCAGTAAGTGAAGCCTGCACTTCCCAGCATGCAACATTTCTCTCCTTGTAGAGCAGAGTGTTCCAGGGCAGGACAAGTTCCCTCCGCACCTGGCTGGTGCATCCCGATGACCCTGGCTGTGAGTCCCTTGGCCTCTCAGAGACCACAGTCACCGCTCAGAAATGAGGCTGACAACTCTCGATCCCCGCTCCTTGGGGTTGTTCTAAGGTTTAATGAGTTCACTGTGCACATTCTCATTTTCTCTTTTGTGTCTTCAGTGAGTTGTAGGTAGGGGCAATGTAAAAGTGGAAATATGGAAGTCGGCTGGTATGTCTGGCTGGAAGTCACTATAGAACAGTGTTATTTAATTTTTCTACTTCTTTTAGTTCAATGGATGTAACATTCACGATCCTCTCTAAGCCCATCAACCACAAAAACTTAATTAGATATTATATCTCCTTGGTTTAAAATAGTATTTAATTTTACATAATGTGTTCAGCCAAAATATTAGGATTCCCTAAACAGAAATGTTCCCTCTATTTTTTTCCCTCGGGCTTTTCTTTCAATTTTTTTCGCAGCTTTTAAAAAAATTATTCTCCTTAAAGTACGATTTCGGCAGTTTCCCTCTGTGAAACATCACTAACTCCCCCGCTACCACTACTTAATTGAAGATGTAATCCCCACTTAGTGACTATGTAGTCTCCCGGATACCAAGAGCGGCAGCGAGTAAATATTAACATTCCTGTTAAATGTGCACTGCCTCTTATTCCTTTCCCCCCACAAATTGTCTTCCTGCTCCTCTGAGTGTCATCTGAAGTGAGATTATATTAACTGTGCCTTATATGGAGCTGGGAACGCTGGAGTTGAAATTAATGGGCAAATATCCTTTTCACTTACAGAGCAAATGAACGCTCCATCTTTGAGCCATACCCAGGTGTGACAGAAAGTCACAGGCAGAGGGGGCAACCCCAAGCGAGGGCAGCACACTCGGGGCCAGATCCAAGCCATTTGCTGCTGGACAGGCAAAAAACAAGAATTAAAGGAAATTTTTAGACTGAATAAATGACCCTCAGAACACAAAAGTGAGGGACTGTATAATCAGGCCCAGATGACAACATAATGCTTCGTCTGTTTCAATCCGAGGAGTCCTAGGATGTGCTCGATTTCCTGTTCAATTCCAAGATGGCGGTTCCACCTTTGAAATGGACATAACAGAACACCGTAGCCATAAGAATTGTGGCTCCCAACTCCCCTCCCCCCCAAAAAAAACCTCAATAATTAGTAGGGCCAAATTCAAGTGGAAACTTTTTTGATTGACATATAATAATATTCACTGATATATAATAATTGCATACTTGTATGGGATACAGTGGGCTAATTTGATACATGCATGCAACATATAAAAGATAAGCTCAGAGTAATTAGGATTTCCATCCCTTGAACATGTAGCATGTCTTTGTGTTGGGGAGCCTTAGAGCATCTCCCTTCTAATTCTTTATCAAATCTATAATAAATTGTCGGAAACTATCGTCGTCCTGCTGTGCTGCAGTGGTGAGCATTATATTCAGCGAAAGGCGTCAGGTGGAAACTTGTGAGAAGTAAAGAGTAGTTCGTTTTCCTTCCTTGCTGCAGACATTTATGGCTCCCTGAAGAAGCGTTTGTTTCTCGAATTACAGCAGAGGGCACTAGAGACCGGCACGGCCAGCCCTGCCAGCTCTGCGGAGCTCCGGCTTCCCAGTCTCTCCTTGCTCCGGCCACCATGCCCTTCAGCACAAAGGTTCCGCACCCAAAGGTCAGGAACACCTTGACTTTTTGAAGATGGAGATCTCTCCGCCCCGCCCCCCAGGCCGCTTTGCTTGTGTGTTGCGGAGCTGCGAAGGCATATTGCTTTGGGGACTCCATCCTTCTCTTCTGCTGTGCATGAAGCTGCTTCGAACGCGCATGTCCCCATTAGCATTGACACATTTGTGCACATAGATGCGCATGTATCATTTTTTAATCAAAACTAGAAGGAAAAATTATTACATAACAACAATCTCAGTCCTACTGAGGGACCTGTCACGGTGATCCTGTGGGCGTTGTGAACATCTGCTCAGCATCAGTCCCCCACCAAGAAATCATTCTTATGCTCATATGAAAGACAGGTAGAGTCGAGTCAGACTGGTAAGACAGCTCGGGACAGATGACAAAGCCATTCTCCGTCAGCAAGATGATAAAGCTTGGAGCGTGGCTAGTGAGAGCTTCCAGGGGTCAGGTGAACGTTCAGTTGTTATCCAAACAACATTTATGGGTGACATTAGCTACGGAAGCCAGAAATCTTGGTTAAAATGTCACTTCTTTCCCGTAGCACCTGGGAAGCTTCCAAACCATTTACTGCACCCAGGGGTCGCTCCAGTTGACCCAGGAATTCAAAGAAGCACAAAATGAGTCAGATGGCTCCTGGCCCTTCCGAATATGGGAGATGTTCGGGTCTAACTGTGCCTCCAGCATGAAGGTTCTCGTCAAGGGACCACCTCAGTCCTGGGGCTGCCAAGGAGGTGCTCTGCCCTGACCTTCAGGTGGAGAAAGGAGGCTCCAGTAAGGGTTCATTTTAGGATAAGGCTTCTTGCTGTTTTGCTTGGTTTATTTCTCCATTCTCTTCCTCTGAGGGGCTGAGTAGCGACATTTGCAAACTCAGGTTCACATGACATGTGTTTCTCTACAAAGCCATTCATATGAACATCAGGATGTAAAAGGCAGAACATCGGTTCCAGACATCCATTTCCCTGGACCGATCTCAGGGAATGGACCGATCCATTTCCCTGACCGATCAAGACATTGAGACAGGCCAGGCAGGTGTCCTTGCCACTGTCCATCCATGCTGGGCTGGGGCAATGGCCACAATCTCACCTTGGTCTCCAGTCCACGAAGGACGCTGACACATGATCCTTATTCTCTGCCACAAAGCCCCTTCAGGGTCTCTCTCTGAGCAACTCCAGACTCTCCTCCTTGACATAAGGGAGTTGTTTGCATGGCCACCCGTGCCCTCTGGGTGTGGCAAGCTCTGGGAGCTGTCTCAGACCCAAATGTCTAATAACACAGCCATTCCTACCACAGGCCTTCTAAGTTCCCTGGGCGTTGAATGGGAAGCAAGGCACGGGTCCATCGGAGACACGTTTCTCCTGGAAGTCTGGGCTTCCTGCTCTTCTCTGGCTCCCAGCTTCCTTCCTCCCCTTCTCCTCCAGCCTGCGAAGCTGCAGTCGAGCTTTTCTCTGTCTGGTTCTGCACCTCCTCTCCCAAGTCTACTGCTCAGGCCGCAGTCCCCCAGGACTTGGGCTTTGAAACACAAAACATCTTTCTCATCCTTCTACTGTGACATCCCTTCCCTAAGGCAAAGATGCCACCTGGTCTTGTTGACTGAATGAGGGTGAGGGGAGGGGTAGGGTAGGGGGCAGGAAATATAGCAAAGGGGGGGGGAAGCCCTTGAAAATCTTAAATATTATTTTAGCCCAGACACAATAAAATCAATCTCACTTAAAATATAAATAGACAAGCCAGGACAAAGAACATGTGACCGAGACCTAGAAAAGCCACTGCAGAGGACAGAAAAGTATTTAACCCACAGCCCACTTGGCTAACATGCAATTAAGCTCAGAATTTGTCTCTGAGCTTCCTGGGAAGGAGACAGGGTGACTGTATGTTCTTATATTCAAAACAGAATGGAGATACAAATTCATCAAGAGTAGAGAGGCTTTCTTACACTCTGGATTCAAAGGAATTGACTCTGGGGACCTCAGACCAGCACCCCCAGGGGAAGCGTGAACTCAGTACCAATGGGGCCATCCAGAATTGAGCTCACTGGCTCAGGGTCCCGGATACCCTGACTAGAAGCTTGAAGTCGGGCAGCAGGGCCGCGTGGCTGGCTCAGCATCCCGTCAGCCTGTCCGCTTGCTTTTGTACATATTTAAGTGCCGAAAGTTTGTAATTATTAAGAATGCGCACGGGAAGAAAAGAAAGTTCAAATACCCCCAAAGGAGAATAAGTACAGTAGTCTCCCCTTGCCTACAATGAAATATTCTCCAAGATCCCCGGGATACCCGAAAAGCAGACAATACAGAACCCTACACATACGACAGCTTTTCCTACGCGCCCCGCAGCATTGGCCATTGTACCAGAGTTGGTCTGTCTTTCCATGGCTCACGCAGTGCGCCTCCTTTGCAGCTCCACTCTCACACTTTGGGGCCACTATTAAGACAAGAGTTTATTGAGCCGGGCGTGGTGGTGCACACTTGTAATCCCAGCACTCGAGAGGCTGAGACAGGAGGATTGCGGTTGGCAGACAGCCTTAGCTACTTATTGAGGCCCTTTGAATCTCAGTGAGACCCTGTTTCAAAATAAAGAATAAAAAAAATAGGGGCTGAGAGTGTAGCTCGGAGGTAGAATGCCCCTGGGTTCCATCCCCACTACTTAAAGAAAAAAAGAGTCTCCTGAACACAAGCATTGCAGCACCATGGCAGTCAATATGATTAACCAAGACAGTTACGGAGTGACTAACGGGCAGGTAGCACCTACCGCACAGATACTGTGGACAAAGGGTAGTCCACATCTTGGATGGGATGGAATAGGACGGATGGCTGCTCGGCAGGGTGCACAGTGAAGGGATGATGAGCTGTTTCTTTCTGCAGTTTTCCACTCAATATTTGTGGACTGTGATTGACTACAGGTCACTGAAACCATGGAAAACAGATAAGGACAATGACTGTGGTGAAAAGTCCGCTTCTCTCCCACCTCTGCCGCCCTTTCCCCAACTCACCCCTGTGGCAGTCCATGACCATCCTTCTGGGATTGATCTATGTCTCCATGAAGGGTACTTATATTATTTTTCTATAAAATACTCATATTTTGTAGACTATTCCTTTTTTTTTTTTTTTGCATTACTGGGGATGGAACTCAGGGGCATTCTACCTCCGAGCTACACTCCCAGTCCTTTTTTTATTCTCTATTTTGAAACAGGGTCTCACTGAGTTGCAGAGGGCCTCACTAAGTAGCTGAGGTTGTCTGTGAACCGCGATCCTCCTGTCTCAGCCTCCAAAATGCCGGGATTACAAGCGTGCGCCACCACGCCCGGCTGACTATTACAAATTCCAACTGACTATCACAAATTATTACAAGCTTTCATATCTTTCTACAAATATTAGTTGCTATGTGCATCATTCCGTTCCTTGCTTTTTTACCTTGCAACACATCTGGAAATTTACATATCAGTCTGGTCTTTTGTTTGTTTGTTTGTTTGTTTTATACTGGGGATTGAATCCAAGAATGTTTTGCCTCTGAACTATACCCCAGCCCTTGTTACTTTTTATTTTGAAATAGGGTTTCACTAAGCTGCTCAGTCTGGTCTTGAACCTACAATTCTTTTTTTTTTTCTTTTCTTTTTTTTTTTTTTGTGTGTGTGTGTGTTACTGGGGGTGGAGCCCAGGTGCTTTTCTACCTCTGGGTTATACTCCCAGACCTATTTTATATTTTATTTGAAAACAGGGTCTAAGTTGCTGAGATCCTCACTCAGTAGCTGAGGCTGGCTAGGTTGATGAGGTTCTCACTACTTGCTAAGGCTGTCCTCGAATCTGTGAACCTCCTGTCTCAGCCTCCACGTACAGGGATTACAGGCATGGGCCACCATGCCTGGCTGAACCGGGTTTTTAAATGGTGTACCAATAAGTTACCTTGCGCATTCTTCTTTGAGCAAACATAGATGTGGGATAAAAACTTGTTTGTGACATCATTTAGTTAAAAGGAATGGGCACTTCAAGTAGGAAATAGAGGAATAATTTCCATTGGGATTATGTACATATGAGAAAATACCCATGCCAACCTCAAAGTCCCATAGGGAAGGGGAAGACGGGAGGGGGCAGGGGAGGCCCACCCAGTGCTGCACGCGTGTACATCACCATCACTAAGAACTACATCATGATGTCAGGCTATATAATGCCCCAAAAGAGGTATGAAAAAGGAAAAAAAAATTGAACAACGACTGTTGTTCCACCAACAGTACCTATTTTCCCTACTCTTGTCAGCATAATAAATAATTAAAAATTTTAATCTTGGCCTATTGCATAATATTCTCTTTCTTGACTGTTCTTATGGTCCTGTTTATGGGGGAGGAAAACTGTGTTGGGAAAAATGCTCAGTCAAGGCCATCTGAATGATGCAGGCAGGGCCAGCTATATACACCGTGCAGGTAACTACAAAATGAAAATGTAGAACCCCTTCTTTAAAAATTATTAACGAAGCTGGGTGTGGTGGCGCACACTTGTAATCCCAGCATTCGGGAGGCTGAGACAGGAGGATCGCGGTTCGCAGACAGCCTCAGCTACTTAGTGAGGCCCTCTGCAATTCAGTGAGACCCTGTTTCAAAATAAAGAATAAAATATAGGGCTGGGGTATAACTCGGAAGTAGAATGCCCCCCCCCCAAGTTCAACACTCAGTACCACAGAAATAAAATAAATAATATAAAAATAAAAACTAAAAATTATTAATGGCTGGGAATGGAGCTCAGTGACAGAGCTCTTGCCTAGTATGCACCAAGGCCCTGGGTTCCATCTCTAGCCCCAAGGGGGAAACAATTGGAATTTTAAGATGTAACAGGAGACCACTGAACCCAATGCAGGATGCTCATTAGCGTGCCACCAAGGAAAGTGTGCCCTCATGGAGTTACCTTTGCTTTTAGGCAGAACATAGCAGTGGAATATTAGGCAGTCATTAAAAATTATAAGCCTAAGCCGGGTGCAGTGGCACATGCTTGTAATCCCAGTATTTGGGAGGCTGAGACAGAAGGATCACAGGTTCACAGCCAGCCTCAGCTACTTAGGCCCTCCAAAACTTAGTGAGACCCTGTTTTTATTTTATTTTGGGGGGGTACTGAGGGTAGAACCCTGGGGCTTTTCTACCTCCAGGCTATACTCTCAGACCTATTTTATACTTTATTTGGAAACAGGGTTTCTCTAAGTTGCGGAGAGCCTCACTAAGTAGCTGAGGCTGGCTTTGAACCTGTGTGATCCTCCTGTCTCAGCCTCCCAAGCGCTGGGATTACAAGAATGTGCCACCACACCTGGCTGAGACCCTGTTTTAAAATAAAGACTAGAGCCGGGCGTGGTGGTACACACTTGTAATCCCAGTATTCGGGAGGCTGAGACCGGAGGATCGCAGTTCTTGGACAGCCTCAGCTACTTAGTGAGGCCCTCTGCAACTTAGTGAGATCCTGTTTCAAAATAAAGAATAAAAAATAGGGCAGGGGGTATAGCTCGAAGGTCGAATGCCCCTGGGTTCCATCCCCAAACCTGCAAATAAATAAATAAATAAATAAATAAATAAATAAAAAATAAAAGACTAGGCTGGGCGTGGTGGCACAAGCTTGTAATCCCTGCGCTTGGGAGGCTGAGACAGGAGGATTACACAGGTTCAAAGCCAGCCTCAGCTACTTAGTGAGGCTCTCCGCAACTTAGTGAGACCCTGTTTCCAAATAAAGTATAAAATAGGGCTGGGAGTATAGCCCAGTAGAACGCTTCTGGGTTCTACCCCCAGTACCACCAATAAATAAATAAATAAATAAATGTTAAAAAAAAGTGAAAATAAAGATTAAAAATTAGGGATGGGTTTGTATCTTGGAGGTAGAATGCCCCTGGATTCAATCCCCAGTACCACACACAAAAAATTACATGCCTAACTGGGCATGGAGGCGCACACCTATAATTCCAGGACTTGGGAAGCTGAGACAGGTAGAGGGCAGGTTCAAAGCCAGCAACTTAGTGAGAACCCCTTTCAAAATAAAAAACTAAAAAGGTATATGGTTAGAATACCCCTGAGTTCAATTTCCAGAAACACACACACACACACACACACACACACACACACACACACGACAAAAATGAGACTTTGTCAGGGTGACAAACCCATGAAAAGGGGAATATCGAACTGTTCCTGCGTGGCCTTCACAGAGGCCAGATGTGTGCTGTTTGGGCATCTCCGTACCTGGAACTCACGCACCAAGAACTATTAGTTCAGCCGCCTGAAGTTGCTGTGGTTGTAGGCAGCGATTCCCTGTGGTTCTCTAGAGCGAAGGCTATCTGCTATCCTGTGTTCAGGTTCCCTCAAAGCCGGCTCTGCGTGGGATTTGGGTGTGAGCAGTCATTTGTAGAGATCCAGAAGGACTCCAAGAGGAGGGTGTGAGACCGGTACAAAGTATGCGTGCAAGCTTGTCCCATGCTGAGGCTGAGGGAGCTCCATCTCGAGGTGGGGGCACTTCTGGATGTCAGAGCATGACTCTTAGCGGGGCCACTCGCTGGCGGGTGGTGGTGCTATTAATCCACCAGTATCCTGCCCGTCAGTGGTCCAGGGAATGGGCCATCACTCCCTGGCCCTCCTGCCCTCACTCCTGTGGCTGGGGTAGAGGCACAGGTGTGGACCCCGAGTACTGTGCTGTCTCAGCTGTTGTCCTGTCAAGGTTCCATGCCCGGTGCTCTTGGGACTCAGTTGCCTGCACCCACACTGTAGTCACTGGAAAGGGCCAGCCACATTGGGTACAATGGAGCCCATACCTGCAGTCCTCCAGTACCGACCCGAGGGACAGAATGGCTGCATCCTGGGTCAGGAGAGTATTTGGCCTCAGGCCGCGGAGTGTTTAGCTCCGGGACGAAGTGCTGAAGTGTTTTGGGAAGCACAGTTGGCACTGCCCTGTGAATGGACGACTCATGGGGTGCCCTCCCCCACCCACGCCAGGGGAAGGGCACATTTCCTGTTATTAATAACACAGTGCCACGGACTGAGCAAATGACAAAGAAAAGAGGCTTCTTTTTGGTCATGGTTCTGGCCCCAGGTTGAAGGGTGGAAGCTGGTGTTGGTCTCTTTGCGAGCAAGCGTGGAGCAGTGCAGGGCATCACGGGGGGGGGGGGGGGAGGAGAGGAAGAGAGAGAGAAAGAAGAAGGAGGAGGAGGAGGAGAAAAGAGAAGGAGGGAGAAAGAGAGACAGAGACAGGAGAGAGGGAGGGAAAGAGGGAGAGAGAGGGAGGAAGAGGAGGAAGAGGAAGAGGGGGAGGGGGAGAAAAGAGAAGGAGGGAGAAAGAGACAGAGACAGAAGAGTGGGAGGGAAGAAGAAGGAGAGAGGGAGAGAGAAAGAAGAAGAGGAGAATGAAAAGGAAGGAGAGAGAAACAAGAAGAGTAAGAGAGAGGGAGGGGAGAGAGGAAGAGGAGGGAGAGAGGGAGAGGGAGAGGGAGAGAGGGAGGGAGAGACAGAGGGAGGGGGAAGGAGGGAGAGGGAGAGGGAGAGGGAGAGGGAGAGGGAGGGAGAGAGGGAGAGAGAGGGAGGGAGAGGGAGGGAGAGGGAGAGGGAGAGGAAGAGGGAGAGGGAGGGAGAGAGGGAGAGAGAGGGAGGGAGAGGGAGAAGAGAGAGAGAGGGAGAGAGAGAGGGATAGGGAGAGGGAGGGAGGGAGGGAGGGAGAGAGAGAGAGAGAGAGAGAGAGAGAGAGAGAGAGAGAGAGAGAGAGAGAGAATGCCTGTGTCCTCTGCTCTCATCCTCCTAGACAACACCAGGATTCAATCCTGGAGGCTCCCCATAACCTTACCTGACCCTAGTCACCTGCGGAAGGCTCCACCTCTAAGCACCATAGTCTATACATTCCCAGCCCTCCCAGTATTTCCCAACTGGGATTCAACTCTATGGAAGGATGGAGTTGAACCGCAGTGGGTGCCTAATGCACCTGAGGGAAGGAGTTGGTGGAAGACTGGGCACCCAGGAGTCTCTGCAGAGTTCCTCTGAGCTATTTTTCAAGCAGGCCAACTATTACACACACTTTGCGCTACAGCCACCGGGATTTCCCCTTTATTATAGTTTCTTCTGTTGAGACAAAACACTTGTGGCCTCCTGCTAACTCAAAGCGCCTGTTTCTCAGAGCCCACCAAGGCTCTCTCGATGAGTAGCCTGCCTCTGATCACAGCATTTCTGCCCTTCCTATGGGGCCTGTGCCTCATTCAGGGAAGTGTGTCATTTCATGGCTGGTTCCTGCAATTTTCTCCAAAGCCTCCTTTTCTTTTGTGGGAGCAAAAAACTAAGTAAAAATTAAAAAAATCAAATTATGCCAGGTGTGATGGCACATGCCTATAATCCCAGTACTTGAGAGACTGAAACAGGAAGATCACAGATTCAAAGCCATCTCAGCAACACAGCAAGACTCTCCGCAACCTAGTGAGACCCTATTTCAGAAACAAAAATTAAAAATGGCTGGGGGTACAGCCGGGCGTGGTGGCGCACGCTTGTAATCCCAGCATTCGGGAGGCTGAGACAGGAGGCTTGGACAGGAGGCTTGGACAGCCTCAGCTACTTAGTGAGACCCTTTGCAACTCAGTGAGACCCTGCTTCAAAATAAAGAATAAAATAGGGTTGGGGGTGTAACTAGGAGATAAAATGCCCCTGGGTTACTGCAAAAAAAAAAAAGTGTGGGGAGTATAGCTCAAAGGTGGAATGCCTCTGGGCTCAACCTCTAGTACCAAAATAAATAAATAAACAAAATCAATAGATATGAATCTTTAACATCTTGGCAAACCTGCTTCTAAAAAAATTTTAGAAGTTTGGGTCAGTGTCTGTCCTGGTTGTACTTAGGAGCTAAGGACAGACGTGGTCTGTTCTGGAGTGGTAATCCTTTTCCAAAGTTATCCGCCAGCTCCTTCTCTAAGGTCCATCTGTTGCCCTGGCCTCTCACCTCTGGGAATCAGGTGGCAGTTTTAAGACCAAGATCTGAAAAACCTGGAGTGACTGAGGGACGGGGGACAGGCCGGCTGTGCATCTGTGATCTGGGACATTCCTGCCAGTCTGATACCTCCACACCCTGATCCTTGGACAAGAGTCTGCTTGGAAGCCGGGCGTGGTAGCGCACGCTTATAATCCCAGCGCTTGGGAGGCTGAGACAGGAGGATCGCACAGGTTCGAAGCCAGCCTCAGCTACTTAGTGAGGTTCTCAGCAACTTAGTGAGACCCTGTTTCAAAATAAAGAATAAGCCAGGCATGGTGGTGCACGCTTGAGACCCTGTTTTTCAAATAAAGAATAAAATAGGTCTGGGAGTATAACCTGGAGATAGAAAAGCCCCCGGGTTCCACCCCCAGTACCACAAAAACAAAAGAAAACAAAACAACACACACACAAAAAAAACCCCAGTCTGCTTGGAAACATATCCAGACTGGTCCATGGCCCTCTCTTTCCCAAGGTTTCCTCCTACAGAAGGGCTTCCGTGAGTACCGGGCATCTTCTGCTGGGGATTGCAGAGCTGTGTCCATGAGCAGGTCCCTCTGTGTGCACTTCTGGGACAGCTCCTGCACTGTTAGCCCATATTCATTCTCACCGTGGGCTCCGCAGCCAGGATGGGTGGGCAGAGGCACCCAGTGCAGGTATCTTACAGCCGAGTTTGAGGGCTGACTGCGCCAGAGGGGCTAATAACTTGCCCAAGGTCACTGAGAGCCCAGGTGGCAGCACTGAGACTTGAACCTGCTGGATCTCAGTCTCACCCCCACCTCCCTGGGAGGGGGAACCTAAAGACTCAGGGAGGCCTGGGCTGCAAATCACCCTCTTCAGCCTCTTGTTCCCTGATGCCCTCCCCACTCCCACCAATCCGCCTCACTTCCAAGGAGGAGGCTGGAGCCTGAGAAGTTCTCCATCACCCTGCTGGGACCCCTGTCTATGGCCTGGACATCCAGTCTCACCTGCATGCCCTCTTGCCCTGGGGCCACCGGAAGACTCCTAGAACTTAAGCCCCACACTACGCACCCTGCTGTGAAAGCCACCTGTGTGGTGTACAGGGCCATCCCGGTACCCACACAGGGAGACAGTCCCCCGGACAGCCCTTGTGCCCCCCCCCACAGCTGCTCTGCATCTAATTCCTTTCCAGCCCATCCAGCCCACCTCCTGCCCCAACCCCCGTCCCACCCTCCTTCTTGGGCGTCTTCCTATTGGCCAAGCGCTAAAATGACATCTCCCGCCTCCTCTCCTCTGAGCCCAACCCTGCAAATTCTTGTTTGTTTATTTGATACTGATGATTGAACCTGGGGGTATTCTGCCTCTGAAGTACACTCCAGCCATTTTTACTTTTATGTTGAAACAGGACCTCGCTAACTTTCTGAGGCTAGCCTTGAGCCTGCAATCCTCCTTTCTCAGCCTTGCAAGCACCAGGATTACAGGTGTGCGCCGCGGTGCACGGCTCATACCTGCACACCCTGCTGTATTGGTAAACACTTGTCTGGGAGCTCCTCCAAGGCAGGAGTGTGTGTGTGTGTGTGTGTGTGTGTGTGTGTGTGTGTGTATCTTTTCTTTCTTTGTGGCACTGTGGAATGAACCCAAGGAAGTTCTACCTCTGAGCCACATCCCCAACCCTATTTTATTATTTAGTTCGAAACAAGGTCTTGCTAGGTTGCTGGGAGTCTCACTATGTTGTTAAGGCTGTTCTCGAACCTGTGATCCTCCTGTCTCAGCTTCCCAAGTACGGGATTACAGGCGTGCACCACCATTCCCGGCTTTTTCTTTTCTTTTAATTAACAAATAATAACGGTCATATTTGTGAGGTACAATGTGATGTCTGGATAGATGTGGGCATTAGAGGATGATTAAATAAGCTAATTATCTTACTTGGGAGGAGGTCAGGTTTGAAGCACGGCAACTCAGCAAGACCTTGTTTCAATAAAATAAAATAAAATGGGGCTGGGGTTGTAGCTCAGAGGTAGAGTGCGCCTGGGTTCAATCCCTAGCCCCCCTCTCACACTCAGAACTAATTATCTGTCATATCACCTACTTATCATGTTTTTTTTTTATTGGTGGTACTGGGGGTGGAACCCAGGGGCCTTCTAACTCCGGGCTACACTCCCAGACCTATTTTATATTTTTATTTGGAAACAGGGTCTTTTAAGCCAGCGCGGCTGGCTTCGAACCTGCGCGATCCTCCTGTCTCCTCCTTCCAAGCGCGGGGATTACAAGCGTGCGCCACCACGCCCGGCTTTATCGTGGTTTTTGTGGTGAAAACATTTTAAATCTCTTTTAGGAAATTTTGAAATACATGATAAGTTACTATAAGCTATAGTTTTGGTACATGCTAAAACTAAAAGCTATATAAAAGTTACTATAAACTATAGTTTTGGTACATCACTAAAACTTATTCCTCTTGTCTAACTGAAACTTTGAACCCTTCAACCAATGTCCCTTGTTCCCACCCCACCCCCACCTCCCAGCCCCTGATAATCACAGTTCCACTCTTCTATGAGTTCTGTGTCCTAGCTCCCACGTCCAAGTGAGGTCATGGAGTCCTTGTCTT
The DNA here is from genome assembly GCF_963383645.1 of Muscardinus avellanarius. Lineage (NCBI taxonomy): Eukaryota > Metazoa > Chordata > Mammalia > Rodentia > Gliridae > Muscardinus > Muscardinus avellanarius. Next base: position 22,944,537 of record NC_137793.1, on the reverse strand, counting down.
TCTGTGCCTGCCTTAATTTACTTAACGGAACGTCCTTCAGGTTGTCAAAAGACAGGACTTCCTTCTTTCTTAAGGCTGAATAATACTCTACTGTGTATATCCACCACGTGTCCTTATTCATTCATCCACTGATGAACAATTTGCATTACTTCCACTTCTTGGCTATTGGAAAGCTTGCTACAATGAACCCGGCTTCCCCTTCCTCAGCCCTGTGGTGCTGGGATGGAACCTGGTGCCTCTTACACACTAGGCGAGCGCTCTCCCACTGAGCCCCACCCCAGCCCCCACATGGCTTTGGCTGTAGTCTCCAGCACTTACTGGTCACAGAGTAAGCCACATGGCAGGGGCCGAGGATGTGTTTATTGAGTCCAAAGTTCAATGAACTGACTTTGATATTTGTAAGAAGTTAAACGCATCGGGGAAGGTTCTGACTGCTGCCCTCTCCTTTAGGGGAAGGTTTCAATGAAGGAAGGGAGATGTCATTAAGAAAGTAATGGGAGGACTGAGGGTGACGCTCTTGTCTAGCATATGCAATGGTTCATTTCCCAGTACCTGAGTTCCAAATGGCACCTTGTTTTGAGCCCTACATCACATTTCTGTGCTGGGCTCACTGATGGTTCCAAGATGGGTTTGGCACCAGGCAGGGTCTTTTCTCTCGTTATCTCCCAGGCTTTGCCAGTTATATCCATTAAATTATCCCCCTGTCTCTCATCACCCTGGCCCCCACCTAGGACACTGCATCGCCACCAACTCAGGATGAGTAAGCACAGACTGCATAGCATGGATCTGAATTCACTCATTACCAGAAAAGCTATTGGTGTTGACATGTAGGGACATCCATTTTAATTACGGAAAGGGGCCTCCTTATCAATTATTTAGATCCCATAGCAAATAATACACTGAAGACAAGAGAGAAAAATTAGCTCTCTTCTGCTTTGAATATTTGACACAGGCACACTCGGGCGTGTAACACACAAACACTGATGATTCCTTTGATTCCTTTCTTCCAGATTCCAAGAATGCTACTTCTTGAAAGGGATAAAAGAACACAAATGAAAACATTGGCTTTGTCTGAACAACAACAACAAAAGCCTTGGAAAGGCATACAGGAAAATCTTGGGACTCGGCATTATGAATTTGAAAGCGTGGTTAGCTCAAATAACTGATACTTGCTTGAACTCTGATCAGTGTGCAGAGCTAGTCAAAACAAAGTGAAAAACTGAAACCCAAATCACCAGGGGTGGAAGTCCCCTCTGAAGCCAGGCAACAGTCGACGGGATGAGGCTCCCCGGGCGCTGAGGCCCGGCACTGCTGGCTATGTCTCCCCTGTGTTTTCTATACAAAGCTCTGCAATTTGTCTCATAAGCATTTTATGTTTAGTGTCTCCATTCTAGATTCTAAAAATTGTAGAAAAGAGTTGTTTTTAAAGCTTTAGGCAATTTTGGGGTCGATGCCTTGGCCAGCTCCTATCACTTTCCATATCTTTGTTTTGATGCTGGACATCAGAAAAAACATGAAATAAAGGAAGGCAATGGAAGGAAGGCCCTGCTCAGTGCAAAAAGTGTCATCTTGTGATCCCTTATAGGGCGGTACTTAAAAACAATCATGGAGTCTTACATGTTTTTTTTAAAAAAAAAATACAGTTGGGTGTGGTGGCTTACACCTGTAATCCCAGAATTGGGGAGGCTGAGACCAGAGGATCACAGTTTTGCAGCCACCCCGAGGAGCTTACTGAGGCCCTCAGCAACTTAGTGAGACCCTGTTTCAAAATAAAAAATAAAATAAAATTGCGAGAGGTAGAATGTCCCTAGGTTCAGTCAGTCCCAAGTAACACACACACACACACACACACACACACACACACACACACACACCACCACCACCAGGGGTGGGTATCTCAGCATTGTCACAGCTATAATCCAAACGACTCAGCACACAACTCAGAGGAAGGACGATTTATTTGCTGAGTTTTTGTAGATGCCGGTTCCGTCCCTGTGCGGCCGGGGTCTCAGGCTCCACACGTGGTGGCCAGAAGCAGAGAGTGAGCTCTGCTCTGCTCTCACATCGCAGAGGCTGGAACCAGAAAGCCGGCAAGCGAGGGGGTTCCCAGACCGCCAGGGCCGCACCCCTGGAGACCCACCTTCTCCAGCACACCCCACAAGCCTAGGTTTCCACCCAGGAAATCCCCTACAGTGGATTTACCTACGGACAAGATTACAACCCTTGTGATTTTTTTTTTTTTTTTTTTTTTTTTTTTTTGGTGGTACTGGGGATGGAACCCAGGGGCCTTCTACCTCTGGGCTACACTCCCAGACCTATTTTATATTTTATTTGGAAACCGGATCTCTTAAGCCAGCTGAGGCTGGCTTCGAAACTGCTAGATCCTCCTATCTCAGCCTCCCAAGTGCGGGGATTACAAGCATGCGCCACCACGCCCGGCTTCAACCCCCGTGATTTAACTACACCAATTCTGAGCATAAATCCATGAGCGCCCTGGGGGGCACTGCATATCTAACCATGGCAGTGAGGTGGAGCTCCGTGCTGGGCATTTGCCTAGCTGCCTGAGGCCCTGGGCTCCATCCCTGGCACTGCAAAACAATACCAAAAACCCAAAACAACCTGGGGACTATATAAACTGGAAAGGGTTTTGGTAGCGAAATGGTGGGTCATTTCCCCCCCACCTTTGTTCTTCTGCCTCTTGCACATTATTATAACTTGTGACAATTCAAAAATATATCTACTTACTTTTGTGCATGTATGGGGTACTAGAGATTGAACCCAGGGCCTCACACATACTGGGTAAGTGCTCTGCCATTACCTACACCCCAGCACCTATTCTCTCTTTCTTTCTTTCTTTTTTTTTTGTGGGTCTGGGGGTGGAACCCAGGGGCATTCGACCTCCGAGCTATACCCACTACCTATTTTTTTATTCTTTATTTTGAAACCGGGTCTCACTGAGTTGCAGAGGGACTCATTAAGTAGCTGAGGCTGTCCTTGAACCGCGATCCTCAGTCCAGAATGCTGGGATTACAAGCGTGCGCCACCATGCCCAGTTTCTCTTCTTCTTTTCCTTCTTTCATGTACTTCCTTTTTTTCAGAACTGGGGATTGAGTCCAGGGGCATTTGACCTCCAAACTACACCCCTGGCCCTATTTTTTAACTCTTTATTTTGAAACAAGGTCTCACTAAGTTGTGGAGAAGCTCACTAAGTAGCTGAGGCTGACTGTGAACCTGCGATCCTCCTGTCTCCGCCTCCTAAATACTGAGATTACAAGTGTGCGCCACCATGCCTGGCTCACTTATTTTCAAAAAGTGTTTATTTCTTTGCAAATCACAGTGTGATAAACAGTGAAAGTCTCTGCCCATACCTGCAATCCTTCTTCAGCCAAGACACAAGGGAATCGTTTGGTGCTGTCCATCTTTGCAGACCTTTGTCCTATGAGTACATGAGGTACAGCCGTGGATACACGTTTTAATAGAATAGAATACATAAAGTATTTTACAACTAGATTGTTTCACTTTATAATGCATCGTGGACATCTTTCAGTGCCATTATCTATCATTTTCCTCCATTGTTTTTGATGGTTGCTGTACCATGATTGATTTTACGTGACTAATCTCTAAATGATGGACATATGGTTATTTCCAATTTTTCACTCTTACAGCTACTGCTAAGATGAATGCCCAGGAATATGCAGCTTTGAACACTTAGGCTAATATTCCTAAAATGCCTTTCTAAAAAGTGAGGTGAGCTGGATGAGCTGACACACACCTGTAATCCCGGTATTTGGGTGGCTGAGTCAACAGGATTGCTGGTTCAAGACCACCCTCAGTAACCTAGTGCGATCCTTTTTCAAAATAAAAAAAGTTAAAAAAAAAAAGCTGGGGATATAGCCTGGAGGTAGAATACCTCTGGGTTCAATCCCCAGTACCCCTCCCCCCAAAATAAGGTAGAGGCTGGGTTCTGTAGTACTGGTAATTCCAGTAGTTGGGAGGCTAGAACATGAGGATTCAGGTTCAAAGTCAGCCTTCAGCAACTAGTGAGGCTCTCAGCAATTTAACGAGGCCATTTCCAAATAAAAAGTTAAAAATAGGGCTGGAGGCATAGCTCAGAGGTAGGATGCCCCTGGGTTTAATCCCTAGCACAGGAGGAATGCAGGTTTGAGACCAGTCTGGGCAACTTAGGGAGATCCTGTCCTAAACCAAAACTAAATATATAGCTGAGTATATAGCTCAGTGGTAGAGTACCTCTGGGTTTGTTCCCTAGTACCACAAATAAACAAGTAAAAAAGCAGGCAAAATTCACATAGTGTGTACGTAATATTTTAAGGGCACAAATCAGCGGCAGTTAGAGCATTAACGCTGTGGTGCCTCCTCCATCGCTAGCTGGTTTCAAACTTTTTCAGAACCTCAGAACACATCCCATGGCATGTACTAATCAATCCTGGCTTCCTCTTCTGTCTCCTGGTGACAGAAATCTGCTTTCTGTCTCTGTGGGTTTATCTCTTCTGGATATTTCAGAAAGATAGGTAAAATAGGGGTGTGTGTGTGTGTGTGTGTGTGTGTGTGTGTGTGTGTGTGTGTACTGGGGATTGAATCCAGGGGCGTTGTACTACTGAACATCCTTTTTATTTTTATTTTTATTTATTTATTTATTTTGCAGGTCTGGGGATGAAACCCAGGGGCATTTGACCTTTGAGCTACAGCCCCTGCCCTATTTTTTATTCTTTATTTTGAAACCAGGTCTCACTGAGTTGCAGAGGGCCTCACTAAGTAGCTGAGGCTGTCCGTGAACCGCGGTCCTCCAGTCTCAGCCTTCTGAATGCTGGGATTACAAGCGTGCGTCACTACGCCTGGCTCCTTTTTATTTTTTGAGACAGGGTCTTCCTATGTTGTCCAAGCTGGCCTGAAACTAAACTAAACTTTCTTTCTTTCTTCTCTTTCCTTCCTCTCCCTCTCCCCCTCTCCCTCTCCCTCCCCCTCCCCCCCCTCTCTCTTCTTTCTCTCCTAGGGATTGAACCCAGGGACATTCTTGCCAAGTTGATAAGATCTCACTAAGCTGCTGAGCCTCACTTGAACCTGTGATCCTTCTGTCTCAATGGTCTGGAACTAACTTTCCTTCCTTTCCTTCCTTCCTTCCTTCCTTCCTTCCTTCCTTCCTTCCTTCCTTCCTTCCTCTGAGCTATACCCAGCCCTATTTTTTATTATTTATTTTTATTTTTTGGTGGTACTGGGGATCCTGGAAGCCCTTCTACCTCTGGGCTACACTCCCAGACCTATTTTAATACTTTTTTTTTAAAATTTGGAAACAGGGTCTCTTAAGCCAGAGCGTTTGGCTTCAAACCAGCGCGATCCTCCTGTCTCCGCCTCCCAAGCTCAGGGATTACAAGCATGCACCACCACACCCGGCTTATTCTTTATTTTGAAATAGAGTCTCACTGAGTTTGCAAAGGGCCTCACTAAGTAGCTGAGGCTGTCCAAGAACCGCAATCCTCCTGTCTCAGCCTTCCCAGTGCTGAGATTATAAGCGTGTACCACCACGCTTGGCTGGTCTGAAACTTTTGATGCTCCTGCCTCAGCCTTTTTTTTTTTTTTTTTTTTTTTTTGAGGGGGGTGATACTAGGAATTTAACCCAGGAACATTCTTCCTCCAAGCTACATGCCCTCCCCAGTCTTTTTTTTTTTTTTTTTTTTTTAATAGGGTCTTGCTAGGTTGCTGAGAGTCTGGCTACATTGCTGAGGCTGTCGTCAAACCTGTGATCTTCCTGTCTTGGCCTTCTAAGTACTAGGATTACACATGTGCACCGCCATGCTCGGCCTTGCCTCAGCCTCTGAGTGGCTGGGATTACAGTCATGCGCCATCACATTGGGCTGGACATCGCATATAATTGGCATCGTATTATATATGGCCTTCTATGTCTGACTTCTTCCCTGTAGCAGCATGATTTTAAGGTTCTCCCATATTGTAGCATATATATTTCATTCCTTTTTTGGGGCGGGGTTTGGGGATGGAACCCAGGGGCATTTGATCTCTGAGCTACACTCCCTGCCCTTTTTTTTTATTATTCTTTATTTTAAAACCAGGTCTTACTGAGTTGCAAAGGGCCTCACTAAATAGCTGAGGCTGTCCGCGAACCACGATCCTCTGGTCTCAGCCTCCCGAGTGCTGGGATTACAAACGTGAGCCACCACGCCCGGCTCTCATTCCTTTTTTTGGCTGAATAATATTCCACTGTGTGCATAAACCATAACTTATCTCTTCTTCTATTGAAGGGCTAGTGTTTTTCCTCTGAGGGAACAGTCCTGAAAAGTAGGGTGTCAGGAGAACTTCCCGGGCCCATCCCAGGGTGACTGTGGTCTCAGGTTTTATGTTTCTCTTCCTAAAAGCACGCCGGGTTGTTTTGTCATGTTTCCGGAAAACTTCCGTCCAAGAACTTTTACTTTGTTTTGTTTTTTTCTCTTTTAATCAAGGTTAGGGTAAAAGAGCCATCAGCCCTCAAGTGTCTCATGATATGGACTTTCTGGAATTGGAGGGGATGGTAGGAAAGTAACTGCTTTGGTCAGCTTTTATTACATGTGTGAAGAAAGCATCAGTTCACTGTACAAAGGATTCCCCGCTGTTCCCTAAGACCTGGCCCTAGGGGCTGGAAAAAATGGCAACAATAATAACCCCTCATACTTCAGTGTGTGTGGGCTTGGTGGCTGGGACGCAGGTGATTTCCTATAACACAACACAATATATCTATCCAGGGTCAGCATTTCCCCTGGTAACACTGCACAGAAGCCGTCCATTTCTTCTTCTCGCCTCCTTCTTTTTCTTAGTGCCTACTATGTGCCAGGAGATAAGGAAAGATGAAGATTAAGAAATTGAGAAATGGCCCCTGCCCTGGCCAGCTGCAGGACAGCTGAGAAGAACAGAGATAAAGGAAGAAAGGGTGCTGTCCCTGTAGGGCCAGCAGCACAGAAGGTCGGATGCACCAACCCACGCCATGAACACGGAAGCACCCAGCTGCTCGCTAGATGCCCCCAAGTCTGGATCACCGTTTGGCTGACGTCAGGCGGACAAAGCATAGGCATAAACCGCAGGGTCATTGGCTCCTCACATGGTAGGTACTGGCTCTCAGGAGTCAGTGTGCACCCAGGCTTTCAAATGCCTGGGTCCGAGTCCTCTTCCCGTCATTAGCGTGTACCTGCGAGCCAGGGCTTTACCCTCTCAGGCATGGCGTCTGGCTCCAGATGAGAATAACACTGTCTGTGTGCTGCAGAAATGAGAGCAGGTTGTGGAAGCAGGACACACGGTAGAGTCTCAGTAAGTACCATTCCTCCTTTCTCCAGGTTCCGGCATATTCACTCTCCCCATGACTCCTGAGCCAACAGGGCCTTTCCTGAATCCGACAGAAGAGTGGGGGTGCTCCAGGACACGTCTGGGAAGACCCTCAGCTGGCTGGTGGTGCTTCTCTCCTAGTTTTCAGGAGACCAGCTCACCTTAGCATTCTACCTCCATGTCCCAAATTTCCCTCCCTTAGCGTGAGCTCTCTCTCTTTAGCTCTGGGTCGACTTCTCTTACGGGCAGAGGTTCCCATCTCTAGCGTGTGTTCCAAGGAGCCCCCACAGCTCTGGAGAATCCCCCAAATCTGGCCTCCCTCAAACGGCTGTGGCTGCAGCCACCATTGTACTCTCCTGACAAATCGAGCCCGAAGCCGTTACGATCTCTTCTGTTAGAACTTTCTAACACTGTCATAAATCTTTTATTAACATTTGGTATTATACTAATTAAAACTGTTCTCCGTATGTATTATTAATTTCCCTAGCACTTCTTGCTGGGGTGACATTTTTAGCCAGCTAAGCAGAATGTAGCACAGTAAATAAGGAGAAACTCATTTCCAGACAATTAGCCTTGCAGAAAAATAAGTTGGTTAATGGAAGGCATGATGATTACAAATTTTACCTAAATAAACAGGGTATCTTAATGGTAACTCTTCAAGCTAAGTAAACAGATTGGGGTGGTAATGTCCTAAGCAATACTTAAATGTAACTGTTTAATAAATTGGTAAATTACTCATTTCATCTTAGAACAAAATGGTAATACTGTAGTAATAACCTAGTATATATTCCGTAAATATGAAGCATTATCACTTTAGCTCTGTAGAAATCACCACAGTGATATGTCAGCATTGATCTAAAACTGCAGCATTTTATCTCAAGTTTATTACCCATTTTTGAGAATCGCTGAGATTTTCAGAGCATAATGGCAATAAAAGAAGAATTTAAAAAGCGCTTTAATGTGCATAAGTTAATCAGAGGTATCCTCGGGGGGAAAAGGAAATTTGGTAAAACATGAATTATAAGCATCATTTAAACTTACTTTGGACACTAGAGATAATAAATGGCACCATAATTTAGAAATAGCTTTTAACATCAATGACGGTAAGTACCACTTTACTGTTCATAAGAATTGCAGAGCAATAGTGCTGAGGCCAATTTTATTAGCCATTTTTTTCTTTATAAAAGCAATCCAGCCCTTTCCACAACTGAGCAGACAGGAACAAGAGTTACGCGCTAATATGCAAAATGCATTTAAGTTTTTTGAAATAGAGAATAATAAATTGTGCCAAAAGATAGAGTCTGGAGACAAATGAATGATCATTTAAAAAGAATAAGATGCTCTCAGAGTTTACATATTTGGGGAAACTTGATAAAAAAAAAAGCCAACAAATTGTTCATACATTTTCCCATTTGCTAGAGCATGCGGGTATGCTTTCAAATCTGGGAGATGAGGCCATAAATCCCAGCGATTGGGAGAGGCTGCAACAGGAATATATTTCTGTAAATTGTTGCCACTGACAAATCACTTTTAAACTATATACAGTGCAGGTTCAACTTTCTCCTCGGGGCACAAAAGCAAGCTTCTTGTGGGGAAGCCTCGGACCTCCACATCTGCTTACCAAGCATGTGCAACCATGAAGCCCAAGCCTGGACCTCACGCTCTAGGTCACCAGGACTCCATGGGCTACCTACTAAGTGCACGGTGCTGTGCTAAACATCACGGCCTCAGGAGGATCTTGTCTGGAATATCAGCACAAAATCCAGTTTACATGGGAGAAACAAATCCAGGCTGTCGGCCCAGACAGACCCTGCCCTTGAGGCTTTAATAACTCCAGGTTCAAGGTCTTTTGCTTTTCTACCTGGCAAATTTGAGCACACACAAAACTTGCTTGACTCAAATTCTTAGATGCATCTGAGTTGCACAGATGTCTCTTCCCTCCTCTGCTTTTGCCCAGGACCTGTGTAAAAGGCCTGGGGACTTCATCAGAACAGCTTCTTCTGGAGGTTGGAGCGGTCAGACCCAAGGGTGCAGTGAGGAGACAGAGAGGAGGGGAAGGGAGAGCAAGGAGAGGGAAAGTCAAGGCACCCTGGCTGTGCAGTCGCAGGCAGAGCGCAGGCCCCGAAGCCCACTGCCCCTCTGCCCTGAGCTCTCTGAGATGCTTTTGCCTCCAGACACTTCATTGTCTGCTCACTAAATATCAGCAATATTCCCCATCGCAGAGAAAGTCCAGGAAATATCAAGTGTGCCTGGCCTCTTCCTGGGAGAAGCTGCATTTCACACGAGAACAGCCTGCCCCATTCCAGCCTCTGCCCCTCTCCATAAGGAACTTGCCTTTGGTTGAAGACCTCAAGGCCGACTTTTGAAACAGACTGGAGCGTCATGGGGTGGCAGATAGAAAGTTGTATTCAGTCCGACAGCTCTGAGATCCTGGGCAAACACACTTGTATAATGGCTCAGACTCAGTTTTCTCATCTGTAAAATTGGGGGTTCAGCCAAATGTGGTGGCACACGCTTGTAATCCCAGTACTTGAGAGGTCAGGGAGGTCACAGGTTCTAAGCCAGCCTCAGCAACTTAGTAAGGCTCTTGGCAACTTAGTAAGACCCTGTTTCCAAATTAAAAACAGTGTATCCCAGAGGTATAAGGTCCCTGGGTTCCCCTCCCAGTACTATAAAAATGGGGTTTCAAAGTGGCTCTTTAAGGTGATAGTGAGGACTGAGGTCTTGCTAACAGTCCTTGGCATAGAGAATTCTTCTCTCTCTGGAGCTGGAACACCTGGATTCCAGTCTATACCCTGTGTAACGTCAGGAGGTTATTTAACAACCCAAAACTACACATTTCTTATTTTCCAAATGGAATATTAGTGTCTACTAGCTTCTTAGGATTGTTCTCAGGGTTAAATGTGTAAAATGCTTAGTTCACAGCCTGGCACGCACCATGACTGGTTTACACACTACACACATGTCCTCAGCCCCTGCAGTGTGCTGGACGTCGGCAGTGTCTACAGCCACAGAACGCAGCAGAGCTCCTGGTTACTCTTAGAATAATCTGGCTTTGCAGTGGTCCACCAGCAACAATTTCTGTAAGATTCTCTTCAGGGAAGCCACTGTGCAGGCTGAGGCAGTCAGAGTTCTAAACTTGGACATAATACTTCCTGTCTGGCCATGTACAAGTTGTTCAAGTCTTGAGTTTCCAGGCTTGCTTACTTCTTTCCCTGAGGAAAGCAAGAACTCTACGTTGTGAGAATTTACCTACTACAATAATAACAGGAAATGGCTACTGAGGCTCAGAGAAGTAGAGTGGGTGACCTGAAAGAGCTGAGACTTTTTTTTTGGTACTAGAGATTGAACCCAGGAATCCAGGGGCATTATACCTCCAAGCTACACCCTCCTCTAGCCCCTGGCCTCTGAAATGCCCCATGTATGTTGTGGGCATTTTGGTACAGGATGCAAAACTCAAGTAAGTGTCCCCTTCCCTTCCTAGAGCTGACAGTCCTCAGGGTTCAGCAGCCCAGGGATAAGCCTGGTAACATCACTGCCCACAGGGGTTCACAGCTTTGGGGCTAGCTTGCGCAGTGAGCAGTGGAAGTCCCTTGAATCCCCCAACTATACCATAAGAATCAGCACCTTCAACCACTTCAGGAGGCTATAAAGAGAAATAAGAGGGGTGGGGTGGGCATGAGGGTGGCAGTAACGATACTATATAAAAGTGTTTTATCTGGGCATGGAGGTACATGCCTGTAATCCCAGTACTTAGGAGGCTGAGACGGGAGGATAGCAGATTTGAGACAGCTTCTGCAACTTAGTGAGACCTTCAGCCACTTAAGAGACTCAGTTCCAAAATAAATTAAAAAAATAAAAATAAAATTTTAAAGTGACCTGGGACTTTTGGGCTCACATCTGATGTTGGTTAAAGATGACAATATACAACTGAGTCAGACTTTCCTTTCCAGTTACATGAAGACTTTGGCTTTAATAAGAAGGAGGCTTGAGGGGCCTCTGTGGAAAAAAGCCAATGAGTAGTTTGGCTTCCATTAAAATCCTGTATCAGGAGCCGGGCGCGGTGGGCACACTTGTCATCCCAGCATTCCGGGAGGCTGAGACCGGAGGATCGCGGTTCACGGACAGCCTCAGCTACTTAGTGAGCCCCTTTGCAACTCAGTGAGACTCTGTTTCAAAATAAAGAATAAAAAATAGGGCAGGGGGGTGTAGCTTGGAGGTCAAATGCCCCTGGGCTCCATCCCCAGACCCACAAAAAAAGAAAAAAAAAAGAAGAAAGAAGAAAGAAGGAAGGAAGGAAATGGTGCACCTTGTAATCCCAATATTTGGGAGGCTGAGACAGGCGGATTGTAGGTTTATGGCCAGCCTCAGCAACTTTTAGCGAGACCCTGTTTCCAAATAAAAATAAAATAGGGCTGGGAGTGTAGCTGAAAGATAGAATGCCCCTGGGTTCAATCCCTTGTGACACACACACACACACACACACACACACACACACACACACACACACCTGAGCCAGAGGGGACTTGAGGATGCAGTTTCCTTAACTGCTCAATGCAAGTTACAATAGTACCTATTTCCTAGGGTAGTCGTGAGAATTCAGGAGCCCTCCCTCAACAGGCTATGTCCTGCTTCCCCCACCCCTTCCCTGCCGTGCATTTGCACCCAAAGCCTACATACGGTCTACCTCCGGAGGGCACAGGTGGCTGCAGCCCGAGGGGGGTCTCAGAGCCACGGACTGGGCACCCGCCGTTCTTGCTCAGAGGGGTCCCAGCCGCACCTTCCAGCTGGCAAACTTGACACTGGAGGCATTAATAAAGTCCAACCCTGCCCAGGGCTCTCTCTGCGTCTTCCCAGGGTTGGGTTTCCTTTTTGTTCGCCCCACCCCCTCTTCCTTAGTCTCACTAGTCCTGGGAACAAAAGTGGCACAGCTGTGGAGGCCCAAACGGCAGATGCGGCCGCTGCTGTTTAGCATACAGGATTTCCCTGGTGACCACCCGCGCCCAGCATTACCTTCTCCAGCCCCAGGGATCCTCGCTCGCAGGGACCTGCCAAGGTTACCCTCCCCGCTGCCTCGGGGGAGGGAAGGTCTGTTCTCCCCCATCCCTCTTGCAGGCTGCATCCTGGGCCAAGGAGTGGATCTTTCCTGAATGTGGGAGGAAGGAGGCAAGGGGTACCCTGTGGGCTCAGGTCCCAGGCCGTCAAGACTTGCGGCTTTCGGGATGGGGGTGAATCCACTGATCAATAGGGCGTGGTTGAAGGTAGGGCGAGTGCTAGCCCCTGAGAGGTCTACAGGCTTTAAAAGTCAATGTAAGGTTCTCAATTCACATGGGGATTCAGCTTCTCAAAATCAGAGGACTCTGGGTCAGCACCAATCTCTCTAATGAACCTGAGGCTGGTGGAGTTTATCCAGGCTGCAATCTGTGTTCAGACAGGGACGCAGCTTGGAGAAGGCTCCATGCAGCCCGCCAGGTGGCTGTGGGCTGTTCAGAGTCCAAAGCGGAGTTCAGGATCCTGGGTGAACTGTCCCCAGTCGAGGGCCCATCGTCTCTGCTCCGCCACTTCCTTTGCGTAGAATGGGAACACAGACTGTCCTGGGGTCAGTGAGACGCAGAAGTTGGGAAAATGCCCAGCTCAAATATTCTGATCCATGTTTTCCTTCATTATTCCATCTCCTCTCTGCACCAACTGGGAGCGCACCAAAGGGGTTTAATAACTAACTCATTACTTGGCAGCCAGTCTGACACAAGAACATTCGTTTCAACTGAAGTGAGGAGCAGATATAGCCCCTGAGGTCGGGTAATACCAGGGTACCGGGCAGCTTGGATCGAGCCAGCTAGTGAAGGCAGACGGGCTCTGCTGCAGGACACTCCGGCACACCCGCCCTGGACCCCAAAAGAGCCTCAGTTCTGATCAAAGCAATTAAAGCCCGATGTCATTTAGTGACGCTTCTATACGCAAATTTATTTTAAATGCTTTTATTTTATGATAAATTCATAAATGGCTATATCATAAGCCATGTTTAAATATATATATTTTTTACTTTCTCTGGAAGTCTTTAAACACTATTTTTACAGTTTCAGAAACAGAGGTGCCAAGTAGAAGCCCCTCACTCAGGGCCACACAGAAAGGGAACAGCTGAACTGAGTAGAAGACCCTCCGCCAGTGACGCCAGGGTGCCACCGGGAGAAACGGAGAAACGGGTGGCTGTGGCCATTCTGGCAGGATTTTGAGAGCGTCTGAACCAAGAAAAGTGGGCGTCTGGGTCTGGATAGCCCGGAGAGCAGATGATCCTAATAGGGCCAGTGTTTAGAAATGGGGGTGGGTCCTTCGCAGTAGGAAGGCGCGGTTGGTGCTGCGACACCTTCACTAGGCCATCTCTGTACAAAGTCGGAGGCCACATTCCGCAGCCCCTAACCCAGAGCACCAGGCCCAGCCGCCTCGGAGCAACGTGTGCTGCTTTGGGCAGCCTGGGCCACAGCCGCCAAAGCGGCTCAGCTATCGGATCACCCGGCACAGTTGCATCCTAGGACCACATGTCCCGGAGAAGAGCCTCCGTCCCAGCTGCACGCCACCCTTTCGGAGGCTGCCCCGCAGGCCAGCAGGCTGGTAGGCAAGGACTGCCCTCCCAGGGAGCGGCGGGACCACAGGGTCTCTGGGTTGAGCTGGCGGCAGCGTGGCTACCACTTCTGCACCAACGGCAGCCCGCAGTAGGCCAGCGCCACAAGCTAAGAAGCCCAGAGACGTTGGGCGCCCTTGGACCAGGACCGAGTCCACCACAGAAGCCAGCCGGGAGCCAGGCCCTTAGCCCCCACTGAGATCTGGAGGCTAGTGTCAGAGCGGCTGAGGGCTAGTGTCAGGGCGGCCCTCGAGGCCGCCTCCCCATCCTTCAGTAGGCCAAGAGCCATCCTTTCCTACAACGCAAACGCTCACGGCCACGCACAGGTACACTACTGCAAAAGCAATTGTTTTGGGGGCAAAAAGAACATCGGGCCGTCGCGGCTGCTTGACTCCAAACGAATTTGAGAACCTCTCCGAGCCACAGTGTTTCGGCGGCGTGCAAATTGGGGAGGGGCTTCCAAACCTCAAAGGTGTGCGAGTCCTGGCACTGGCATACTGAGCGCCAAGCTCCTGGGCCCGGCAGCGCTCCGGCTCCTCCTAGTACCGGGAGCTGCTGACGGGGAACCGTTTTCAGCCCGCAGCTGGCCCTAGACTTTTTCTGCGCGTTTTCTCGAGGGCTCTCAACTGGCGGGTACCTCTCTGTGGCCCCCATGCTCAGACTCCCCCAACTTCTCAGCCTCGGAGCCGGTAGCCTCTCTCCTCCCCTCAGACGCCTTTGGTCCAGGTCTTCCTGCCTGCCGGTGGGGTTTTGGGGACAGCCCTGGGGAACCCGCCATGCACCTGTGGGCTCAGGAGGCGAAGCTGCCTTTCTTTTCCTAGTCCTGCATCTGTTAAATGGGAGCTTTGGAGACGCTGGAACTAAGCTGAGGAAGGCCGCTGGAAGGGCCGTGCCACAGCGTCTCCAGCTTGCCCAGATGCTGTTTCTGGGTCTCAGAGCCCAGGCAGTGGTCCTGGGTGGCCATGCTGCCCACCTCCGGGGCCCACCCGTACCTAAGGCTGGGAGAGGATCCTGAGGAGATGCAGGCGCCTGTGGGGCTTCCCAATACTCCGAATTCCCTTTCTTGTAGGGTCAGCTCCCGGATAGCCTGCTGGATCAGGATATTGCTGGGCCCTCCCAGAGCCAGGACAGGGAGCCTGTCCCTTGGTGGTGTGCACCCGGAGTTTGGCCCCCACACAGCCACAACATTAAAGACATCCTAGAGCCTCTGCGTCCACAGGGGGAAGGCGCTACACACCCCAGCGAGGCAGCCGCTCTACCCGCTGGGGGTGTCCAGCTGCTCTGGGTGGGAGTGGGCAACTCAAGGTCCTGTCTCGGTAGCACACAAGTGGGCTCAGACTCCTAACTCAAAAAGCCCAGTTTCTGGCTCGGGGCAAAATGCTCAGAGATGGTGGGTGCTAGGTTTAGGAAAGCCAGGGGCTGCAGGGAGGAGAGTTCCATCCCCTGCCAGACTAGGTAGCCTCTCAGCCAGAGACCTTTTGTGCAAAGTGCCACGCCTGAATGCAGGAAAAAGAAGCCCAATAATTGAAAAGACGATCTTGGCAAAACGCACCCATACTGCAGGGGGGAAAATAAATTAAAAAGACAGTAGGACTTAGAGCAATAAAATAAAACAGGAGGGGAAATAGGAATCCATGCCAGGTCCGGAGAAAGGGGCAGCTCCACCACCAAAGAAGGTTCCTGTCCCCAAACAAAGGGCCAACTCTCCCCATCAGGCTTTTTCGCAGGGAAAATAGAAGCTTTTAAGAGAAACACCCACGGAAGAGACCCGAAATTTAGTCGTCCTGGTCCCTCTTTGGGGGTCCCACCCCCAAGGGCGCAGAGTCATTCCGCCCTTCGTGGGTCTTGGAGGTGGCGGGGAGGCCAGGAGCGCCAGCCGTGTTTCTCAGCCGCCTCCCCTGCTCCAGTCCCGCAGGTGCACACAATTCTGCAGCCCGCATAGAACGAAATCTCCGAAAACTCCGAGCGCCGGAGCCGCAGGGTGGCGCCGTCCGGAGGGAGGCGGCGGCACCGAGCGGCGGGGGCTGCTCAGGGGCCCCGAGGCGCTGTTTGGCCACGAGGAGCTCCTGGGAGCCAGGCCTGGGGGAGGGACGGAGGAAGAAACGGAAGGAGAAAGAGACCACGGTGGAAGAAAACCCAGGAGATTCTGGGAGACGGGTAAGAAAGAAGCCCCAAAGTGAGAGGGTTGTAAAGATAATGAGGACAAGGGTTAAAAGTGGGAAGAGCGAGGCGGAGGAGAGGATGCCACGAAGAAACAGGCCCAATGAAGTTACGCAACAATCGAGAACGAACCACACAGAGAAACGAAATTATAAAGAAAAGGGGGGAAAAAAAGACATAATACGAAACTGATAACAAGCGAAGAAAACAGACAATACTGTACAGGAAAAAAAAATAAAGAAGCCAGAAAACAAGAAACGTTTTTTAAGAGATCGAACGAATGAGGAAAGGGGAAAAAAAAAAAAAAAACAAGGAGCAAGAGAAACATTTTACGGACGCTTTCTTTGGGTGTATGTTTGTCAATGCTAGAAGGGGCCACCTGCTCCGGATCTCGAAATCCTGAAACTTGTACGTCTCCAGCTGGGGAGAGCCTGGAGCACGCGGCCACGCCACGCGCAGGTTTGGGGCTCTGGGCGCCCCGAGCGCCCGCCCCGTCCTGTCCAATGACGCCACCGGGGCGGCAGTGGCGTCACACGACGTCACGCCACACCTGAAGTTTCACGCAAACCCGAAAACGCGCGGGGATCCTGGGGACCTCGCGCCGCACCTGCTCTCCAGGCGTGGGGACGCCCAGGGCGCGCCGGGCTCTGCGCCCACCCAGCGCCCCGCTCCGCCGGGCCTGGTCCTTCCGACCCGCCCGGCCAGCCTCCTCCAGGCCCGGCGGGCTGCGCCGGGAGAGAGGCCCGCGCCTCCCCTCGCTTTCCAAGAAGTTCGACGCCACTCCACATCCCCTACCGACCGAACTTGGCCTGCCAGCCGATTAGGTGCCAGCCCAGGCCTGACCTTTCCTCCCTCCTCTCCAGGCGCCCCGGTCTTTGGCCTGCGGGCCTTGGGCGCCCTTCCCGCCGACTGACCTGCACCGCAGTCCTCCGGGGGCCCCGGGCCGGGGCGCGAGCTGAGCCGAACACCGAAGAACCTTGGCGAAGTGGCCGCGCCCCGCGCACCGCCGCTCGGCGCAGGGCTGGGGGTCGCCGAGCAGTATTGGAACGGAAATGAAATAAAAGCGGCGTTACGTGAAATAGCTAACTTTTTTTTTATTAAATAAAACGACTTAAATAAAAGGAACGGAAAAGGAGCGGCGTGAACCCGGCCTAAACGCAGGGTGCCGCCGGCCCCTGGCTCTTCCCCCAGCCGCCGGGCCCGCTGCCCCTCCTTCAGCGGCCCCCGCAGGGGAAGCAGGTGGCCGGTTTCTAAAGAAAAAAAAAAAAAAGCCAAAACTTTTTATTATTTACACGTTTGGGCAAAAGTACAAAGTATAATACAGGCGCCCAGCCCGGGGGGTGCAGGCGGGGGGCGGAGAAACGTAAGGCGCTTTCTTTGTGAGGCCCGGGCCTGGGGCGGGAAGCGGCGCGGGGCGGGGGCTCGGATTGTGCGGCCGCCGAGCCCGGCCCTGCCCTCCGCGGCCCGCCTGCTGGGCCGCGCCCGGGGGCCTCGGAGCTCGGCGGCCCCTTCCCCTCGGCGCCGGGGTCCCCCGGCCGGAACGAGGGTCCGGGGCCCCGCCAGCGGGGGCGGCCGTCCGCGGCGACTGTGCGCGCTCGCGGTCACACCAGCGAGGTGACGGCGGGGACCTTGGAGCTGTCCTCCTCCCAGGGCTGCAGGTTCTGCAGAGCGAAGAGCGACGAGTTGTGCAGGCAGAGCGGGTCGGGCTGGATGGAGTCGTTGAGGCTCTTCTGGAAGGCGTCGTGTTGCAGCTGCAGCATGAGCCGGCTCGCCTGCTGCCGCTCCGCCTCCCGCTCCTCCGCCGTCTGCCGCCTGCACCGGGGGAGGGAAGCACAGTGCTGTCAGCGCGGGCACCGCGGGGCCACCGGCGGGGCCCCCGCCCTCCGGGAGCCGCGGCCCGCCGGCCCCCGGGGGCGCTTTACTGAGGCCGGCGGCGTGGTGTTTGTGTCGTGCGCCGCGGGCGCTCCGGGAGGGAGCCCTGCCCGCTGCCCACCTGCACGCTCCACCGGGTGGCTTCGGCAACAGTAAAGATGGTTTCCTTTCCGGGATAGCCGGGGCAGGGCGTCTGTGCGAGGGAGGGACCTGGCCCTGCGCGCAGCGAGGCCCTGGGGTCCGCGGGTGGACGGGCTGGCTGTGCACCGCCGCCCCGCGCCGCTCGGGGTCTGTAGGACCCGAGGCCCTGTCTCGAAACCCTTCCCAGGACGCGATGGCCTCGCGGTTTACCGGGTGGATCGAAATAGTGATCGGATGAGAACGGGGCTGGCGTGGGGACTGGTGGCCGGAGGGAGACGCCCGGCCCTCGCTTAGAGTAGGCCATCCGAGATGGTGGGCTGGAGTGAGGGGCCGAGGAGAGGGGAGGCCCGAGCGTGCGTGTGTGCGTGTGTGCATGTGTGTGTGCGTGTGTGCATGTGTGTGTGCGTGTGTGCATGTGTGTGTGCGTGTGTGCATGCGTGTGTGCGTGTGTGCATGTGTGTGTGCGTGTGTGCATGTGTGTGTGCGTGTGTGTGCGTGCATGTGTGTGTGTGTGTGTGAGAAGAACCCAAGCGAGCGCGAGATGGAACAAAACACGAGGAGTCCCAGGTCTCACTCGAGATGGGCAAGGAGACGGAAGAGAAGCCGAGAGATGGCAGAGACGGAGAAAGGCGCACCAGCTGGCAAAAATAAAGGAGATGTGGGGCAGGGGCGTGCGGGCCGCAGGGAGCCGGCCGGGGGTCGCTCGGGCGGGGACGGGGCGGGCCGGGCCGGGCCGGTGTCGTCTCACCGCCACTTGGTCCTCCGGTTTTGGAACCAGGTCTTGACCTGCGCGTCCGTCATTTTGAGGGACTTGGCGAGCGCCGCCCTCTCGGCCGAGGCCAGGTACTTCTGGCGGTGGAAGCGCTTTTCCAGCTCGCAGATCTGCACCCGGGAGAAGGACGTGCGCGGCTTCTTGCGCTTGGGCGGTGTCCGGTTCTGGTACGGGTGGCCGATGCGCCGGGTCACGGTGAAGGGCGTGAGCGCGGCCGCCGCTGCGGAGACACAGAGGCCCCTGAAGCCCGGCTCGGCTCGGCCGCCGCTCAGGCCTCGGGGGGCCCCAGGGGCCCCGGGGGCCAGGGTGCCCCCAGCCTGCGGGCGGCGCCCCTCCCCCTTCCGCCTGGCCCGGGACGCCCGGCGATTTTCCTGCAACTCGCGGACCCCTCCCCTCCAGGGCTGCGGGGCCTGGACGCCGAGGCCTCGGCCGCGCTGAGAGGCTCGGGCCCCCGGGGTGGGGGGCGCGGGGGGCCGAGGCCTGGCGCCTGCTCACCTGTGAAGCGGTCCTTCACAAAGCGGCGGCTGCTCTCCATCCAGGGGAAGTTGAGGCCGCCCAGGCTGGAGACCGCGGGCACGGAGGGCATGGCGGGCAGCGCGCTGGGCAGCGGCGGCGGCACGGCCCCGGGCAGCGGCCTGTGCGCGGGCACCCGGATCACGCCGGCGGGCGCCAGGCTCAGGTTGACACTGTACGATCCCGCGTCCTCGAAGGGCGCGCCGAGGCCGGCGAAGGAGGCGGGCAGGGACGGGTACGCGGCGCCCGGGCGGCCCCCGGGGGGCCCTCCCAGGTAGCTGGCGCCGTCGGGGCCCCGCGGGGCGGGCGCGCTGTCCTGGTCCGGGCTGTTGAGGATCTGGTCGATGCCGAAGCTGATGGGCTCGTGCGGGTGTGGGGTCTGCGCGCTGGCGGGCGCCTCCATCCTGGGCGGGCGGAAGGGCTGGGCTGGGCTGGGCGGGGAGGCGGCCGGGTCCCCGTTACCGCGCGGCCATGGAGCGCCCGGCGCCTCTCCTCGCACTGAAACTTTGCCAAGAGTGCGCGGGCCCGACAGGCTCTGTGTCATCTTTCTTGAACCGAACCTGGAGTTTCCGCTGCTAATTCCTCTCGTGCCACAGCCATTGGCTGCGATCAACAAGCCTCTCTCCTCTCATTGGCTCCCGGCTTTCAATAAAGGCCTAATTCATGGAAATAGGAGCTTAGGGACTGTTCCAAGGTGACATCATTTTAACAAACGAACAATAGGTCAAATTTATTAGCCGGGATAATGGGCGGCGGATATTAGCGCCCGAACCGCAGCCTCCCAAACCCGAAATCTAACGAAGCTGCAATTAGCAGACGCTCCCCGCTCCTCCGGGCCGGGCCGCGGCCGGGCCGCCGCGCAGGGCGCTCTGCGTGTCAAATTCTTTTGCTGAGGGGGTTTTCGTTTTCTTATTCCCCCCCCCCCAATTTTTTTTTTTCCCATCGGAGCAAAAAACAAACCAAATGAATCTTTTCAATTACGATGGAATTGCAGCCCCGGAGCGACCCAGCGGAATCTGCGGAAATCTTTGGGACACCGGACCTCCGCCGGAGCAACGAAAGGGGCGCGTCCGCGGGCGTGGGCGCCGCGCTCCCCGGCGCCGGGTGCGGGAGCGGCGTGGCGCTCTCTGCGCGGCCGGGGACACCGACCCGCGTGGGGAGAATTCGTCCCCACCGAGACTACGGCCGCGGCGTCCCGGCCACTTTGGAGATGCTCCCTGGCTCCGGCCAGGCGGACCAGGCGTGACTCGCAGGTGCCCACGCGTGCGGGGCCCGGCTGGGGTAGGGACCCGAGATCAACCAGTGGGGAGCGGGGACTCGGCCCCTCGAAATTCGTTGCGGGATGGATGGGGCTGTGATCGCCAGTGGGGACCCAGGCGAGCGTCGGCAGGTTTAGAGACCTCGGGTTCCCCAGTGGCAAAGTCAGGGGGCGACCGATTTAGAACGAATAGCGGGGTTTCTTTATGAAAGGCGAACAGCGAGCTCCTCCCGTCCAGCCTAGGCGCTGGGACAATTCCCTGTTCTGCCGGAGACCCCGGGGCACTGTCCACCCGGGCCCAAGGGCACCCTGCACAGGATCGCACCCATGGCGGTCACCTTCCATCCGGGCCGTGGGGAGGCGTATCCTAGGAGTAATTTCCTCCTGGCAGCTTCTAAAATCGTTCTCTGCAAACTCTGCGTGCTGCCCATCTGGCCCGGCCTCTTCCCTGCGCTCCTGTTTGCGGAGAGTGGTGAGCTCAGAAGTGTGCTCAGATTTGGGCTGGCCACTTCCTAGCTAAGTAACCTTGAACAAGTGCCTGTCTCTTTAGGCTTTGGTGTTTCGTCTGTAAAATGGGAAATAGTGTGTGTGTGTGTGTGTGTGTGTGTGTGTGTGTGTGTGTGTGTGTGTGTTGGGAAATGCTCCTGATGTGGAGACAGTACAAAGCTGGGCCTGGCACATGGTAGGCACTGGCAGTGCCACTCCTCCCACAGCCATCCCCACCCCCGGCGTGATGGTGGATGTATTGTTAGGATCCTTGTTTATTTTGTTTGTAGTTTTTTGTTACCTGCAGAGGATCAGTCTCTTGGAGAGAAAGGTATATCTGAACACTGGTGGGATTAGTTTCAGAGGACTAGGGCAGACAAGAAGCTGAAGAGTGGGGATTCCTCCTCTCTGCTCCCAACAATCCCCAGCCTCAGGGTCTGCAGAGCCCCCAGGCCTGGGTCTGAAGTTAGGGCGCTTGCCCGCTGTGTGACCTTGGGCAAGTTGTGGCTCTTGCAGACCTGGTATTGGGTGGGGACTTTGAGCAGCCAGGACTGGGGCAGGCAGGAGGCTTGGGGGCTGGGCAAGGCTCCCTCACTCCCTTCCTGGGACAGGCACCCTCCGATGGCCGTCCACACGTCCACACCATCGCTCTGGTTCTGGGGGCCTCTGGCTTCTAATTCACACACCACTACTGGGGCTGTTGGATTCCTCACTGCCCCTTCCGGGAGCCTCATTTTCCTGATTTGTAAAACAGAGAGGGCAGTAGCTACCCCCAGGTTGGCCCTGAGAACTAAATGAGAGGGAGGGGCTCTAGGAAACTCTGGCTGACAGGTAAAACTCCTCTTCCTGAGAACCCAAGTGTGTGCCAAGCAGGGGGTTGGACCCTGTCCTTAGCCATCACCCTAGTTGGAAAGGTGGTTACTGGCTGAGGCTCAGAGTTCAAGGGACCCCAACATGGGCAACTCCCCAGCTCCACATCCTCCTAGTGTCCAGAGCCCCAGATTCCAGGTCTGTTCTTGCTACTCCTGGGCACTGGGCACTGTGAACACAGGGTAATTAGTGAACCCCAAGAGGAGGAGAAGGAGAAGGTGGAGGTGGAGTGGCCGCCATTGCTCCTAGGGCATGCAACTAAGAGCCTGATTACCAGGTCGATTTACCGGCTGTAGGCTCAGAATTTTGCATTCTTTTTGTGCCTCAGTTTACTCGACAGTACCGAGCTCTTAGGAGTAAGTGAATTCGAGTGGATAGAAGCTGTAAGCACAGAGCATATGTGAGCAGGTCAGGGCTGTCCCTGCTTCCTGAGACGGCTGGTTCTTCAGTCATCTGACACAGGAGGCCTGGGCCACTGGTCACAGCCCCCCCCCTCCCCTGTCCCACTCCACAACGAAGCAGCTGCTGGGCTGCTCAGGCAGAGGAGTAGGGTGGAAGAAGGCAGGATTCTAAGCCAGTGGTTCTCAAAGTATGTTCCTGGGCAGCAGCGGCATCTCCAGCATTCTTGGACTCCAGCCCAGACCCACTTCATCAGAAACTCTGGGGTAGGGCTCTGCAGTCTGTGTTTAACAAGCCCTCCAGGTGATGCTGATGCCTGCTCCAGTTTGGAAACCAGTGCCCAGAATATTGTCCATCTCATCCAGGTTTTCAACTTTATTGTTATAACATCATGGGAAGAGTCTCCCATCATTGAAACTTGCGCTTGAACCTCTACTAATGGCCCCTGCTAACCCTCCGCAGTGTGACCTCTGCCTTCTCTTGATCACCTGAGTTTATTCTCCTCTGTTGTGTGTCATCTCTTTCATGAATTTTTTTATATTAATTTCTTTTTGTAGAGGTGAAAATTTGTTTGGTCATTTCTTTCTTTTTAAAATAAATGCATTCAAGGCCATAAAATTTCACCAGGACACTAGCTTGGCCAAATGCGTTTTGATATGTATTGGGTGTTCCTGAAATTCTAATTTTTTGTTGTCCCTTTGTACCTGCTATCAATTGAGCAATGACAGAGGCATACTGAAAGAGAGGTTAGAAAATGCCAGTTCTTAGAACTAGGGAACTGGGGCCAGGACTGCTGGGGATGAAGAGGCTGCCAAGCTGCAGCACATCTCTGCTAGTCCCCATGGAGACGCTGGGAAAAAGGGCAGAGCTGGTGGAGGATTTACTTGGAGTCTTTTTTTTTTTGTGTGTGTGGGTATGGGGATGGAACCCAGGGGCATTCGACCTCAAGCTACGTTCCCTGCCCTATTTTTTATTCTTTATTTTGAAACTGGGTCTCACTGAGTTGCGGAGGGCCTAAGTAGCTGAGGCTGTCTGCAAACCGCGATCCTCCGGTCTCAGCCTCCCGAATGCTGGGATTACACGTGTGCTTACTTGGAGTTTTAGAGGGGGTGGGGCTTCGGGAAGGAGAGGTCGGATGCTGGGATTTCCAATAGGTCCAGGAGCCCAGATGCAGAGGCCCAGATTTCTCAAGGTTTGCTTTGCCATTGACTTCCCTGTGTGAGCTGGGATTCCATTTACCCATCTGTAAAATGGGGTAGGGATTAAATTAGGGCTCTTAACTGTATTTGGGCCATTTACCCTATTTGAAAGACTGATGACGATGTTGTAGAAAGACACCAGAACATACTTTTTCTTCAAGTTAAATCCCTATCATTTTTATTTTAAAACATAGTCATGCTAAGTTGCTGAAGGTCTTGCTAAATTGCTGAGTCTGGCCTTGAACCTGTGATCCTCCTAGCTTAGCCTCCCAAGCATGGGATTACAGGCCACCACACCTGCTCGTCCAGCACATACTTTGGCACACATCCGTCACAGGTTTACACGTCCCAGGTAGGAGACCTGAGGGGCTCTTCCCCTTCTCATGATGGAGGGTTCTAAAGCGCCTCCCCAAATTCACCCACTGGTTCATTCTCACTCAACAGAGTGACTGAATGGGTGAATCTTCGAGCACCTACTCAAGGGTCCTGGACCATGTCTGGTGTTGGGGCTCAGTTTTCCCAGCTGGCCGTGAGAGAAATACAGTTGGAGTTTCCATCACAGCCTACCTAATGGAAAGGACTTGGAGAAGTGCCTTCTTGGAGTCCAGAGGTTTCCAGAACAATTGTTGTAAGGAAGTAAAGCCCCCTGCCCAGCAGCATGTTGGGAGGGGTGGAGCTGGGATTCAAACCTCAAACTCTGTACCACACACACCATTCTCGAACTTCACCCCAAATCCCCAGTTCTGTTTGGGGGCAGGTAGTAAAGATCCTAAGTCATGTGACCAAGTGAGGGGGTCTGGGATAAGAGCCCAGGAGCGGGGAGCGAGAGAGAGGGCTGGCCACAGTGGGACTCACTTCTGTATCTCTACTGGCTTGGGAGTTCTTTAGGCAGAACAGTGTTTGTAAACACTCAATCCCATGTTCTGGGGCTGGGTCCAGGGCCTGGCCCACTGGAGCATCAGCAGCAGTAGCTTGTGGTATCATACCGGGCATGGTGGTATACACCTGTACTCCCAATACATGGGAGGCTCAGATAGGAGGATCACAGGTTTGCCACCAGCTTCAGCAACTTAGTGAGATGGTTTCAAAATAAAAGGATAAAATAGCGCTGAGAGTATAGCTTGGAGGCAGGATGCCCCTGGGTTCAATCCCCAGTACCCATCCCTCCCACCACACACAAAGAGTTTATGATATTAAATTGAATAGCACATAGCCAAGACAGAAGAGGTGATAGGGAAAAGGGAGTGGGAATTTGGTCCAGGAATTTGCATGTATTCGGTTCAGCCTTCACCTACCCCTCTCTTCCCACGGCTGGTGCCTTTGTGTGTCCTTCAAAACGAAGGCCAGCCATTACCTCTCCACCCATCCTTGGCCCCCCACCGTGTCCTTCTCTCCCTGTTTATTTCCATCATTGTATGGCCACCGTTAGAACTGATCTTGTTTATTCTGCTCAGTAGCTCTAGGAGGGCAGACTGACCGTCTAATTTATCTGTGGCAGGTGAATGAGTGTGTAAATGAGGGCTGGGCAGACCCAGGCCCTGGCCTTGACCGGAGAGCTGGCAGGGAGAGGGAGACTGGCAGCAGCCGGAGGCCGCAGGGCAGGAGTGGGCCTGCAGCCCCGGTGGCCGCCCGCATATGCTGGGTGGCAGGGACTAGGCGTCCTGGCCTCCCTGGGACCTCCGCCCTGACCCCACACCTGGTTCCCTCCCCACCCATTGCCCATTTCCCCCCATTTTGTGCTTTACACCTCTCCTCCCTTCTTGACAGATTTCTCCACTAAATTCAACTTCGTTTCAACACTTTTGTTGGGCAAATTACATTAAGATGAATGGTGCAGGTACCCTTTATGGTTTATTTATTGTAAGACTTTGTATCTCACGCTTATAAATAACTTATGTTATAGCTTTTGTTTGTGGAAATGTAACTTACATATTTTATTACGCTTTCTGTAAACCTCAAAAAGAATCTTGTCAAGGAAGCGCTCTTATCAGCAATCCAAACTATGGGACGTAAAAACTGACACTAACATTATTTTTTAATATGCCAAGGAGGCAGGTTACTCTTGCTGTAGTTGGAAAGGTTTGCTGTCATCGTAAACTTGCACCTCAATAAAACATTAAAAAGTCTCAAGAACGATTTCATAAAAGTTCTGGGAGGAGGATGATCGGTGGCAGAACCCACAGACACAACACAAAGGACCCAGGTGCTGGACCGGCCCTTCTCTGGGAGTGCCTGGCTCCATCAGCACATAGGTCCCCAAGTGTTCCACATCCACCCCTCCCACCCACTGTTCTGCAAGCTTAGTCTCAGAGGACCTAGTTTAAGGGGTTAGATTGGGGGAAAAAAAGGCCCATGGATTTTGGGGTCAGATGGACTTGACTTCAATTCCTGGCTTGTCCACTTTCTAGTTATGTGGTTTGGGTCAGGTTTTTAGTCTGTTTTCTCACCTTTAAGATGGAGATAATAATACTTGACGTTCTTATTGGGGAGTATTAGATGGTAGTAACACTTTTAAAGGGCCCCAGCTACATAACCAGGGCCAGTAGAAGTCTGGTGGGTCAAGAGGGCTTTTCTGGGCCTGTCAGATGATTGTTACCTAAAGTGCACAAACCCTATGCTCCTGTTTCCTATCCTGGAGGAAGGTGATTAGACAGCACAGACATACAGAAATGTGGTTGAGATGTAGCCTTCTCAGGGTCTGTTTCTCAAGTCAGTGTGGAAGGCAAAATGGAGCCAAGTCCGTACTCCTCCGCACCGTTTCTCCTTGAGCACTGGCTGACGCCACTGGCCTTAAAGCCTCGTGTCGATCAACCACACACATTTGTACACCAAGTCAGGGGTGCGTGTGCAAACGAGAGCAGCATCCTCACTCCAGGCATGTTTGGTAAGCGGTAGGCTCCGGGAACTGTGAGAACCACTTATTTTCCTGTTGCCAAATCTGAGTGACCTGGGTACACCCGCGAGCTGAGCAGACCTGGAGTCCTTGCGCTGTTGTGAGGTGCGCTCTTCACAGGCTTGGCTGTGTCCTTGCATGCTAGTTCTAATCTTGGGATGGAAAGAGTTCCTAGAGACTACTCCCACAGGCCTGCAGGTTCTCCCTGGTTGTGGGATGAATGTGCAGTGTGAAGTGATCCTGAAAACCCAGATTCTCCAGTTCCTTCTCACCCCTTAAGAAAGGATGAGAATAGATTTGAACCCCCTATGGAATATCAAGATTCATTTACCAGTTTCAAGAGAGAAACCTATAGCTTAAATGCAACCTGTCTAGCAAAGGCCAGGTGAGAGCTGTGGCAAACAGCTGTGAACTTGCTGCCGAGGACCCCCATCCTGAGCACTCCGTCTTTGTGCTACCTTTCTGCTGAGCATGGGTTGGGCCTGGTGGTTTCCTTCTCATGAGCGGAATTCAGCTGAAGTGACAGGACACCCCTTACGAGACTAGGTTTTAAAAGACAGTGACTTCCAGATTGCTGTGCTCTCTCCAGCTCTCCTTGATGAAGAGATTCCATGCTGTGAGCTGTCCTTGAAGATACCCAGCCTGTGAGAGCTTGGCTGTTGCTAACAAGCCAGTGAGCTGGGCACAGGTCCGTCCCCACTGGGGCTTGTGTGAGCACAGCCCCTGAGGTATCCTGAGCCAGGGATACCAGAACAGATCTTGATGAGATAATAAATGCTATTTTAAGCCAATAAATTTTGGGATAATTGCTATTATAACAATAGAGTTCTGAAAAACCGAAAATGGACCTAAATACATGAGATATTTGAAATGGACCTAAATATATATGTGTATCTTAAACAAAAAATGAAACTAAACATATATATATATTGGTACTGGGGATTGAGCCCAGGGGGTTCTACTTCTGAGCTACTCCCCAGCCCTATTTTATTTGTTATTTTGAAAGAGGATCTCACTAAACTGGGCGTGGTGGCACATGCTTGTAATCCCCATGCTTAGAGGACAGGAGGATCATGCAGGTTTGAAGCCAGCCTCAGCTGGCTTAAGAGACCCTGTCTCCAAATAAAATATAAAATAGGTCTGGGAGTGTAGCCCAGAGGTAGAGGGCCCTTGGGTTCCATCCCCAGTACCACACACACACACACACACACACACACACACACACACACACACAAAGAGGATCTCACTAAGTTGCTGTAACTGGCCTTGAATCTGCCATCCTCCTGTCTTGGCTTCCCAAATACTGAGATTACAGGCATGTGCCACCATGTCTAGCATGAAAACTAAGTATTAACTGGCTTCAGTTTACTATTGGAATAGGTCAGGAATTCTCTTGAGGTGAGCCAGATCTGGGTTCAAATTCTGCTTGAGGCAGGCACGGTGGCATACACCTGTAATCCCATCCCAGTACTTGGGAGGCTGAGACAGAAGAATAGCAGGTTTGAGGGCAGCCTTAGCAAGCAGTGAGACTCTATTTCAAAATAAAAATAAAATAGGGCTAGGAGTATAGCTTGCAGGTAGACTGTCCCAGGGTTCAATCCTCAGTATTTACACATGCAAAAAAAAAAAAAAAAGTCTGCTTTTGTCACCTGTGTAAACGTCAAGCCATCTTTGAGCCTTGTTTTCCTCATCTGCAGTGAGATTAACACTGCTACCTTCGTAGGACTGTAGTGAGAACCAAGGGAGGCAACGTACATCAAGGCCATGGTAGAGGCCCCGTGCTTGCCTGCTATGTTCTCGAGCCTAAACCTGTTGCCTCACAGTATGCCTGAAGTTCAACGTGTGCACAGGCCTGCTGGGGTCAGGAGCGGGAGGGCTGGAGGTCCTCACAGCAGATCCCCAAGGCCAGGTCTGACAGAGCCCTGCCTGGTTGATGTGACGGCCAGGTGACTTCTGGTGGCGTGGCAAAGGAAGCAAGTACACGTCGTCGTTTTTTGTGAACATTTTAATGCAAACAATATAGTGCTTTTAGGTCCTAGACATTTGTAAAGAACACAGTGCCAGAATGGGATGGGCCTCCTAGGATGTGCATTCTGTGGGATGAGTGCAGTTATAAGCACCCAAGAAATAGAAACTCTTGTCAAACTTCTCTGAACAGCTGATGTTGCAGAGTTCAGAACTTGCCTTCTCAAGGAACATTACATTTCCCAATGAAACAGAGTAAGGCCAAGGCTTACTTACCTATTAAGTACTAGGAGTCATGCCACTGATAGCAGTTTTCCCTGATTTCCTTCACACAGAGAAGACAAACATTCTGAGATAAACCTTCATGACTATGCTTTTATATGAGAAGCCTGTTTCTCATCTGATATATGGGATATAAGAGGAGCCTGTCTGTGGATTTACTTCTTGTTCAATAGTAATGCCAACCTTTCATTTTTATCAGAAATAAAGGGCACAGTATTTACTATAAGCCTGAACCACGATGACAGAGCAGTGAGAAATGAAAAGCACTCGACAGCAGCAATCCCAGGTTCACACCTTGTTACGGTCCATCAGGCTGGGAAGGACTTCTCCATGTTCTGAGTTTGGATGAAGTCACAATCCTGACAGTAACACAAGTTTTTTTTTTTTTGTTTTTTTGTTTTTTGTGGAAGGATGGAAACTAGCTGTTCCTCATCCACTGAAAACCTGAACTTTAGCACCTAGAATGATTTTGGGTGATCCAAGAAGGCAGAGCTGCTTTAAATATTATGTTTTAATAAGTTACCTTTAGCGTTAGTTTCTCTTAAAAATTAAGTGGAGCCAGAAGGACTGGGTGCTGGCAGACCTGGGACTTCTCGCTGGGGCCACAAAACTCCTTCTGAAGAAATCTCTCTGCAGGCAGTAACTACACAGCTCAATTCCTCTAGACTGAACCACTTCAGATTTATGCCAGTGAAAAGCAAACGTTGTTTGTAAGTCATCTAATTGTGTTACTGTCGCTCAACTTTATCAGATGCTGCTGAGGCAGGAGGCCTGCGAGCAGTCTTGTGGGAGGCTCTGCAGTGCTCCCAGGCTTGTTCTAAATGCCCACAGCCCGGAGTCCCTAATGCGACTTCTTGCAGACGCCAAACAAACTACTAATTTAACAGGTTCAAATGACATTTGTCTTCATCCAGGATCCACGCTGAAGTCTGCATCTTCAACAAACTGACAGCCTTGATTGCAGAACTGTTAACTAGTATACACTTAGGTGCAAACCTGGTTTATTATGTTCTTTGGTTAACACTGTCTCTACCTTTTCAGAGCAGTATGAGGACCAAGATAATCTCTGATACAAAGACTGAAACACGTGAAAACATGTTTTGCTTTTTTCAGAGCAAAGACTGAATTTATGTTGTGTACTGTTATAAATTCTTATAATTAGGCCAGACTTGTGAAAAACAGATTCCCCTGGGCTAGCCAGCATCACCATCCTGGAACCCGGACCTTCATGCGTCTCTTGATAAAATAAAGGCTGCTCGGCACATGGGCAGGAGTTGGGTCAACTCATCATGTCCAGACTGCACAGTTCTGCGTGGCCATCACTGCGCAGGGCCTCTGCCACGTCTCTTCTGAAGACAGAGAGGTTCTGGGTGAACCTGTAGAGAGAGGAAGCAGGAAGTTGGAGACTGCGCATCCAGGTGAAAGGCCAACTGTGGATTTCTGGGGATGGGGAGCAGTCTGGGGAAGGTGTGCTCCTCCCTGCTGCTGATTCTCCACTCCCTGGGCATGGCATGGCTGCTCCGCACCAGCAGGCCTCCTCTTCCATTCAGGGAAGATGAGGTCATCACCAAATCTACTCTGATCACCGTGAGGGGTGCATTTGTGGTTCTACTAATTAAAACATTTATTAGAATTCTAATTACACATAGATGTTAAGGTATATAAAGAAAAGAATAAGCCGGGTATGGTGGTGAACGCTTGTAATCCCAGCATTTGGGAGGCTGAGACAGAAGGATTGTGGTTCTTGGACAGCTCAGCTACTTAGTGAGGCCCTTTGCAACTCAGTGAGACCCTGTTTCGAAATAATGAATAAAAAATAGGACTGGGGGGTGTAGTTCAGAGGTAGAATGCCTCTGTGTTCCATTTAGGGTACCACAAAAAAAAAAAAAAAAAAAAAAAGAACAAAAATCTATGTGCAAGCACTGGGTTGAATTCATATATAAACTCATTTCATCATCACAAGTCTTCCCAAAGGCAGGTATTAGTATCCTCATTTTGCAGATGGGAAAACTGAATGTAGTGATTTAAAAAGAGGGGGCACTGGATTAGTCTCCCTGGCCCCCCATGCATTAGCTTGGTGATACTGGATGAAAACTTAACCTCTTGTCTTGGTGCCCAATAGGGGTAGCAACCTGAAGAGACCATAGGAGTGATAGTTTACCAAGTCATTAGACAGTGCCTGTAGGCCCTCAACACTGTGTCTTGGGCACAAGGAAACAGCCAGTTCTTGCTGCCAGTGACCGACAAACCCAGAGCTGCCTAGGCCATTCCTGGAGCAGTGCAGGAGCCCAATTCCTGTTTCCAGGCCCCAGGTAGCGCACCCCTGTCCCAGGTCTTCCCATTCATAAAGTCTCTTTTTAGCTTCTAAGGCCATGAGAGAATCTTAGAGTGAAATGGACAGTCAAGGGAGCCTGTATGCACATTCCACCTGACCCGGCCTGTACTACGAGTCAGGTGGCACACAAAGTAACACAAAGTAACTCTGGCACACACAGCTGACTGGGAGGGATGGCCTGCTGACACCAAGGGCAGTGCAGGCCTTCTTTTCCTGAACACCTTTTTTTCCTCTCTTACTCATCGCTGCTGGTCTCCTCCACTAGAATGCAACCTCCATGAAGGCAGGAACATAGAGCAACTGGCTGGCCATAGGTATTCTCCATGCCTGCACAGCGCAGTCTCAGTCAAGTTTTAGGAACTAAATGAATGAATGAATAAAAGCCTTGCTAAATTTAGTTCCTATTTAGATCTCATTGGCAGCTGCAATGTTATCTACCCTTAAAGGACAGGCAGAGGAAAGAACTAGTACTTAACAGGTTCTGCCCTGTGCTTCATACTTTCCTCTGTCCTGTCACTAAACATCACAGTCGGTTATCACCTTCTCCATTTTACTGCTGAAGAAACTGAGGAGTAAGGAAGTTAACTGCCTTTCTGCCACACAGCCTCAAAAGGGCAGGGATAAAATTTAACTGCAGTCTCTCTGCCCTCACAGCCTGTGCGCGTTCACATTCTGGCAAGCCATCTTCATCTTCCCTGGCAGATCTTTCTTTCCTTCTGCCTCTTTTCTTCTTCTCCTTCTTTTTTTTTCTGCCCTGGAGACTGAACTCAGGGGTACCTACCTTGGATACCTCCAGCCCTATTTTATATATATTATTTTTTCATTTTTTTTTTTTTTTTTTGGTGGTACTGGGGTTCCTGGAAGCCCTTCTTCCTCCGGGCTACACTCCCAGACCTATTTTATATTTTTGAAACAGGGTCTCTTACGCCAGCGCAGCTGGCTTCGAACCTGCGCGATCCTCCTGTCTCCGCCTCCCAAGCGCGGGGATTACAAGCGTGCGCCACCACGCCCGGGGTTATATTTTTTCATTTTGAAATAGGGTCTCACTAAGTTGCTGAGGATCTTGCTAAATTACTGAGACTAGCCTCTTTCTTTTGATCTTTCCAATTATAGTTAGTTTTCATGTCTCTACTGTTGCATTATAAACTGCTTAAAGATAAAGGCTGCATTTTTACTAATCTCTGCATCCCTGAGTAGTGCCTAGCATTTTTCTTGGAAGAAAGCAAGATCCAGTAATATATATTGAATGGAACTGAATTTAGTCTAGGTTCACAAGGTGTAACAGAAAAACCACATTAATTCATGAGCTGTGTTAAGCATAATCTGATTATTCTCAACAAACCTGGGGTGTCTGCCTCCCCCAGAGGTGCCCTGCTGGGCAGTGCTCACCTGTCTCTATTCTTGATGGACAGGTTCTGCTCCACCCCCTCCATCAAGTTCCTGAAGCACTGGTCCAGGGCCTCTTGCTTGGGGAGAGGCTGGCTGTTTATCAAACTCGCCCTCAGTTCGCCGAAATACTGTTGGAGACAGAATAGTGTTGGTCCAGGTCCATACTGAATTTTAACACTTTAGAGAAAACCTAAGCCACAGAGACATCCCGGGTGCAAACTGTATTATCCCTACTCACAAACATCTGTGTGCTCTGACTGTCACTGCTTAGGCTGATGGAGTCCTTGCCTCTCTGCGGCAGACTAAACCTGTGTTCTTCTGAATCTCACTTCCACTTGCCACAGAAAGGCTGACCTTTCCAGAAGAGCCCTGGCTGAGGGGAAGAGCTTAACTAGAGCTTAACAAAGTCTGGGAGCACTCTGGGTGACTGCAGGCCAGGCTAAGGGTCTCCCCTCAGGCCTCATCTTTTCTGGTCCCTGTGAATCACGCCTCAAACACCTCTGGGCTGTGTTTCAAGTCCCTGCCCTTGTGGGTTAGAACGGGTCTGCTCTGCTGAGGCAGGGTTCTGCAGGAGTTGCTTAGTTTGGGGAGAACTCACTGGCACTAAGAAAAAAATCTGTCATACCGGGTCACATATAGCTGCACAGCCTCTTGCTCTCTGTTGGGTCTGTGGGCTTTTCCACAAACAACTCTGATGCTAAACACAGCTCCTAATCATTGAAAACAGCTTAATTTCCACACAAAGACAACATTTTGCCAGTCATGTGTTTATCCCTCCAAGCCCAAGCAGCATGATATTTAATTTCCATCATACATTAAAACAGCTCACATCAAAAAACAAACATAATTAATATGTAGTCAGACTAATACTTAACTACTATATATCAGAGGCATTATACTTAAACCACAATGTCTTCCTGAACAAGATTGGGAATGCACAAAACTACTTATTTTTCCCTCTTATAATGATGCAGTGACTCACTCCAAATAGAAACTTATTAGTTTTTCATCCCAAACCATGAAATATTGCCTCCATCAGTAAAGTATAATATTGTGATGTCATAAGCTTTTTCTAAACACTGAATTTGCCCTTATTCCCTCTCAATCATTTTAAAAGAACTGCTCTCTTTTATAGAGCTTGGATTTAAATCACAATAACACCGAGGGAAGATGAATGACAGTGCTATTGAATGTGGCTAAAATTGGATACTTCAGCACAGGTGAATGATGAGACAGCTCTTCTCTTTTTGATATATTTTCTTCTTCTATTAGTTTCCTTCCAAGGCTGGGATTTTAGTTTGAATTTTAATGTATGCGGCTGCCTCTAATCTCACCGTCTTTCCCCAGTACTCTCTTATTGTATGGACAATTCATTCTCCCAAGCAGTAATGCACTGTTCCTACCCACTGCTGGGAGCGGGTGGGTTGGAGAGAAAGCCAAAGCGGCTGGGAGGCTGCTCAGGGAGGCAGATGTACTCCAGAAGCTGCAGATGTGTGCCCCCCAGATGAAGGGTGTGGGCTCTGCCTACACCCCTGAAAGGCTGCTGCTGCCACCGTCAAGGGCAGGAGCGATCTCAGATAGATAGCAGGAGGCAAATGGAACCATTGCTGGGAATTCCCCTGGAATGGGGAGGGCGGTGAGGGCAACCCTGAAGCAACACTGCACAAACCGCCCATTCAGCGCATGAGGGCTCTGGGTTCCACAGTGGCTGGTCTCCATGTCTCTACTCCCCTGAAGAGTATCTGAGGTCTGTGGGGAAGGTGGCCCTGCCATGGAACTCAGCTTGTTCTGCTCCTCTGCCCTTCATTGTCATGGCTCAGCCTGGTGTGCAGCCTCTTCCTCTTCCCAAGGACCTTCCTGCAATCACACTTACCTTCTCATTGAGCAGGATGAGTCCCAGGAGAGGCCTGGACACTGACCACTGGTTCCGACAGTCTTCAAAGACAATAGTGTTCATGAGAACGGACATCATCTGGAAGACAGAGTCACATGAAGATCCGCATGCCTGGCTTGGAGCTTCCCGGATGCAGGCTTGTGTGCTCACTTCCTTTCCCACCATCTTGTTAACACCTAGGATGCCTTATCCTGGACAGACAGCTTTGGCTTTTGAAGCTTATAAAGCTGCTTGGGTGAACTCTTGGTGAGACTCCTAGCTCCTTGAGGAAGTCTCCACCACCAAAAGCTTGGTGAGAACCTTCTGGTGGACAGAAGTCAGAGTCACAGAGTCAAAGGATCAGCCCCTGCCTCTCAACCCTGATGTGTTTCCCTGCAGACTGGGGCACCAGGCACAGGCACAGCTTGCCTTCCTGTCTGCCTTTCATTTTCATTTCACCCAAGAGGTCATGGTATGGAGGGATGATGTCTCTCCCTAGCCCCACCCAAAGACAGGCATAAAACACATTTCATGTGTTCTTGGAGTGTCATGTTTCCTGTATGTTACATGTCATTGCAATCACTCTTCACTAACTCACTCATCCATTAATTCCTGTGTACTTCCTCATCCATCCTCTTAAATTCAGTCTGTTAGACACATGAGGGTAATAGGAAAATGAAGGCGTCTATCACAACTTGAAAGGAGTCCTGGGGAAGACTGCCAGAAAAGGAGAGGAAACGGGGAAGGGAGGAGGCCTCTAAATTCTTGAAGAGAAGGCAACATTTAAGGTGTCCATCATGAATGTGTTCTAAAACAAACAAAGTAGCAAACAAAGAGGGTGGGAATAAACACAATGGTTTCCACAATGGTAAGAAACTCAGTGTGACAGAGAGGGGGGGGGGTGAGCCAGAATGAGAGCCCAGGGTCAGGCTGGAAGACGGTATCCAGGAAGTGGACTTCAACTTGATGGCAAAAGAGCCACTGATGAGCTTGGGGCCAAGGAGACACATGGGCAGATATGCATGTCTCCAGGTGGAACATGCCTGTGCAGGAAACTGCAGGAGGGAGGAAGGCTGGGGGTGAGGCCGCTGCAATAGTCCAGAGGCAAGTGGCTGAGATCAGGTCTCACTTGTTATGTGATGACAGCTTCTGCTGCTTCTATTCTTTATTTTTCTCCCTTCAGCCCTTTTGTCCCCATAGCTCCAGATCTCTTTTTTTTCCAAAGGAGGGCAGGGGAAATGGCAATTATGTGGGAAAAAACCACACACGCACTTACCACCCCAACCAGGCTTTGGTGACATGGCTTGCTTTGAACACATTTGGTTCTGTTCTCTAGCATTTTTTGTAATCCAGTTTACCCAGTGACTCTGGCAAGTTACTAAACCTCTCTCCTGTGTTTCAGTTTCATTAAATCTTAAAGAGGAAAATAATAAGCCAGCACAAGGAAGATCTGAGAATCAAATGAGATGGCATACATAAAAAGTGTTAAAAAGAGTGAGGAGTGCCATCTACATAAAGGTATATAACAACAACAGTAATGAACATCTTTGCAGCTCTAAACACCTGCTGGTCCATACATTATCATCATCATAATGATTATGCTGGTTGCAAATGAAATCTGCCAATTCTGTATTTGCTGTACGTCCAGTCTCTCTGGAGAGAGGCTGGGTCTTAATCCTGGCATGCTGAACACCATTTGCAGATCACATGTTTTCATGTACAATCTAACAACCACCCAAAGTCATACAGTCACAAATTAAATTGACAAGCAAAACTAACAGATCCATGGAGACAGTCTAAAATATTATGGGCTTCACAATCTGAAGGCAGAATGGATATTTTAATGGAGAAGATTAAAGTTAGAGGCACCAAATTCCTCTAGTAACTGACAAAGCATCCTGAAGTGATGTGCCAATTACTTTATACGGTCCTCTTGTGTATTCATTTGTCTGAATGCATGTATTTATGTCTGTAATAAGTAAGGGGATGTTTGAATAAAATACTTTTCTAAAAATAAAGTTGGCTAAAATGGATGATTTTTTTTCTTTTTTACTTTTCTGGAAATATGTAAAATAGTGAGCAATCTGCTTAAACGGCATTGATGTGGCAGGCCATCTCTACAACTTTTTTCTAATAATCCCAGAGCAGGGTGTATGGGGGAGAAGAGGCCAGCCAATGGGGTAAACTCCTCTGGAATGTGTGTGCTCTCATCTCCCCTACATGGAAGAACACCAGGTACAGTAAGAAGCCTTGTGCAGGAAGTATGTGACCTTGGTGGGGCCTCTGTGGTTAAGAGCGCAGCGAACACTGAACGCACAGCATTCTCGGTGATGCTGTACTCCCCAGCCCACATCGTGTCAAAAGGTTCCTCAGTGTTTGGTACAGGAATGGCCATGTGTGCTGGGACTCCATGTTCTTAACTCCTGCTCACTCTCAACACTGCTACAGGGATGGCCATTTCAGATCTACCTGGCCCTGACTACATCTCCTAGGGATGGTAAACACAAAGGTTCCCCATGGCCGTTTTCCTAAGCAGCTATTTTGCTGAAGAAGGGACAGGTCCATCTGGGACTGGGAGCTGTGTGGCTTGGTGTATTGCAGAAGCCCACATTCCACACTGCCTCGAAGTTTCCTTCTGTTCCCTCCTCCTGATCAGAGGTTCTGGCAAGAGTTTACAGGGATTTCTCTCACTGAAGAGAAACCACACATGTGGTGGAACTGATCTTGCACTTGCACTCAGCTGAACACAAAGCTGGTTGTACCACTTTTGGCACAGGGCAAGTCTCTGAACCTTTAGATCTTTACATATAAAACAGGGAACTATAACAACCACTCTGAAGAGCTGCTGTGAGGAATGGCTTCCTCTGTATGCATATCAAGCACTTTGTAAAGTGCTTGCCACCTAGTAGGCATTCAAGATAATGTTCCCTTACTGCCACCATGGCTGCCCTGCTGGGCCTAACCCAATGGAATCTTGGCTCAAAGAAGTATCCCAAGTCACATCTTGGTTAGGTACAGGTAAATGAGATTATAGTCTCCCCACAACCATTTAATTTCATTGGTTTGGCATGTGTTAGTATGGAGTTTGAACGAGAATGTCCTGAAAACTCATCATCTTCTAAATATAACACCAATTACTCTACAAATATGTGGCATGGAAAAATCAATCAAAGCAGTATTATGTGATTGGCACCCTCTTCATTCCTCACTTCTCTCCTATCTTCTAACCTAACGTAGGATGTACAGCACAAGCAAAAGACTAATGGACTTCCCTACCCAAACGCGCTGGCCACACACTCTACAGCACCATTTCTAACTGCTCTCACTTCTGATGCTTCTCGTCAATCTCCTGCGGATGTAGAGTAAGTCCAGTGAGGGCTTGTGCTGCTTACTGCTAGACAGTGAGCTTGTACTTTTTCTAAGAAGTTTAGGCTTGTTGGGTTTGGATAAGGAGGGCTTAGGGAGGGGAGCAGAGGCTGGTGGAGCAGCAGCCAAAAGGATGGAAAAAAAGACGGCACGAGCGAGTGCAAGGTGGTAACTGCAGCAGGGACAGCTGGTCTACCAACTCCTGCAGTGCTGGGACACTGGGACTAACCTGGCATTAGGACACATATCAGAGGCTTAGGAAATCGGTACTGAATGAATAATGAAACATAAAGGAAGACATGAATGAATGCAAGAGGACGAGTGACGTACTCCAGCAAGAGCTGGAGTACGGAGAGCTAAAGAGCTGAAAGGGAACTGTGCAGAAAACCCAGAAGCTCTGGCCTCTCCCTATGGCTAAGACTTGAAATGGTTAGCTCGCTAAGCAAATGCTTTGTTCATTACCATGGATCTTGCTTTAGTGTGCAGCGCCTCAGCCCCTTTGAAGCCACTGCTGTCCCTATAGCCAGCAGCTCCCAGAGAGAGAGCCCTTGGTGGGGGCTTTTAGCCTACAAACGTCTAAGACGGAAGCACCTTATTTTCTAATGACAAGAACTTCTGTAAAGAGTAAGCTGTGCCTGAACTTTACCATCTAGCAACAGTGAAAGCTATCATTTACATAGTCTTCTGGGTGGTTGGCACTGTGCTGGGCAGTTGCGTACACTGTTTCTAAGCCTCAGCTAACTCTGGAAGTAGGCATAATCTCATACTGTATGGACCTGCTGAACCAGGGCATGTGTGTAGGTTGGCCTGAGTCCATCCGGGTAGCACGCTGCCTGCCATCTTCTGGCTGTTGTGAGTGAAGACCTGACCACCAGCAGCGGTGACTGAGGCGGGATGGTGGGTCCTACTGCAAACTTTGGAAGGAGTGGCAGTGGAGACAAAGGCCCACTTCCACCTGTGTACCTCCGCCATGTGTCCACTCTGCCACTTGCTGACAGGCAGCCACTGGAACCCTTGCAATTAGAACCCAGGGCAGCAGTTGCTGGCATATTTTCAACAGACTGTCTTGCCTTCCACTTAAAGCTTTTATAA
Source organism: Muscardinus avellanarius (assembly GCF_963383645.1). NCBI lineage: Eukaryota > Metazoa > Chordata > Mammalia > Rodentia > Gliridae > Muscardinus > Muscardinus avellanarius. The sequence goes on along the minus strand of NC_137793.1, from coordinate 22,905,730 downwards.
ATTTGGTTAACACATTTTCAGACTTTGAACGTTAACAGCAACAGACTTAATAGATCGTTTACGGAAAATGCTCCATTGGACTTTGTGTGTGTGTGCACATGTATGGTACTAGGGATTGAACCTAGGGGTATTCTACCTCTGAGCTAGACTTTCAGCACTATTATATTTTCTATTTTGAAACAGGGTCTCATTAAATTGATGAAGATCTTGCTAAGTTGCTGAGATTGACCTTTAACTTGTTATCTTCCAGTCAGCCTCCAAGTACTAGGATTATAGGTATGTGTTACCAGGGTTATCCTCACCTGAACATTTTTTATAAAGATAATGATTTCCCTCCCACCAAAAGTACCATACACACAGCAATTGAACATCATAGAAAACATAAGTAAAATTAAACTAATTTCCTTTGAGTTATAATACTCTCTATAATGTGAACACTTTCCATTGTTAATATTCAAGCATGCTGGATAATATAACTAAAAATATTCCATAAAGTTATAATAAATAGGTGAAAATATTTAAAGCTCCTTCCTCTTACTTCCCATTTATAGCAGAAAGACACAACTAAGCCTGAAGAGAGGATATGAATGCTGGTCCCAAAGATCAGATGCTTAATACAGTCAGGAGATGCCAGCTTTCCCCTGCTCCTCCAGCCTCTTGGCTTAATGTTGCATGACATTTTAGTTTTGCTGCCTGTTGATCAGAGAAATAGAAAATGCGAATGGGCCAGATAATATGCTTTGCCCAAAAGGTTAAGAAGGAAGCTTTGGTTTAGACAGAGGAGAGAGAGACCAAAAAGACGGATAAAAGAAAAATGATACCAAAGACAAAGCCTTCCTGTGCCTAGACCTTCAGTGAGTGTTGGGGGGGGGGCAGACTGAGAGGAGGATCAGGGCCACGGCCAAGGCAGAGTTATTGTAGACAGGGCACCTTTATCTGTAAAGCTGTTTTGGTACAGAATTATCTGTCCTCTGGCCAAGCAAAGCTGCCTGGAATTTGATGCAATGAACTGATGATGCTTTGAGGGATAACCAATAATAAACACATTAAACTCTTAAAAGCTACTTCTGAGTTCTCAGGAATCCACAGGCATATGCAACTGGCCTTTCTGAAGGCCAGCAGGAAGCTGGGCGTGGTGGTGCACGCTTGAAATCCCCTCGCTTGGGAGGTGGAGACAGGAGGATCGCGCAGGTTCGAAGCCAGCCGCGCTGGCTTAAGAGACCCTGTTTCAAAAATATAAAAATAGGTCTGGGAGTGTAGCCCGGAGGTAGAAGGGCTTCCAGGAACCCCAGTACCACCACCACCACCAAAAAAAAAAAAAAAAAAGGCTCTAACAACAACAATAAAACAAGACAAAAAACAAAAACAAAAACATGACTGCCTGGAAAGTGTAGAGGGATGTTAAAAAGCAGAGAAATCACCAGATGTGGTGGCACATACCTGTAATCCCAGAACTTGGGAGGCGGAGACAAAAGGATTGCAGGTTCATGGCCAACTTCAGCTACTTAGTGAGGCCCTCCACAACTCAGTGAGACCCTGTTTCAAAATAAAAAATAAAAAAAATAGGACTGGGGTGTAGCTTATAGGTAGAATGCCCCTGAGTTTCATCTCCAGTACTGAAGAAAGAAAAAAAAAAAGAGGACATCGTCTACCCATTGGCACAGCAACTTCTCTGGAGCCTTATGCCCCAGTTGGAGGCTCAGGGAGAGTCACTGCTGCCCAAAGAGGGTAAGAGCTTCTAGGTTTCCAGTGCTTGCGAAAGTCAGAGAGTATCGGTCATTACCAAGTGCGACTCCTGAGGCCACGTGCACAGCAAATACTGAAATGTGATCCTGCTCAAATTAGATACTAGTCATCTTTAGGGAAAAGGAATCAATTGTTCTCTCCATCTGCTGTCTACCTAGGTGTTATTAGTGGAATGTTAAGAAAAAAGGACTTACTATACAAATAGCCACATATTTAGTTATATTTTCCTGCATGGATTAACCAAGCCCTACTATCTAAGTTACATTCAATTCTTAAATATCTGTACATAATCAAGCACATTCTTATACACTTATAGTGTTTTTGCAGGTTTGTAATAGAATGAAATAATTTGAATGAAAAATAATTTGAAAGAAAAAAAATTAAGTGCAAGATGAGGTGTTTTTTTTTTAAAGAGACAAGACTTCAATCAATTATGGGTGACCCATTCTCCCCTAAAATCATTTGGGAGCCCTGCCTGGTTAAGTCTTTGCACAACGCCAGCCTTACTCTGGGGTGAGAGTGCCTATGACCTTAAAAGCACCACAGAACTGGTCTATTCAGCGGACTTTGGCCATATATTAACACCACCTGCTTCCACATCTAACAGGCAGCACCTTCTCTGCAACCCCCTCCTTACACAAACTTATGGGATGCTTTTTGCTCCAAGTGATGAATTGACTGGATTATTTAAAAACTCTTCCATCCCATGCAAAAATCTAAGGGAAACCACAGTCCACTTTTGCTGCTCTTTCAGTTTTCTCCATTACCAACTATCCCTAGTTCTCAAAACATTCATTTTAATCATGGTTTATTGGGGAAAGAATTACCTGCTACTCTCCTAGCTTATAAGAAAGAAGATAAAGTTAGAATGAAACTTCAGGATTAATTAATTGAGAGGACTGCATGTAATGTGTATTCTGAATGTTACAGCACACATGACAATGAAAACAGTTTTATTTTCCAGGGTTGAAATAAATTATAATAAATAATTCATTTCAATGGCAGAGATGTACTGGAGAGCAACAGTAACAAAATTGACTACATAAGCTGTGAGTCTCATTCCTGAATCTTCATTATCTATTTGAAACTTTTTTACAAGTAGTAAATCATATTTCAAGTGGTTGCAGATCTCATAAAGCAGCTTGCTGCATTAAAATAAAACCAGAAAACCTGGGGCACTAGAAGGCTGTAGGGTTTGCCACTCGGCACTATTTGGGAAATTCTTTCTCACTCTTCTTTTACCAACATCAAACAGAACACTTTTCAGTTTGATGTCAAAATTAAGCATTACCTATCAGAACATCATTTAAATTTCCTTTGGGTGTAGGAATGTTGAGAAAATCCATATGTTGCAGAATAATTTTAAACTCCAAAGCTATTTTCCTTTAATTTTTATTCAGACATGGTACTGCCTAAATGGCTAGTATGGAGTTATATTCTAGCAATCCTCTAATGGTCTATACCAGCCTCTTGGCGGGGGAGGGAGGGCATTATCTCCAAACTAGCAAGCAAGAGGGACCAGTAAAGGCACAAGTGACAGATAGTCTTAAAAGATGCATATAAGCTGGGTGTGGTGGCACATGCCTGTCATCCTAGTACTTGGGAGGCTGGTACAGCAGGATCATAGACTTGAGGCCAGCCTCAGAAGCTTGGCAAGATTCTCAGAAACTTAGTGAGACTCTGTTCCTAAATAAAAAATAGCAGGGTGTGGTGGCATACACTTGTAATCCCTGTACTTGGGAGGCCAAGATAGGAGGATTGCAGGTTCATGGCCAGCCTCAGCTACTTAGTGAGGCCCTCTAAAACTTAGTGAAACCCTGTTTCAAAATAAAACAATAAAATAGGGCTAAAGGTGTATCCCAGAGTTAGGGTGCCCCTGATTTCAATCCCCAGCACCAAAACAAAACAAAACCACCACAACAAAACAACCCCCTCCAAAACAAACAAACAAACAAACAAACAACCAAACAACAACAAAAGGAGGGCTATGTTATCTTGGAGGTAGAATGCTCCCAGGTCCAATCTCCAGCATCAGAGGAGCGGTGGGGGTGTGGTGAGAGATGCACATGGCCTCACCCAGGAAGGACGTCACATTAGGAGGAGGAAATAAAAGGCCAGGATAAGAAGAAAAGGCCCAGGACACAGGGCTTGCTTGGCTGCATTGAAGAACAAATATTCTTCATACAGGAGGTTCTGTAGAGGTAGGGAGTAGAGTTGAGGGGGAGGAGAAAACTGGGCTGGGTCCAAGATCTAAGAGGCTAAGAGGCCTTTTATGCCATGCTAAATACAGAGATGTGTTTGGGCATCGACCGTAGCCTTCAAAGGATCTTGAAGGAAGAAGTGAGATGATGAGGTCTGTCATTCAGAACAGTAATGGATGAGGTTCTGGAGACTGCAACTATGGTTAAGTACTGGAGGCCTGGCAACAAGTGAGATATTCACTGGAGAAACGACAGAGCCTTCACAAGGCTATAGTAGTAGGGAGAAGGAATGGCCCAAATCCTTGACTGCAAAACAGGTCTTCTTCCCAGTCAATAAATTCTCTCAATGAAAGATGATCTGATACTGAAGTTGCAGATCCATTCAGAACTTTAAGAACAGAGCCCTACAGTGAAGTCTTCCCATGAAAGAAGGAACCGGATGCTGGACAACCACAGCAATGCTACCCGCAGTAAAGAAGAGGCAGTACGGCACAACAGTTTAAACAGTTAACTTCAGGATAAGCACCAGTGGACTGAGCCCTCATCAGTGTCTGTCTGTCTTTCTCTCTCTCCCCCCATGTATATGTATATGTATATGTATATGTATATGTATATGTATATGTATATGTATATGTATATGTAGGACAGCGAAGACTAAGAGTACATGCTTCTTTAAATATTTGGTGATACAGTAAGTGCTAATAGAGGCCACTCAAAATCAAGGACGGGAGAGAGAAACAGCATGCTACTCTACTTAATGGTCATCACATTTCCCAGTAAGTTCCATGTTTCACAGCAGAACAATGTATGCATAATGGCACACGGCCATTTCATGTGGTTATTGAAGTAGAGGGTGATGAATTCTGTATGTCATAACAAATATATTATCCCTACAGTAGGAGGTTCAAAGTTTTGTTGCCTCTCATCTTTCATTACATTCTGATTTCCTGCAGGGACTTGGTTAGATGAACCTAAAAATCTTCAGAATCACTAGCGGAGGATTATTTTACTTATATTCAAAATGTTTTCATACAGGGAAAAAGTATTTTTGTGGACAATTCACAGGGCTCCTCAAAAGTATTTTCCATTAAGGAGTGGTCTAGTGTTTGCATTTAAGCCACAGTGGATGAGCTTTTATTTACAGTAGTTTAAATGGCAGAGAGTGTTGGCCAACAGGCAGGGGATGATACAAAGAGGCTACTGATACCTGGGTGTTCTCTTCCCCTAAATTACATTTGGGGCTCAAGGAATGAAGGAGATGAAGAGTGCTGGGAAGATCTCATTCCTGGATTTAAACATTTACCAACCGTACTCTGGCCAAGCTCTGTGTCAGACCCTGGGGATATACAGATGAACAAGCCATAGTGCCAGCCCGCCAAGGGCTCACAGTCTAACTGGGAGGGGAGCCACGGTATGAAGTGCCACAAATGAAAGCCAGCCAAGGAGGGCGTGAGAGGCCAGAGGCCGTGCCTAACTGCTGAGTGGTAGGGAAGTGGGGAAGGCTTCACAGAGAAGGTGCTACAGGAAATAAGGAAAGTCTGACAGGCAGTCAGGTGGGCAGAAGGGCAGGTGGGTGGAAAGGTCTGGAGAAGTGTTTGGACAGTGCTAGTGGAAGGTGAGGCTGGTGGGTGGGCAGGGACCAGCTCCTGTGAAGTGACTAGTGTGCTAGACAGTGGGCTCTGTCCTGTAGGAGCTGAGGTGTCTCTACAGCTGGATGGGCCTTGCTGGCAGTGATGTGGTAGTGCACTGCTGGCATAACTATTCTACACAAGGCCTGAGCCTGGGGAGGGCTGGCCATCTGATTCCTCCTTTCTAGGACAGAAAGGCCACAGACACAGAAGGTCACCTGCTTGGCTCCCATGTCTATCAGGACACTGCTTCGCTTCTGCCTCTTTGGCTCCGTGGCCAGTACTCTGAGAAATGGTACCGCATTACTTCCCTTGGCCTGCAGCACATAACTTAATAGTGTCCCCTGTCAGGAGTGGTTCTCCTTGTCGGGAAGCTTTTTATTGATGTTCAACCTTCATTTTCCCTTTCTTAATATTATCCCATTATGCCAATACTCCATTGTGCCATGCTAAGTAATTCCCTTTCCTCCTTGGCATTTACATCTTCCAAGTATTTATAGACTTATCAAATGCCCCATTTAGTTGTCACTTAGGCAAGCTATACATATTTAGCTTCTTTAATCTGGCCCCATAAGCCAGCCCTTCCATTCCCCTAAATCACTTGAGTTACTTTACTCCAGATTTCTGTCAATTTGTTGCCAGCCTCTCTAATGCAGGTGCCTGAGGAAAATGATAGGGTGGGAGGGAGGCCTTCCCTCTGTGGGATGAGAGTAGTTCACTTATGTAGGGTGAAACATTTGCAGTCTCCAAAACAGGTTGGACCTCTGAGGGGCGACGAGTCCCTCTCGGTATCAGGTTATCTCACCTGGACATACTCAGATCAACATTATTCTGTTATTAGCTCTTTGTATGCGCTAGGCACACATGCAACACATGCTTACTAAACAACCACCAGATGCCAGGTCCTGTGCTTGGGGCCTTTTCTTCCTTCTTTTCCCTCCCTTTTCATTTCTCATGCTTTTTTGGGGCATAAAGAATTACTGACTTCCTACTATGTGCCAAGCACTCTCAGTACAGATTTGAATAAAATGTGGCTTCAAGGAGCTCAGCAGCCTATGTAGTTATTAACATCCTAGTGCCCCATCAAGTTGCTTCCTTCCATCTTGAGTCGCAGAGAAATCATTCCTGAATGCACTTATCTCTAATTGACGCTGTTAGTTCCCTGAGTGGAACTTCTTGGTTCCATCTGCACTGAGATGCCACATTAAGCGAGCATTAAGAGAGCTCTTGCTTATGGCTTTCTTTCTGGTGGCTTGCCTTGGTGCCTGAGGCCGTCAGGCCCAGAACTTCCCAGCATGCTCCTCTTTGGCAGTGCGTTTGATGTCCTTGCTCACAGGACTCACTGAGTATGTACTGGAACTTTTCCTTGATACAACAGTCCAGGTTACAGAGGAGATTGAGGGAGGGACAGAATGGGAGAAAAACTAAGAAAGTCTTCAGTATATAGTCTTGGGGAGCCGGGTGTGAGTCCATAAGTAGCCTGGGGGCCAGTTAGATTCCATGGTTGAGGTGCTAGTAAAGAGGTGAAGTAAGCTGGGCATGATGGCATATGCCCGTAATCCCAGTATTTAGGAGGCTGAGACAGGAGGATCACTAGTTTTGGCTAGAGCAAGACCCTGTTTCAAAATAAAATGTAAAAAAGGGCTGGGAGCTAGGTGTGGTGGCGCATGCTGGTAATCTCAGCATTCAGGAAGCTGAGACTGGAGGAGTGTGGTTCGAGGACAGCCTCAGCTACTTAGTGAGGCCATGTTTCAAAATAAGGAATAAAAAAATAGGGCTGGGGGTGTAGCTCAGAGGTAGAATACCCTTGGGTTCCATCCCTAGTACCAAAAAAAAGGGGGGGGGGAGGCTGGGGATACAGCTTGGAGGTAGAATCCCCCTGGATTCAACACCCCCCACCCCCCACGTGAAGGGACTATTCTGAGGATACACAGTTAGAAGTAGCATAGCTGGTATTCAGCCAGGTATGCTGACTGCAGAATCTGTCTGCTCTGATAATCACATACTTTACTTGGCAAGTATATGAAAAACCAGTATAATTGTAAAATGAACAAATCATGATATCATTAAGCCAATCCTCCATAAAACAGTGCCATTCAAGAAACTCAAAGGGCATCTCATACCATTTTCACAATGCCACTCAGAGATATGGAGGAATCTTGTCTCTGTTGGGTAGGGGTGAAGGGCTAAGAGAGATGCTGGGAGGAATGGTTAGTTAAGGCCGTGGGAAGAACTGCTGTGACATAACTATGAGATGTAAAAAAGCCTTAGTTATGATTTAGGTATATTAGCCTGTTTTTTATCACCATAACAAAAGCCCTAAAGCAAGCTATTTATGAAGAAAGGAGTGTTATTTAGTTCACAGTTCTGGATGTTTGAAGTCCAAGATCAGAAAGGCAGATGGGGAAGCAGAAAGTGAGAGGGACCAGACTTGCTCCTTTTATAGCAACCTCTCTGAAACCTACCTTAAGAATCCTCCAGTAACCTGAAGACCTCCCTCCCATGAGGCCCCACCTACAAAGGTTCTGTAGTACCTCCCAAGGTTGCCAGACTGGGGACCAAGCTTCCAATTGTATGAACCTTTGTGGGGATACAATTATACCAGATCCAAACCATAGCACTGTGTGATGATGGGCAAGTTCTATCATCTCTATGAATCTGCATAGTTCTGCTGACATACCTATACTTGCAGGTTAAGAAAGCCCACATTGATCTTATGCGCCCATTAGGGCTGTTGTGAGAATCAGAAGAGATACTAGATATAAAGACTACATGAACAGGAGGACTTACAAGGGTTACCCTTCTTGCCATGGCAAGACGATGCCTCAAGTATGCAGGAGAAACAGGAAGACAAAAGTCAGTTTGGAGCCAGTAATCAAATCCACACATTGTACCATACCCTGACTCAGTCTGCTGAGAATGATTTTGAGAATTCTTAACACAGAAAAACTCTTAAGAAAAGCAAAACATATGATGGGACTTTAGCAGACATCAGTAATCATGCCTTTCTTTAATTTTTTTTCTTTTTTTACTGGTGAATTATATTCATATATCATATTGGGGTTGAAATCATGCCTTTCAAAATCAAATCATCTTGTGAAAGGAAGTCTGGGGCTAAGACTCTCCTGGAGAGGATACTTTACACAAGACAAGTATAAACACAGGGATATTTTCCACTCAAGGAAAGAGGGAAGATGGGGTGGGAGCGGGGGTGGGGGGGAGGAAGGAGGGGTAGATAGACAGATAGGGCTGGGTGTGGTGGTGCATGCTTGTAAGTACCTGGGAGGCTGAGAGAGTAGGATCCATGTTCGTGGACAGCCTCAGCTACTCAGTGAGGCCCTCTGCAACTTGGTGATACCATATTTCACAATAAAGAATAAAAAATAGGGCTGGGGGTGTAGCTCAGAGGTAGGATGCCCCTGGGTTCAATCCTCAGTACCACAAAGAGAGAGAGGGGGAGGGAGAGAGAGAGAAAGGGAAGTGAATGAAAGAAGGAAAGGTGACTGGTAGCCTGTCTATTATTTAAAAGTGAAGGCTAAGCTGGATGTGGTGGTACGTGACTGTAATCCTAGTACTTTGGAGGCTGTGAAAAGATCCCAGGTTTGAAACCAGCTTCAGCCAAGTGCAACTTAGCGAGACCCTGTTTCTGAATAGAGACTAGAGCTGTGGGTGTGGCTCAGAGGTAGAGCACCTCTGGGTTCAATCCTTAGTACCACCAAAAAGCAGAAAAAAACACCAAAGAACAAAGAAGGTTAATCTTTATATTTACTGAATACCTTCTTTGTGTGGGTAAGTCTATACTCAGTTTCATTCTGCTCTCACAATTCCCTTAAGAATCTTTATTCTGTGAGGACAGAACTCACCTCAAAAATACACAGGTTTATAAGGGTAGCTTGAGAACCCAAGAGCAGACAGTGCAGCCAGGCCTGTCACAGCTCAGGACACAGACTCAGTGGCTGCTGGGACCTTTCTGAGTCTTGCGCTGGGGCATGTCTGCTTCTCTCTTCTCTTCCTGGAGACTTGCTACTTCACTAAGCATATGGCAGGGAATGTACACTGGCTTTGAGTATTATATCTTAAACTGAAGACTAGAGGCTGACCAGCATGTAAGTGCCTGTTGCTAAATACAGGGAGGAAGGGCTGGGAATGTAGATAGCTCAGTGGCAGAGAACTGGCCTGCCATGTGTGAGGCCCTGGGTTCTATACCCAGTACTGGAGAGAAAAATTCATGGAAGAAGAGGTTAACGGTATCATATTGGGTCAAATGTCTACGTGTGTCCAATCAGTCCTCAAAGAAAGGCATCCTAGGTTTATTCAGAGATTTGTGAGTGAAGAACATTATGTTGCTGGGTATGGTGGCACACACTTGTAATCCCAGTACTTGGGAGGCTGGGACAGGAACACCACAAGTCAGAGGATAGCCTCAGCAACAAAATAAGACTCTCAAAAACCTAGTGAGACCCTGTTTCAAAACAAAACAAAAGGGCTAGATGTGTAGCTCAGAGGTAGAATGCCCCCTAGGTTTAATTTAATTCCCAGAACCAGAAAAAAAAAAAAAAGAATATTATGTGTTTCATTCTGTCACTCTTCTATCTCAGTCAGTCTTGTTTCTAGGTTGTATAGTAGTAGGGTATACTGGTTTAAAAAAAGAACACGTTCTGGTGCTTATTAGTTGTATAAAACTGGATGAGTTATCTAACTTCTTAGAACCTCAATTATAATATTTTGATTATAAAATGGAGATAAAAATACCTCACAGAGTTGAGAGGTTAAATACATATGCGTGTGCACACAAATGGCACTGAGCAGGGTCATCACAATCATTCTTCATAATAATTCTTTGTGTGAGTCTGAGATTTCTCTTCTATTGTTACCTTTTCGGTTCCAGAAACCCTTGCAAACATAAGGCTTCTGGTAGGATGGAGGCAAAATATAGTCATGGATTCCCAAAGTTTTTGGTTCCACCCCTGGTGGAGAGGAAATGCTGGACTGAGTACAACCGGGGGGTGGGGGGGATTGAATAAAAATAAGAGAGCACCGGAAGTACCCTGGGGGGCGCTGAGTATTTTCTTTCTGAAAAGGGGGAGGTAAGTCATAAATTTAAGAATCTATGCCTATTCTCCTCCAGAGTGGTGGTAGGATGAGGAAATATTCTTAACCTAATCTTTTCTGGTTAAGGTAACCAGCTTCACTGTGATACCCAAACAAATTCTGGGTCCTTCTAGTAAGTCCAGGGCTAGTTTGGGTGTGATATAGGGCAAGAATTAAGGTGTCAAAACTTGGGAATGCAAGTGAAATCCCAAATAATTCTGTTTGTAAATGGGGATAAATGTTGCAATCTGTGTTACATTAACATGTAAATGTAGATGTCTTCTCCGGTGCTTTCTTTTTCTGAGATTTCTTAAAACAAACAATACCCGCCACCACACCAAACCAACCAAAACCCCCCAATTAACCAAAATCAACAGACAAAACTGTCTATTTTGAGCAGATTATTAAAAATCTTCCCAGAGTTTGTATCAATATTTAATCTACAGAAAATTTTTACAGCTATATTTTTTACAGAGGTTTTAAAAAAAGATACACTTAATGAATTATTTTAGTCCTAATTTACAATGAGAGCCTCTTATGCCAATCACTACTGATGAAGAGGTGAAAAACCATCTCGCTTGCCATTTGCCACCATGGTGAGAAACTGTTATAGGCGCTCCTGAATTTATGGGGCTGAGCCTGTGTAAAGCTGTATTTTTTTCCCTTCATAAAATGTTCTCTTATCTGCTTAAAATGAGTGTGAAGAGAAAAGGTATGGACATTGTTCACTTTGTACAACTCCTCTACTATTCTGAGAACAACTGCTGTAGACTAATAGCAAAACTGACTGTGCTAAACTGTAGATAAAAGAACGATGACAGATTGCAGTCACTTTAATTCATAAAGAAAACATTTAGAGCCCCTGGGAATGCCAAATCTAGCCACTGGCACCCAATGATTTCCTGCTAAGTCACAAACTACATCATATTTTTTTAGTTTAAAGACAAAGGCTAATGGATATGTGACTTATTTATTCCAAAGTCTTCTTTATGAAGAGCTGGCTTTTTTTTAAAGCTCCTCGGAAAACATTATAATTTCCCTATTCTATAAACATACAAATATAATTGTAAAATGACATCATTCTGTTTTCATTTAATTACCCCTGAAATGCTTTCTATTTAATATTCATTACTCAAAAGCTAATTTAAAAGAGAAAGAGATGCGACTTATTCAAAAAGATGTACTGTCATTCACAGCAATAGTTATCTAATATACAGAAGTTAATAAAGCAGATTAATCTACAAGTCCCTTTAAGCCATTCTTGAGTTTTGAACAACTGCCTCTTTGACCTTTCACCTTCATGCTGTGCACCAGTAGCAGGTGCCAGCTGTACAGAAATTATAGCTGCTGCGTTCGGACGCAAAATCTTTTCTTACTTTGCTTCTGACCAGCAGCTGACCCTGTAGGAGTGATTGTTTCTGGTGCCGGCCTAAAGGCTACATAAACCAGTAGCAGATAAACAAAAGGCTACATATACCAGCTGCCTTGCCTTAGGGTACCATCCTAGGCTGACACCTCCACTTCTTCTCCAGCGTCCCAAATTGCTCCTTGTCTGTTTCCACACATGCATTTCATCCTTGTTATTTTGTGTGAGGGGTTAGGATAGGAGAAAACCCCCAAAACAACAACAAAAACCCCTCCTTCTCCTCGAACTTGACTTTTGAGTATTCCATGTCAAACTGTGCTATTATAATGCTAATCTAGGCCTGATTTAGCAACTTTAATAAGAGGCTAAACCCTCTTGTAATTAGATAATAAAATTTTATTATGTATTTTAATATTAAAAGTCTTAAAATCAGACTCTTCAAATCATACACTGGTATAAAAAACTAAGGTACTTAAATATCACAGCCTTAGAAAATAGGAACCCGAAAAAACACATTGTGGCTAATTTTTCATTCTCAGAAATGTAAACATGGAATTCCTATGTGGTGGCAACGAAAGCTCCAACACTCTTAATTATGTGCAGGGAAGAATGAATCTATTCAAGTATGAAGCACACTGTACCATTTCCAGCAACAGCATGAGATGGCTTTGACAGTTATTTCTTGGATACAAATTACACAAGTATAAAAACAATCCCCATAATGATTAAATGCAGTTATGTACATAGGAGAATACCAGTGCAAATGGTAACATATTTAAATGGTTTTCCTTCATTAAAAAAATTATATATGATATTAAACCATCAATCACTGCTGAGGCACAGGAGTTTAAATGTATTGTCACTGGCTGAAATAAATGACTTGGAGACTGGATTCTGGCTCACTCAATATGGTGTCGTTGCTGTTGCTTAGTCACCCAACTCTCTGCTGGTTTGGGCTACATCTGGTGGATTCCATCCCTTTCAATTAATAAGGCAAGTTGTGCTGTCAATGGATTACATCCTTAAACTGTGCGTAGAGGTAGAAAAACACATGTCCTAGTGGGGTGGGAGGGGCCCCTCTCTGTTCTGTTAGCGGGTGGAACAATATTTGCAGTACATTTTGCTTTATTCGCATATGTTTAGAATAAAATTTTCTTGTGGGATTTCTACAGGGCTATTCAGTAGTGTATTATGATACAACCTCATCTTAGCATTTCCACTTGGCTTATTCTGTAGCAGCAGTCTATAAATATGCTAGATTTAATAGCTAAATTTGTACTTCTGAAAATTAAGTTTTTAGGGGTTTGCTTTGCAGACATTCATCAATTGTCATACAGTGTCAGGTTCTGCTGGGGTTAGGATAAGTATCAAAATGAACGTGATCTTTGAGAAAAAAGGGTACTCTGTAAAAATATATTTTTATGTTTATACCAATAACATATCAAGAATAGTTTTCTACTTTAACTGGCTTCTCTGTTTAAAAATATCATTTTTATTACAGTTGAAATAGTTATTCAACAAATATTACTATCACAAAAATTAAGTCAAAATGGCAAAGATCTTGTTATAACAAAGAATTTGGACAAGAAACATCATTTTATTTATTTATTTATTTATTTATTTATTTATTTATTTATTTATTTTGGTGGTACTGGGGGTGGAACCCAGAGGCTTTCCACCTCCGGGCTATACTCCCAGACCTTTTTTATATTTTATTTGGAAACAGGGTCTCAGTAAGTTGCTGAGAGCCTCACTAAGTAGCTGAGGCTGGCTTCGAACCCGTGCAATCTTCCTGTCTCAGCCTCCCAAGAGCGGGGATTACAAGCGTGCGCCACCACGCCCGGCTAAGAAACATCATTTTAAAGATGAACGAACATGTACTATTTTAATAAAAACTAGCATATTTCTATTTTTAAAATTAAAAGCATTAACTTTCTAAACTGGTCTATGGTAGAAGTAGCTATACATTTTTCACTCTTAAGAGCTTTACTCCCTTTTGAACTTTTACTGCCTGGTTGTTATGATGATACTTTGTTCAGCCCTGCTCTTCCTAGGTATTTTGTTCTTATTATTAGTAATTAGACTGTATATACACATGACCGAACTGAACTTTATTTTTGCCTCAAACAAACCTGGTTATTAAAAAAAATAACAAAAAGTTTGGAAAGTGTTGAGTTTCGTTGTAACTTAGTATGCAAAGTCACAATCCAAATGTGATCAAGTGTTTTTTTTTAAGTTACAGTACACTCTTTAGTAAAAACAAAATAAATTTAAGTAAAATAAAAATATTCAGAATTCTGTGGGGTGGTGTATGCCTGTACTTTCAGTACTTGGGAGGCTAAGACACGAAAATTGCAGGTTCTAAGCCAGTCTCACCAACTTGCTTAGCAAGACCCTATTTCAAAATATAAAAAGAAGTAGGGCTGGGGGTATATTTCAGAGGTAGAATGCCTCTGGGTTCAGTCCCTAGTACAAGAAAAAAACCCAGTAAAACAAAAAATAATATTCTTTTAAAACAACAAATCAAAGTTTGCTTCAAAATTTATCAAAAAGAAGCTGGGCATGGTGGCACATCCTGCAATCCCAGTATTTGACAGGCTGAGACAGAAGGATCACAGGTTTGAGACCTGCCTTAGCAATTTAACAAGACCCTCAGCAACTTGGTGAGACCCTATTTAAAAAAAATAAAAAAGCAGACGGAAATAATATCACTGTAGCAGTGCTGCATGCCTATAAAAACTATAAAGAAGCCGGGCGTGGTGGCGCACGCTTGTAATCCCCACGCTTGGGAGGCAGAGACAGGAGAATCGCGCAGGTTCGAAGCCAGCGGCGCGCGCTGGCTTAGGAGATCCTGTTTCCAAGTAAAAATGTAAAAATAGGTCTGGGACTGTAGCCCGGAGGTAGAAGGCCTTCCAGGAACCCCAGTACCACCAAAACAAAAACAAAAACAAAAACAAAAACAAACAAAAAACCCAAAACTATAAAGAACCATGTATGCACTGGAAGATCTTAGTTCTGAAGTTCCTTAATACTATATAATATAGGGATAGAAAATTGACAGCCAGACATTGATGGCTGGTCATCTTACATTTATTATTATTATTATTATTATTATTATTATTATTATTACTACTACTACTACTACTACTACTACTACTACTACTATTAGCACTGGGGATTGAACTCAGGGGCATTCTACCTCCAAGCTATATCCCCAACCCTATTTTGTTTTTATTTTGAAATAAGGTCTTGTTAGGTTAATGAGTCTCACTGTTTGCTGACCCTGTACTTGAGCCTGTGATCTTCCTGTCTCAGCCTCCCAAATACTGGAATTACAAGTGTGTGCCATCACACCTGTTTTTTTTTTTTTGTTTAATTTTCAATCAGTGAACAACACTTAAAAATCTGAATTTCTAGCTGGATGTGGTGGCGCACACTTGTAATCCCAGTACCTGGGAGCCTGAGATAGGAGAATCGCAGGTTCTTGGCTAGCCTCAGCAACTTGTGAGGCACTCCAGAACTTAGTGAGACCCTGTTTCAAAATAAAGCTGGGGATGTAGCTCAGAGGTAGAATGCCCCTGGATTTAATCCCCAGTAACACTAACACACACACACCCTGAATTTCTGGCTTCTTTCCAGGATGGAAAATTTCATACATCCAGAAAGAAGTCTTACCTTCTTAAAGGCAAAAATGATCTGCTGGAGTTGTGTTAAGGCTGCCCCCTTTAGGCAAGAATGCATACTTAACTTAAGGTTTCTCTCCAGTCCACCTCATTCAAGTTTTCTGCTTGGTCTTAGAGGCATTTTAGCTAGGGAAGGAAGGGAAGAGTCAAAGGAACCCAGGAATCAGATTTAGACCTTAAGCATGACCGCAGTTTCATACAAGTGAAAAATGGGATTTTCGGCTGGGTGTGGTGGCGCTACTTAGCAAGGCCCTTCGCAACTCAGTGAGACCCTATGTTAAAAAAAAAAAAAAGAAGACTAAAAAATAGGGTTGGGGTATTGTAGCTCAGGGGTCTAATGCCCCTGGGTTTTATCCCCAGTACCACAAAAAAAAAAAAAAAAGAAAAAAAAAGAAAAGCATTTTATGCTGAGTCAGTGGTGAGAGTCAGGATGAATATGTATGTGCTGGGTGTGGGGGAGAGATGCAAAGCTTCTCTACCCTCATTGCAGTGTTGCCATACTGATGCTATCCTGGAGAAATCAGGTTACAGTAAACCTCAACAGCTGCCTCAAAGGCATTAAAGAAAAGCCACGAAAGAACATCACGAGGCAATTAAGTATTAGACTCTGACCTCCTCAAGGATACATGTCCTACTAACTTTTACCCCTTCGGTGTCTGGCTATAGAGTTAATGGATGGGTATGGGTACAGAGTAAGTAGAAGCTTGATTATCCTTGCCTTAGTGACAGCAAGAGCCACAGGGTTTTTCTGGCATCAGTTGGCAAAGCAAGTTCCCTTTTCTTTGCCTGCTGTTTCTATGGGTCACTGTTTATCTGTCTTTTCCAGTTGGAGGACAAAGCTGGGTGTAGGATGACTACTGTAAATCATTTTGCCTTTAAGGATGAATTGGCGGGAATTACTGTATGCTCAAAGCATACATATTTCTTCACATTAGAATCTATCACCTAAAGGAGCAGAGGACTTTGTGCTCATATACTGAACTCTGGAGTTCAAAAGACCTAGGTGGAAATTTTAGTTCTTCCACTTATTGACTCTGTGATCTTAATCTCTTACTTAAACTCTATCTGCTTCAATTTCTTTTTCCTTCCTTCCTTCTTTCATTTTTGGTGCTGGGGCTTGAACCTAGGGGCATTCTATCTCCAAGCTACATCCCCAGTACTCCTTCTTTTTCAGTACAGGGGATGAAATCCAGGGGCATTCTACCTCCAAGCTACACTCCCAACCCTGTTTTTTATTCTTTATTTTGAAACAGGGTTTCACTGATTTGCAAAGGGCCTCACTAAGTAGCTGAGGCTGGCTGTGAACCTGTGATCCTTCTGTCTCAGCCTCCCAAGTACTGAGATTACAAGCGTGTGGCACCATACCCGGCTCCCTAGTCCTTTTCATTTTTTGTTTTAAAAGAGTGTCTAAATGCCGGGCGTGGTGGCGCACGCGTGTAATCCCCGCGCTTGGAAGGCTGAGACAGGAGGATTGCACAGGTTCGAAGCCAGCCTCAGCTACTTAGTGAGGCTCTCAGCAACTTAGTGAGACCCTGTTTCTGAAAATAGTATAAAATAGGTCTGGGAGTGTAGTCTGGAGGTAGAAAGCCCCTGAATTCCACCCCAAGTACCACAAAAATAATAAATAAATAAATTAAAAAAAATAAGAGTGTCTAAGTTGCTGAGGCTGGTCTTGAACCTGCTATCCTCCTGTCTCAGTTTCCCAAGTACAGGGATTATAGACGTGCACCACCAAGCCCGGCTTGCCTGAGCTTCTATACTTGTAAAATGGTGACAACAGTACTACACCCTCATTAATTTGTGTGGTGATTAACTAAGACAATAAATACAGAAAGAGCTTAAGGTAGTGCTTGCTCATAGTAAGCACTTAAATTCTGCCAATACTATTCTTCCTAGAAGTATACAGTATATGCTTGGATAGCAGCATATGTGAAAAGCAATTCTGTCATGAAATGTGAGTTTCTATTTTCCACTCATATCTAATGACACACCTGGCTTGCTTTATCCACTGACCATGATGTGACTAGTCTTTCAGTTTTTTTTTTTTTTTTTTTTTGGTGGTAGTGGGGATGGAACCCAGGGGCCCTCTAGCTCTGGGCTACACTCCCAGACCTATTTTATATTTTATTTGGAGACAGGGTCTTTTAATCCAGCTGAGGCTGGCTTCGAACCTGCACGATCCTCCTGTCTCAGCCTCCCAAGCGCAGGGATTACAAGCGTGCGCCACCACGCCCGACTTCAGTTTGCTCCACGCCTGGCTTCAGTTTGCTTTTAACAGGAATCTACTGACATATTTCTGTTAAGAAAGCTGCAAATCAGCCGGGTGGTGGCTCACGCTTGTAATCCCAGCATTCAGGAGGCTGAGACCAGAGGATTGCGGTTTGCAACCAGCCTCAGCTACTTAGTGAGGCCCTCTGCAACTTTGTGAGACCCTGTCTTAAAAAATAAAGAATAAAAAATAGGGCAGGGGGTATAGCTCAGAGGTCGAATGCCCCTGCGTTCCAATAAATACATAAATAAAATAAAATAAAATAAGCTGCATATCAACCAGACTGAGCTAACTGGTTATATGGAGGGCACATTTTCTATTTAAGGATTACTAGAAATGGTTTTATCAGCATTAGAAAACCTGACTAATTATTTTTTAAAAGGGCAAGAGATGTGACTATATTTCATTTGCTTAAGTGTTTTCTATTGTGAGAATCTTGCAAAGGGTCTGTAGGCCAGTCTCAGTGTCAGTTAAATACGTGGCTGCATTTTCTCCTACTTAGTATTATGGAATGGAATCTTAAGTATGAAAGATGTCTTGTATAGGATGTCAAAATGTTGAGCAATATCGTTTCAATCTAAACACAGAAATGAAAAAAGAGCAGATGATTTCCCTTTTGCTGTAATTCACTTTGGGATGCATGTCATGAAGAGCACTATACAAAAGCAATTTTCATTGATTGACTGACTGATTGAGGAAAAGGGTGAATGTTCTTTCAGCTTACATCCCTACTGAAGTATGATTCTTATAGTTCCTGACAGCTCTTCACAATTTGTAGTTAAATGCCGTGTTAGGGAAAAAAAAAAAAAAAAAAAAAAAAAAAGAGAGAGAAAGAATTGTAATTAGATCAAACCTTCTTTGGATTTTTAGTACAGATGACTTGAGCCAAATAGATAAATAGAAGACATAAATAAGTAAATTTAAATCTACCTACTCTCATTTCTCCATGCAATGTATTTTAGGTGCTAAACATTATAATTACTAAAAGAAAACCTTAATAAATAATTGCACAATCTACTCCATAACAATGACAATTACATAGTTCTTGTTCTACGTCTGCAGAAGGAAGTGTATTCTTAATTTATTTTTGCTTTTGTAATGGGATTGAATCTAAGGGCAGTCTGTACTTCCAGCCCTATTTTATTTTGAGCTTAGTCTCACTAAGTTGCTGAGACTGTCCACAAATCTGTGATTCTACTGTCAGCCTCCCAAGTACTGGGATTACAGGTGTGAGTAATCATGCCCAGTTTACAATAACTAGTTTTAATTGAAATTTTGATTTAGAAGAGAATTCAGCATCATTGTCCTATTCTTATCATTTTGAAAAGAATCAGTCATATCTCTGAAATGCTTCTCTAATTCTATAAAACATGGTCCTTCATTTACGCAATATGGGTGAGTCTTTCCTTCTGTGATATAACTAAATGGATGCTTGTCTATTTGGTTATAAGATGCACATTAAGTACATGATGCCAGGCGTGGTGGCGCACGCTTGTAATCCCAGCATTCAGAAGGCTGAAACTGGAGGATTACGGTTCGTGGCCAGCCTCAGCTACTTAGTGAAGCCCTCTGCAACTCAGTGAGACACGGTTTCAAAATAAAGAATAAAAAATAGAGCAGGGGGTGTAGCTTGGAGGTCGAATGCCCCTGGGTTCCATCCCCAGACCCGCAAAAAAAAACAAAAAACAAAAAACAGCAACAAAAAAACCGTGCATGACCAGTGAGACCAGTGACAAAACTAAAAAAATTTACATACAAATATTAAACTCAAAATGACTGTAGCAGACCAGTGTCTAATCCACTACGAATCAGTGGTGATTAGTGATCTGATCACTGCTACTATGAACTAAATTTTAAAGCTTGTCAGTTATCAGGTAGAAGACCAGACTCCAATGGAGTGATTGAGGGGATTTAGGAAAGGGGTGGTGCTAAGAGGAATAAGTAAAAGTACAACAGTTAAAATACTGCTACATATGTATATAAAGTGTGTATATAAAATGATCAATTCCAATCTCACAGGTACAGGGAAGGACAGGAAGGGGAGTGCTCTAAGAGTTGTATACACCTATGTTTCTATTACTCTACCCCCAATAGGATGTATAATTATAATGCACCAAATGAAAGTATACCAAATTTGAAGAATATTTTGAAAACACTGAAGACCCATAGCCACACAGGAGGTCATCATACACACATTTCCAAGAGAGAGGCACTTCAATCATCTTTGCCAAGTGCCCAAATACAAATGGAAAGGCCTGCGAGGATGCTGGAAAACCCTTTATGTAGGTTCAGGGTTCATTTACTGTGGAAGCTTGAGGAGATAACTTTTGCAGTTTGGAATTGATGCTCTTCATGCAATTAGGCTCCCAGCAAAATAAGTCCAGGTTGGGAGAAAAAGACAGTTCAAACTACTAAATAATTACAGTATCATTGCATCAGTTTAGCTTAAAGAGCTGACAAGCCCTCTCTAAACTCCAAGCACAATTAGTCATTAGGGTCTAGTTTTTCAGCACTGTTAAGCAATTTGTAACCCATTCCTTTTAATAGGGTTAGGCATTACTTAACCGACACAGATGCCTTGAAAACTGAAACCTCAAGTTATGAAGCAACAACCTTGTTCATTACCTTCTGTGATAGGCAAATCATCTATAAAAACAGCATTTAATGGGCAACCAATGAATAATCAATGGCTCACTTTTCATCTAAGTGTGAAAATGAGAATAATCTAATACAAAGCCCTCTGGTAAGAGGCTGAATCTTGGGTTTTGCTGCTCTTCAGGGCTGATTTATAAGGTCTTGGAAAGCTGATGTAAACAGATGATCAATGGGACCCATCCTTACTCATAATAACCCCCAACTGGCTCACTCCCTCTTTTCCAAGTCTATCCCTTCAGGCTATTAGCTCTGTCCAGCTAATTCTTCCCACTACTCCTGCCTGCTGCTTTTACTCTGGCCATCCGTTCAGTCCAGCCGACTCAGAAGTAATTTTATACGCAGCAGAGAGCGGGTGGAATTGATTTTTCACTCAGCACTCAGTTCCCATCTGAATAATTATCAATTTTACTGCCTCATAAAGGGAAGAGTCAAAATTTCAAATCAATTCAAAAGAGCTTTTGAGACGACAGAAACTGTGCATAAGAATAGAGGTCAAAGTTGTCAGTGACCTAAGGAGATGATGTCAGATATTACTATACCCAGTAGTTGACATCAGAGGCACTCAAGATGATATAACCTAGTGCTAATGCAAATCATATTTATGCTGACTACCAGAGACCAGCCATTAATATTTAAAATGCTCTCTGAAAGCCTACATTCCAAATAAATAGAATGTATTCTACTGTTAATAAAGATGTATCACTACTTAGTCATATGCTATAAAGTGAAGGATTACCAAGTATTATTAACACACAGAAATTACTTAAACCAACAAATGCAGGGTAATTTTGAGTGAAGACACTTGATGGTATTCTGTAGAACCCATTACTTGCTCACAGCCTATTGACTTTTGCTAAAATCTGCTACTAACTTAAAAGTTTCTGTCCCAGTTTATGGAACAATGCTGTGATCACAGCTGGGTGCTGGCAGAGGTGGTGGCCACCTGGTGGTGGCCTTGCTCCTCGCCATGGTGGGTGGGGTCTGGGATGATTTCTGGCTATGAATATTTACCTTCTTTAGTGACTAAATGCTCCTACATCAGCAGTCTCAACCTTCTCCATGCAAAACACATGAGGGCTATGACGTACTTCCAACTAGACCAGTGGCTACTGCATTTGGGTGGGGATGAAGATGGTGGGGAAGAGAAGTGTACTCAAATCCTAGTATCGGGGATTGAATCTAAGGCATTCTACCTCCAAGCTACAACCTCAGACTTTTTGGAAACAGGGTCTCACTGAGTTGCTAAGGGCCTCACTAATTGCTGAGGCTGTCCTCAAGCCTGTGATCCTCTTCTCTCAGCCTCCCAAGTACTGGAACTACAGGCAAGAACAACCACGCCCAGCCGCCAAACTGTGTATTTTGAAAATGCAGCCTAGATGAGATACCTTGAGAATCAATGGTGTAAGTATTAAAGATTTGGGCTATTGAGCTCAACGAACCTTGGTTAAAATTCCAACTCCATTACTTTCTAGTTAATCTTGGTATATCTCAGTTTATTTGTCTATAAAATGGGGATGATGATATCTATGTTTCAAAGTTGTTGGTTTAGGTAATAAGACTCTCTAACAATCCTCTCCTCCTGTACCACTCTTGGCCATCACTGTTTTAGTAAAATCATCATATAGCTGGTTAGTTACTTGTCTTTGTCCTACATGGTAGGGAATTTTTGTGTGAGTAATGTATGGTACTGAGAGTAGAACCCAGGGGTGTTCTACCTCCACCAGCCCTATTTTTTATTCTTTATTTTGAAACAGGGTCTCAATGAGTTGCAAGGGCTGGGGCTGAGGCTGGCCACGAACTGCCATACTAATGTCTCAGCCTCCCAAAGGCTGGAAATTACAAGTGTGTGCCATCATGCCTGGCTGGTACAGAACTTTTTTTTTGGTGGTACTGGGGGTGGAACCCAGGGGCTTTCTACCTCCGGGCTATACTCCCAGACCTATTTTATATTTTATTTGGAAATAGGGTCTCACTAAGTTGATGAGAGCCTCGCTAAGTAGCTGAGGCTGACTTTGAACTTGTGCAATCCTCCTGTCTCAGCCTTCCAAGCGTGGGGATTACAAGCACATGTGCTACAACGTCCATCCCTGGTAGAGAACTTTTTAAGGCTATAAATTATGTCTTATAAGACTTAATAATCCTTGTACCTTGCATGTAATAAATCATCAATAAACTGAATTGCCTTTCTCTTCCCTTTACTATATTGTTGTTGTTATTATTATTTGTGGTATTAGGGTGGAACCCTGGGGCTTTTCTACCTCTGGGCTATATTCCCAGACCTATTTTTTTATACTTTATTTGGAAACAGGGTCTCACTAAGTTGCTGAGAACCTCACTAAGTAGCTAAGGCTGGCTTCGAACCTGTGCGATCCTCCTGTCTCAGCCTCCTAAGCACTGGGATTACAAGCGTACGCCACCACACCCAGCTACTATATTATTAACTTGAGTTCCAGGGTCATACTAGTTACACGTCTACAGACCTTTGCTAGCTACTCAAAATATAAATCACACACCTTCACATCTCCTTGGAAAATAACTGGTTAACTGAAATGCCACTACAAATAAAGTTTACATGATTTCATTTAAATATTAATAAAATGATAGCTAGGAAGAAAACCTTTTCCCTGATAGTCTTGTTCTATTTTCATCATTTTTTTGTTTATTTGTTTAGAGTGACATTTTCTGCTGATTGGAAGCAACTTATTTCCTCACTAATGACAATGTAGCAAGATACTGTTTGAAGTATTTACATTTTCAAATCAAAGACCATTATGGATTTAATTTGGCAAAAGAAAATAACAGAGTAAAGATATAATTTTCCAAATTTAGTGGAAGTAGAATTAGCACAGCAATGGTATGGCCATAAAAATGGTATTATTCTCTTTGCAATATTCTTGTTATGTATATCCATTTCTTATGCATGTTGTTACTGTGATTTGCAGGATTTTTTTTTTTTTTTTCAGTACTGGGGATGGAACCCAGTGGCAGTCTCCTTCCAGCTATACCCTCAGCCCTATTTTCATTCTTTTATTTTGAAACAGGATCTCACTGAGTTGCAAAGGGCCTCACTAAATAGCTGAGGCTGTCCACAAACCACGATCCTCCTGTCTCAGCCTCCCAAATGCTAGGATTACAGGAGTGCGCCACCAGGCAGAGCTTTGCAGGACTTCTGAAAAACAATATTAAACTTAGACATAACCCACATTAGCCAAATAAAAAATACATTTGAAATAAGAAGAAATTGTGGCCTTATTAGTAGTCAAATGATCTTGGTAATATTACCTATCCTGTCTGAACTGTGATTCCTCCTCTTAAACTGGGAATGGTACTCTCTCTATGATGGTGAAAGGACAGTTCTAGCAAAATGCCTAGCAAAGACTAGTAGCTGAGCAAAAAGTAATGTCCCAGGATCCCAGACTGCTCAAAAGGCAAACTCAAGAGGCATTAGCATGTAGCTCAGACACACACACACACACACACACACACTCTCACTCACGACATTAGCAGCCGGGCTTGGTGGTACACCCTTGTAATCCCACCATTTGGGAGGCAGAGACTGGAGGATCATGGTTCATGGACAGCCTAAGCTACAACTGAAGTCACAACTCAGTGAGACACTGTTTCAAAAAATAAAAATACTAAAACACAGGACTGGGGGTATAGCTCGGAGTTACAATGCCCCTGGATTCTATCTCTGGTACCTCAAAACAAACAAACAAACAAACAAACAAACAAACAAACAAACCAACAGTCAACCACAAAAAAAAAAAAAAAAAAAGCAACACCACCACCAAAGGCATTACCAGAGGTTCCAGGAAAAAAAGCAAAATAAAATGCTTCTTAGTTCCATTTCTGCCCTATTTTCTCAAGATCTCAAGAAGACCTTATCTCTTTTTAAATTCAAGTTTCACTGAAGTGAGATGAATGACTTTGAGATTTCTTGAGGGTGGGTAATTCTGAGACCAGTGTACTATTCCCATGTTCAAGGAAAATACTCAGGGAGAATAAATACTAAGTCGTGTGAAGGCCAGTTGCTATGAGAGATGTTCAGAAACCCAGTTGGCTTCTGAGAAATTCTTTCTGAAGCTAGGTTACCTGCTGTAGGACATCTGGGTTTTGCTGCATAAAATGTAATAGTCTCTGACCAGACTGGGTAGCCTCTCTGCATCGAAGTGGCTTCTTGCCCTCTCTTGCTATGTGCTTGAAGAGGTAGGTGACGATGTAGTCTAAACTGGTACAGCAGCTGGAGGAGACAACTGTATCTGTACAAACAATAAATAAAAATTCATTTGCATTATTGAAGTATTGGCTTCATTTGATTATGATGTCTCCTTAAAAAATAATTTCTCTCTGGTTTCAAAGCACTTTCACCACACTGTAAATTCCTAGAGGGCAGAGACTGCCTTATTTCTCTTTGTAGCCAAGGGTCTCTTAAAGGGCCTTGCATGGAGATATGTTAACAAGAAAATCCTATCCTGACTTGGACAGAATTCTCTATCTGGGACCTCTGTTCAATTCAAGCGACTGTCTATTAAGCATCTCCTTGGTGCAAGTGCTCTGCTTCAGGGGAAACAGGTCCAATCTCCACCCTGGTGTCAAAGAGCTCATAGTGTAATATTCAAGTCACAGTAGTACCATGTCATGTAAAATTAGTAACAACTCTGCAGCAGGGATTTTGGGGGACAGATCATATTAAGATCGGGATCAAGGAGAGTTTGGTGAAGGAGCAGCCCCAGAGACAGACTTGCAAAGATTTTTCCAGCTAGACATAAGAACATTTTTCAGGGGTAGAGATTAGCATGAGGCAAGTCAGTGTGGTAGGAAAAGTATAAATTTTGGAGACAAAGTTCTGATTTCATATCCCAACTTTTTCAATTAGTTGCTGTGTTGTTACTTTGAGTCACTTTGCTTTTCTCACTGCAAAATACCTTTTACAGAGTTGAATGAGATGAAAATAAGTTTATCAGTAATAAAAATAGCTGATATTGCTGGGTGTGGTGGTGCACGCTTGTAGTCCTAGCATTTGGGAGGCTGAGACAGGAGGCTTGTGGTTTGCAGACAGCCTTAGCTCCTTAGGCCCTTTGCAACTCAGTGAGACCTTGTTTAAAAATAAAGAATAAAAAACAGGGCCAGGGGTATAGCTCAGAGGTAAATACCCCTGGATTCCATCTCCAGTACTGCCAAAAAAAAAAAAAAAAAAAAAAGCTGATATTGAGTCTTACCATGTTAGTTACTATGTTAAATGTTTCACACACATTATTTTTTCTTTTCAGTACTGGGGACTGAATCCAGGGGCATTCTACCTCTGAGCTACACCCCCAGCCTTATTTTATTTTTTCTTTTGAAACAGGGTCTAAGTTTTAGAGGGCTAACTAAGTAGCTGAGGTTGGCTGAAAACCCACAATCCTCCTGTCTCAGCCTCCCAAGTACTGGGATTATAAGCATGTGCCACCATGCCTGGCTAGATTAGTATTTTTAATCCTCACAACTACTATTATTGTTATGCCCTTTTATACATGAAGATACTGAGGCTAAGAGGGATCCAGTGACTTGCTCACTGACACCCAAAGAGAACACTGTGTGGCCACAATATAAAAATAAGCAAGGATGAGATGGACTGTGGATCTGAATCCTTAACCACTATATTAAAACTAGGTATTAAGCAGAAATGTATTTAAGCACCAAATACCTTCTTAAAACACGAGTAACCTGAGAAACTGCATTTATGTTTCCCTTTATGGCAAAATGGAGGATGTATTCATGGAGTAGGACTTTTGGTCTGACCAAGAGAATGTATGGGGGAGTCATAAGAGAAGTTGAGGTCTTTCTTAATGGCATAGCATAGTGGGCTGAGATATTTATATTTAATCTGAAGTTCAAGAAATGTATTATTCAGGGTTTCTCTGGGCAAGTAACTGCCTTGACAGAGCAACTAGTATCTCCTTTGTTACATTAAAAATATCATCTCATTCACTTTTTTTTTTTGAGGTACTGGGGATGGAACGCAGGGGCTTTCTACCTCTGGGCTATACTTCTAGACCTATTTTATATTTTATTTGGAAACAGGGTCTAAGTTGCCAAGAGCCTCAGTAAGTACTGGGATTACAATCATGTGCCACCATACCCAGCTCTCATTCACTTTTAATAATGAATTTGTATGACTTTGTATATTAGTAGCTAGATATTATTTCCTAACTAGTAGTATTAGGTATTATTTCCTTTTTTTTGTGATTAAACCCAGGGGCTTTTAAACTTTGAGCTATACCCCTAACCCTATTTCTTCTTCTTCTTCTTTTTTTTTTTTTTTTTTTGGTGGTACTGGGGATGGAACCCTTCTCCAGGCTACACTCCCAGACCTATTTTATATTTTTATTTGGAAACAGGGTCTCTTAAGCCAGCGAGGCTGGCTTCGAACCTGTGCGATCCTCCTGTCTCCGCCTCCTAAGTGTGGGGATTACAAGTGTGTGCCACCACACCCGGCTTTTTTTTATTTTGAAACAGGGTCTCATTAAGTTGTAGAAGGCCTTGCTAAGTTGTTAAGGCTGGCTGCAAACCTTCGATCCTTCTGTCTCAGTCTCCCAAGTACTGGGATTACAAGGTGTGCTTCACCATGCCTGGCTTTATTTCCATTTTTAAAATGAGAAAACTAAGTATTGGGGATACGGCTCAGTGGTTGAGAGTTTAGCATGTGCAAGACCCTGGGCTTAATCATTAGAACTGCAAATAGATAGACAGAAAGACAGACAGACAGACACAGTAAAACTTAGAGATTAAGTAGTTTATCCAAAGTCCATGATTTCAAACCACAGTATGAAACTGCCCAAATTTTTAGACTAACAATGGCATTTTGACAAATCAAAATGGGAATTTTTGAAACAATTATGAAAAAAACAATAAAAATGATGAATACATATGGCACTCACCTATAATCTCAGTATTTGGGAGACTAAGACAGGAGGATTGCAAACTGGAGGCTAGCCTCAGCAACTCAGTAAGATCCTGTTTCAAAATAAAAAATAAAAAGGACCGGGGATGTGGACTGGAGGTAGAATGTCCCTGGATTCAATTCCTAGTACAAAAAAAAATTAATGTAGTTGTCTCAGGAGAGAAGTGGACCAAGAAAATAGGGCTGGGAAGCAGTAGATTATAAACTTTGTAAAGGGATACATTTTTATTCATCTTACTCATGCCTGAGATTCTGAGACCCATGTATATTCACAATAGATTAGAGGTACAATACTACATGAATTAATTAAAGAATGTGTAGCTACTTGTTAACCTGAGAATGTTTTCTAGAGAAAGTCTCAAATTGTATTTAATACCTAGTACTGACAGAACATTACACGTAAAACTTCTCACATAATTTCAGAGAGACTCGTTATATAAAATACAAAGAAGTTGTTTTGAGACAAGTTCTGAAGTTCAGACAGGATAACAGAAGATGATACAGATCACGAGGGGTGAGGGGTTGAATGAAGGTCTAAAAGATAAGAGATGGACAATAGTTTAGAAAACTGGGGAGTTGTCAGGCTTTTAAGAAAAAGAGTTTTTCTTTCTCTCAAAGCTATGACATTTGCTTAATTAAGTGGGTAATTGTCTCTGTTAGCTCTTCCTACTAACTGGGTTACTCTGTAGGAAAGGGAGTTTTGGTTATAAAACCCTGGGAGGTAGCATAGGCATAAGAGTCAAACACCGATTTGTTGAGTGTGGTTGCTTTTCTTTTTTTTCATATTTCTACATTTGAAGTCCTAACAAAAGCAAACAGATTAAATAAGTTAACATATACAAAAGCAAGAAGGAAATAAGGTTCCCTCAACAGTGAAGAGCAATATGCTATCAGTCATAAAAAAATGTAAAGACTACATAGATTTGGTGACCACATGCCATGCAATTGCATTAAAAGGTTCCAATCCACTGAGTCAGCTGTGAAAAAGCCGGGTAAACACTTTAGACACAAAGGTTGGAGCATATATCCTTGCAGTAAAAGCAAGAAGAGCTTCCATTATGGCTGATTTGTGCTGGGCGGGGGGGCTTTAAAAAAGATGTTATTTCCAGGTAGATTTAAAAGTGTGGAACCATAAGGATCAAGGAGCATTTGGTCAAAAACAGAATGAACAGTGCTGAGGACTGTGTATTATTACTGGCTTTTATTTATAGCTCAACTACTGTATGAGATTCAAATAATGAGACTCTTCTGATATAAAATAGATGTCACAAATTTTCAAATTTTGTCCTAGTTCCTGTTTAGAATCTTTTGAAAAGGATTTCATTCAGAAGTTAGAAAATATTTGGAAATAGTTTGTAAGTCTATTAGGCACTTTGTCCTCTCTGGCAACTTTTTTGGGCCTGTAAACAACCAAGCGCTCCTTTTCTCCTGCACCAGGCCTCCACAGAAAGTGTACGCATCATTACTAAGACCCATCACCAAAAGCTCTTCTGAAAAGCTAACTGTGTAGGAAAGAAAGAGTTGCTTAACTGAAAGTCAGGAAGAATGATAATGAAGCTGAGATAAAATTTGGCTTCAGCTCTAAACTCCTTACCACAGCAGAAGGGAGGATAAAGGTCTTAAAAAAGTACAGACTGAAAGGCAATTTCAGAGACAGAAGGCCTATTTGGAAGGTATAGTAGTTTTGAAAACAGGTAAGTATAGGTTTAAATCTCTTTTTTTCAGCTGTTTGACTTCACTGAGCTTTGACTACAGTTGGACAACATGCGCTTGCTACCTACTTGGCACAGTGTTGTGAAACATGAATGAGCTACAGTGCGTAAGGGCTAACACAATGCCTGACTCAATGAGTTTTTCCTTTCCACTTCCTGTTTATTTCCCTAGCTACTTCAATTCCATAAACACTAAGACTGACAGTTTGGCTCTTTACTTCCTTTAGTATTTTGGCATGACATTTCTAAGTTCTAAATATTGACTGGATATTTTCTAACTCCTGTATTATAATCATACCATATAATCCAATGAAGAATGTGTTCAAAATAACAGAACACCCACTTTATTCTTTTCCCTTTTAAAAAATTATATATATATACTATTATTATTATTATTATTATTATTTATTTGTAATCATACATCACTTTGGAATACAAGACTTGAGAGGATATACAAGCACATATCATCCAATAAGCCCTCATCTAATCCCCATCCCATTCCCTCCCCCCCTCGATACCATGTTTAATTGGTGATTATCTTTGATATAACTATTTACGCACCTCATGAGTTTTAAAGAGATTCCATCCTCCCCCATCACCTCCCCTCTGATTGGTCACCTTAACTGCTTCTCAATAGGGCCCTTTCTACTACTTGACCTCCTCCTGTTACCCCTTTCCTCCTAGTTCTTGCTAATTAGGGGAAGCATCTGGATTTTATTTTCTGTGCTATCTCTCTGTGCATACCGCATTGCAAGTTCCGATCCCACTCTTTGACGGTTCCAGTAGTGGCCTGACCACCTTGGGAACTCTTATCCCGACCTTGCTGGCTCCAGCACCAGCCTTGCCTCATAGGAGGCCCTGATCCTGGCCTCGCTGGCTCCTACACCGAACTAACCCCTTGGCTGGCTCCTCTCCCAGCCTCAGAGGCTCCAGCACCGGCCTAGCCTCATGACAGGCTCCGATCCCAGCTTCGCTGACCTTGGCACTGGCCTAACCACTCGGCAGCCTCCTATCCTGGTCTCGTAAGTCCCAGCTTCATCCTTGCCTCACGACAGTTTCCGATCCCGGCCTCGCTGGCCCCGACACCGGCCTTACCCCTTGGCAGAGTCCGATCCCAGCCTCAGAGGTCCCAGCACCTGCCTTGCCTCACAGCAGGCTCCGATCTCAGCCCCCTCTTCACCCAGCAGGTTGTCCCACGTTCCCGAGGTGCATGGTGGTAGTATTCTACCTCTGAGGTAATTTCTTCAAAAGTTCCAGGTGTATTAAGTCAGATCTCTGCCTCCCCTGAGTACTTGCCGCTGCCAATGCGACTGCCTCCACCATTTCAAATCTTTCCCAAGCTCTTTCCCATACCGCATAATGTCCAGTGTTCCTAAGCATGCGTGACAGTAGCATTCGACCTTTGGGGTAATTTCTTCAGAGGATCAGGGTGGGTTGGATCAGATGTCTTCCTCTCCCCCAAACAAGTCTCCACTGCCATCTCGGCCACTGCTGCCACCACTGCCTTCCTCCTAGGTCTCCGCTAGACTCTCTCCTTACAGGTGATGTCCAGGATTCTTAAAGATGTAGAGAAGCCTCAGTCCTCCTTCACGGGGAATTTTTCCAAAAGTTCCAGTTCAGATGTGTATGTTTTGTCTGCATCTCCAATATTCTAGCTGCTGCTTCAGCCATCTTAACCCCTCTCGAATATTTCCCCCCCCCCTTTTTTTTTAAATAAGAGAAGAGTATGTGTGGTTTGGGGAGGATGTGGGATCAGGCTCTCTGTAACAATGAAAACTTTTTTTTCATTCCGGGTGTGTGGGGTGGGGGTCATGTAAGGGTGCCCCGCCCATGCCCGTCCATGAGCCCAGGGTCCAGCCTGGCGGCCTGGACCTCAGGGTCCTTCTGGTGGGGATGGGGTCGCCTAAGGGTGCCCCGCCAGCGCCTGCCCATCTGCCCAATGTCGGGGCCTGGCGGCCTGGACCTCAGGGTCCTTCTGGGTCTTCTTTTTCCTTTAAAAAATTTTTTTTTATTGGTGCATTGTAGTCATTCATTTTAATAGAGTGCAAGATGGCAGAGGCATACATACATAACTCATTTAGCCTTCACCCAATTCCCATCCCGTTCCCTCCCACCTCCCTCCTTCTCATGTTTGGCGTAGTGATTGACTCTGATATGCTTGTGAGTCTTTACATACATCTTATTAATAATGCACTTCATGGGGAAAGATCTGGTTGTTTCTAGTTGGTTCTGCGTTTTGCTTACTCTCACCTTTCCTAGTTAAGCGCTCCACCACTAGTCATACCCCAGTCCTATCTTACTTTTGTTCACCTTTTTTGCTGTCCTTCTCTATGGGATGAGTTCCCAGTCCTGCCATAGTGAATCCAGAGATCTTGCCCAATCTCTCCCTAAGAAGGTCAAACTCTCTACTCATGACCCCACTTAAATTCTTTGCCATAGCTTGGCTCAATGTGTTTGTGTCTTCATTTATAGTTTCTATCTCCCCACTATTATACGAGCTTTCATGTGAGCAGAGACCAACCATATTTATCTTATTCTCCTTATTACTGCCAAGGTCTAGAGTAGTGTTAGGTACATAGTATGTGCACAACTGATAATTACTAAATGAATCCGTTGAGAATCATTATGAAGGACAGTGTTTTGCAAGCGCTCCTCTCTGTATATATGAGTATGGGGGAGGGGTAAATAGGTGATTAAAAATAAAGCCCAGCCGGGCGTGGTGGCGCACGCTTGTAATCCCCGCGCTTGGGAGGCAGAAACAGGAGGATCGCGCAGGTTCGAAGCCAGCCCCGTGTGCTGGTTTAGGAGACCCTGTTTCCAAATAAAAATGTAAGAATAGGTCTGGGAGTGTAGCCCGGAGGTAGAAGGGCTTCCAGGAACCCCAGTACCAGCAAAAAAAAAAAAAATAAATAAAAAAAAAATAAAGCCTGAAGTCAGGCATGGTGGCTGGAACATGCTTGTAATCTCAGTACTTGGGAGTCTGAGACAGAAAGATCGCAGGTTTGAGGACATCCTCAGCAAATAGTGAGACTTTCATGAGCCTTATAAGACATTGTTTCAAAATAAAAATAAAAGAGGGCTAGGAGTGGAGCTCAGAGGTAGAATTACCCTGAACACAGCCTGAAGCTAAAAATGCTAAAGAATGTTAATGAACTTTATTTATTATGTTCAGAACATTAAGCAAGTCATTACTCTATTGCTGATTCACCTTTTTTATTTCTTCCTCCCATCCCCCCCCCATAAGGGCATAGTAGAACTGAAACCTATTTATAAAAAAAAAAAACCAAAAAAACCCTAAACAAATGCCTCTTTGCTAACTTATCATTGCTGGGGAAAGGAAAAACCCAAGTGGTTATACAACCCATTGGCCAGAGTCATCCAAAGTTTATGTCAATTTGCAACAATACAAGAAACTGATGATAAAGTCACCAATAAAAGGAAAACCATTTCTATCAGGTATCTAGCTGTCAAAGCTGCAGAGGTGTGGTCAAAAATTGAGACAGTATTAAACACCTGGATGATCTTAGCTTTACCTTTCTGAGCCACAGCTTACTCATTAATTCAATACATAGTGAGGACTTACTGTATACCAGGAACCGCGAATAAAGCGATGATTAAGACAATGTTCCTATCCTTCATAAGCTTACAGCCACGTAGGAAATAAGGATGAACAGTGCTCCTAGAGTACCTCGCCTACTTTTGGTATGTAGGATGGTTCTAAGAATAAGATGAGTGAATAGGAGAACACCTCCGACAGAACCATGCACACACTACTATGGGTTTACAGTGACACACTTAGTAAATGGCAGCACTGTGACTTAATTCCAATTCCAGTATTCCCTCCACAATGCTCTTTTGACCAGACTTCTGTGGCCTTGTTAAAATGCAGATTCCAGGCCTGATCAAGTCTTACATTGAGAATAACATAGTTGTCTACAACTAATTCAAAATCTTTAGTATTACTATGATGTGAGATAAAAAAAGTCAAACTAAGCTGTAATAATAAAAGACAAGACTTTTGCCCATGAAGGATTAGCTGCTATGAGAATTGGCCCTCTTGCCATAAACAACTAGAAAACAGGACAAAATAGATGAAACAACAGTTTTCAATTATTGCACAACAAGCAATATAGAACTATTAAGCCAGAGAGGAAGGAAATAAATGAGGTAATACCTACAACTGTTGAAGCTTACTGCTCAAAGCAGTTTCCAGGCCATAGGACAGGAAAGAAAACCCCCAAAAGCTAAGTGGTTTCACTGGGTTGAAGCAGACTGGAATTAAAAAGAGAAGAAAGGTCTAAACACAGTGGTGTAAGCCTCTACCTAAAAAATAAAAGGAAAACTAAATAAAAGAAAGTAAATAAAGATCACACTTGAAATCAGTGAAATAAAAAACAAATAACAGAAAAATAATAAAAAGCTAAAAACAATAATTTGCAAAAAAACAAACTATAAACTACAGCCAGAAGGATGAAGGGGAGGAGGAGGAGATACAAATTAGCAATGAGAGAGAGGGGGGGAAAGGGAGAAAGGAAAAAAGAAAGGATACAGACTGCTAGTATCAGAGATGAAAGAGGGGACATCACTACCAGTTTCATAGAAATAAAACTGTAACAAAGGGATAATATGAACAACTTTATGTCATTAGTGTTATGTGAAATGAACAAATTCCTTTAAAGACACAAACAACCATATACCCTCAAGATGTAATAGACAACTAGAATAGATGTGTATCTATTAGAGAAATTTAAGTTGTGGTTAAAAACCTTTGAAACAAAGAAAACTCTAGGCCTGATAGTTTTTTACTGAGGAATTCTAATCAAAAATTTAAGGAAAAATTAATAACAATTCTATACAAACCTTTCGAGAAGACAGAGGAGGAAACATTTCTTAGCTTATGAGGACAAAAGACTGACATTA
This sequence comes from Muscardinus avellanarius, assembly GCF_963383645.1. Classification (NCBI taxonomy): domain Eukaryota; kingdom Metazoa; phylum Chordata; class Mammalia; order Rodentia; family Gliridae; genus Muscardinus; species Muscardinus avellanarius. The sequence goes on along the minus strand of NC_137793.1, from coordinate 22,871,513 downwards.
AAACAAGGCCAGGTTATGAGAATAGAAACCAATATAAGAAATACAGAAGAACACATCAATATTTGATATGAACAAAGATCTAAAAATCATATAAAAATTTTAGCAAACTGAATCCTCTAATGAATAAAAAGTACAGTGGATCGTAACCAAGTATGAAATGCAAGGTTGATTTAATGTTTAAAAATAGTTCAATGTAATCATTAACATTAATGTATTAGTAGACCAAAAAGATTGCATCAGTAGATACAGAAGAAGCACTTCCTGAAACTAAACATGCATTATGATAATACACTTAGAAAACTACAAATAGAAGGAATATCCTCAAAAGGATAAAAAGAAACCAAAACCGCCTACGAGAAAGCTCAGTTATACTGAATGGTGTGAAACTGCGTGCTTTCCCTACAACTGGAGATAAGAAAAAGATGTTTGCTATGACCACTGCTACTCACATTGTATTGTGGGTTCCTGCCAATGTGATGAGGTGAGGAAAAAAAAAAAAAAGAAGGCACAGGGACTGGAAGGATGAGGTAAAACTTCTCTATCTGCCAATATAACTATGTAGAAAAATCTTAAGAAATCTATAAAAAACTAGCAGGAGAGGGAGTTTAGTTAGGTTGTAGGATTTACAAAAAGAACCAATATAAAAAACCAATTTTAGCCAGGCGTGGTGGCGCACGCTTGTAATCCCAGCATTTGGGAGGCTGAGACTGGAGGATCGTGGTTCACGGACAGCCTCAGCTATTTAGTGAGGCCCTCTGCAACTTAGTGAGACCCTGTTTCAAAATAAAGAATAAGCGTCAGGCATGATGGCGCACACTTGTAATCCCCGCGCTTGGGAGGCAGAGACAGGAGGATCGCTCAGGTCTGAAGCCAGCGTTGCTGGCTTAAGAGACCCCATTTCCAAATAAATATATAAAAAATAGGTGTCTGGGAGTGTAGCCTGGAGGTAGAAGGGTTTGCAGGAACCCCAGTACCACCCCCCAAAAAAAATTGATTCTATACAATGAAAAAGAAAATGTAGGAAATTAAAAATACCATTGACAAAAACATAAAAACCATAAAATATTTAGTTATAAATATAACATGTACAAGATTTATAAATTCAAAACTACACAAACACTGGAGAAAAGTTAAGGAAGAGCAGGATGTAGTTGTCTGTAATCCCAGTACTTAGGAGGCTGAGACAAGAGGATTCAAGGGTAGCCTGGGCAACTTAGTGAGACCTTGTTTCCAAATAAAAAGTCAAATAGAGCTGGGGGTATAGCGCAGAGGTAGAACACACCTGGGTGCAATCCCCAGTCTCACCCCCTGCCCAACACACATGAAAAAACAAATAAAAAAAAGACTTACATGAATAGAGATGAATACAACCGCCAGGAATTGAACATTGCATATTATTGTTAATATTCAATTATTCTCAATCTGAACTACATATTAAGAGGAATTCCAACAAAATTCCCTACTCTTTTTAAATAAAAGAAACTGAGAAGTTGATTATAAAGTCTCTTTAAAAAGCTAAAGGACCCAGAGCCGGGCGTGGTGGCGCACGCTTTTAATCCCAGCATTTGGGAGGTTGAGACCGGAAGATCGTGGTTCACAGACAGCTTCAGATACTTAGTGAGACCCTATTTCAAAATAAAGAATAAAACATAGGGCAGGGGTGTAGCTTGGAGGTCGAATGCCCCTGGGTTCTATCACCAGACCCGCAAAAAAAAAAAAAAAAAAAAAAAAAAAAAAAAAAAAAAAAAAAGCTAAAGGGGCACAGAATAGTTAAGATAATTTTTTAAAAGAGAAAAACAACATTAAAGGGCTACACTACAATATTTTAAGACCTCCCATGACATAGGACATTTAGTACTGGCACGCGGTAACCAAATAGTTAACAGATAATTCTTCAACCAAAGGTGCTACAACAACTGAACATCCATGTTAAAAAACCTCATACTTGACAATTAAACTGAAATGCATCAGACTTTAACATCAGAGCTAAACCCATCAAATTTCTAGAAGAAAACACAGGAGAAATGTTATGGCTTTGAACTAAGCAAAGATTGCTCAGAATATAACCCCCCAAAATTAGACTTCCTAAGAATTAAGAATTTGTTCTTCAGAAGACACTATTAGGAAATATAAACCACAGATTGAAAAATACTTGCAAAACATATATCTGATGAAGGATCTGTACTCAGGATATATAACAACATTTATAATTTACTAATAAATAACCCAGTTAAAAAATGAATAAAAGATTTGAACAAACATCAAGAAGATATATAAAAAGCAAATAGGCATGAAAAGATGCTCAAATGGTTATTCATTAGCAAAATGCAAATTAAAACTATCATGAGATTCTATTTGAAACATGTGAGCATGCCTAAGATTAAGAGACTAAGAGCAACTGTTAGGGTGGGAGCAGCTGGAATCTTCCTATACTGTTGGAACAAATGATACAGTCACCTTGGGAAAGAGTTTGTTAGCTTCTTTTCTCCCTTTTCTACCCCTTTTGTACTAAGGACTGAGCCAAGGAATATTGTACCTCTGAGCTGTACCCCCAAGTGCTTTTTGAAACAGTATCTCACTAAGTTGCTGAGGCTAGCCTTCAACTTGAGATCCTCCTATCTTAGCCTCCCAAGTACTAGAATTACAGGTGTGTGCTACCATACTCAGCTTAGTTTCTTAAAATGTTAAAAATATACTTAACATACAACCCAAAATTCTACTCCTAGGTATTTACTCAAGGAGGGGAGGGACTACATAAGAACCTGTACATGAATATTCCTAACTATATTCAGAATTGTCGAATAATGGAAACAACCCCAATGTCTACCAGGTGTGAATGGATAAACAAATCTGGTAACCCATACAATGGAATAATCCCCAGCAACAGAAAGAAATAATTGATATGCCACCACCAACAAAAAACAAACTTCCCCTCAAAACAAACAAACAAACAAACAAACAAAAAACCCAAACAAAACAAAACAAAAAAACCCACAACACATAGAAATCTCAAGGCATCAGGTTAAATAAGAGAAGCCAGATACAGATAACTTCACTTACACGAAATTCTGAACAAGAAAGAGCAGGTAGACAGTGGTTGCTGGAGCTGGGGTAGGCAGAGGGCGTTTTCTGTGTGATGGAAGCATTCTATACATTGGTTGTGGTGGTCAATGACTCAATTGTTCATTTGTAAGCAGTGAGCTCTACTGCATATACACTATACCTCAATAAAACTGGTTAAAAAACAACAAACTGTACAAAATGCATTTTTTTCTTCTAAATAAGAGTTATAATTTTTCATTCTGGGTTCAAAATATCTCTCCTTTGTAGGATGATAGCCTCAAAAAGCAGACATGAAGAGACTGTGACCAGGCTTTCCTGTGGAAACACATTTTTTTGTGTGATCCTTACCAATAGCAGTGAGTCCTTCTGAGATAGATGTGAGAACATACAGCAATACAGGAGGCTCTAGGTTGGTGATGAAGCCCATGTGGTCCTGGGTGAGACACTCCAGAAGTGGGTAATAAGACTGGCTTAGTTTTCGATATTGCTACAACACAGAGAAAGACTGAATGTCAAGCTACAGGGGAAAAAAAGTCATGTTACCATTCACTGGAAATATTTATTTATTTATTTATTTATTTATTTATTTATTTTACTTAAAAATTGTTTATTTTGAAACTGCAGAGGGCTTAAGTAGCTGAGGCTGGCCGCAAACCTGGGATCCTCCTGTCTCAGCCTCCCAATTACTGGGATTATAAGCGTGTGCCACCATGCCCTGCTGGAAACTGCCACTTAAAATACTGGAAACAGTAAACTTATTTTTAAACAAGTTTACTATTTAAAAATAGCAAATAAGAGGGTCAATAATTATATAAAACAAATGACATAATGATTCCCAACTTGGCATTTAAAGGGGTTCTAATAGGAATCTTTTGATCTCTAGAAACCTCGAGGCAATGGTGTATAATGTTATTTCAATTTTACTCTATATGCCAATACTCAAATGCAATGAAACATTTAGAAAACTGTGAAGTATTTTTCTGAACTGGAAATATTGTAACACTGAATAGTGCTTAACAGTGGCTGCAAAATATGTTTGATGTTTTTTAAGCAAAAAGAAATTTGCTGTTATAGGATTTGGCATCATAAGTTGGATGTATTTATATAGTACCAACCCATCTAACTAAATCATTATTAATATTAAGCCATATAATGGCTTAATATTTGCCATATAGTATAGGCAAAGGATAAATTTATAAGATAACTGAAAAATCTCAAATGCAACCCAAACTGAAACACTCATAAGAATGACAAAACAGAGCAACGTTTCTTTCTTCTTTTTCCTTTTTTTTTTGTATCAGGGATTTTAGGGATTGAGCTCAAGGGCATTTTATCTCCAGGCTACACTCCCAGTCAGTCCTATCTATCTATCTATCTATCTATCTATCTATCTATCTGTCTATCTGTCTATCTGTCTATCTATCATCTAGATATTTATTTATTGGTGGTATTGGGGGTGGAATCCAAGGGCTTTTTTTTTTTTTTTTACCTCCGGTCTATACTCCAAGACCTATTTTATACTTTATTTGGAAACAGGGTCTCACTAAGTTGCTGAGAGCCTAAGTAGCTGAAGCTGGCTTCGAACCTGTGCGATCCTCCTGTCTCAGCCTCCCAAGCGTTGGGATAACAAGTGTGCGCCACCATCCCCGGTGTCCATTTTATTTTGAAACAGGGTTTGCTAAGCTGGTGAGTGTCTCACTAAGTTTTGGAGGCTGGCTATGAACCTGCAATCCTCCCGTCTCAGCCTCCCAAGTACTAGGATTATAGGCGTGCACCACCAGGTCTAGCCAGAGCAACATTTCTCAAAGTGAGAATAAGACTATTTCTGTAAGAATCACTTGAGCCGGATATGGTGGCGCACGCTTGTAATCCCCGCGCTTGGGTGGCGGAGACGGGAGGATCACGCAGGTTCGAAGCCAGCCTCGTTGGCGTAAGAGACCTTGTTTCCAAATAAAATTATAAAATAGGTTTGGGAGTGTAGTCTGGAAGTAGATGGGTTTCCAGAAACCCCAGTACCACAAAAAAAAAAAAAAAAAAAAAAAAAAAAAAAAAAAAAAAAGAGAATCACTTGAGGTGCTTGTAAAAATGCAGTTTTCGGATCCAGGCTCTAGACTTACTAAAGAGAAAGCTCTGGAGTGAGGCCCTGAAATGGGCATGCTTAACATACATACTAAATATGTACTCTCAATTTCGAGAATTATAAACTGGAGGTTTGCATGACTGTTAAAAAGAAAAAGAAGAAAATTCCTGGAGTGACACCAGGTTTTTTTTTTGTTGTTGTTTTTTTCTGGTGGGGCTGGGGCTGGAACCCAGAGGCATTTGACCTCCGAGCTACAACCCCTGCCCAATTTTTTATTCTTTTATTTTGAAACAGGGTCTTACTGAGTTGTGAAGGGCCTCACTAAGTAGCTGAGGCTGTCTGTGAACTGTGATCCTCCGGTCTCGGCCTCCCGAATGCTGGGATTACAAACATGCGCCACCATGCCCGGCTGACACCAGTTTTTCTGGGTGGGCTTCAAATGTAGTGAAAAGTCCCTTTCAGGGCAACAGGAAGAGGTTGAGCTATAGAAAGGGCCCTACAGTGAAGCCATTAAGGTGACCAATCAGAGGGTATGGAATAGGGGAGGATGGAGCCTCTCTAAAACACAGGAGGTACATAAACAAATGTATCAAAGTTAATCACCAAACAAGCATGAGATCGAGGGAGGGGGAGGGAATGGGATGGGGGCTGGATGAGGGCTAATTGAATGATGTGTGCTTGTATATCCTCTCAAGTCTTGTATTCCAATGTGATATATGATTACAATGCACTAATAAAAATAAATTAAAACAAAAAAGAAAAAGAAAAGTCCCTTTCATGAGGTAGCTGAGATACAGATATATTTTTGTGGTGGTACCGGGGATTGAATTCAGGGGCATTGTATACCCCCAGCCCTATATTGTTTTTTATTTGGAAATGAGGTTGTGCTAAGTTGCTGAGGCTGATCTCAGACCTGTGATATTCCTGTCTCAGCCTCCTAAGTACTGTTATTAGAGGCGTGCGCCACCATGCTTGGCTTACAAATGGCTCATATGAAAAAGTTTCTGCTGTGTACTTTCTGTCACACAGGCAGACCACTCCATTCTACTATAAGGAGGCTTAACAATTTTGGCTTGAGATGTGGTTCTATTAAGATTAGTTTCAGTGGTAGAAGAGGGTACACTAGACCACTAGAAGGTCAAGGAACACTTCTCACAAAGGCTGATTAAAAGAGATGCTCCATTTCGTATTTGAGGTGAGAACAGGTGGGAAAGTGTGAACTCATCTGAGGTTGAGTTATTAGGCTGTGTTACCCAAGTACTTACTGCAGCCTACATTAGGCGAACATTGGTTTCTGTGTGACCTGACAGACATGTCTGTCTGATAATGACACAGGCCAGCGAAGAAGCCTAGAAATCTAAATTTCCAACAAGCACCCAGAAGTTTCTGATGAACCTCAAAATCTGAAGGTGCTGACACGCATCACAGAAGCAAAGGAACCTAGAGACCAACCACATAGTTAATCTACTCATTCTACAGGCGTGGCTTGGAGGAGAGAGAGGTGAATAATTCAAGGTGGATGACTAGCGAGTGGTCAAAACATCAGGTTGCTCAACTTTCAGATTGGCATTTTGTCTGCCTCAGTTGAATTTCAATGGAAAAGAAAGCCAAAAAGCAGAATGCAAAAAAGTAGAATGGAAGGAAGGGGAAGACCCTGCAGCCAATCCTATATTTCCTGCTCCAGAAAACACAGGACATTTTGTTGTGAGCAACTAGATGAAATTGCTAATTATATTCTTCCCATATGCAGAACCTGGAGCCTTCTGGATGTCCAACTTGTTAGAAGTTGGTAGCTGCAGCTCTTTTTTTTTTTTTTTTTTTTTTTTTTTTTTGTGGTACTAGGGGTTGAACCCAGGGATGTTCTACCTCTGGGCTACAAACCTCCTGCTGTTTTATTATATTTTTCAGATCTTGAAACAGGGCCTAAGTTGCTGAAGCTGGCCTCAAACCTGTGATCCTCTGGTTTCAGCCTCTCAAGTACTGGAATTACAGGTGTGCAGCACCACACCCGGCAGGTAGCTGCAGCTTTCTAACCTGCACATTTAATTATATAGACATAGTTAATATGGTTGTCCTACTTCAGGAAGCTGGATCAAGTATGCTGTCTTAAAATATGAAACATCCTGGTGCTACTCTAAGTCCCTGGGCTTCATTACAGCAATTCCAGGTTTGTGGTAGTATTATTTCATATTTCACACAAACACTCCCATGGAACACGATCGCTTACTAGCAAGTCACTGTGGGACACCGACAGAAGCAGTTTGACAAAGGCCTGGAGTACATTGTCAAAATGGTTGTCCCCATACAACTCGAAGACGCCAAAGCTGACATAATTTCCACATAAGGCAGATTTGAGAGCTGAATAGCAGATGGAGATGCCCTTGAGTTTCATTGGATAAATCTGATCTTTTGAGAGGCTCCCGAGGGACAGGATCTGATTACCTGTTTAGGGTAAAAGCAGAAAGAAAAAGTGACATAAGCAGATGTAATTCAAAGCAGTTATGGGACACACTATTTAACATTTTCACTTTGAATGTTCATTTCCTTCCAGCATTGTTCTAAAAACTGAACCATCTATTGTAATGAAAAGTATAAACATATAAGGCCGTTTACCTGGGAAGTACAAAGAGCCCAGGGAAATTCAATACAGGTTATTGGGAAAGTTCTATATTTTTATCTGGATGAGGTTCATTAATATATACATTAACATATAAATATTAAGTTACACTCTTAAGATTAGTTAACTTTTTTACTTTAAAGTAAATGTTATCTTTTCAATGAAGTTTTTTTTAAAAGGAGGATAAAATAACCAACTAACCCAGTTAAAAAGATAACTTGGTTAAGATGTAAATTATTCTAAATTCTGGGTGAACCTTCAACCTTTTTCTATGAATTTGATATTGAGTGATTTCACTTTTAAGAGACTCAGTTTTTGTATATGAATTAAATAAGATGGAAACTCTTGGCATAATACATGATTACTTATTAGTATTAATATTTTATTTATTTATTTATTTTGTAGGTCTAGGGATAGAACCCAGGGGCATTAGACCTCTGAGCTACACCTGCTGCCCGGTTTTTTTTTTTAATTCTTTATTTTGAAACCGGGTCTCACTGAGTTGCAGAGGGCCTCACTATTTAGCTGAGGCTGTCTGCGAACCAAGATCCTCGGGTCTCAGCCTTCCACATGCTGGGATTACAAGCACGCGCCACCATGCCCGGCTATTATTTATTAGTATTAATATTTTCTTTTTCTCCTTAAGATCTTTCTTCATAGATCTAAGAGATGATTGTTTTAAGAACTGTACTTAAATTCTTCATTGACCATCAAGAGGCAAAGAATTACTTTAAGATTTTATACAGTAGTTAGCATTTAAAATCAACATTTTCTTTTCTGTTTTTGAAGTGTGTGTTAGTGACGAACAAAACTAAGTAATAACTGCAATGCTCCCCCCACCCCCATGGTACTGGAGGACTGAACCCAGAGACATTCTACCCTTGAGCTACACCTAGCCTACTTTTCAGTTTTACTCCAAAACAGGGTCTCACTAGGTTGATGAATGTTTCATTATTTGCTGAGGCTGTCCTCAAATCTGTGACCCTCCTGTTTCAGCCTGGCTCTGAAAATGCTTTAAAAAATGTGGTCATATTGTTTCTTTTTTTTTTTTTTTTTTTTTTTTTGCGGTATTGAGGATTGAACTCAGGAGCATTCTACCTCTGAGGTACATCCCCAGCCCTATTTTATTCTTTATTTTGAAACAGGGCTCACTAAGTTGTGGAGGGCCTCAAAGTTGTGGAGGCTGGCTGTGAATCTGCAATCCTCCGGTTTCAGCCTCCTAAGTACTGGGATTATAAGCGTGTGCCACCATGCCTGGTTAGTCATATTGCTTCTTATTTTTGCTTTTTCCTGTTCAAGTGTGCATTGTTTCTAAAAGTGAAACTAAATTCAATTTACAAAATTTAGAGGTATGTTGTAGTTTATTCTGTGCAACGAGCTAGACAAGAATTAAACCCATTTCCCTCTATAATAGTGGGCAGAGTTGGCCAAGAGGAATTCGTGAGATTCGAAAGGCAGAAGTCGAATAGTTGCCACAACTTACGAAAAGTTGTCGTGATTAGTGGTGGTGAGAATTAAGATGCAGAAATGCTTCTACATTCTGGTTTACACTTGAAACAAACTGTCTGGAATTACCAACCCTGCCCTGCAGACCAACAACCCCAGACCCATAACCCAGCACTCACAGCTATGCAGAGGCAGCAGCCTCTCACTGACTTGCAGGGCACACTTTTCCTCTCATTCCCATCCTATCAGGGTCACACCAGAGCAGCTGGAGGTGCCCAGCGTCTAGGTGTCTCTGCCAGCTCTAATGTCTATCCATGCCATTATTTCAGGAGAGTTGGTCAATAGTTTTTCTTCCTGAACCTCCAACTCTATCCTTTGGACTCATTTCTTCATCTTTACCCGAGACTGCACAAGGTATAATTTCTAAAATAAATCCTCTATTCCCTGTTTGAATCCTGCCTGACTCATACATCATGGTAACCATGTGTATACTTAAGAGATCAAGAAGGACTGAAACTCCTAGCAGAGCATGAAACATAGGACCAGCCTCTTCTTGATCTGCCTGAAACACTTCCATGTATGTTTTACTCTGTGTAATCTTAGAAATCCATGTGGCTTTGCTTATAATTTATTCATCAAAACAATAAATCCGATGTCTGCAAGTATAAAGTATATCTTTGGTACTTACTCAGTACCAATTCTGTACCCTCTTTCTATGATCTTATCCTAACCTTAGAGAAACTAATTCCATAAATATTCAATATAATACAAAATATTTATTCAATAGCTAATATGTGAGGTGCTGAGATATACAAATGCATTTAAAAAAGGTCTCTCCTCTGAGGATGTTCATTCTGGCTGGGAAAATAGATTTGTAGATTATTCTGCACATTGTGACAAATGCTACCAGATATATGTGTTAGGATGTTAGGTGAATAAAAGAAGAGACTAACTCTGCTTGGGCAGGAGGACAGAGGGGAGAGGCTTCGCAGAACAGGTTATGTTTCAAGGACCAATTGCAACCCCCCAGGTGGCCCTGGGGAAGAGGAGTAATTCTGGTGAAAAGGCCTGCAGGTCTAAGAAAGGAAGATATTGCAAGAGACAGTTTTCAACCACTGCTTTTCTACCTTAGCTTAGACATCAACTTAAACCAAGGTAGATGTTTCCTCTTATTCCCTTTCTCAAGACTAGCACTACATCCATGTGATAGAAAGAGCTAGAGTAATTTTGGAGGGTGAGGCGGTGGTGCATACCAACACAAGAGAGGTGGAGGACAACCAACAAGAGAAACTCGGGACCACAGGGGAAGTAAATATAGTATATCCTGCAACACAAGGTTTAATAGGCAGACCAAGAACTGTGATAGGAAAATGTTTATTGTTAAGGACTGGATAGTGAATCATTATGAAGTATTTAGGATCACTTTTACCTCTATGATAAAGTTGCAGTTTGGCATACATGTCTTGCCTTTTGGGCTATATCAGACACATATGAGTTAATTAGAATAGTAATTTGTATACTATTCTGTCCTTGCAAAGGTAGAATGATTAATATGTTTGAAATAGGAAACTGTATCTCCTTTTACTCAGTGGTGGCTATCAAAGACTGAAGGAAGCCAGGAGTGGTGATGTGTGCTTGTAATCCCAGTACCTGGGAGGCTGTGACACAAGAATTCCATTTCGTGGACAGCCTCGGCTATTTAGTGAGGCTCTTTGCAACAAAGCGAGACCCTGTTTTAAAATCAAGAATAAAAAATAGGGCCGAAGGTGTAGCTTGGAGGTAGAATGCGGTACTGGGGTTCCATCCCCAGTACCGCAAACACACACACACACACACAACACCCAAAAAAAGACTGTGAAGGAGAAGGTTGGCCAAGTCATCATTTATTCACACCAAGTCAGCTTTTTTCAACAGTCCTTTTTAAGTCCCTGTCCTCAAAAAGCTTACCTAGCAGTTAGAAAGCGTCCCATCGCTGTACGCAGAAGCCTCTCTCTGCTCAGCTCAGGCACCTCTCCAGGTGTGCCAACAGCCTGTGTTCTCACGCTGCACAGCTATACGGTCCCTTCTACTCGTTCCTAGCAGGGGACCACTGCGAGACGATGGCACAGCCAGGCTGGCAGCCACCGAAGCTGTGAACAGTTGCTTCGTTGGGACTACTGTCCCAACAGCACCCAAAGAAGCTATACACTTCTTCATGAAATAAAATAGACTTTGAAAGGCTAGAACCAAAAGACTTTCTATTTCCTCCATGGATGGGGGAAGCCCCGTCTTAGTTTTTCATCTTTAACGTTGGGCCTGGCTGAGATAGATACTGCAGCTATGCTGGGGCTCAGGGAAAAAGAGTACTTACTGTAAGCTGAATGGCTAACCCTGCCAATAAGAGAGGAGAAAACAGAGGACAGAGCTCTAGATTGTGGAATTGGCATCCTTACTCTTACTCATGTTGTAGTAGTTCAATAAATCTCATTAAGCAATAAGAAAAAGTAGCTGATTAATAAGCACAGAGGGATCCTGATTTAGATTGTTTGACTTATTAGAATATTTTCTTCATTATTAGCTTATATTAACTACATGTGTTTCTCCTCAACTTGGATGCTGTCCTTTATGGAGAGAGGCCTGTTATTGTTACTGTTAGTTTCTGACATTCAGAAGTATCATTCTGGACAAGTTGCAACACCTACATTCAGAGAAGGATATAAAAAGAAATTCTCCTCTTCTGTTCACTTCAAGTCCACATAGGTTTTATTAACTGCAGAGGGCCTAAGTAGCTGAGGCTGGCTGGGAACCTGCGATCATTCTGTCTCAGCCTCCCAAGTACTGGGATTATAGGTATATACTACCACATCCAGGTCAGGTCTATTAAAAAAAAATCCTCTGCCCCCAAGACTCCACAGCTTCCCTGTGTGACTGGCTGAAGAACGCCCTCTTTAGAAGACACTGTTCCACAAAAGGGGATGGCTTCAGCTGAAGAACTACAAAACAAAGTGATATTCTAACAGAAGATACATGCAGTACATAAGGTTGAGACTGAGTGTGGATTTTGAGTCATACAACCTAGTTTGAGTCTTAGCTCTTTCCTTTTTACCTGGGTATCTGAGGAGATTATTAACCTTTCAAAGCCACTGCTTTTTTTTATCTATAAGATGAGGATAATAATGCTTATAACCCACAAGGCTCTTATAGGAAGGGACAAAAAGTGTAAGTGCTTGCTTACCCATAGTAACTGGTACAGTGCTCAATAAATGTAAATTGTGACAATACACAGTACTGGAGGCTCATTTCTTTCTCCAGTCTAATAGCCTATGTGTACACTCGGAGGAGTTACAGTCTGGAAGAGGAAGATGAAGCTGGGTATCTTTGGTTTAGAATAATACCACTTCCCGCTAATCCTTTTCATTTACATGATTCAAAGGAAGGTCAATACTGTGTCTTTCAACTGCCTTCTTTCTGCTCCTTCAATCAGGAATTAGCTGCAGGGGTACCATTTGGCTATCTGCCTCCCTTCCCTCCAGTTCTTGTGCCTCAAGAGTACTCAGAAAAAGGTGAAGGGATAAGATATACATAGTAGCTTCTTATACCAGGAGGAAGTAACTATGAATGATTGATGCTGCTTCCTGGTTTATAAAACAATCCATTATATTGATTTGCTTTTCTTCTGCTCCTTTTAATCTCTAAAATTTGAAAGTGAATTTGGTATTTGGCTTTCAGCTCTACAAGTTGAGTGTCTTTCTGCATCACAAAGCAGTTATGGAAAGAGAACTGTAAGCTTTGTTCACCTTTCTTTACTTTTTTTAAATAAATTTTTATTGGTGCATTGCAGTCATACATCTCAAAGGGATAAAAAAAAAAAAACTTGTGTAGGTATACATGCACAATCACCCAATCAGCCTCTACCCAATCTCTACACCCCTCCCCTCCCCCTCCCTCCTACCCATGCTTGGCTTCCTGATTGACTTTGATATGTTTAAGTACATCATGTGCTTTAAAGAGTTTCCCTTATCCTCCCTCTTATCCCCTCAGATGTGTCACCTTCATTGCTCCTCTATAGGGTCCCTTCTTCATCTAGAGTTCCTCCTGTTACCCATTTCTCCCTAATATTTTGCACATGAAGAAAAGCATCTGATTTCTTATTTTTTTGTGGCATTTCACTCTAAATGCCATAATCTTTTTCACCCTATGGCTGGGCAAAATTCCACTGCGTACATATCCCATAGTTTTGAAATCCACTCATTCGTTGAAGGACATGTACAGGAATCCTAGACAACACATGTTTTCAGTAAGTGGGAATAAGTGTGGTGATCTTTCTGATTCAGCCTCCCAAGTATTGGGATTACTTGGTGTGCACCACCACGCTTGTCTTTTTTTTTTTTTTTTTTTTGGTGGTGGTACTGGGGTTCCTGGAAGCCCTTCTACCTCCGGGCTACACTCCCAGACCTATTTTTTTACATTTTTATTTGGAAACAGGGTCTCCTAAGCCAGTGCGCGCGGCTGGCTTCGAACCTGCGTGATCCTCCTGTCTCTGCCTCCCAAGCGCGGGGATTACAAGCGTGCGCCACCACGCCCGGCGGACACCTATTTTTAAAAATATTTTTATTTGGAAACAGGGTCTCCTAAGCCAGCGCGCGCGGCTGGCTTCGAACTTGCGCGATCCTCCTGTCTCTGCCTCCCAAGCGTGGGGATTACAAGCATGCGCCACCATGCCTGGCTCTGGCTTCTTATTATTTTTTTAAAGAGCAGTTCTAAATTCATAGCAAAACTGAAAGAAAGTAAAGTGATTCCCCATACACCGCATTCCCACATGTGCATGGCCTCCCTCACTGTCAACATGTCCCACCAGAGCGGCACATCTGTGGCAACCGATGAACCTGCACACATCATTATTACCCAGCGTTCATAGCTTAGCGTTCACCCTGCTGTTGTACACTCTGGGTTTGGACAAATGGATAACAGCAAGTATCAACCACTATGCTATCTCAGTTTCTGGCTCTAAGAACTCTTTGTGCTCTGCATAATCATCATTTCTCCCTTCCCTTGACCACTCACTTTCTGTGCTGTCTCTATGGTATTTCTTTTTCCAGGATGTCATCTGGTCAGTCATACAATTATGTGACCTTTCTGGACTGGCTTTTCAGTTAGTAATAGGCATTTAAAGTCCCTCCACGTCTTTTTATGGGTCGACAGCTCCTCTGTTTGTAGCACTAACACCTCATGTTTGTATATCCCAGAGTATTTTTACTGATTCATCTGGTGAAGGTTATCTTGGTTGTTTCCAAGTCTTGGACATTGTGGAAAAGGCTGTTATAAACATATGGATCCAGGTTATTGTGAGGACATGAACTTTCAACTCCTTTGGGAAAATACCAAAAAGCAGGACTATTGGATCATATGGTAAAAGTTTATCAGTTTAGTAAAAAGAAAGCCCATCAAAATGTCTTCTAAGTGGATGCACCACTTTGCATTCCTACAATGGATGAGTGAGAGTTCCTGTTGCTTTTTCCTGGTACCTAGATTTGCCTAATCCTGACGGACTCAACCCCGTTGCCAGTGATAACACTTACTATCTTCTAACTACCAGACTGCTCCTTTTCCAGGATTCCCACTGGAGTATCCAAAGGGCCTGGACTGGCCCCTGTTTTTCTTAATATATAATCTATTGAGTGAATGAATAAAGCTCACAAAGCTGAATGTACAAAATGGAAATGTTAAGTTTTTAGTTATTTCAGGACGAGTACAGCATTCACCGATCTTCTTGTAATCATTTAGATGTAGCTATATGATCACGATCCTCCATTCTTACAATGCTTCTAATGACACATGCTGATAATTTTCAAAGGTTTTTTTTTGGGGGGGGGATGGTACTAGAGATTAAATTCAGGGGCATTCTACTTTTGAGGTATACCCCAAGCCCTAATTAAAAAATTTTTTTTTTTTAATTCTGAGATAGAGTCCCACCATGTTGAGGAGGCTGGCCTTGAACCTGAGATTCTCCTGTCTCAGCCTCCCAAGTATTTGCTATTTTCATAGCCTTATTTATTTATTATTTTGCGGGTATGGGGATGAAACCCAGGGACATTCAACCTCTGAGTTATACCCCCTGCCCTGTTTTTTTTTTTTTTTAATTCTTTAATTTGAAACAGGGTCTCATTAAGTTTCGGAGTGCCTCACTAAGTAGCTGAGGCTGTCCTCGAACTGTGATCCTCTGGTCTCAGCCTCCCAAATGCTGGTATTACAAGCGTGCGCCACCACGCCCAGCTAAAAAAAAAAGTTTTTTAAACAGTGGCATCTTTTACAAGCAAATCTAGTGCAGCTATGTAGCTGGGTGGTTCTGGTCAAAGTGGCCACAGGGTCTCCTCTGGAGAGCCTCTGTGGCACTTTTACAGACCTATAGGGCTCTGCAAAACCCAGCATGCAAACCACTGGTCAGTTATCTGGGTGTAACAGTAGCTTGTACACCACTTTACAAACTTGATTTAGGAACAGTGTTATACCTTAAATGTACTTGGAGTATAAATTGCCTAAAAGATGGCAATTCTTAGATATGGTGTTCAATCATGGCTTAGTTCTATCCATTTATTTATTTATTTTTTTTGGGTGGTACTGGGGTTCCTGGAAGCCCTTCTACTTCCAGGCTATACTCCCAGACCTTTTTTTTTTTTTTTTTTTTTTTTTGAAACAGGGTCTCTTAAGCCAGCAAGGCTGGCTTAGAACCTGCGCGATCCTCCTGTCTCCACCTCCCAAGCGCGGGGATTACAAGCGTGTGCCACCACACCCGGCCGTTCTATCCATTTTTAAAGTTTAGATTTTCACATACTGAGCTTTCTTAAATCAGATACCTAGGAAAGCCTTAAAAGAAGTTCCACTGTGGCCAGTCTTAGGAAAATGGTCACTGTCTCTCCCTTTTGTGCACTCTTCAGCCAACAGATGTCACTAAGATACCAGTACCCACAGGCAGAGGGAAGATAAGAGTAGACAAATGGAAACTGAACATAAAAACATCCACTTCTTACAGCTGAGAAGTAGGTTTCCAAAGTAATAACATTTATTACACTGCATGCAACATTTTAACCAAAAATTTAAGAAAGAAATTTCTTTTATTAAGTTGCTCAGGCTGAAGGGATCAGAGCACTAAGTTTTGAAATACATGTTCTTGAAGCAATTTAAAACTCATTAGAAATAATAGGCTTGGGCTAGTAGAAAATGTGGTAAAATTTAATCCTCATCCAAATGTTACCTGGGCTGTACAAACAGGAAATTGTTTTGTGCTACTGTGGCTAACCTCATTGCTGACCCTGAGCTGTAACAGCAAGAACAGCTGAGAGCTGAAGCAAAATTAAAAACTTACATCAAAGTATATCATGACAGAATATAGATAAATAAAACAGCATATCAAAAGTATTATTTTTCTGCCAGTCTCACAGAGCAGTGAGGTGGAGGCATTCCACCAAACAGATAACAAATCAGGAACACTTAGGCAATGGGCCCTCCCCCCGCGCCACCCTAATCGGTGATCAGCCAGAGCTGCAGGAGAGGGGCAGAGAGGAAACCAGGGAGAACGGGGACAGAACAGAGCACACAATGTTCTGGCCTGTTTCCTCCACGGGCTTACCTTCCCTTCACCTTGGTTTACCAAAGACATAAATATGCTGGCTCTCCTGCGTCCTCCCAGTCACTCTTCCCCTCATCTTCCAGACTCCCGGATGGCAACCACATGATCTCCTCCCTCCAGTGAGCACGTGAGACTCTCCAGAGGTAAAAGCACAGTTATGAAACATCACAGAAGAAGGGAGAGACAAGTCAGCATGGCTGATGGGAGCCAGCATGGGAATCAGCAGAGGAAGAGAGAAATTTTTCCATTACGCCATGGAAAGTGCATATGTCAAAGTCACTGGTGACACGGTTGAAAGACATTCCACTGAACCTTTGATTTCCCCCAGTTTCTGAATAAAAATCACCAAACTTTAAAAAAAAAACAGTGCTTCATCACAAACACCAAGGTACAATCTTCCTATGGCAACTCCTAAGAGGCAATAAGGAATATAGAAAGATTATTGTCTAATGTTACCCTTAGAAGGAAAATCCAATCCAACTACTTGCTGGCAATGCAATATTTGAAAAACTCTTAACCTCTACTGAGCTTCAGTTTTAATTTCATGCTAGTTACGGTACTCAGAGTATTGTATAAGGATACAAGGATTTCTTACACATTTTCTGACTGATTCCTTATGACCATCTTATGAGGTTTATTTTCCCTATTATTTAAGCAAGAGAAGTTAAGCAACATGACTAAGGTCATATAACTAGTGAGTAGCAGATAATACCACCTACCTTGAGGATTCAACGGGGTAATGTATGATAAATGATCTAATATAGGAGCAGGTACATAGCAGCTGATTAAAAAATAGAAGCTATCAATGCTATTAGTCTAAATTGAACAGCAGAGCCTTACTCTATTCTCCTAGTCTTTCTTCAGGGTAAGAAAACTTACCTTACTGGCTTTTCTTCTCAAAAATGCTTTACAAGTTTTTTTTCTTTTTTTATTCTCCACTTTGATTCTTTTCTCCCTTTCCTTCCTCTCTTCTCTTCTTCCTCTTCCACTATAATCCTCACATAGTTATCTTTCTTAATTTTTGCCATCTGTGTTAGACAACCTCATAAAGACCAGAAAGCTTCTGAAGCCCATAGATTTGACATTGTTTTAGGAGACTCCTTATAGGGTCACTTGCTGAACATACATTCTATCTAGAGAGCCAATGGTACTGCAAGGGAATGAGGTCACCCTCTTATTAATGCCATTGCAATAGTGAATAAGCCCCAAAGGATGAACATTTAAATAACAGAAATGATCCAGGAAAAGGATCAGGAAACATATAACTTTGACTGGTAAAAGGAATCTAACATTCATGTAACTAAAGCTCTATTGATTACTAAGTATTGTTATATATGAACTGTTTCCTATTTGGAATTATTATTTCCTTAAAAAAGAAAAAAAAAGGGACTTGAAACTCCATATATTTTAGGCAGAAAAAAAAAGAAGCAAGGCAGTAGGGTCCAAGCAGGAGGCGTTCCTGCATAATAACGTCAGGGATTATAGGTCCTGTATTAGTATAGGCCAGTGAAGCACTGTCCAGAGAAGACTGGCTTTGTGACGGGAGAGAATGGCTCTGGACTAATGAGAGGCACATTCAGTGAGATCCTATTCCCTGTGACCCCGCTGCCTTTTATTCAGAGTAGCTCAATTAACCCCTCTAATCTTAAGTAGGCAGGTACAGACCAGTAGGTATTTATTATTCCCAATTTTATGCTTATGCACTAGGTAGAGGGGTATAGTGTCTTAACTGAAAGTTGTGGAATTAACAGGCACTGGTATTTGGATTGGCACAAAGATCTTTCTTTTTCCTTTTCTTTCTTTTTTTCCCTTTTTTTTGTGGTGCTGGGGACTGAACCCAGAGGAATTCTATTTTGAGGTTACACCACCAGCCCCACTTAAAAAAATATTTTTTGTTGTTGTTTTGAAATAGAGTCTTACTAGCTTGCTGAGTACTGTTATGTTGCTGAGGCTGTCCTTGAACCTATGATCTTTCTGTCTCAACCTCCCAAGTACTGGGATTGCAGGTGTGTGCCACCACACCTGGCTGGAACTCAGATCTTTTAATCTCCCCAAGTTCTGCTTTTTAAAAAATATATCACGTTGGTTTTGGAATGACATTGAAAGGAATGAGGCGTCCAATGCAAGTAATGCAAACCGTGCCTTTTTTTTTTTTTGGCACTAGGGATTGGACCAAGTGACATTCTACCTCCAAGCTATACCCCCACCTCTATTTTATATTTTGAACCAGTGTCTCCTTGGTTGATAAGTCTCACTAGTTGCTGAGGCAGTCCCTGAACCTGCGATCCTCCTGTCTCAGCCTCCCAAGTATTGGGGTAATAAGTGTATGCCACTAAGCCTGGCTGGCACACTGTATTTAGACTAAATAAGAAGAGAGTCACTTTTGCTTCTAGGAGGCAAAATGTTTCTTATATGTTTTTAATGTATCTATTTACTTTCTTTTTTGGGGGGGCAGTACTGGGTTTTGAACCCAGGGGCATTCTACCTCTGACCTAGACCCCCAGCCCTATTTTTTATTCTTTATTTTGATATAGCGTCTCACTAAGTTGTGGAGGCCTCACTTGTAGCTGAGGCTGGCTATGAAACTGTGATCTTCCTGTCTCAGCCTCCTGAGTACTGGGATTACAAGCGTTCACTATCATGTCCAGATTAATGTTTCTCTTTTCAAAGAGATACAAAGTTGTGGGAATGTAGTTACTAATAAAAATGAGACTGTAAATTTGCTATTTCAAATAGGTGGTTTCTATAGTTTTTAAACATAGTCAAGCTCCACAAATCAAATGTGCAATTAAAACTAAGCATTTTTAAACAAAGGTCTATCATTTATACAGCTCAAAGCAGCAGGATGTTTCCAATAAAGTAAAAAAAAATTTTGTGGTACTGGGGATAGAACCCAGGGGCAATCTAACTCCAAGCTACACTGCCCTACATATACATATACATATACATATACATATACATATACATATACATATACATATACATATACATACACACACACACACACACACACACACACACACACACACACATATTTTTTTGCAGGTCTGGGGATAGAACCTAGGGGCATTCCACCTCTGAGCTATACCCCCTGCCCTATTTTTTATTCTTTTTTTTTTTTTGGCGGCACTGGGGGTGGAACCCAGAGGCTTTCTACCTCTGGGCTACACTCCTAGACCTATTTTATATTTTATATGGAAACGGGGTCTAAGTTGCTGAGAGTCTCACTAAGTAGCTGAGACTGGCTTGGAACCTGTGCGATCGTCCTGTCTCAGCCTCCTAAGCACAGGGATTACAAGCGTGCGCCACCACGCCTGGTTCATTCGTTCTTTCTTTTTTTCTTTCTTTCTTTCTTTTTTTTTTTTGTGGTATTGGGGTTCCTGGAAGCCCTTTTACCTCCAGGCTACACTCCCAGACCTATTTTTACATTTTTTTAATTTGGAAACAAGGTCTCCTAAACCAGCGCGCGCGGCTGGCTTCGAACCTGCGCGATCCTCCTGTCTCTGCCTCCCAAGCACGGGGATTACAAGCGTGCGCCACCACGCCCGGTTTATTCTTTATTTTGAAACAGGGTCTCACTGAGTTGTAGAGGGCCTTACTAAGTAGCTGAGGCAGTCCGCAAACTGCAATCCTCCGGTCTCAGCTTCCCGAATGCTAGGATTACAAATGTGCACCACCATGCCCGGTAAGTAAAAACAAATTTAAAAAATATTCTTTGGGGGTATTTTTAAATGACAGGCATTTACTTTTTTAAAAAGTACTACGTTTTGAACAGTTGATCCTACATGCACATATACATACATAATTAAAGAAGCTTTACAAAATTTTGTAAAATTTGTTTCTGGGAATTCAAAAGAAATGAGAATCAGGCAATTTTTGAGGTTAAACATACTTCAGAATCAGCTATTTAGAAAAGACAAGACAGGCAAAATGGAGAGGACAAGAAGAAAAGGATGAAAGAAAACTTCTGTTGGGTAGAAGTGCACTGAAGAGCTCCACTTACAATTAGCATCAGTCAGAGTGCACCAGATTGGATAGCAGAGAATTTTCATCCATCCCATTTCCATCCTTGTACATAGAAGTCTCAAAGAACAGAGAATTTCATTGACGAGATTGTCAGAATTGGCAAAGTATTAGGGTTTACGGTAGACCTTAGGCTCAAACTGTTAACCAAATTCTAAAAATTTTATACTGTGATTGAATATGACAATCTTTTTTTTTTCTTTCGGTACTGGGGATGGAACCCAGGGGACTGTACCTCTGACCTACACCCCCAGCCTTATTTTTTAGTAGTTTATTTTTGAAACAGGGTCTCACTGAGTTGCAAAGAGCCTCGCTAAGTAGCTGAGGCTGTTTGTGAACCACGATCCTCCTGTCTCCACCTCCCGAGTGCTGGGATTACAAGTGTGTGCCACCACGCCCGGCTGAATAGGACAACTTTTACTTCAGAACTTTGCTTCTAAGAGTGTGGTACCCCAAATTTCCCTGTAAGAAAACATTTATTGCTCTTTATAAGGATTTCTCCTCCAAATTCTGAGACATACTGGTCTAAGCATTCCTGGACTCAAGATTTTTAAATCCCTGATGTAAGTTTGAGCAATTTTAAGTATGCTATAACTTTTTAATATTCTATCTAGCATACTCTTCT
Organism: Muscardinus avellanarius; assembly: GCF_963383645.1. Classification (NCBI taxonomy): domain Eukaryota; kingdom Metazoa; phylum Chordata; class Mammalia; order Rodentia; family Gliridae; genus Muscardinus; species Muscardinus avellanarius. Next base: position 22,850,053 of record NC_137793.1, on the reverse strand, counting down.
TACTTACTGACACTGCAGTTTTATCTAAAAGAAATTCACTGAGCTGGCCAGGCATGCCACTTACTTCTTCTGATGCCAATATGATAGCTCTCTGGCTTTCTGCACTATTACCCACTTCACAAATTCATACAGATATGAAGGTTTGAAAGAACAAAATAACTAACATCTTTCTTTCCTCCAAAGAGATAAAGTTATATTGCAGAGACAAATAAGGAAAAGGACACTCACCATAAGTGCAAATCATTTTACTAGCTTCTCTGAAGAGAAGAATTCCATTAGGAGACGATACATCAAAATTCAGACGCTGGGACCTAAGAAATACAGACAGCAAAAAATTAAACTATACGTGCAGGTAAAACAAAACCAAATATAGGTATAAAATGTCCAGCATTTTCATCTATTACAAGCAGCATCCCTTAACATCCCACTGCAATCAACAATTGTTGCTAAATTAGTATACATATATACTAATTTTCTCACTATAAAAATACTAGGACAATTAGGAGTTATTTTTCCTTATTCGCTAATTCAAAGAGCTTATTTCTTACCAATCACCATGATAATGTGACAGGATGTCACCTTCTTCCTTATCCTTTCTCCTTCCATGCAAAGTGATTGGCAGATATATATATATATGTTTATAAAGCTACTTTTATAGTTCTACATTAGACATCTCTATATGTCTAATTCACATTTTTAAAACAAATTCTAAAGTGACAGGAAATGTAGGCACCTTTAATATTGTACAAATGCATAATAATTTCATACTTGAAGCATATTTCAAACACATACACACTATATATGTGCATATATATACATATATGCATATATATGCATATACATATATATATTGCAGTTCCCACTGCATACAGCTTAAGCAAAGAAAAACAAATGCCAGAAGTTCTGTAAGGACAATTTTACTTAGCTGTTTTTTTTTTTTTTTTTTTTTTTTTGGTGGTACTGGGGGTGGAACCCAGAGGTTTTCTAACTCCGGGCTACACTCCCAGACCTATTTTATACTTTATTTGGAAGCAGGGTCTCACTAAGTTGCTGAGAGCCTCACTAAGTAACTGAGGCTGGCTTCGAACCTGTGCGATCCCCCTGTCTCAGGTTCCCAAGCGTGGGGATTACAAGCATGCGCCACCACACCCAGCTACTTAGCTGGTTTCTGAAGGCAAGGGAACGGGCAAAGGACTGACAAGCCACCCTGACAGACATCTACTTTTTTTTAAAAAAATACTTATTTTGTTACATTGTAGTCTCACATCATCCTGTAGTTTAGAGTGAAATTGACAAACATGCACACAGCACTTGCTGCTTTAAACATTTTCTTGGGTTTGGGTGGCTCATATGCCCTGTTGCTATTCTTTTAAGATAAAATGGTATGTTTAAAAAATAATTAGCAGCCGGGCGTGGTGGCGCACACTTGTAATCCCCGAGCTTGGGAGGCAGAGACAGGAGGATCGCGCTGGTTTGGAGCCAGCCTCCCTGGCTTAAGAGACCCTGTTTCTGGGAGTGTAGCCCAGAGGTTGAAGGGCTTCCAGGAACCCCAGTACCACCAAGAAAAAAAAAAAAAAAAAAAAAAAAAAGCAAAAATACTCCAAACCCAACCCAAAATCAAATAAAACCCCAAAAGGAAAGGCACTGTGAATGTTCTGTTTTCCAGGAATAGAATGAACTACTGTTTTCCCCTGGGTTTCCAAAATACTTTATGTACAATGATAATATCTTTCTTAGAAATATTATGAATATTTATAATTATATTGATAATGAATAACTATATGCAAACAGCCATGCAGTCCCTGATTGATGAAAATAACTGCATATATATAATCTGTATTAGATTCTAAAGAAATATAGATAACATATTTTCCAAGATAATTGGTGTTCACCAGGTAATTTTGAGAACATTTGTGCTAGATGTGAATTATCTACCCATGGAAGACATAAACTGCTTCATAATATACAGTGAAATGATTTTTTCCTTTAGTATTATTATATCACTAATATATAATATTGATTACCTGACTCAAAAAACTGACATTCAATGAAAAATAACATACTTCTAATATAAAATACAAAGCCAATCTTCCTTTTATATTAATGTATCCAAGAGAATGGCTTAAAAAGAACTAATAGCTTTCAAAGGAATAATACATTTCTTTATTTGCTAGGTCTTTTTCTATCTCTTGTTTTCGAGTAAAAATTTCAAATTATTGCTATGAACAATTCATCAACAGAGATAAAATTAGAGCTGCAACCCATACTCCTTCCCTGTCTAGGCATCTCCCTTCCAACATGCTGCTTATAAAGAGGCACTGATGAAACAAGATGGCTAACTGACAGGTAATTTGGTGCTAAGCAATATCCACAATGACATATTTTAAAGAGGTAAACACAATTAGCTAGTCACAGTTTTTCTCTATGTCCTTGCTAATAGTTATATGTAGTGTTTGAATCTTTGCTGATCTATACAAATTATAAGGGCAACTAGGAAATTTCTGAGAAGCATTGCTTTCAATGAAAACTGCGAGTACGTAAACCACATGCAAATACATGCATTCTGGCATGGAGGAAGCAGCATAACTCAGCAGTCAAAGCAGGGACGATCCCGGGACTCCTGCCAACCACCACGTGTCCATGAGTGGCTCTGAGTCTGGCTCCTTATGTGTAACATGAAGCATCTCACTCCGAGACCACCAGACTTGTGTCCTGCTTTAGCATCTATAGAACTGAAGTTAAGCAATGAAACAGCTACAATAGCTGTGCTTCCCTCCATCTTGTGATTTTTAGTGTTTTAAATAATGGTGGCTGATCACACTTCCCAAAGTCTCCATATATACCTAACTATACCGCTTTCTCTCTCTTAACCTCAGACATCTAAGTACATCAAACCCCCAACCCCCCCCCTTCATCTCTCCTCTTTTTTTAACCTGTCTCCAATGCTGTTGTTTTCCCGAGCACCTTCAGGTTTTGTTTCTGGGCTCTTGCTGAGCTTTGAACAGCATGGAGGCAGGGTGGACCTGCGGTGCTGGCCCCAGCGGCAGGCTGCTTCTCTACTTCCTGTTTTACTGCTCACCTGTTTTGCATCAGTTCTGCCATGAGTTTCAAAACGGGAGTTGTACATGCTGGCTCTCTGTACCACTGTTCAATAGCCTTCTGAAGAATTGGAAGATATGTTGGGTACCTTTTATAAAGTCTGTTAAGGAACTTAAGGGTAAAAAAAATACCGTACCTGAGGAATAATACCACTAAAAAGTTAAAAAAAAGTTCTATGTTTAATACACAATAGTAATTTTAGAAATTACTTTTTTTTTTTTTTTGCAGGCCTGGGGATGGAACCCAGAGGTATTTTACCTCCGAGCTACACCCCCTGCCCTATTTTTTATTCTTTATTTTGAAACAGGGTCTCACTGAGTTGCGGAGGGCCTCACTAAGTAGCTGAGGCTGCCCGCGAACCGCGATCCTCAGGTCTCAGCCTCCTGAAGGCTGCTTAGTCCCACCATAGCTTCAAGAAACATCTGGTGGATGGGCGTGGTGGTGCATGCATGTATTCCCAGTGCTTGGGAGCCTGAGACAGGAGGATGATGCAGATTTGAAGCCAGCCTCAGCTTTAGTGAGGCTCTCAGCAACTTAGTGATAGCCTGTTTCCAAATAAAATATAAAATAGGTCTGGGAGTATAGCCCAGAGGCAGAAAGCCTCTGGGTTTCATTTCCAGTAAACAACCACCCCCCCCGCCCCCACAACCCATCTGGCGTATTGCTTGAAGCAAAGCTCTGGGCAACTATTAATCTACTCAAGGTCAGTGCTATTGCAAGGTAGTCCCATGTACACACAAGAGGAAATCCTCAAACATTCTCATCAGTATCAAGGAGCACATGCCTTCTGATAAGCCTATGTGCCAGGGACCATTAGACCCTGAAAACGCTGACTCAGTTCCACTGCCCTTTTATTTTTATTTTTTTGTGGTACTGGGGGTAGAACCCAGGAGCTTTCTACCTCCGGGCTATACTCCCAGACCTATTTTTATACTTTATTTGGAAACAGGGTCTCACTAAATTGCTGAGAGCCTCACTGTAGCTGAAGCTGGCTTCAAACCTGTGCGATCCTCCTGTCTCAGCCTCCCAAGCGCTGGGATTACAAGCGTGCGCTACCACGCCTGGCTCTCACTGTCCCCTTAGCCTACAACTGGCCTCCTCCTTGCTAATAGGCAAACAAATACAGATTAAGGTCCAAAGCTACAGCAGAAAAACTTTTGAGCGTACCAGTGCCTTGCCTTTCTTTTTCTTTTCCCAACTCCCCAGTCTCTCTTTGTGCTGTTTTCCAATGTACTTGCCTCTGTTTCAGGGGAAAATGCTGGAATGAATCACTGAATGATGTTCTTTTTCTATGCGGTATTGGTAGAGAGCTCCAAGATGATTAACTCACAAGTTTCTTCCCTGCTCTTGAAATAAATGTCAAGTACCTCAGCTCTTTAAGATCTGGCCCCTGCCTCCCTCGAGCCTCATCTCTTAGCACTTCTGCTCTTGCTATTTGTAATTCCCTGTAAATCCACTGATGCCAACTTATCTCCATTCCTTTATACACTGCTTCCTTCTAACAACACACTCCTGTCTTCCTATACCTAGCTCAAATTGCACCTCCTCTGGGATGTTTTCTCCATTTTATCAGAAGGTATCAATATCTTCTTCATCTAAGTTCAGTAAACACTCTTGATCACAGCTCTAACAGTGACTCAAGATTGTTTGTATTACTGTCCCATTAGTCAGAAGCTTCTAAACTAATTTGGCTTACTACCTCTTTTCAGAAACAACAACAACAAAACAAACTTTATCTCCCCACCTTCGAACTCTACCTCTTCAAGTGAATACACAGAAAGACGCAACGACAAATTTGCCTCTTTTTATGCATCTATATTTAATTCTAGAACCCCTTGGGGGGGTGGTAGGGTCCACTTTGAGAACTCATGTATTGGACTCTGAACTTCTAAAGGACAGAAACCTGTGCTTCCCTACCATCTTCCTGCTAATTCCCATTTGCCCCTGGAGTTTCAAAACAGGTGTCAATTACTCCAGGAAGCCTTCTGCGATGACACCACATGCAGTCCTGACCCCAATCTGGGTTGGGAGTGATTCCTGGGTTTACCTGTCAGAACACTTGTCTACCTACCTCTCCACTTAAAAGCTTCCTGAAGGCAGAGACCACATACTTTTATATGTATAGGCCTGGCACAGAGTAGATTTCAATAAATATTTGTTGCTATAAATCTGCCTACCTATAAATGAGGTACAACATATTTGATTAGAACTCCCTATTTGATTTTTTTATCTGCACATTTCACTTTGAAGCTTTAGGAAATAATTTAACAATTTACAGTAACTATTAATGTAAATTAATAGTAATTTACAATATTTAATAGTTTTCAATAAAAATAAATCCTCTAAAGCCTTTAGAGTGGCATATCCTTAAAAATTCAAGAGGCAATGTTTGCCCCACTTGAGACACCATGTTAAGGCTGTTATGTTTATACTGAAATAATTCCACACTGTATTCGAGTTTCCAGAGACAGTAGTGAGCAAAACATTAGAAACATCTTTGCCCTCATGGAATTTATATTATAATAAGACAGAAAACAAAATAAATATATAGCATGTTAGAAAGTATTATAAAGAAAAATAAAGCAGGAAATGGAGATAAAATATATGTATATGTGTCGGTTTCAGCTAGATGAAAACAATAAAAATATAAAAATGAACTTTATTGTTTACTTTAGCTATTGTCAGATAACTTACTGTTTTGTGTTTCCCATATTTTTGATAGATGATAGATGCTATGTGCTATGTACTGTAGCAGGGGCCAGGGACTCAGCTAAGAAAGGCATATTTTTTATTCCTGGGAATATGTACTTTATCAGGATGGCAGACACAAAAGGAATGACCAGAACACTAGAATGCTGAAGCCATGCCAGAGGAGCACAGGTGAGAAAATATTCCACCAAGAGCTCTGAGCACAAACCCAGGGACCATTAGTGGGAGAGCATTAGAAAGGCTCATCAGGAAACTGAAAAGATCCAAATATCAGAACCTAAGAACATGAGAGGTGCACACAGGTCCCTTTGCAAAGTACTCTAAAGGCATTAGGATCATCATACTTTTTAGAGTGTAATGCATTCACTATGAGATAAAGCCAGGGATATGAGGGGATGCTTCCTTTTCTGTGTGGAATGAGACTGGTGACAATTGTAATATGCTTCTGACAGAGGTGACTGCCACAGAGAAAATGAGTGATTATTGGAAAACAGAGCAGAGGTCTACTAAGCAGGGGAGGTTAAAAGGGCAGGAGAGTGAGTGCCAGGCTCAAATTACAGGGTGAGAGTCAGAACCCACTTTAGGAGTTTAATTTTCCAGTGGCACTGTGAGGACAAGAAAGAGAACAGGAGCCTCTAGGTAGGAAAGGCATGGATCTAACTGATTTTACCTAGACGTTTCTCAATGAACTCTGAAGGTCCATATCAGATAAATGAGAAATCAAAGGCATTAATATGACATTGTCTTGTTGGGTATCAAGTATAAAAATGTGAAAAGTATCTGATCTGCTTCCTTACAACATCCATCCATCCATCCATCTATCCATCTACTCATCCATCCATCCATCCATCCATCCATCCACCCACCCACCCACCCACCTATCCATTCATCCATCCTTAGTAGTTACCATGTGCTGGACCCCAAGAAAGCAGTAACGAGTAAGAACTAATTCTTTCCCTCTTGGATTTCACTGTAGAGAAAGCATCACAATGTACATGAGGCAACATGTCTGTGTGTTTTCATTAAAAACATCAGAAGATAAAGGATTTGGGGATGTGGTTCCAGAACAGAAACAGCCTGCCAATACAGTTTATCTTACAGACACTCCATGAACATGCAAACTCCCATACCTTTGAAGGCAACTGTGCTGCTGGATGCCTTTTCTCTTTCTTGTCCGGTAGGGGTTGCAAAGGGCCTAAGTAGCTGAGGCTGACCATGAACCTGGACCCTCTGTCTCAGCCTCCCAAATGCATGCGCCACCACACGGTTTAGATTATGAACTTTTAAAGAGCAATAATTCATTATTGTGCTCCTTGTGCCTGGCATAGAACAAATACTCAAAACATGTCTGCTGAAAAGTGTTTTTTTCAGGTTTACTTTCTTCCCTATGTCAATTTGCTCAACATATTGCCAGTTATTTTCTTCTTGAAATACAGTTCTTCTGGGCACAGCGGTAGTTGTCCCAGCTATTTGGGAGGCTAAGGTAGGAGAACTGCTTGAGGACAGGAATTCAAGACCAGCTTAGGCAATGTAACAGGACCCCTTTGAAGGAAGGAAGGAAAGAAGGAAGGAAATAGAATGTAGCTCTGATTTTGTTAGTCAACCAAAACCACTGAAACTCATTCCTATGGAATATGGTTCTACATTCTATAGCTTGATATTAAAGTCTCAGGCAAATGACATTCCCAACCACAAAGTTCCTGGTATCTATAATAAAACATCTCTGCTACTCCTTCCTTAACTTGGTTATTAGGTCAAGTGAAAATCTCTCTTCCTATTTCCACATGGTTCAGTCCTACTTATTTGGTATAATCCAGGGCAATATTCATCACCTTTACAAAGCATTTCCTGATCCCCTATTTAACAATCACTTTCCTATTTGCAATTTTGTTAAGGCATTTGCCACTTTCTATATGTTACTACATGTCATTATGTATCTATCTGACTCTTCTGCACTACAGTCTCATTTGGGGGTAGGACTTGTCTCAGTAATCTGTAAACAAGCTGAGTATGAGCTGGGCGTGGTGGCCTATGCTTGTAATCTTAGCATTTGGGAGGCTGAGACAGGAGGAGGGAGGTTCAAGGCCAGCCTCAGCTACTTAGTGAGGCCCCTTGCAACTCAGTGAGACATTGTTTCAAAATAAAGAATAAAATATGGGGTGTGGCTTGAAGGTTGAATGCCCCTGGGTTCCGTCCCCCATACTGCAAAACAAAACAAAACAAAACAAAACAAAACAAAACAATCCCCAAACCAAACCAAGCTGAGTACATTGGGATAAAGAAGCCCAGTTTGCTGAGGAAGTTGACCCATAGGATTCCTTCATCTCATTGTATTAGGAAAGGGAGTGACAGCAGTGGTATACTGACTTTGCACCAAACACTGTACTAGGACCTTTACATAATCATAGACTCAAAATACTTCTTAGAACTGTGAAATGGCTATTATTAGCTGTATTTTGTGGAAGAGCAAACTGTGATTCTGAGACATTAAGTAATTTACCAGATTTTTAAGTGGTAAAACCAGGACTGGAATCTAAGACTATCTTATTCCAAAGCATATGTTCTACTGCATATCTCATTGTCTTGCCTTTCTTTGTATGTATTTATGCACAGTGATAAATACCACTGATAGCCTGACTGAAAAATAGTGACCTTGTAGATCATATGACAATTAAAAGACTGAGAGAAAGCTGGGCGCAGGGGCACACACCTGTAATCCCAATACTTAGCAGGCTGAGACAAGAGAACTGCAGGTTTGGGACTAGCATGAGCAATTTAGTGAGACCTTGGTTCAAAATAATAGATAAAAAGGGGATGGGGGTGTAGCCTGGAGGTAGAATGTCCCTGGGTTCAATCCTAAGTACCACCATCAAAAAACAAAAACAGTAAGACTGTGAGAAAATAATGTCAATATATATTATTATTTCTTATTATTATTTTGTTTCTGTCTGGATTTTTGATATGTCAGTCTAAGGATAGCTGAAAAAAGTTTAAATAAGGTGACCAAATGCACTGCAAGGTGAGGTGTTTTCTTATTGTTGCATTCTCACTACAGGGCACAGAAGTGTACCAGTGATTCTCCTTTAGTTCTCTAGTTGTGGAAACAATTTGTCAAGATGGTTGCTGTGTAGTTTCAGGCAATTTGGTTTTGGAAGGACAGAGTGATAAGCAATGGAGTTTGTGTAGCAGTTAATGCAGTCAGTGTTTATAGAAATGTTTTTGAATTAAATAGCTAACCACTAAAATAGCATTTTATTAAATAATCGCCATAAATAAAATGCATTTTGACTTTAAGATGACATGTGCTCTTATAGGAATATTTCTTCTGCATTCTAAGGATTGTATAACAAATTAAAGAACATACATTTATGTGGATAAAAAGCAAATACACTTTCCCCAGCAGTAATGTGGGAATCATCACTGACGGTTTGACATATCAATATTTCAGGAAGAATAAATGACTTTCATATCCATATTTTTTATCATATACTTATTCATTTTTGCATTACTGAATACTTTGGAAAGAATCTGTACTTTATCACCTGAAACTGCTTAAAGTATTTGGAAATATTTTAATAAAGCTTTTTGAATTATCAAATAATGTAACTTTTAAACAAATTTTTACTATTATTATAAATATTTGCTCTTCATCCCTTGCCCAAAGGAAAACTATAAATCTTGTCTCAACTGAATGAACACCATTTATCATATTCATTTTGTTGTCAATACAATTATGAAAAGCCTTTGGCCTTTTCCCAAGGAAGCTGATTTGCTACTGAAACTCAATTATTATAAGCAAGGCCAGTACCAAACCACTGCATTTGGCAATCTAACAGAGCTTCCTGCATAACTGACACTCCGCCCTCAGCCCCTGACCCTAATAACTTCAACATCTATGGTCAAATGGAGGAGACAATGGTTTCTAGTTCAAAACAAAACATTAAGTCCCAAGGTTTTCCATTTGCTATTTTCTGCCATCTGCTGGACAAAAGTTTCATTTCAGATAGGTGCCCAAAAGGAGCTAACTAAAGAAATGGAAAACAGATTTTATTTTTTGACACTGATGGGAAAGTTTCTGACATGAATTCTTGGCCAAAATTATTAAAGAGGAAAACACAAAATGTTAATTGTGGGAATTCCTAGGACTATAGCTTGGGTTCAAGAGCACCATCAATTTTAAAGTGCCCAAACCAAATTTTTATAATTCTCCACATAGATGAAAAGTTTTGGCCTTGGGAGTAGCTATTTATGTTTAGAGAAATAAAACTGTAATTCCAATTCATATCTGAAAGAATTGTAAGCCTTTCCATGTTAAAATTTACAGTCTCTGTACATGTCTGTTACATGCTTATATAAAGCATGTACTTGATTATTCAGTGACATGGAAAAATTCTTTATCTAAATCTTTTTGGGCACATAAATCTGAGAAGATTTAACACTAGTCAAATTAACATTTAAAATATTTGATAATGAGACAGGCATAATGGCACATGCTTGCAATCCAAGCAATTAGGAAACAGGAGGATTGCAGGTTCAAAGATAGCCTCGGAAACTTAGACCCTAAACCAACTTAGTGAGACTCTGTTTCAAATATAAAATGATAAAAAGGGTGGGGGGCATAGCTCAGAGGTATTTTATTTTTGTACCTGGGTTCAATCCCCAGTACCTGCAATGAAATAAAATATTTACCAATGCATATAGTTCTCCCTAAAACATGCCCAGACCCCCCATTTTGGGCCACAACTTTGACATAGCAGTTGAAGACCACTTTTAAGAAGTTTCTACTGCAGTTTATGAAGGAAGTCTAAATAAGAAAGGTTTGAATAAAGCAAGTGAGTGAATTTAAAATGTAAATTTGCTTTAAACTAGAATTTTTCTTATATGCTCTTATGATTTTATAAAAGGACTGAAGCCATCATTATTTATATTTATATGACTTGTGTAAATTATCGCTTCCTGTTAGGATCAAAGATGATTCTTATAGCACCACTGAACATATTAATGCTATTTATGGCTACTGAATTTGTTCCAAACATTATACAAAATATATTACCTACATTAATAGTCACAAAAAATGATGACGCTGGATTATCTCCTTTCCTAGATAATGAAACCAAATCTCAGAAAGAAATGGCTTGCCAAGACTTACACGGTGAATGAGGAGCTGGGATTTCAAGACTCTTCTGCCTGACACTCAGGTCCACGCTCTTTTTACTCACACAAGATGAAAGATTTCTGAGGGAGATTTTCCCCACTGTCTTGACAATAATAAATTCAAATTTTATATCAAGTGTCAAATTTATTTTCCCCTTTGTGTCTATTGATATTTTCCTTATGATGTAAAACTGTGGCATGATGAATTAAGCTTCCAAGAGATAAAGTGTCCTTCTCAGCCCTGCTGGCTGAGATGGAGTAGAGATTCAAATCTCCTGGAAAGTGACAAGTGGTAGGATTCACTGATCCCAGGTCAAGATGTGAGCCAGATTAGCCCTGCAACCCCAACATAAGCAATCATTTGGGGGAAGTGATTTTTAAGTTGTCAATATTTAATGGCACCAAAAAAGTGATCTGAGCTTGGTCTCTGAATGCTGTGCTCAGTTAGCTGCACTGCTGCCACTGTGCTGTAATTTTTAGCTGATTACACATTAGTTCATTTAGCTTTGTTTCCTCTTCCCTACTGTGCCATACTATTAAACGAAAGCGAGGGGCCTGGCATCCCTCTGTGCACAGAGCTGGTATTGTCACAGTGTAATAAGGATACATCCAGTCAAACAGCATGGTGTAGCTGGTCTTTGTGTTCAGTGCAAAGGCAATCCCTCGAAGATCTCTTGCCAGCCCGATCAACATACGCTGTCAGTGGGAAAGAGACACAGTAATTGATTTTCACGTTAGTGCAGAGCAGATGGAGTAATAATCAGGCAATAATGACCACATATCTGATTTTGATTCATTAGCTAAAATGTCTCGTTCAGATCCTTTTCTGTAGAAAACCATAGACTCTTTAAACAAACAGACCATCAATCTGCTGACCAACTCCACTTTGCTTCTTATAAACTGAGCTAAATCACAATTTGAGCAGCTTAGGGACATTTAGATTTTCAACATAATTTGTTTCTAAATGTTGCCAAATTGGGAGGGGAGAAGGACTGATAATTTTTATAAAACAGATATGCATACTGTTTAATAACAGTAAATCTTAGCATTGGCTTACATAAAATCAGTCTCACCCCACAATGTAGAGTCTATCCTGGAAACACAATGACATTTTAAGATTCTTAATGAATAGCCTTAAAAACTTAGAACAACAGCAACAACAACAATAACAACAACTAAAAACTGGCTAGGTGACTACTGGTATTATGATAAACCCAGAATAGCAACTGTATTTTTTAAGCAAGAAAAAGAAGTAAGAAAAAGAGATCTATATTCAATGTCATAAGACTTGAATTTGAATCCCAGCTTTATTTAACTCTTAATGGCAAGGTAATGTACCTGAATCCATCTTCTCATCTATAAAAGGGGATGGTAATGCCACTTTCACAGACGCAATGCAAGGAACAGATGAATATGCAAAAATCCCTAGCCAGAGCCTGATATGTAGTTAAGTGGTCTATAAGTATTTAGCTTTATGGGGGGGGGGATAAAAAAGGGAGAAAGACAGACAGACAGACAGACCCTGGATTTGAATAAAAGAGATCTGACTTCTATTCTGGACTCTTAATTAATCTGTCTTTAGGATGATGCTTGGGAAGAGAAAAAGAAAACCCATGAACAGATGCTAGAATGTCAGAACAAAAAGCACAAATAAACATAATTGCAGAACAAGGGGTGGAATCGCTGAGATATGTAATTGTGATTTCCAAAGATACTGTTTCAGTAGAGTCTGCCTGAAAATGGTCCCTACAATTTTTTTTTTTTTAAATCAGATTTTCTCTTTCTTCACAGTTTAGTAATAAATGAAAACCACTTTAGAAAAGAGGTTTAAATTATCATTGAGGATCCAGGCATGTTGGCACATGCCTGTAATCCCAGTACTTGGGAGGCTGAGACTTGAGGACTACAGGTGTGAGGCCAGCCTGGGCAATTTAGTGAGATCCTATTTCAAAATAAAAAGCAAAAAGGGTTGGGGGTGCATCTCAGAGATAGAAAGCTCCTGGGTGCAATTCTCAGTACTACCTCCTCCCCAAAAAAGTAATATAAAGGAGGCAGCAACTACTGAGCCTCATGTTAACGATGGAGTAACATTTGAAGCAGCAAATAATAGTTAAACTGTTGAAGTATCTGGAATTTCTCATCCCTCTTACTCTTCCTAAAGGTAACTAAATGTAACTAGATGATATTCATTGGAAGATTTAGTTTCTAGTAACAGTTTATAGAATGACGGTTACCTGAAGTTTGGAATCTGAAAACTTTGAACTTCTGTTTCTTTAAATAAATGGCCAGTTGTGTTGGCACACACTTGAATCCAAGTACTTGAGAGCCTGAGACAGGAGGATGTGGGTTCATGGCCAGCCTCAGCTACTTAGTGAGGCACTCTGCAACTTAGTGAGACTCTGTTTCAGAAAAAAAGAATAAAACATCAGGCTGGGGGTAGAGCTCAGAGTAGAATGCCCCTGGGTTCAATCCCCAGCATCACGATAAATAAATAAATAAATAAATAAATCTTTTTTTTTCATATTCTTGACAGTCCTTGTTTTTCTGCAGTTGGCTGGACTCTGTTGTTATATCATCTGCTATTTTATTTAAACATTTAGTCTAGTATGTAGAGTTTTTTCACTACCTGAAACTGTTCTTTTTCTTAGCTTTCCATATTTCTTATAAGCCTCCAGAACAAAATATATATTCTAAGAAGCCTTCTTTGAACAATTCTATTCTGGCTGTGGTCTGTGAAATCCAATGAACTTTATACTTGGCTTTGTTGTCTGCTGAGGTGACCTTTTTAGTTTTTAGTCTGTTTTTATTATATACACTCACAGGCCATAGCCTTCAAATAATCTTCACCTTCCACATATTGCATCAGATACTTACCATTTTACCCTAAAACTATAATTTTTACTTTCTATGTGCCCAGTAGTTTTTTTGTTTGTTTGTTTTTGTTTTGCAAGTCTGGGAATGGAACTCAGGGGCATTCAACCTCTGAGCTACACCCCCCTGACCTAATTTTTATTCTTTATTTTGAAACAGGGTCTAAGTTGCAGAGGGCCTCACTAAGTAGCTGAGGTTGTCTGTGAACAGTGATCCTCCTGTCTCAGCCTCCCAAATGATGGGATTACAAGTGTGCGCCATCACGCCTGGCTCCTAGCACAGTTTTTAATAAAATATTTTAAACTATCATTATACAAAAGGTTAATTTTTGTTTTCTCACAATTTTTTTTCTTCCTCAAATGGTGCCAAATTAGCAGAAATGCTCAAATTCAAATCCATAGTTTTTCTTAATGGAGTAAAATGTAGCCATAAAATTATATCAAAGTTTTAGAAAATGTTACCACATAGCAGAGGAAGCATATGGTAACTAAATGTAAGTTTTAAACAAAATCAACTGAGCAGGAAAGTTCAGCATTAATATAAATAAGGAATAGATTTTTTTTTTGTATGTTCAAACAATACCTTTTACCTCCAAGCAGCACAGAGTCCTGTAATAATCTACATGGATAAACAACACTGAAAGTACTTTCTTCATAGCAAAAATATATCCAGCTTTGGTCTGAGACAGCAAGAGTATTAACTAGGAGCTCAACTAGGCTCTTAATCTGAGAGAGCTAATGTGACTGAACTTAATAAATAGTACAAAGATCTTTATTTCAAAAGCTGCCTTTCTCCTATAGTTGGTAAACACTAGACTGATCTGAAAAGTGACAGGTGCCTACATTTTTAGTGAGGCTGTTTGTAGAGTGGGGCAGGTTTGATGATCCAATCCTATGGATTCTATTTTGAATAGTTCAAGGAGAAATTGCTGAGTGTTTCAGTCCGCTGCTTGGTGAACAGTTGTCTGTGTGCCAAGTGTGAGACAAATGGCCTGGGAAACGGCTGAAATGCGGCTCCTTCCACCCTGACCCCCAAAACAGGGTTTCTAATGGAAAGTCTGACAGACCCTTTACTGTAGTGGCACTACTGGGGGCAGCTATAATATTATCCTCATAATTCTACCATATAATAACAACAAAGAAAACGAAGGTGAAGGGTCATTGTGCTTTGTCTTTAGAATTAAGATGGCTGTCTTCATCCTTACAGCATACTCTTAATTCTGGAGACACATCTTAATAACCTCTAAATAGTTCCAACAAAAGAGCCGTGTCAGAGGAATGAGCAGGCCCCAAGGTGTTTCAACTGGAGTGTTTTCATCTGCCTTTATTGCTCTATCCCTCTCCAGAATTAAGGCAATAACCTGTGATAAATTATTCAGGAACTGCTACAGGGATCAAAGCAAAATCATTCTGTTAAAGTGCTGTTTGCAACATTTGGCACTTAGTGCGAAAACTTTTAATGTGCGCATGCTGAAAATCAAGGATTTTAAATAATTTAACACTGTGGAGTTTTTACGAAGGGACTAAAGATAGCAGGTTCCTATTTAACTGCTCCTCTTCCTCTGAGAAGTTTTCATTCATTTTCCTTAAAATGGATGACGTCATTGACAAATCAAAAGTGATGCATGAGTCAGGGAAGTATTGGACTATATTTTATTGTGGATAAAATTATAGGGAAAAAAGCCCCATATATTTTGAAATGACACCCCAGAGCCAGGATTTGTCACAGTGCTTTCTTTTTTCCCCTTTACTTTGGAGGGAAAACCCAAGACAAAAATTCAATGCTCTCTTCAATTTTATTATGACTAAGTAAAAAACAAAACTATAAATTTAAGAGTTTTGTAGCATTTTCTCTCCTTACAACCATATTTCAATACAGGTCCTTAATGTTCAAGTTCATCGTGAAATCTGCATTTGAAAAATATCTATAAATAGGGAGTTAGGAAATCCTGGTAAGGGTTGCAAATTAAATGAATTTGGCAGTCCTGAGGCATTTTCATGGAGATATTTTAACAGCATCACCTCCTGTGGATTGGAATACTAAATACTTTATTGAAGAACAAAACAGAACTGTTTTTATCTCTAGTACTTGCAAAATGAAGTACCTGAAAGCACTTTTGCATGTATTATTTATTCATTCTGATAGAAAAATAGCCTTAACCTAATAAATTACATTTAAAAGCATTTAGTGCAAAAGTTTTGTTTATGATAAAGCAACAGATTTAGTTCTTTATCGGTAGCTCAAAGCACCAAGTTTTCTTTATACAAATTAGACAGATGGTGCTTACAGTAGAATTTACTAAAGGTCTGTCACAACAAATGCAGCCAAGCTGCATATTTAATCACTGCAGAATCTTGTCTACCTGCAGCTGCCAACTGCTAATCCAATTTCCCTGATAAATGTGGCAAGAGACACGATCAGCAATAAAGAGCATCTAACTCCATTTTCCTGCAGGGCGTCTTTTGATGAACATTTAGGACGGAAGCTCGGAGTGCACTGTGTGGCCTTGGTTCGTGGCAGCTGCATGCATTCTGGGGCACAGTTCTCAGGTTACTCACTTAATTCTGCCACTATCATTACGTTGCTATTGATCTCAGTAGCTGTTGCCTACACAGCATTACTCTAGATGAAGCTGAATCAGGCAGTTATCATGCATCAAACTTGCTCAAAAGCCTGGAGATTTCCCCTTAATTACTTGTGATTTTATTTGCAAATACCGTTAAAGTGTAATCAAGCAGTCACTTTCCAGGGTCGTTAAGAACTTGCTGGTTTAGGGATATATCACTGGAACTCCATTAAAAATGACTCTAGGAAGATAGTTTCTATCAAACTAGATGGGATCACATCAAAATGGGCTTAGAATATAATGAAATCTTCAAATGAGACAAATGTAATTTTTAGAAAGATGGTGTTTTTCAACTCTTCACTGCTTCTTTTCGATAAAGAGTAGCAATGACTACCTTAAAGCCACAAAGATTTTGTAGGTCAGTAAAAATATCTGGAGGACATCCAAAAAGCACAGTGGAAACTCTGATGAAGAATTTCACAAGACAGGGAACACAAAGACGATCTCTAAGATTCTTTTCATTTAAAAATTTTATGACTATGGTATCCTGATTTACATTTATTTCAAAAACTCCATTTTAAATTAAAAGGCATACATTTGGAAGGAGAATTATACAAATAGAATCAAATATTATCATTTTTTAATCTGGCTTCTTTCTATATATATATCTTCTTTTGGTGAAAAGAAGAGCCAGGCAAAAGGTGGTTAACATTCCAACATAAACATATTTCAAATAATAATAAAATATGACCCAAACATAACCAACAAAGGTGCCTACATTCTCTGGAGTGCATTTGTTAGTCTTTTAAAAATAACAATCAGGGTCAATCTATTTAATACAGCCCTGATACATGATAATTTCAGGAGATAGTATTTCTATTTAGCAGTTTGTGCTTCCCCTCCCCCAGGTTAAAATATGGGCTGTTTTGTCACAAACAGCTTGCTACACTTAAGGATTTTACTAATAAAACATAATGTTGTCTTAGATATTATGACTGTTGCCACAGCTGAACTGACTTGTCAAATCAATCCTAATATGGCTCCCACAGGCACATAAAAACCTTATTTAGCTATCAGTTATCCTAATCACTTTGTTCAGTTTAAGAATGCAATACTTCAAGACCAGCTCCTATTTATACTTATATGCCTAGCCATTTAATAAAGTCTTGATTTATATAAATTCTTGTTTAAAATATTTAGAGATGTAGTGTTTTAGCATGTGTGTATTTGTATATTTTTCCATATGGATATGTTGAAACATAGTGCAGGACAGATGAGGAAATAGAGATGTTTAAAGTGCTACACTCATGAGAAATGAAAGGTAGTTCTATAAAAGGTAGTAGCTGCCACAAGAGACAAATCTGCCATTTTAACCATGAACCAACTATTCAAAACCATTCACAGAGCTCAAAGTCCATCTGTATAAGACTAGAAGAGTAGTTATATGAAAAGTACAACTCAAAGATGCATGTAATCGGGCACACTTAAATTTTATACATGAGGTCTGATGATGAGGCACAAAGCACACAGCTATGCAAAACTCTTTTCTGTATCTAGATATTCTACAAAGAACAAAACAGTCTTCCTTCTGTATAGAAACAAACCCACCTTTACATCTTCTTGCTTAAAGTTGTTGTTGAATATCTGTAATACTGTTTCAAAAGAGACTGTGAGAGGCAGCATGAAATTCTCAAATTCGTCCTCATCTTCGCCTATTAGAGAAACAAAAGGGTCACGGTGGTTTAAACTGCATGCTATTGTACATCAGCCTCGTACTGAGCGCTGTGCTAAGGCTTAGAAACGGTCTAGAGAAGAGGTCAGCCTCATTCACATCCATGACACATTCTGTGCTCTGGATCATTGAATATGCTGGTGTTTTGCCTTCTCTTTTGCACCAAATGAAATAGAAAAATTACTTATCAGCCATTTTTTTTCCTGGCTCTTTATTGGAGTAACAGACTCATGCCCCAGGCATCTCTGCCCTCTAGCTTCTGGGCCCCCCAGAGCTTCCCTGATGCCCGAAGGAAGGCCACGTTCAAAGCCTCAGAGACAAGATCTTTTTTTCTCCTTTTTTTAAGATGCCAAGGCCCTAAAGGGCTCATAGACTCAGGTGCCCAGACAGCTTTAAGTCATTATTCTCTTTTGTTTATGTTCTCTAAAAAATAATTTGTTAAATAGATGAGAGGGAAATTTTTAATCTGCCAAAAAGAATAGGGTCCCTTAGGGGTCATCTAGATTTTAAAAACATTCTTCATGGGTACATGTCCTCTTATACTAAGCTTCCTTTGCAGTGTGTGTGTGTGTGTGTGTGTGTGTGTGTGTGTGTGTGTGTGTGTGTAAGAAGGGAGAGAGAAAAGAAAAATTTACTATTAAATTTTCACTTTTAAGATAGACTAACCTCCTCAATGATTCTGTCAAAAGAGAATCTTCACTTCACATGCAGATATACACAACTGATATTTGTTCTTTTTTTGTTTGTTTGTAGTACTGGGGATGGAACTCAGGGGCATTCTACCTCCAAGCTACACCCCAGACCTATTTTTTATTCTTTACTTTGAAACAGGATCTCAATGAGTTGCAAAGGGCTTAAGTAGCTGAAGTTGTCCACGAACTGTGATCTTCTTGTCTCAGCCTCCCAAATGTTGGGATTATAAGTGTGCACCACCTGATAATTTATACTGTATTCTTTTCAAAAGAGGTTTCTTATAAATGAAATTGGATCCCCTCATTTCATGTCACAAGTCCCACTTTACTGATGAAAAAAACAGGCAGAGAAAGTTAAGTGACATGCTTAAGGTGGCCAACTTACTTGCAAGTAGAATGATAAGGTATCTCTCTCCTGGTATCTATCTACCTTATTAGTTTTACTAGAGTTTTAATACAGGGCATTAGGGAGAAAACAAGCTCTTAGCGAAGAAACCAGTGGTCCTCAAAGATTGGTGCTTAATCTAGCAGCATGAACATCATCTGGGGACATATAGGATGCAAATTTTCAGGCTCTATCCCAGATCTACTAAATCGGAAACTAGGGGTGGGATTCAGTAATTTTGCTTTAACAAGTTTTCCAGGTGATTCAGATACATACAAACATTTGAGAAACACTAAATCATATATCATTTTACACATAAGGAACCAGAGGCTCAGGGGCACAAAACTTGGTGACTCTTTTGACTCTTAACAAGTGACTGATATGGCTGACCCTAATCTTTTATGATTTCTCTTCTACCTCCAACTTCATATACTTTGTTTCAAGGGTTCAAAAGAACTTAGCTTTGTTGAAGAGATTCCAAAAGGCCAATGGGTCTCTCCTAAAGTGCTGTTCTAAACAAGGGTGAAAGTCCTAGAAAGTAAGGCAGACCAAATTATAATCCCTACTCTATCAACTGGCTATGTGACCAGGTTATTCCTCTTAAATACACTCACCCTTCTCTGTCAACTAGTGATATACTGAACTTATATAGAAGTGGTTCTTATTTTTCAAGACCCACAACAAATGATGGCATTCCTAATATCTGAGTTAAGCGTTCTCCAGCCCCTCTGCAAATAATCTCCCTTCTCTCTGAATTTCTATAGCATGTTGTCTCTTATATTTTTGGTGCTGAAACTTGGATTCAGAGCCTTGTGTGTGCGGACACTGAGCTATGCCCTTAGCTCTTGTCTTACTCTTTACTATAATATCACAGTGCCTTAAATTAAAATTATTTATGCATATATCTATTAATACCACCAAACTGTATTATCACCTACATCATACCAATACCATTACTATTAGATCAGGGCTACTGTGGGTATTAAATGAGATAAAATTTGTATGCTGGGGGTGTAGCTCAGTGGTACAGTGTTTGCCTAACATTCATGAACCCTTGGGTTTGGATCCCCATCACTCACATATACATAAATGATAAAATTTAACACACACACACACACACACACACACACACACCTTATTAACTACCAAGATAAACTGATGGTATTTTGGGCTCAATTTCAGGAGAGCTGATGCATCTTTGTGTTTTTCTATAAAAGAGAATGATGTAGTGAGCTGGTCAGCAGGCACAAGTGTAGGATTCTACTATATATTGTTTAACTCTGGATATTTTATTAATGACTCAATCTCACCTATAAAATAAGAATAAAATACCTACCTTTGAGAGTTATTGTAAAGATTAAATGTTATAAAACATGAAAAACAGAAGATGCTCAATAAATAGTACTGGTGGTACTAGAGTATTTTTTTTTGTTTGTTTTTTTTTTGTTGTGCTGGGGATGGAACCCAGAGGTTTTCTACCTTTGGGCTACATTACCAAACCTATTTTGTATTTTATTTGAAAACAGGGTCTCACTAAGTTGCTGAGAGCCTCACTAAGTAGCTGAGGCTGTCTTTGAACCTGCATGATCCTATGTCTCAAGTACTGGGTAGTCCCAGTACTTGTAATCCCAGGACTGCCTCTCAAGTACTGGGATTACAAGCGTGTGCCACCACGCCTGACACTAGTAGAGTATTAACACTAAAAACAGTGCTTTGCATTATTAGGGAAATACTGCATCTGAATAAAAAATAGTTGCTAAGTGAAGGTGAATTTATAAAAGTCATTATTTTCCAGGTGTAGTGACACATGATTGTATTATTAGTGCTTGGAAAGCTGAGACAGGAGGATTGCAGGTTTGTGGCCAGCCTCAGCTACTTAGTGAAATCCTCTGCAACTTAGTGAGATCCTGTTTCTAAATAAAAGAATAAAATAGAGCTGGGGATTTAGCTTGGAGGTAGAATGTCCCTGAAGCTTGGAGGTAGAATAACCCTGAGTACCATATAACACACCCCAGTACCATAAAACATAAAAAATCCTTATTTTCTTAACACCCAATATAAAATAACAATACATAATTGAAGTAAACATTATCAAATCATAAATGGATAAATTATATGTGCATTATATTTTATACCATATAATCTTACTCTACTTTAAATATGATATTATTCATGAGAACAGTGGCAATTATCATGGCAGGTAGATAAGGCTGCTGGTAACAGTGGATGCTTTGAAATCAGGAAATTCATTTAAGTTTAAATCCTGGCTCTGCTACCATTAGCTGTCTGGCAACTAGGCCTTAGTATCCTCATTTGTAATGAAGAAACATGGTATTTACTTTATTAAAGTAGCTGTGAGGATTAAATGACAAAACATATGTAACTCCCCTTTATTGGCATTTCTTAAGTGGATAGCCATTAACTTTTTGTTGTTCTAGGTTTAATATGGATTTAGAAAGGTGACTACGATAATCAAAGTATACCCAGATTGCCAGCCCAGGACCCTTTCTTTGGGAACAAAGCTTTTCCAACAAAGTTTTCTCTTTTCCAAGGTGAAGATGTTTATCTAGAAAAAGGCAAATTCAGAACTTTAATATTTCAACTCCCTCACTTAATATTCTGAACTACAGATCAAAATATTTCCTGATTCCACCTCTTTCTCCAATAAAATTTTAAGACAAACACATACCAGGAACATAAGAGGCTCGCTTCTTTGAGAGACAGGAATATGAGCAACAATTCTATTTAAATGTCATGTTCTCATAAAGCCTTTCCCAGACCACTCTATCTAAAATAGTATCTGGTGCCAGGCGTGGTGGCGCACGCTTGTAGTTCCTGCGCTTGGGAGGCGGAGATAGGAGGATCACACAGGTTCGAAGCCAGCCGTGCTGGTTTAAGAGAACCTGTTTCCAAATAAAAAAGTATGAATAAAGTAAGTCTGGAGTGTAGCCCAGAGGTAGAAGGGTTTCCAGGAACCCCAGTACCACCACCACCACCACCAACAAAAAAGTATCTGGCTGGGCATGGTGGTGCACGCTTGTAATCCCAATGCTTGGGAGGCTGAGACAGGAGGATCGCACTGGTTCGAAGCCAGCTTCAGCTACTTAGTGAGGTTCTCAGCAACTTAGTAAGACCCTGTTTTCAAATAAAAAATATAAAATAGGTCTGGGAGTATAGCCAGGAGGTAGAAGAGCCTCGGGTTCCACCCTCAGTACCCCCCCACTAAACAAACAAACAAACAAACAAACAATAAATATCTAGTGTCCTCTCCCTCATCACCCTCCAACCCCATAACCTGCTTTACTTTTCTTGAGACTTACTGTGATTACTAATTTACATATTTATACATTTATTTGTCTTATTAGAATGTAAGCTTCTCAGGGAAGGAACTTTGTTTTGTCCCTGGCTGTATTCCCAATACCTAGAAAAAGGGTCTTGTACTCAAGAACTATTTATGGTGTAACTGAATCACAGTAGTGCTTATATGTAGGCAATGAATTTGGTACTGAATTTCCTTGAAAATACTTATGTGACTCTTTCTTGATTCAAAGCACTGTTGCAAGACACTAATTGTCACAACAATCCCATGAAGTTGCACAATTTCCTTCATTTTACATGTGGACAGAAAGCTTGCCCAACATCCTGTAGGTGGGAAGTACCAGTGAGCTAGGATGCCAGCCGGGTATGTTCTACTCTGAGTTCATGCTTTCCCACTGTGACTCTGATGGGGTGAAGACTCAGAGAAGTATACTGAACCCAATGTCACAGCATCCTGAGTTTTGAGCTGCATGGAGTTAGGCAGAAGAGTCAGCTTGGTTCTGATGAGGACAATGGAATCTCTAGGCAACCACACAAGTTTAAGGTAGGCAAATGTCAGACCTGATACATATTACTACTGAATGTTTATGTTTCAGTTACCACTGTTTTTATGTTACTGAGACATGATGTATTATCATCTAAGGTAGAGAACCGGTCATTTTTGTCTGTATCGTGCACACAACTTTATATATCTATTAAAGATTTTTTCCCTGCATTTGTATTACTCATTGAGGTATCACAGTTTTAGATGAAAAAAAAAAGAGTTCACTGTCTTACAATTTTCATATTTAAGATACAGTCATGTATTTACTATGACAAATATGAGTGTGATAATTTTATGAATTGTAACTGAAGCTGCCATTTTTTTCTAAGCAGACAAGGGCCCAGAAACCAATGATTTATAGACTAAAATTTTTGTTAAAAAGTAAATACTAATATAACATTATAAGATCTCTCATACATAGAAATAAATAATAAATTCTTTGACTTTTAGGTAAAATACAAAGGTAACACCTTTATTGGGTTTCTGAGGATTCAACAAAGAATTATTATTTATATAAGTTCCAAACATTTCCCTTCAGAGATGTCACATTAAAACTGAACAGTAACCTTTTTATTACACTAGCTACCAGATATTTTATTTGTAAGGCATTTAATTTATTATTTTGTACAATTTAAAACTGCAAGTGGAGGATAATGTAAAATGGTACAGCCAACATAATATACTGCAGTCACTCTAGGAATATTTAGCAGTTACTAAAAATTTTAAATTGTCCATGTATGAAAGCATTGCTACTAATCTCACTATTACGTACTAGGAGGGTAGTGGTGGTGGGGGGTGGGACTTGACGGGAAATATATCAAGACCTATGTGCATGTTGGTTTGCATGACTCTGGACCTTTTCACTATGATATATAATGATAATATATCAATGAAAGTATAAAAACAATGGAATATTGTTCAGTCATAATAATAAAGTGTCAATAAGTGCTAAAAGAAGGAGCCTTGAGAACATCACGCCAAGTGGAAAAAGTCAGACATAAAGGCCACATACTTCATGATTATCATCTCATGAAGAACACATCCTCTATTCATAGTAAATGTCCAGTATAGGGTAAACCCATTGAGACAGAAAGCAGATTAGTGGTTACCAGGGAATGGGAAGGGGAAATAGATATTATGAAAAGGGATGGCGTTTCTTTCTGGGGTGATGAAAAATGTTCTGTAAGTCCATATGGTGAAGGTTGCACAACCTTGTGAATATTCTAAATTTAATACATATGAGTGAAGTGTACATTTAAAGGGTGAATTTTATGGCATGAGAATCTCAAAAAAAGGGTCTACCACAGGAAAAATCTGGATTTGCGTTCCCTTCTCATTTTATATTTAAATGTATATAAAAAATGAAATGTCTCATTTCCTTCAATTTGAATGCAAATAACACTTGGATTTAGGGAAGTGAACAAGGAGAAGTAATATAAATAACCGCTAAAGGTGTCTACACTCTAATCATGTGAACCTATATGTTAGGTTAAATGATAAAAGCATAATTAAGGTTGCTAATTGACTTTAAAATAGAAAATTATTCTAGGTTACTTAGGTAAGTCCAATGTAATCTAAAGGAGTAGAGGAGAAGCCTTAAGTGGGAGAAGCAGTTATGGCAACATGGGGAAGGCTAACTTTGATGTTGCTGGAAAAGCGGGAGTTGAATCAATGAAAACAGGGGCACCCAGAAGGTGTAAGGAGACAGGGTCTTCTTTAGAGCCTCCTGGAAGAAACACATCCCCATCAGTACCTTGATTTTAGCTTATGGGAAGCCATTTTGGACACCTAACCTCCAGAATTGTAAATTAATACACTGGTATTGTTTAATTCATGAAGTTGCAGTAACCTGTTAGAGTAATAATAGAAAACTAATATAGTCAGTAAAGATCTGTTATAAAGATCTGGCCCAAATTAAAAAAAAATTAAAAATTGAGAGCCGGGCGTGGTAGTGCACGCTTGAAATCTCAGCACTTGGGAGGCTGAGCCAGGAGGATCGAACAGGTTCAAAGCCAGCTACAGCTACTTAGGCTCTCAGGAACTTAGTGAGTCCCTGTTTCCAAATAAAATATAAAACAGGTCTGGGAGTATAGCCTGGAGGTAGAAGGTCTCTGGGTTCCATCCCCAGTCCCCCCCCCCCATTAAATAAATAAAAAAAAAAATCAGAGAGGCAATGGATGAAGAAAACAATCCATTCAAAACCAAGCAAAGACGGGCATGGTGGCGCACACTTGTAATCCCCGCACTTGGGAGGCTGAGACAGGAGGACCGTGCAGGTTCAAAGCCAGCCTCAGCTGGTTTAAGAGACCCTGTTTCCAAATAAAATATAAAAGGTCTGAGAGTGTAGCCCGGAGGTAGAAGGCCCCTGGGTTCCATCCCCAGTACAACCAAAAAAAAAAAAAAAAAAAAAAACAAGCAAAAATGAGTGATCTTAGAAGAGCCAGTTATTCAGCAGGTCTGAGTTCACATCACCTGCTGTTCCCCAATGTTTCATTAGGATATCACTTCTAAAGTTCTATTAGCTTATAACTGGAGAAATGTGCGTAGTAGCTGGTCCCTAAGATGGGCCAGAATTTCATGTCATTCCAGTTCCCTCTAAACTGACTTGAAGTGACTTGTGGCTTCAGGCAGGGTAGGATTATTATAGCATCCGTCAGGAAATGTCATCAATTCTTGCCTCTAAATAGAAATATCCCCAAATACTGAGAGCAGAGCAGAAGCATTAAGAGGACTGAAGCGGCCTCATTTTGAGGTATCAGTGGCAGTCAGTAATTCTGTCCATAAATGTGTTTCTTGATTAATATTTACTAACTCCTTGCTCTTAGTGTCAGAAGTAGCTCTACGCCCTTTCACATATATTTATCTCATTTAAACCACATAACAACTCTTCAAGGTAGAAATCTCCATTTAATAGATGAGAAAATTGAGGCTCCCTGAAACTCCACTCCCCAAGGAAGCAGAATGTTTTAATTCCTAGAAGGAAAACTCATTACCCAGTGCAGAATATCACTATTCCTTTTCTAAGATACCTACCCTCGAAGTTTCATCCCTGAAGTATCTCATTCCCTGGAGTGCTCTAGACTCTCTACCCTCCAAACCAGGTAAGTTATTAAAATTGGATCTGGACTTAATGGGCTGCTTTCTGCCTACAGGGCCATCTAATTAGTCTTAATTATCTCATTATAGATTCTAAGTATTTCCAGCTGCTTCTTTACCCCTACTGCCCACTCCCTCCTCCCATCCTCATGTCTATTTTCCAGATATTCTCTGCCAAGTCATGGACACAGGTGATATAATGGTATGCTCTTCTATCTATAGAACATGAACAATTTCTTTTATTTATTTCTTTTTTTATGGTACTGGGGATGGAACTCAGGTGCATTCTACCTCCAAGCCACACCTCCAACTCTGTTTTATTTTGAAATAGTTGCTGAGTGTGGTCTTGAACCTGCAATCCTCCTTTCTCAGTTCTCCCAAGCACCAGGATTTACAGGCATGTGCCACCATGCCTGGCTACAACATTAGTTGCTTCAGATTAAGCCCCTTATTTGCTAACTCTTTCTGTGATATCTACCTTTACATTCCTTAATCCATGAGAAGAAATATACTTTACCTAATGAATGGACATAAGAACCAATTTTAAAACTTAATATTTGACTTTCACTGACCATCAAACTGTAATACTTACAAACTGTACTTATATGTGGCAAATAATTAACATGAATCAGCTTAGTTGATAAAATTTAGGAAGTAATCCTCTCCTTTCCTCTCACTGCAACCAAGGCCCATACCAATCATTTGATCTAAATGGTTCAAATAAAAATAAAGTAGAAAAAGTTACATTTCTTAATTGACTGAGAAGGTAAATGGTAAAAGGCAAAAGAATAGTTTAACAAAAGTGGGTGCAAATACGTGGTCAGATGGCTACCAGTTATGTGATTGACCTCGGATGAGTCATTTAATCTCTTATCCCCAGTTTTCCAATAGACAAGCAATGGAATAATACCTATTTACTGTAGGCTGACACGAGAATCAAAAGGATAAGGTACATGAAGAAAGTGGCTTGCAAAGTATATTTGTAAGCAAATTTTTTTTTTTTTTTTTTTTTTTTTTTTTTTTTTGGTGGTACTGGGATTCCTGGAAGCCCTTCTACCTCCGGGCTACACTCCCAGACCTATTTTTACATTTTTATTTGGAAACAGGGCCTCCTAAGCCAGCATGTGCGGCTGGCTTAGAACCTGCGCAATCCTCCTCCCAAGTCTCTGTCTCCCAAGCATGGGGATTACAAGCGTGCGCCATCACGCCCGGCTAGCAAATGTTTTTTATTGTTAATAAAGAAAAGTGCCCTTTATGTGTATTTTTATTTCTTTGCGGGTCTGGGGATGGAACCCAGGGGCATTCGACCTCCGAGCTACACCCTCTGCCCTATTTTTTATTCTTTATTTTGAAATAGGGTCTCACTGAGTTGGAAAGGGCCTAAGTAGCTGAGGCTATCTGCGAACTGCAATCCTCTGGTCTCAGCCTCCCGAATGCTGGGATTACAAGCATGCGCCACCACACCCAGCTATATGTGGACTTTTTTTTTTTTTTGGTGGTACTGGGGTTCCTGGAAACCCTTCTACCTCCAGGCTACACTCCCAGTCCTATTTTATATTTTTATTTGGAAACAGGGTCTCTTAAGCCAGAGAGACTGACCTCAAACCAGCGTGATCCTCCTGTCTCCGCCTTCCAAGCGCAGAGATTACAAGCGTGCGCCACCACGCCCAACAATGTGTATTTTTAATTCTGTCTTTAGTAGCTATTTCTAGAGTACTCTTCACTTTTTATTTGATCCATTTGCTTGTTACCTAAAATCTTTCAAATTGAAGTTTGCAGTATCTTTCTTTGGGTGCCAATTACTGGTTACATGCCACAATAGTATATGATTAGCATGTTACCTTTACTTCTAAAGACAGTGCTATGTTTTAACATCAGTATTCTCCTAGCCATTGAAATTATGATTGCTTCTTAGAGTTTGAATGCTGGAGAAAATGCAATGCTTGCTCAAATCCTATCCACATGCATGCCATCTGAGTAGTTCAACATAAGATGAAATATCTCAGGAAATTTCAAATTTCTGAGTCATAAAAACTTAATTTTCAACTAATAATAATTGGTATTCCACAAAACAAATAGCTTTGTTACAGCTCTTTTCCACATTTCCCTCTTCAATATTTGTCATCTGAATTCCCCTCCATTCAAATTAAGCAAAATAGAAGGTATTTATTTATTCAACTATTTTATACTGAACAGCTCCCTGGAGGGGCTCCATTTACTGGCTTGGGTAATACTCTTTCCCTTAGTTTATTAGATTGACAAAGTTAATTTTAAAATAACCCAGGGAGCTTTAAGTGATTCTTGGAAGGCTAACATGCATGCACATATGTTGGTTACCCAGTTCTTTTTGCATGTGTGCTATTTTGTGAGAGGATAATTTTTGCATTTATTTTGATAATTTCTTAGAATACAAAAAGGAACAAGGCCAACAACTTACATGTTTTGAAACATTATCATTCTAATACTGAAATCTTTTCAATTCTTCCTACATGTGAACATTCTGTCTAGCTTAGTTAAAGCAATTTGATAAAATGGTACAACTGTTTACTGCCAAAAAAAACAAACCCCAATTTCATCTGAAATACAACCTGGGGCACACAGCATCTAATTAAATTCATACAAAGTGTGAATTATTGAATACAAACCAAAAAGCTTTTCAAAGTAAATACCAATTAATGTGACACCCAATTTCTTTCCCCTTTCCTAATCACTCCAATGTTCATGGCTTATATACAAAACATATTCAATTTATTTTGTAGAATTCAATTAAAACATGCTTTATATTTTAATCCAAAAACTATATCCAATGCTTTTGAAAGCAGGTTGGTTAGATATATTTTCTATTTGATTCTTATCCCCACCCATCCCATCCTTTACCCCAAATTATAAAGTTTGTCTTAAAAAAATTTGAGGGTTCTGATATCTAATATTTTTATTTCTTTCATTGAATATATGAATCTGTGCTGCTCTTGAGAGCAACACTATCTTTTCCTTCCTTGTTTCCATAATGGTGAACATACAATACAAAACCATAAAGCTATATATATATAGAAACTCTAACAGCAATGTTTCAGTCAACCTACCTTGTGAGACAAGGCTTCAAATAATAAAAACTATGTTCAGCAATCCTCAACAAATGATCATCTATAAAGTAAAAACACTTAGACAGAGAACAACAGATGACAGAAGAGTGGCTGTGTAGTGAATCATTTGTGAAAGTAATCAGTCACTTGGTTTGTTTTGTTGTGGAGAAGACACTGATCAAAGATACTTCCAGAGAGACCCTGGCAGAAGAGCTGATTTTCCCACAGATATAATTATGGTATCTTTGTTACTGTATCCTTATATCTATCATTCATTCAGTTAGTATTTGGTGAGTGTCTATAATGTAGAGGCACCGATGCTACAAAAATATGAAAAAGACAAAGTTAATACCCAGAAGGAGCTTAACAGATTTTGGGAAGAGTGACTCTGGTTCTTAACAAGGTAAAGAAGTTCTAGTAATTTATTATTGCCAGAAATTATTATTTGATGCTTATAGGATACATCTAACTATCAAAAAGTAAAAACTGCTTTAAGAAAGGAGTTTCAAGCAGTACAGAAGTTTTATGCTATAGTTTTAATTTTACCTATAACTCAAATACAGCTAATTTAAATTAAGAACCTCCTATGTACAAGGTACTTTTATCATAGCCTGTCTTTTTCTGTTTCACTTGTATTTAAAAAGTATTAGACTATAACATATTTTCTTAAAAATTAAACTAAAGGAATTAACTTGTACTTTATATTGTTATGGGTTAAACACTTCAAAGGAATCTAATCCCAGAAAATATAATAAAATCCTAGTAGTTATTCAAATTATGTTTACTTCAGTTTCTCATATTTCACAGTTTACATTAAATAATACTAAATAAAAGCAAATTTTCCCTCAAAAAGTCTGCAACACAGGGTCTTTCTGGTGCTTACACGGGATCAGTTACCCACATGACAGTACTGTGGAACAGGGTCTGTACTGTGCAGCTCACAGGGCTGCCCTTTGTTTAAGCTGCTGCAGAGAGATCGGGCTCTTTTGTGTGATAAACACATAAAAGGAAATCTTGACTCATTCCAATTTTCAGGTTCAATGATGTGACCGATGTTGGCCTATTTCTAGGAAACTTCCCCACATACTCCTCTTTAACTTTGGTCTGCCCACTTCTTTTACTGTGACAGGGTCACTGCAATAGCACTTGCAATTATTAAGGGTTGGGAAGTAAACTAACTCTATGCAAGAGTTTCAAGGTCTTCTTGGATGCTTGGATATGTGGGAAAATAAGAAAGGTAGGCTCCTTAAGGCCAGGACCTAGTATGCCTAACCCATCTTTATCTTGTCTGCTGGGTCCAGAACACCGTACTTGCTCCATGATTGTGGAAGGTGGTGGCAGAATCTTTTCTTCTTTCCAAAGAAGCAGCTAAGAGGTAAAACAGGCCAGTGTGCAGTATGAAAAGCTGTCATTCAGTTAGATCTCCCCCTGGCCCAAGGTAGCAGATGATTGGGTTTTGCATGTCTGGTTTACACTCTTCAAATATTTATAGACATTTCTCTTTGCCTCCAGCCCTAGTTGTCACTTAGCCAAGTTATACATACATGGTTCTTTTAATCTTTTCTTAGAAATCAATCCCACTAAGCTCCTTAATCATTCTAGTTACATTTCTCTCAACTTTTGGCTGTCTTTCTGGTGATTTACTCTGCCGAAATAGATGAAAATAATATGAATGCGGGGCATGAAGGAGTTTAGTCACCTTTCCATTTCAAGTTTCAATGCTTTGTATGTACAAAATAAAATTATTTATCTTCTTCCCTTTTGCATGATCATGTTAAAAACTTCATATTTATGTTGATGGATCAATCAATACTTTGCAAGACAAAGGAAGAAAAAATATCATCAATGTTATATTCTCCAAGTATAATATTGTCATTGATTGCACCCTTTCATGTGTTTATACTGGTTGATCTAACCTATAGTATTCAAGTTTGGCAAAAATGGGAATCCAGAGTTAACAGAGTAACACAGAGAGGCTTAAGTGCCCATCTTAAGGTTCTATGTAAACTTTTCAGTAGCTCCAGCTTTTCAATAAAAACAGGCAAAAAGTTTTTGAATAAGACCTCAGAAGCACAGGGGAAAAACAAAGCAAAAATATACAAACAGGGTTACTGCAAACTATAAAGCTTCTATACAATAAAAGAGACAACAGTGTAGGGACAACCTGCAGAATGGGAGAAGGTATCTGTAAACTAGTCATCTAATAAAATGTTGATATCCAGAATATATATGGAAACCTAAAAATTCAATAGCAAACAATGACAAAAAATCTGATTTTAAAATGGTACATCTAAATAGACATTTTTCAAAATATATACAAACAACCAATGGTATATAAAAAAGCTTAATATCACTAATCAGGGAAATTCAAATTAAATTCACCCTAGTAAGAATAACCATTACCAAAAATACTAAAGATAGTAAGTGGTGGTGAGGATATGAAGAAAAGGGAACCCTTGTACACTATTGCTGGAAATGGAAATGGGCATAGCCATTATGAAAAATAATATGAAAGTTCCTTAAAAACAGAATATAAAGCCACCGTTTGACCCAGCAATCCCACTACTGGGTATATATTCAAAGAAAATGAAATTAGTATGCTGAAGAGACATCTATATTCCCATGTTCATTGCAGCAGTACTCACAATAGCTGAGAAATAGGAGCAACTTACGTATTCACTGGTGAATGAAAGAAAATGTGACACCAATACACAACAGAATACTATTCAGCTACAAAAGAACAAAATTCTATTGTTTCCTCAATATAGATGAATCTGAAGATCAGTATGTTAAGTAAAGTAGGCCAGGCATAGAAAGACCAGTACCACATGATTTTACTCAAAGGTAGAATCTAAAAATGTTGAGATCATAGTGAGGTAGTTATCAGAGGCCAGAGAGAGTTGTGGGAGGGTGGTGGTGGTGGTGATGCTAAAAGGTGGGGAATGGTTGATCAGTGAGTACATGGTTACAGTTAGCTAGAAGAAGTTCTGGTGCACTAAACTGTACGGCAGGGATGGATACCAGTGGTGTATTGTACACCTTAAAAGGATAGAAGAAAGGAGTTTGAAAGTTTGTACTGTGAGAAATGATAAATGCTTGCTGGGCGTGGTGGCACACGCTTGTAATCCCCGCGCTTGGAAAGCAGAGACAGGAGGATCGCGCAGGTTCGAAGCCAGCCTAAGCTATTTAGTGAGGCTCTCAGCAACTTAGTGAAACCCTGTTTCCAAATAAAATATAAAATAGGTCTGGGAGTATATCCCAGAGGTAGAAATCTTCTGGGTTCTACCCCCAGTACCACAAAAAAAAAAAAAAAAAATTAAAAAAATAAATTACACAATGTATACAGGTATCAAACATTACATGGGATGCTGTTAATATAAATAATTTTATGTTTTTACATATCATTAAAATTAAAATTTTCAAGACTTAGAAATAAGTTAAAAAGTTTATCATTATAAAAAATGCATTAAAGATTTAAAGATAATTTCAAGCAATCAGAAGTGTAAAATAATTACTTATCATCTACTACCCAAAGACAAAATCTATCATTTTTTAGTTATTTTTAAATGCCTAAAAGAAAGTATATGTATTTGCCATTTAAGGCATAATGTTTTCAAGTATATAAACACTATGAAATGACTAAATCTGGGTAATTAACACGTGAAATACCACACATTGTTATCATTTTTGTGGTGAGAATACCTAAAGTCTCTATCATTTTTCAAGAATACAATATTGACTAAATCCACTATGTTACACAGGAGATCTCCTTAGCTTTATTCCTCTCACCTACATAAAATTTTGTATTAAAGCTTTGATCACCCTTCACTGTTTCCCTAACTGCCCTAGCTCTTGACTACTCCCATTCTATTCTCTAATTCTGTACGATTAATTTTTTATTTTTTATTTTTTTTTGGTTATTCTTTTTTATTGATCTATTTTTTTATTTTTTTAATTTATTTTATTTTATTTTTTTTATTGGTGCACTGTATTCATACATCATAGTGGGATACAAACTTTTGTAGACATACATGCACACATCGCCCAGTCAGCCCCACCCGAACCCCTCCCCATCCCTCCCTCCCATGCTTGGCTTAGTGGTTGACATCTAGTATTATAGCAATTTATCCAAAATTAAAAATGATAATCTCACATAACAGTTTCATTTGTCTGATACCAAGCTTTTGATGACTTAAAGATAACATTTCAATATTTCTTTTTACTTTCTTTCTTACCAGAGAATATTTTTTTTCTATTTTTTTTTTAGGTGAAACTATCATATATTTATATATTTATTTTTCAGGAAAAAAAAACTATCCTAATATGGAATATGGACTCTAGATACCCAAAACGATCCTGAAAAAGAACAAAGCTAGAAGATATATATTTTCTGATTTCAAACCATATAAAACTACAATAATTGAAACAGTGTAGTACTGTTCTAAAGGCAGATATATAAACCATTGGAGTTAAATAAAAGCCTAGAGCTAAATTCTTCCCTATATTGTCAAGTTATTTTTGACAAGGTTTCCACGAACATTTGGTGGTGGAAATAATAATCTTTTAACTAAATATTGTTGAAACATAATAATTACATGGAAAAGAATAAAGTTGGACCCTTACCTAATCCCATATACAAATATTAACTCAAAATAGATAAAAGACCTAAATATAAATCTTAAGACTATAAACTTTTAGGAGAAAATCTGGGTCATAAAACCTCATAACATTGAAATTGGCAGTGATTTCTTGGATATGATTTCAATGGCACAGGCAACAGAAGAGTATACAAACTCCCTAAAAAAAAAAAAATATTGTATATCCAAAGACAATGTAAACAGAGTTAAAAGTTACTAATAGATTGGGATAAAATATTTCCAAATGCTATATCTGAAGATATATTAATATTCCAACTAGAAATCCTAAAAATTAACAACAATAAAGGCAAACAATACCATTTAGAGATAGGTAATAGACTAACATAAGTAATGAATCTCCACAGATAACCAATCTTAGTTGACTGTTGGATGGAAACTCTTGTTTCTCTGGTTCTGGTGTGTGTTACCTATTTCTTCTTTGTAGTTAATCTCTTTGAGTATTTTCTCTAGCGCTGGTTTTGAAGACATAAATTCCTTCAGTTGCTGTTTGTCATGGAAGCTTCTTATTTCCTCATCTAATTTGATAGAAAGTTTTGCTGGGTAGGAAATTTTTGGCTGGAAGTTGTTTTCTTTCAGAGTTTGAAATATGTTACTCCAAGCCCTTCTGGCTCTCATGACTTGGTTTGGGAAGTCTGGAGTGATTCTAATTGGTTTGCCTCTGAATGTCACTTGGCCCTTTGTTTTTGTTGCCTTTAAGATTCTCTGCTTGGCTTCCACATTGGTCATTTTGACAATTATGTGGCGTGGGGATCCTCTTCTCCGATCCTGTCTAAAGGAAGTTCTATAAGTTTCCTGGACCTGTGTATCAACCTCTTGCTCTATGTTTGGAAAATTTTCTGCTCTTACTTCCTTGAAGAGATTGTTGATCCCTTTGGTTTCACTTTCTTTTCCCTCCTCTATTCCAATTATTCTTAGGTTAGCTCTCTTAAAATGGGCCCATATTTCTTCAATATCAAATTCCTGCTGTCGGATATTTTTTTCTAGATTAGAAACTATGCGTTCAATTTTGGAATTATCATCTTCTAAGAGCGAGATTCTGTTCTCCATGTGGTCTAATCGGTTGTTTGTGCTTTGAATTGAGGCCTTTACGTCATTAATTGCATCCTTTATCTCTTTTTGGCTCTCTCTGAGTTCTTTTCGAAGCACCTCTATTATTTCTACAGTTATTTTCCTGATTTGATCTTCTAGAAATATCTGATTTTCTGTTTTATTGGGTTCTGATGTTGTGGGGTTGTGGGCATTGATTGCTCCAGTATTATTCCTCTTTCCCATGATTTCGGAAGTTTGTACCTTCTCTGGGTTCTTCCCTTGTGTCACTATGACTTCAATTAAGGTGTTCTGGATCTCGAGTCTGTAGTATCTCAGACCCCACTACTCCTTTACTGGGTTGTATCACAGATTCTCCTACCCAGAGAGTCGATAGAGGCTGCTTTAGACTGTGGGGGGGTGCCAGGTTGCACGTTCTCCTATGGTGTGATATCTCTGCCACCGCCCCTCCCCCACTGGGTCAAGTCCCAGGGAGTACAGTACTGGGATTTCTCCTTTGTGGCCCGCAATTTGACTCACTGTTCTTGAGTTTGCAGATGTAGCTGTACTGGACTCGGTGAATTCTCTGCTGCTGCCGCCAGTGGCAATATGGCGCCGCTGCCACGCCCTCGGCTGTGAGGCTGGCGTATTTCTTCTTGGTTTTGATTTCCACTCTGAATCAGTGCTGAGCTCAGCCACTGGGAGCTTTAGATTTTACCTGTGGCGAGAAATTCCACCTGGCTGTTCCACAGCGGCTCACCTCGGCTTGCTGTAGCCGTCCGGTGAAGTCGCCGCTGCCGCCGGCAGTATGGCGCTGCTGCCGCGGTCTCGGGAGTGAGGCCGGTGTATCTCCTCTGTGGCTCTGAGCTCTGTTCTCAGTCCGCTTTCTCTCTGGAGCCTGGCGATTTTTTTTGTTTCTCTGGTGATGGTGTTTTCTGGCTATGAAAGGCGCTGATTTTGTGGTAATGGAGATTGGTTGTTAGCGGGGCTCTTAAGCCCCACTTTTCTCAGTCGCCATCTTCCCGGAAGTCTTGGTTATCAAGATTAATTTTTTAGATTCCACATATGAATGAGATCATGCAATATTTGGGTTATTTTACTTAACACATGGTCTTCCAGGTTTATCCATAGTGTTGCAAGTGGCAAGGTGTTTTTTGCTTTTATGGCTAAATAATACCCTTTGTGTATATTTACCACATTTTCTTTATCCAGTCATCCACTTAATGGACACTTAAGTTAATTCCATTGGCTATTGTGAATACAAGAGAGATGTTTCTTCTACATACCAATTTCATTTCCCAGTAGTGAGATTGCTGAATCATATGGTAGTTCTATTTTTAATTTTTAAGGTATTTCCATACTATTTACTATGATGTATCAACAATTTAGCATATTTTTGTGTGTTACTGGGGACTGAACCGGGGGGGGGGTGTCCTTCCTTTGAGGTATATTGCCAGCCTTTTTTATTTTGAAATAGGGTCTCATTAAGTTGGTAAGTGCTGGATCCTGTGATCCTCCAATCTCAGGCTCCCAGGCACTGAGATTATAGGTGTGTATCTCCAAGCTTGGATAAAAGACTTCTAAACAATTTTATTTGACCTTTTTTGACACACTTTCCTCCCTCTCAATATATATGATCATACCATTTGCACAGTCTAACACCTTGACTTTTCACTTAGTTTTATAACATAAAATTCCACGTATAGTATTACCTTTAAAAGTCACCAGTTTTAATATCTACAAACCATCTCCTTAATAAGTAGATGCTCAATAATTTTATAATTCCCTATTGATAGACATTTATATTTTTCTCCAGCTTAAATGTTAACACACACACACATACACACACACACACCCCTTTAAAAAGCATTTCTGTGTTTAAGATTATTCCTAGATTTATAACAGTAACATTAATGGATCAATGGATATATAGAAAATAAACTTTGAGGTAAGAGTTAAGTGTCATTTGAGGTGAAAACTATTACCTTAGTCATAGCTGTAATGCTAACAGGTGAATGTTCAAATCTTAGAAAGTTATTAAAAAACTGCTGAATAAGGTAAATGTTATACCGACTAGTATTTCACTCCTTTATTCATACAGTATATTGTTGATCTCTTATTAATTGAGCTTAAATTCTTAATCTTACCTAGATCTACCATCAGAAGGCGAGTGAGAGCTGTGTAGAAGGTTGTTCGGCACCTGAAGCCACTGAGACTGTAACTGTCACTGATACCAAGAAAGGGGAAGTGTTCACTCTAATCAAAGTAAAAGAACACCCAAAGTTACTAGTGCTTGGTCTAAATTAGTCAGACAATTCTAGTCTTTGGCTAATAAATTAAGACTTACCGTGTGGTTTTTCAGCATGAATTTCACAGCATCTATTTTCACAAGTTTTTTTAAAAGAATATAGGTAGTAGAAGTTAAGGAATCTGGAAAAGTATATGTCTTATCAATATATAACAAATCAGAAAATAATACTGAACTGAAATGGCATTCATTTTGACTTTGGGAGAATAAACATTATTTCTAAGAGCATTCCTATAGTAATGTCTTTCATTCTTTTAAGAATGATAATCCATTATTAACCAATGCAATTACTTTTCCATTTTATACATATTCTACTTATGGATAGGAAGAATGAATTTTATAATTAAGACAAGAATTCCTTTACTATTAAAATCTTGATAGTGGAAAATTAAAACTGACCCTTTTACATTTTGGGTATAATTTGAGAATTTCTTTTGACTTAATGCTATTTCATAATAAAATAGTTATAAAAGATCCATAAGAGGCTATCGAGAAAAGAGAAATTATTAAATTCTAAGAATAAATGAGCTCAGCTTGAAATCTAAGATGAGAATACAGTTAGGAGAATGTGGCAGACTGCAGATCATCAAATGGAAGGACTAGAGGTTAATGGAACTAATATTTCTCAAATGCCCAAGAAGAAGGCATTTTTTATATGTTATTCCACACAATCCTCACAATTATATTGTTAAATATTATTGTTTTTGCTCTGGAGATAAAATAGAAGCTCAGAGAAATTAAATTTCTTGCCCACAATACACAACTATGGGTTGATAGTGTTGAGATTTGAACTGAGGTTTGACTCTAAAGACCATGTTCTCTTTACTGTACCACATTATACAGTTGAACACAAAATGAGAACTAAGAAATCATAAATATAAATATCAGACCTAAGCAATGCAAAGGTTCTACCACCTCTATTTAGTATTTAAACACCATCTTTTTGTACTTTACAATTATCATGTGGTTTTTACTGTAGCTAGGGCGTATATTGGCCATTCTAGACTTTCTTTTTTTAAATTTTTTAATTTTTTATTGGTGCACTGTATTCATACATCATAATGGGATTAAAAAAAACTTGTGTAAAAAAAATGTGTACATATCGTCCAGTTAGTCCCTACCCCACACCATTCCCTTCCCCTCCCTCCTTCCCAAGTTTGGCTTAGTGGTTGACATCTAATATTATAGCAATTTATCCAAAATTAACAATGATAATCTCATATAACAGATTCATTTGTCTGATATCAAACTTTTGATCATGTAGAGATAACATTTCAATATTTCTCTTTGCTTTCTTTCTTACCAGAGGATTTTTTTTCCTTTTTTTTTTTTAAGGTGAAACTATCCTATATTTTTTTTCCAGAAAAAATCTATCCTAACATGAAATATGAACTCTAAATACCCAAAAACAATCTTGAAAAAGAACAAAGCTAGAAGATGTACATTTTCTGATTTCAAACCTTATAAAGCTACATTAATTGAAACAGTATAATACTGCTATAAAGACAGATATATAAACCAGTGGAGTAAAATAAAAAGCCTAAAAATAAATTCTTCCATATATGGTCAAGGTATTTTTGACAAGGTTTCCAAAAACATTTGGTGAAGGAAATAACGATCCTTTCACTAAATGTTGTTGAAAAATAATAATTACATGAAAAAAAAATCTGGACCCTTACCTAACACCATATACAAATATTAACTCAAAATAGATAAAAGACCTAAATGTAAATCTTAAGACTATAAACTTTTAGAAAAAAACCTGGGTCATAACACTTCACAACATTGAAATTGGCAGTGATTTCTTGGATATGATTTCAAAGGCACAGGCAAAAATAGAATAAACAAAGAAACTTCCTAAAAAATAAAAAAATATTGTACATCCAAAGACAGTGTAAACAGAGTTAAAAGTTAATGATAGAATGGAGTAAAATATTTCCAAATGCTATATCTGAAGGTATATTAATATTCCAAATAGAAATTTTAAAAATTAGCAACAATAAAAGCAAACAATACAATTTAGAAATAGGTAAAAGACTAAAATAAATAATGAATCTCCAAAGATTTTAACCAATAAACACATAAATATATTCTTCTTTGCTTAGTTTTCTACTGGATGGAAAATCTTGTTTCTCTGGTTCTGGTGTGTATTACCTATTTCTTCTATGTAGTTAATCTCTGAGTATTTTCTCTAGCGCTGGTTTTAAAGACATAAATTCCTTCAGTTTCTGTTTGTCATGGAAGCTTCTTATTTCCCCATCTAATTTGATAGTTGTGCTGGGCAGGAAATTTTTGGCTGGAGAAGTTGTTTTCTTTCAGAGTTTGGAATATGTTACTCCAAGCCCTTCTGGTTCTCATGACTCGGTTTGGGAAGTCTGGAGTGATTCTAACTGGTTTGCCTCTGAATGTCACTTGGCCTTTTGTTTTTGTTGCCTTTAAGATTCTCTGCTTGGTTTCTACATTGGTCATTTTGACAATTATATAGCGTGGGGAACCTCTTCTCTAATCCTGTCTAAAGGGAGTTCTATACGTTTCCTGGACCTGTGTATCGATTTCTTGTTCTATGTTTGAAAAATTTTCTGCTATTATTTCTTTGAAGATATTATTGACCCCTTTAATTTCACCTTCTTTTCCCTCCTCCATTCAGATTATTCTTAGGTTAGCTCTCTTAAAATGGGCCCATATTTCTTCAATGTCAGATTACTGCTGTCTGATTTTTTTTCTAAGTTATAAATTATGCGTTCGTTTTTGGAGTGATCCTCTTCTAGGAGCAAGATTCTATTCTCCATATGGTCTAATCGATTGTTTATACTTTGAATTGAGGCCTTTACCTCAATGATTGCATTATTTATGTCTTTTAGACTCTCACTAAATTTGTTTAGAAGGTCCTGTATTATTTCGACAGTTATATTCCTGATTTGATCTTCTGGAGATCTCTGAATTTCTGTGTTACCAGGTTCTGATAATATGGGGTTGTGGGCATTCGATGCTTTATTGTTGTTCTTCTTTCCCATGATTTCAGAAGTTTGTGCCTTTCCTGGATCACTATGACTTCACTTAGGGTGCTCTGTATCTCAAATCTGTGGTAATCTCAGCTGCCACTACTCCTTTACTGGGTTGTATCGCAAAGTCTCAGGCCCGGGAAGTTAATCGAGGCCGTGGGGGGTGCCAGGCTTGGCGTTTTCCCATGGGGAACTGCGACTAAGGTGTGGTATTTCTGCCATCGCTACTCCTTCACTGGGTTGGACTGCAAAATCTCAGACCCAGGGAGATTATCAAAGTCCCTGGGAGTATAGTCCAGGGATTTCTCCTTTAGGGGCCGCAATTTCACTCACGGTTATTGTGCGTGTTGATCAGGAGCTGTCGAGGGCCCGGTGAACTCGCTGTCGCTGCTGGCAATATGGCACTGTTGCTACGCCCTTGGCCGTGAGGCTGGCGCTGCTGGCAATATGGTGCCGCTGCCACGCCCTTGGCCGTGAGGCTGGAGCTGCTGGCAATATGGCGCCACTGCCATGCCCTCGGCCGTGATGCTGGTGCTGCTGGCAATATGGCACTGTTGCTACGCCTTCGGCCGTGCGGCTGGCGCTGCTGGCAATATGGTGCCGCTGTCACACTCTTGGCCGTGAGGCTGGAGCTGCTGGCAATATGGCGCAGCTGCCACTCCCTCGGCCGTGATGCTGGCACTGTTGGCAATTTGGCGCTGCTCTCATGCCCTTGGCCGTGAGGCTGGCGTTTTTCTTTTCTGGTTTTGAGCTCCGTTCTGAGTCCGTGGAAGGCATGATGAGCTTGACTACTGGGAGTTTTAGATGTTCTTTGTGCTGAAAGAATTGCTGAATTACACCTGCAGCAGCTTACTTCAGCTCCTTACCTTTCCTCTCTGGATCTTGGTGCTGTGAGGGAAAATGGTGCCAGCACGGCCCCGCTGTTGCATTGTGGGTTTGATTTCTGGTCTCTGGTTGTTCTTCTAGTCTTTTTTTTCTCTGTCCCTTGTGTTTACATTTTTAATTTCTCTGCTGATGGCGTTTTCTGGCTATGAAAAGCACTGATTCTGTGGCAATAGAGATCGAGTTTTAGCAGGGCTTGTAAATGCTGCTTTTCTCGGTTGCCATCTTCCCAGAAGTCTCCATTCTAGACTTTCTTGAAGGCCATATATTCTTACATTGTTCATTCATGTTACTATGAAAACACTGTTTCCTTTCCTTCACAACATCTCCAAATATAGAATTTTGCAAACTGCTTCTTTGCAGTGGCACTGAAAAACTATTATTCAACCTGTTGGATGAGTCTGAGCACAATACTCTGCCTTTTGAATTTTAGTTTCCTTCTCAAACAAATGAGGATAAAACCCATACTCAAGCTACCTTACAGGACTTTTTTGAGGATTAAATGATGTAAATGTCTTTACCAATTATAACTCAGGGAAGAAGACAGAGATACAGAGACTTTAAAGAATGGGTACAACTTTCAGAATGGGTAA
This sequence comes from Muscardinus avellanarius, assembly GCF_963383645.1. Lineage (NCBI taxonomy): Eukaryota > Metazoa > Chordata > Mammalia > Rodentia > Gliridae > Muscardinus > Muscardinus avellanarius. The sequence continues at coordinate 22,808,335 of NC_137793.1, read as the reverse complement.
ATTCTCCCAATTTCAAGAGATAGGCAGATTACTTCTCTTTTTCAGATAAGTAAATACACAAAAAATAAATAACTTAACAAAAGAAAAAAAATAGAGCTGGGTATGGTGGTGTATGCCCATAATTTCAGTACTTTTGAGGCTGGGTCGGGTTCAAGAATAGCCTCAGCAACCTAGCAAGACTTTAAGCAATCTAGCTACACTCAGTTTCAAAAACAAAGAAAGGGCTGGGGAGGGCATAGCTTGGAGGCAGAACCCCCTAGGTTTAATCCCCAACACATGCAAAATTTAGTACGATTTAGATCTTAGTCCCTCTGACTCTAAGGATGATTGCAGTTGTACATTATATGTAGATTACTTTTATATTAGACTACATGCTTTCTAAGGGTAGAAATGGCATTGAGGCATTTTTTTCAGTGCACTTCTCAGTAGAGTACTCAATGTACTGTTTTTTTTTTTTCCTGGCAACTGAAGGGCAACAAAATCAGTGCTGATAGGTAGCAAGTTTTCTCCTGTATCCAGATATTGATCTGGTGATTTTTAAAAATAATCAATCACTCAATTGAACTGTCACTCAAATCTCACTCATTTAAATAAGGGTGGGGATCAATACTTAAGAAATATCTTAAGTAGTTACCAAATACAATTCTCTTAAGATTGCAAAGCTAACAGTGACAGGGCCTATGGATAATATGAATGTGGCCATTAACAGAAATCTTCCTATCAGTGCTGTTAATAAACAAGTCATGTTTTGACAACTGACTATTTATAGAAGTAATAAACAGAACATTCACTGGAAGAATCTCATCTGCCAAAGACATATTTTCTGCAGAACTGCATCTGTGCACTTTGTATCAAGGCCAGCTTCACTGACTTTTAATTACACTGAAAAAAAGATAAAGATTTTTTAATTTTTTTCAATAGAGAAAAAATGAGAATTTATCTGAATATTTATATTCCTTTATAAAAATTCAATTCAAAGTTATGACCTTAAGAGGATTTGTAATGTTAAAAAAGTCAGATGGAAAAAGCCGCGCATGGTGCTGCACGCTTGTAATCCTAGCATTTGGGAAGCTGAGACAGGAGGATCATACAGGTTCAAAGCCAGCCTCAGCTACTTAGTGAGGCTCTCAGCAACTTAGTGAGACCCTGTTTCCTAATAAAGTATAAAAGATAGGTCTGGGAGTGCAGCCCAGAGGTAGAAAAGCCCCTGGGTTCCACACCCAGTACCAAACACACACACACAAAAAAAGTCAAATGGACTCATTTTACAATCTTTATACTTTCATCTTATTCTCTAAGAAATCGATTTTTCTCAGTTGTGTCATTTTAGTTGGGTGGAGACATTAGAATTGGCAGGGCTAGGTTAAATTCAGAAGCCTGCATATCATAGCAGTAAACATGGTAAAGGTGTTAACTGTAACAGAAAGAATACTAAAAGTCTTGAGTAGTAAGAACACTTAGTAAAGGACACCTATGGAACATATAAATGGTAGAGACAATTCAAATTCAGGTCTGTCTGACTTTAAAGCATAAGCTCTTTTCACTAGGTTACATCATATCTATTTGAGTTTTAGAAGGCTACTTCTTGCTCTTTCAAAGATCAGTATCTTTTAAAAAATATGATGAGAACTAGAATTAGGTCCCAGAAGAGTGAAGGGAACCTCTTCTTTTAGGAGGAACCAATTTTTTAATGGGACAACCTAACCAAGTGATCAAAGTTTGACTCAATAATAGGAACCTTCTAAACAAAACTTTCTCTTCTGTAATTATGTGGTTATAAAAACACAGGTGAAGGGTGTTTTAAAGGGTGAAGGTGGTTTTACTAAAGGCATCATGACAAAAGGAGAAAGGTAAGAAAAAGCTAAAAGAATGTTGTATGTTAGAGGTAGATAAAAATTTGGAAGATCTATTTCCTTTTAGAAGAAGAAAAAGTACATCGTACTTTTTGAGGCTGATGGATGCAGTAGGATCAAGCACAGCCATAACTCATGGTAGCAAGCTTTTCAGAATACAGCTATATTTCATCAAATCTGAAATGCCAGTGATTGTAAATAATACCACTGTTTCACACACTAAGAAAAGGCTACTTAGAATATCATTAACTGTAAGACATATCCTATTTACAGAAGTGTTAAAATCTGAAAAAAATTATAATTGTAATAGTAGAGCCCTGTTCTGGAAAGTTGGTAACTGAGGGAAGCAGCATATATCAGTCCTGCTGACCCATAGTCTCTATAGCCGTGAAAACAGCATCTTGATAAAAGAAAGAAACCAGCATAATTTTGAACAGAACACTGAAAATTGAAAGTTCATAGAAACAAGGCTAGAAGGCAGATCAAAAAGCAGAAATGAACCATGCTCGCCTCAAATGGCTGCAGTCTCAAGGGCTGCACCATCTTGCCTCAGTATGATGGGACTGCTGGCTGGCACTAGAGTATCCAGAGACTGCCAGCAAAACAGCCAACAACCTGAAATGAATGAAGTTTATGCAGTTCATCGATATTATAAGAGGTGAGCCCCTGACTCCTTAAGCCTGGCTATGACTTACAGCACTGGTGGCCAAGATCACTGCCCCCCCCCCCCAAAGACCCAGAGCAGCGCTTAAAAACACCATAAGTAAACTAGCCATACCCACTAGAGACCGCCTGTCACAATCGCAGGGATCATGCAGTAAGTGACAGACTCACAGTCTTGCAGAGTCTGAGACTTTGCGGTTCACTCTGGTAAAGGTGGGTATGGAGCCTGCTGTGGATACAGCAGAATTAGCAAACAGTCCCCAGGGCAAAAGGGCCAGTAATCCCCAGGACTCAGAGCCCTAGCAGGGGCTCTGGAGATCACCACAGACCAGCTAATAGTGGTGACAGGAAAGAAGTCACAGCAACCCAGCCCTAGCTGTGGAGAACGTGAACTCCTGCATATACACTGGGCCTGGTCCCAGTAGCACTCACTGCCTATGCAGGCCAGGGAAGATTCAGGCTCAGTGTTGGTGACAGGTGCTTTTTGAGAGCTCAGAGATCCAGTGTTGCAGGGGGAAAGGTGCTGAAGGCACTCAGCTCCTGCAGAGAGACACCAGGCCAAAGTCCCAATCACTGAAGGAGAACAAAAAGTAGAGATATAAACTGACATCCCTAGTATAGGTTACAGAGCAAATGAGATTGCTTAGAACATGCTTGAGAAACAATTATAGAATGTGAATCTTAAATGGCTGAAAGAATCCACGTAGATCCAGGAGGACTGCAGAGGCCAAGTCTGCTCACTGTTCATAAATTTGTAGGGCTGTGTTATTTGGTTGTTTTGTTTTGTGTGTGTGCTTGTTTCTTTGCTTTCTTTCCCAACCCTTTTATAAGTACCTTCCCTCATACATATCCATTTTCTTCTCTCCATCCCTTTTTTTTCTTTCTCTTCTGTTAAATCTACTTTAAACTGGGCATGGTGATGCACACTTGTAATCCCACTATTTGGGATGCTGAAACTGGGGATTGCAGTTGGCGGACAGCCTCAGCTAATTAGTGAGGCCCTCTGCAACTTAGACCTTGTTTCAACAAACAAAACAAAACATAAAAAACAACGGGGCAGGGGGTGTAGCTCGTAGGTCGAATGCCCCTGGGTTCCATCCCCAGACCTCTCCCCAAAAATCTACTTTATAGCCCTCCTATACTAAATACACTGGTTACTAGAATTCTACTACATATTTACTATCCCTAATCTCTCTTATATATTAGCTTACCAAAATAAAACTATCATTCTATTCAATTCTATTTGCTACTTTATTCTATTCTTACATTTACTACTTCATCACCTTCTTCCTCACTCAATCTTCAACATTGAATACAACTTGCCCTTGAATATACCAGCTGCTGACACCTATATAGTGAGAGAAAGCTACCAAAAGCAACAAAGATACAAACTGATGAAACCTGAAATCATGAGAAAGAGCAAGAAAGCAATGAGCTCTCACAACCCCACAATAACAGAATGTGACACCACAAATTGAGAGATAGCCAAAAGGACAAATCAGAAATTTAACAGTAGAAATGATGTGGAATTTCTGAAAGGATTTAGAGAGAACCTGAAAAAAAAAAAAAAAAAAAAAAGAAAATAAAGAATCTGAATACCCTGAACAGGAATCAGAAAGAAGCTCTGAAGTGAAGGATGCAATCATTGAAGTGAAGGCATCAATACAAACTATAAACAATAGATTAGATCATATGGAAAAGAGCATCTTGCTCTTAGAAGACGATCACTTAAAAAATGAATGTATAGTATATAATTTAAAAAATTCCATTGCATGAACTGGGCATCGAAGAGATATGGGCCCATCTTAAAAGAACTAACCTAAGAAATAATAGACATAGAAGAGGAAATAGAAGGTGAAACCAAAGGGATCAACAGTCTCTTGAAATAAGTAATATCAGAAAAATTTCCAAACATAGAAAAAGAGATTAATACAAAACTTATAGAACTCCTTTTGGACAAGATCAGAGAAAATATTCACCAAGCTACATAACAGCCAAACTGATTAATGTAGAAAGCTAAGGAAAGAATTTATTTTATTTTTTATTTTTTTGGCACTGGGGATTGAACTGAGAGCATTCTACCTCTGAGCTAAATCCCCAGCATGATTTTGTCTTATTTGGAAACAGGGTCTCACTAGGTTGCAGAGGGCCTCGCTAAATTGTTGAGGCTGTCTTCGAACCTGCGATCCTTCTGTCTCAGCCACCCAAGTACTGGGATTACAAGCATGCACCACCATGCCTGGCTCAAGAAGAGAATCTTAAAGGTAACAAAACAAAAGCCCAAGTGATATTCACAGGCAAAATCATTCCAGACTTCCCAAACCTAGTTATGAAAGCTAGGAGAGCCTGGAGTACCATATTCGAAACTCTGAAAGAGAACAGCCTGCAGCCAAAAATTACCTACCCAGAAAAACTATCTTGCAAATTTTATGGGGAAATAAAAATCTTCCATGACAAACAGAAACTGAGAGAATTTATATCTTCCAAACCAGCACTAGAGAAAATACTCACAGAGATTAACTGCAAAAAAAAAGTAATAAATGCCAGAACCAGAGAAACAATAATTTCCATCAAACAACTAAGCAAAGAAAAACAAACACTATCTCAAATAGAAGGTAAAACTAGCCCTCTATGTTGGATAGGCAGAATAAATATCAAAATGGCCATTCTTCCAAAAGTGATCTACAGATTTAATACAATACTCATTAAATTACCCATTTGGTTAGGCTGGCTAGTGGTCATTCCTCTCAGATATAGAGAAATCAGTCCTTAACTTAATTTGGAACAACAAAAAAACCAGAATAGCCAAAGAAGTTCTCAGCAACAAGAACCAAGCAGGAAGCATCAAAATACTGACTTCAAACTATACTACAGAGACATAGTAATAAAAACAGCACGGTATTGTCACAAAACCAGACACATAGACCAATAGAGCATGACTAAAGAATCACAAACAAATCCACATACTCATAGCCAATTGTTTTTTTTTTTTTTTTTTTGCAGGTCTGGGGATGGAACCCAAGGGAATTTTACCTCTGAGCTACACCCCCTGCCCTATTTGTTATTCTTTATTTTGAAACTGGGTCTCACTGAGTTGCAGAGGGCCTCATTAAGAAGTTGAGGCTGTCTGTGAACTGTGATCCTCCAGTCTCAGCTTCTCGAATGGTGGGATTACAAGCGTGAGCAACCACACCTGGCTGGCCAATTGATTTTTGACAACGGGGCCAAAAACATACACTGGAAGAAAGATACCATCTTCAATAAATGTTTGCTGGCAAAACTGGTTAACCATATGCAGAAAAGTGGAAATAAACCCCACTTTATCACCCTGCACAAGAGTCAACTCAAGGTGGATCAAAGACTTGTAAATCAGACCAGAGACGGCATAGTTTCAACACTTCAACACACAGGCACTGGTAAAAAACTTTCTCAACAAGACCCAAAGGCACAAGAAATTAAAAGGAGGATCAATACATGGGATTGCATTAAACTGAAGAGCTTCTGTACAGCAAAGAAAACTATCAGGAACCTAAACAGAAAGCTGATAGAATGGGAGACATTTTTTTTGCCAATTATTTGTCCGATAAAGGACTAATATCTAGAATATACACAGAACTCAAGAAAGTCCCTGCTTTAAGAATACAAATAACTCAACCAAAAAACAGGTAAGTGAAATAGACATTTCACAAAAGAAATTCAATGGCTAATACATGTTTGAAAAAAATGTTCAGCATCATTAGCCATCAGAAAGATTAAAATAAAAACTATCCTGAGATTTCATCTAATTCCAACTAGAATGGCAATCATTAAAAACGCAAACAACAACAAATGCTGGCGAGGATGTAGAGAAGTAGGAGCTCTGGATTGCAAATTAGTGCAACAACTTTGGGAAATAGTATGGGGGAGACTTACCAGCTTAAAAATTTGTTAGGATCTGTGCAATAAAGTGTTTGGAGTCTTATTTTCTCTAAGAATTTCCCCCATGGATGTCATAATGGTTGTATATTGAACAAGTAATTATGTGTATGCAACTGCCTAACACTGAATTAAAATTCAGCATAAATAAAAAGTATGGGTGATCCTCAGAAGAATGGGAATGAACCTACCATATGATCTAGCAATTCCACTTCTGGGTTTCTACCTGTAAGAATGGAAACCAAACTAACAAACTAATGAATAGGTATCTATGTTCATAGCCACACAATTCACAATTGCCAAACTATGGAACCTGCGAAGATCAACTGATGAACAGATTACAAAACTATGAAATATGTACACAATGAAATTTTACTCATCCATAAAGAATAAAATTACATTGTTCACAGGGAAATGAATGGAATTGAAGAACATTATGCTAAGTGAGGTTAGTCAGCCGCAAAAAGTAAAAAATGTGATGCTCTCCCTAATATGTGGAAGCTAGGGCGAAAAAGGGTTATGGGAAGAACTACAGACAAGGAAGGAGAAACCAAAGATGAACAAATAAGGTGACCTAACTGAGGGGTAAGGGAGGGAGGAAAAGGGAAATTCCCTAATGTACATGATGTACATTCACAAACATATTAAGGTCAATCAGTATGCCAAGCATGAGAAGGAGAGAGAGGGGAGAAAATTGGGTGGAAATTGTGGAAGGGCTAAATGAGTGATATGTGCATATATGCCTATACCATCTTGTACTCCATTAAGATGTATGACTAGAAGCTGGGCATGGTGGTGCTTGTAATCCCAGTATTTGGGAGGCTGAGAAAAGAGGATCGCAGTTTGTGGACAGCCTCAGCTACTTAGTAAGGCCTTGTTTCAAAAATAAGGAATAAAATATAGGGCTGGGGTGTAGCTCAGAGGCTGAATGCCTCTGGGTTCCATCCTTAGTACCACATACACACACAAAAAAAGATGTGTGACTACAATGTACTAATAAAAAATTTTAAAAATTACTATAATACACTAAGATATCCGTTAAGTACAACAGAGTGGGTAATAATAATTTTTTAGGCAATTATATAAAAGCAATGCATACTCATAGCTTTTACAGAATAGAAAAAAGTCCTTTTTCTACAGGTAAGAACATTCTATGTTAGAAATTACTGTAGGTAGTTAGAAGGTAAAAGTATAGTTACTGAAATATAAATTTAGCTGTTTCAAAACGATTATGCTTATGAACCTTATCTATTAGAAAAAACCATTTTTAACAGGTTAACTAAGATGAAGCATCTAAAGTGACATTAGTAATTATTTACAAGAAGCAGATATTAAGGCTTAGTCTCTCATCAAGGGGGCCACAAAGTGTTCTAAATGCCTACTCTATGAAAATTTCAAACTATGGAGAAAGGGAAAACAAGTCTTAATATCTAATAATTTATATATTAAGAGAATACAAGACTAACAAATATTACATACATATCTAGACACATAGGTAAGAGCAAGGAATATTAAGAAAAATAAGAGACGGTAGGAACGAAAGTGAATTAATATTTACTAAGCACTAAAAGACTAAGATTAAAACTATTTGAGGATAGGTTTACTAAATCTCTAGCAAGAACTGCAAACTTGAAAGAGACCTAGTTGAGTACCACTGGGTCAACAGAAGGAGAATAGCACAGAGTGGTGATTCAATGGAAGAAAATAAAGGGTGTCAAGGGGGAGGTAAAACAAATTTCTTTGGCTAAAGTATAAATCACAAATTGTGGCTGAAGAATGGATTGGAAATTAGTTACAGGATGTCAGTAAGTCAAGTACTATTAAAGGACACAGATTCAAATCAGTAAAGCTACTTTGGCCTAAGAAGCAAGTGGAAGTGATTCTGGACTTCGGAATGTGCAATGATTAGATCAAAACAATACCTGAAGAAACTGATCTTGTGAAGCAAGAATCTAAAGAGGTGTGAATAAGGGGGATACAGGGGAAGAATACCACACCTGATCTTAGTGTAAAAACAGCAGAGGGGAGATAGACTATGGGATGAATTTTTCATGGCTAAAAGGGTCAGAGAACAAAGTATCAATGTCTTTTTTTTTTGATGAAAATGGTTAATAAAAATACGCCTGAGGAATGTATGCTGAAACCAGTATCATTTAACATTCTCACAAACCATATGGAGATGGTGGTATTCAGTGAAATAAAACAATGCATTTTAAAACCATTTCACAAAAGCTTAGTTGCTCGTTTATTCCTCCTTCTAACAGACATACCCAGTTTTACTGCCATCCTTCACCATTATTTCATTCTAGACCTTTTGTGTCTGTGTGTGGGGGCACTGGGGATTGAACTCAGAGGCATTCTACCTCCCAGCTACACTCCCAGCCCTATTTTATTTTTATTTAGAAAGAGGGTCTCACTAGGTTTCTGAGAGTCTAACTACTGTTCCTCCTGTCTTAGCCTCTCAAATATATTATAGACTTTCGCTTCATCTCTCATGCTTTATTCTTTCCTGACCCCATCACATTCAGGATTCACATCTCAGCAGTATCGAGGTCGAGAGCAGAGTGAGAATATCTGGTTTTCACATTGCTCAGTAGTTTATTTAAAGTTTTATTCTTGATGTTTTGCATGTAAGCTCTATGTAATCTTGAGTAAAAGGGCTCTCTTAAAGTAGTCATATCATAGTCAGGTATCGTACCGCATGCCTGTAATCCCAGTACTTAGGAGGTGAGACAGGGACACTGCAGGTTCAAAGCCAGCCTCAATAACTTAGCAAGGTTCTCAGAAACTTAGTGAGACCATGTTTCCAAATAAAAAAAAAAAAATGAAAGAGGGATGGGGATGTAGCTTGGAGTTAGAATGTAACTGGGTTTAATCTTCAGTAGTATGTGCGCACACACACACATGTCTTATCATATCACATATGCACACCATTTCTAAATGTGTTTCCAAAAAATTTGTATATGATTTGCGTTAAGTTAAAAAAAAGGAAACTATGTTAATAAACAATTGACTTTGAGCTCTTAGGAAAATATAGGAAAGGAAGTCTGAAATCACTTCAGTTAGGGTAAGTTCTGTTCAAATTTAAAAATTACAAGTATTTGCTGAATTGAGATAGGCCACTAAGATAAAGTAAGTCATTAAGATGAGTATGGAATTGCTGGGCGTGGTGGCTCACACTTGTAATCCCAGCATTTGGAAGGCTGAGATAGGAGGATTGCAGTTCTCGGCTAGCCTCAGCTACTTAGTGAGGTTCTTTGCAACTCAGTGAGACCCTGTTTCAAAATAAAGAATAAAAAATAGGACTGAGGGTAATAGGTCGGAGGTAGAAACCTCCTGGGTTCCATCCCCAGTGCCAAAAAAAAAAAAAAAAGATGAGTATAGAATTAATTTAAGAATCACTACCTTATTCTTAACTTATGTTCAATCTAGTAAATATGCAGATATGCTGTTGCACTTAAGGAAACAAACAAACAAAAAAAAAGGACAAGTGAAATTGGGAAAGATAATGAGGTTGAAAAATAAAACCATCATGTTGATACAAGTAGCTTTGACAGAAAATAAACTTTGGCCTGTAAAGACAAGAACACTGAAACAAATAGAGAAATAGATTTGTGCTACATGTGGAAAAATATTAAATCTACCAAATACCACTGTAAAGGAACTACAGGATAGACCCAAAGTCTTAGAGAGTTAGTCAGAAGCCAAATGGAAGAAGTCATTTATTTATATCACAGAGAACCATACAGCTTCCCAATGTGTGAACTGTGTACTCACTAAGGACCCTGGGCTTAGAAAGCCTGCCTTATTATTATTTTTGTAATCATATATCACTTTGTTTTGTTTTTTGGTGGTACTGGGGGTGGAACCCAGAGGCTTTCTACCTCCAGGCTATACTCCCAGACCTATTTTTTTTAATAGTTTATTTGGAACCAGGGTCTCACTAAGTAGCTGAGAGCCTCACTAAGTAGCTGAGGCTGGCTTCAAACCTGTGCGATCCTCCTGTCTCAGCCTCCCAAGCGCGGGGATTACAAGCGTGCGCTACCACGCCCGGCTCATAATCATACATCACTTTGGAATACAAGACTTGAGAGGATATACAAGCACTTATCATCCAATAAGCCCTCATCCAATCCCCATCCCATTCCCTTCCCCTCCCTCGATCCCATGCTTAATTGGTGATTATCTTTGGTATAATTGTTTACGCATATCATGAGTTTTAAAGAGATTCCACCCTCCTCCATCCCCTCCCCTCTGATTGTTCACCTTAATTGCTTCTCAATAGGGCCCTTTCTACTACTCGACCTCCTCCTGTTACCCCTTTCCTCCTAGTTCTTGCTAATTAGGGAAGCATCTGGATTTTATTTTCTGTGCTATTTCTCTGTGCATGCGGCATTGCAAGTTCTGATCCCACTCTTGACGGCCTCCCTCAGTGGTGGCCTGGCCACCCGAAGGACTCTGATCCCGACCTCGCTGGCTCCAGCAATGGCCTTGCCTCATGGGAGGCCCTGATCCTGGCCTCGCTGACCCCCACACCAAACTAACCCCTCGGCTGGCTCCTCTCCCGGCCTCAGAGGCCTCCAGCACCGGCCTAGCCTCACAACAGGCTCCGATCTCAGCCTCACTGACCTTGGCACCGGCCTAACCCCTAGGCAGACTCCTATCCTGGTCTCGCAAGTCCCAGCTCCGTCCTTGCCTCACAGCAGTTTCCGATCCTGGCCTTGCTGGCCCCGACACCGGCCTTACCCCTCGGCAGAGTCTGATCCCGGCCTCATAGGTCCCAGCACTGGTCTTGCCTCACGGCAGGCTCTAATCCCAACCGTACTGGCCCTGGCACCAGCCTAACCCCTCTGCAGGCTCTGATCCCGGCCTCAGAAGCCTCAGCACCGGCCTTGCCTTGTGGCAGGATCCAGTCCTAGCCTTGCTGGCTCCGGCCCTGACCTAATGCATCAGCTGGCTCCGATCCTGACCTCTGAGGCCCCAACACCGGCCTTGCCTTATGGCTGGCTCTAATCCCGGTCTCGCTGACCCAGGCACCAGGCTAACCCCTCGACAGGCTCAGATTCCAGCCTCGTTGGCCCCGGCACTGGCCTAACCCCTCGGCTGGCTCCAGTCCCAGACTCGGAGGCCCCAGCACCGGCCTTGTCTCATGGCAGGCTCCGATCTAGGCCTCGCTGGCCCCAAACCCTCAGCAGGCTCCTATCCTGGCCTCAGAGGCCCCAGCACCGGCCTTGTCTCATGGCAGGCTCTGATCCCAGCCTCGCTGGCACCGGCACCGGCCCCAAACCCTCGGCAGGCTCCTATCCCAGCCTTGTCTCATGGCAGGCTCTGATCCTGGCCTTGCTGATCCCAGGACCGGCCTAACCCCTCGGCAGGCTCCAATCCTGGCCTTGGAGGCCTCAGTAGCGGCTTTGCCTCACAGCCGACTCCGTTCCTGGCCCTGCTGGCCCCGGCACCGGCATCACCCCTTGGCAGGCTCCGATCCGAGCACCCTCTTCACCCAGCAGGTTGTCCCATGTTCCTGAGGTATGTGGTGGTAGTATTCTACCTCTGAGGTAATTTCTTCAAAAGTTCCAGGTGTATTATGTCAGATCTCTGCCTCTCCTGAGTACTTGCCGCTGCCAATGCGACTGCCTCCACCATTTCAAATCTTTCCCAAGCTCTTTTCCCATACCGCATAATGTCCGGTGTTCCTAAGCATGCGTGACAGTAGCATTTGACCTTTGGGGTAATTTCTTCAGAGGATCAGGGTGGGTTGGATCAGATGTCTGCCTCTCCCAAATCCAAGTCTCCACCGCCATCTCAGCCACTGCTGCCACCACCGCCTTCCTCCTAGGTCTCCACTAGACTCTCTCCTTACAGGTGATGTTCAGGATTCTTAAAGATGTAGAGAAGCAGAAGTCCTCCTTTGCGGGGAATTTTTCCAAACGTTCCAGTTCAGATGTATATGTTTTGTCTGCATCTCCAATATTCTAGCTGCCGCTGGGGCCATCTTAACCCCTCTCGAATATTTTTCTTTTTTTCTTTTTCTTTTTTATTTTATTTTATTTTTAAATAAGAGAAGAGTATGTGCGGTTTGGAGAGGATGTAGGATCAGGCACTTGGTATTGATGAAAATTTTTTTCTTCCCGGGTGGGAGGGGAGTCTCCAAAGGGTGCCCCGCCCGTACTGCCCACAGTAGGAGACTTGGGGCCCGGACCTCAGGGGTTTTCTGGGTAGGGGGGGGGTCACCTAAGGGTGCCCTGCCCGCGCCCGCCCACCAGCCTGGGGTGGGGCCATGCGGCCCTGACGTCCAGGGCCTTTCGGGTGGGGGGGGGCATCTAAGGGTGTTCCGCCTGCACCCACCCATCCTCCCGGGGTCAGGGCCATGCGGCCTGGACCAGAAATCCTGCTTTAAAGCTCAGCTGTTGAGGTCTTGAAATCCTTAATAAGGGACCCTACAGTTTTCATTTTGTACCAGGCCCTGGGAAATATGTAGGTGGTTTACTTTGCAATAACAAAGTCATTAGTCCTAAGAATTATTGAGGTTAACAGCATCACTAAAGTAAAAAATGAGTTTAGATAAATTCATGAATTAATGTAGGACTCCTTTTATGGGTCTGCTTTTAAAAAACTAAACACATTTTGGGTTTTCTCAAACCTTTGAGGATTATGTAATAAAGGGAAACTACCAACAGAGGGCCTGATAGAGAATGAAATTTCCATTCTAATTATTGTCTATCTGAAGTTCAGAGTAGGACATGTTACCAATGCAAATATAAGCAAGTAATGAATTGCAATAGCAATACTGATCAATTATTTAAGAATAACTTCAAGTAGTGATGAACAAACAGAATTTTTTGGTGAGATCCAACATTTTCCTCTGCATTTAAATTAATTTATTTTATTGCTTTGATATGATCCTCATTCTATGTTCAGTTTTCCTAGCAGCCTCCTTGTTTCAATCACTTGAATAATCTCACCCCTTTCCCACTTAGACAGAAATTAGAATTTCAGACAGGAAAACATTTTAAGAACTATGGAACTCAATTGTGGAGGGCCGGCCATGGACAGAACCATTTTAGCTTTTTGCATGTTAGAAAAAGCTACTTAGAAGCCGGGCGTGGTGGCACAGGCTTGTAATCCCAATACCTGGTAGGCTGAGACAGGAGGATTGCAGGTCCACAACCAGCTTTAGCTTCTTAGTGAGGGCCTCCACAACTTAGTAAGATCCTTTTTCAAAATAGAGAATAAGCTTCCGGTAAGATGGCGACCGAGGAAAGCGGCACTTACAAGTCCCGCTAACAATCGAACTCTATTACCACAAAACCAGCGCCTTTCAGAGCCAGAAAACACCACCAGCAAAGAAATAAAAACGGTAAATACAAGGGACAGAGAAAAAGGGCTGGAAAAACAAGACACCAGAAAAAAACCAGCCCGAAGGGCCGCGCCCGCCACGGCACGGAGTGGCCGGAGCCGCAGCGCAGAGAAGTCAGAGCTGCGGCACGAAGCGGGGTGGCCGGAGCAGCCGAGCGGAGCAGCCAGACCAGCCAGAGAGGAGCGGCCAGAGCAGCCGGAGAGGAGCGGCCAGAACAGCCAGAGCAGCCAGAGCCGCTTCGCGGAACCGCCGGACCGGCCGGAGTGGCCAGACCCGCGGTGCGGAGCAGCCGGAACCGCGGTGCAGAGCAGCCAGAGAGGCCAGAGCGGCCAGACCCGTGGTGCGGAGCAGCCTGAGCCACAGCGCAGAGCGGCCGGAGCAGCGCGGCTTACATCTCCCCTAGCAGCACCAGGCTCCAGAGAGGAGGGAGACTCAAAACAGAGCTCAAATCCAGAGAGGAGGTACTCTGGCCTCGCGGCCTAGGATGCAGAAGCAGCGTCTTACTGCTGGCTGCAGCGGCGAATTCACCAGACGGCCCTAGACCAACCCACACAACCAGCCACCAGACGCCTGAGAGGAGGGGTGGACAGCGAGCTAAGGTAAGCCGCTGCTGAACAGCCGGGCGGCAGTCAGCAGTTTCTCCGGTGCAAGGAGCGTCTAAAGCTCCCAAGGGCCGGGCACAGCACACCTGGCAGGGACTCAGCGGAGCTCAAAACCAGAGAAGAAATAGGCCACATCACGGCCGAGGGCGTGGCAGTGGTGCCATATTGCTAGTGGCGGCAGCAGCGAATCCACCGAGTTCACTACAGCTCCATCAGCGCACTCAACAAACGTGAGTCAAATTGCGGCCCCAAGGGGAGAAATCCCAGTACTGCACTCCCAGGGACTTGCGCAGATATTCTCCCTGGGTCGGAGATTTTAGCAGTGCAGCCCAGTGGGGGAGTGGCAGTGGCAGAGATATCATACCATAGTCACAACTCCCCGCTAGAGAACACCCAACTTGGCACCCCCCACGGTCTAAGCAGCCTCAATTGACTCCCTGGGTCTGAGACTTTGTGATACAACTCAGTAAAGGAGTAGTGGTGACTGAGATACCACAGACTCGAGATCCAGAACATCTTAAGTGAATTCGTAGTGACTCAGGGAAGAACCCAGAGAAGGCACAAACTTCCAAAATCATGGGAAAGAGAAATAACAATGGAGCAGTGAATGCCCACAACCCCACAACATCAGAATCTGATAACACAGAAATCCAAAGATCTCTAGAAGATCAAATTAGGAAAATAACTCTAGAAATAATAGAGGACTTTCGAAAAGAATTTAGAGAGAGTCAAAAAGAGATAAAGGATGCAATTAATGAAGTGAAGGCTTCAATTCAAAGTATAAACAACAGATTAGACCACATGGAGAATAGAATCTCGCTTCTTGAAGATGACCATTCCAAAAATGAACGCATAGTTTCTAATTTAGAAAAAAAACCCAACAGCAGGAATCTGACATTGAAGAAATATGGGCCCATTTCAAGAGAGCTAACCTAAGAATAATTGGAATAGAGGAGGGAAAAGAAGGTGAAACCAAAGGGATCAACAATCTCTTCAAGGAAGTAATAGCAGAAAATTTTCCAAACATAGAGCAAGAGGTTGATACACAGGTCCAGGAAACTTATAGAACTCCCTTTAGACAGGATCAAAGAAGAGGATCCCCATGCCACATAATTGTCAAAATGACTAATGTGGAAGCCAAGGAGAGAATCTTAAAGGCAACAAAAACAAAAGGCCACGTGACATACAGAGGCAAACCAATTAGAATCACTCCAGACTTCCCAAACCAAATTATGAAAGCCAGAAGGGCATGGAGTAACATATTCCAAACTCTGAAAGAAAACAACTTCCAGCCAAAAATTTCCTACCCAGCAAAACTATCCATCAAATTAGATGGGGAAATAAGAAGCTTCCATGACAAACAGCAACTGAAGGAATTTATGTCTTCAAAACCAGCACTAGAGAAAGTACTCAAGGAGATTAACTGCAAAGAGGAAATGGGTAATACACGGCAGAACCAAAGAAACAAGAATTCCCATCCAGCAGACAACTAAGCAAAGAAGAATAAACAGTATCTCAAACAGAAATAAGATCTTAACATGTTGGGAATTAAAAATTATCTCTCTATAATCACACTGAATGTAAACGGCCTCAACTCCCCAATAAAAAGACATAAAGTGGCAAAATGGATTAAAAGCCAGAATCCATCCATCTGCTGCTTACAAGAAACACACCTTACAAGTAAAGATAGGAACAAACTCAAGGTAAAGGGCTGGAGCAAGGTTATCCATGCTAATGGTACTTGAAGACAAGCAGGAGTAGCAACTATGATATCAGACAAGTTAGACTTCAAACCCAAACTTATTAGAAGAGACAAAGAAGGTCACATTTTACTGGTAAAAGGAATAGTCCAGCAAGAGGAAATAACAATAATCAACATCTGCCCAAACATAGGGGCAGCTACTTTCATAAATCAAACTCTTTGTGACATGAAGTCACACATAAATCCCAACACAATAATACTGGGAGACTTCAACACACCTCTCACAATACTAAACCCATCTTCCAGACAAAGGGTCAGTAAAGATGTCTCAGAACTAAAGAACACCATTAACCAAATGGACCTGTTGGACACATATAGAATATTTCACCCAACTACAGCAGAGTTCACATTTTTCTCAGCTGCTCACGGAACCTTCTCCAAAATAGATCACATCCTGGGACACAAAATGAGCACTAGCAAATTTAAAAAATGTTACATACTTCCCTGTGTCATTTCAGACCATAATGGAATGAAACTAGAAATCAACTATAAGAAGACCCAAAGAAACAACATAAACATGTGGAGGCTGAACACCACACTTCTGAATGAAGAATGGGTCATAGAAAATGTAAGAGGTGAAATCAAGAAATTTCTAGAAACAAATGAAAATAAAAAAACAACATATCAAAACCTCTGGGACACTTTGAAGGCAGTATTAAGAGGAAAATTTATAGCACTGAGTGCTCACATAAGAAAAACAGAAAATCTTCAAATAAATAGCCTTACGACACACCTCAAAGCCCTTGAAAAGCAGGAACAATTGAACCCCAAAGCCAGCAGAAGACGGGAAATTATTAAAATTAGAGCAGAAATTAATGAAATAGAGAATAAAAAAACAATACAGAAAATCAACAAAACCAAAAGCTGGTTTCTTGAAAAGATTAACAAGATTGATAAACCACTGGCCAACCTAACTAAAAAAAAGAGAGAATCAACCCAAATTATGAGGATAAGGGATGAAAAAGGAGACATTACTACTGACAGTGTAGAAATCCAGAGGATTATCAGAAACTACTTTGAAAAACTATACTCCAACAAAATGGAAAATCTGGAGGAAATTGACAACTTCCTAGATAAATACAACCTTCCTAAACTGAGTCAAGAAGATATAGAACACTTAAACCAACCAATAACAATCAAAGAGATTGAAACAGCAATAAAGAGCTTACCATCAAAGAAAAGCCCAGGACCAGATGGTTTTTCAAGTGAATTCTATAAAACCTTTACAGAAGAGCTAATCCCAATACTACTCAAACTATTTCGGGAAATAGAAAAAACCGGGACTCTCCCAAATACATTCTATGAAGCCAACATCACACTAATACCCAAACCGAATAAAGACAGTTCAAAGAAGGAAAACTACAGGCCTATATCTCTGATGAACTTGGATGCAAAACTATTAAACAAAATACTAGCAACACGTATTCAAAACCACATCAAGAAAATCATTCATCACGACCAGGTAGGGTTCATCCCAGGGATGCAAGGCTGGTTCAATATACGAAAATCAATCCATGTAATTCATCATATAAACAGAATCAAAGACAAAAACCACATGATCATCTCAATAGATGCTGAAAAAGCATTTGATAAAATTCAACATCCATTTATGATAAAAACACTGCAGAGAATTGGAATAGAAGGAACATATCTCAACATTATTAAGGCAATCTACAACAAGCCCACTGCCAGCATCATATTAAATGGGGAAAAACTTTAAGAATTCCCCCTAAAAACTGGAATGAGACAAGGATGTCCACTATCACCACTTCTCTTCAATATAGTACTAGAGACTCTAGCCAGAGCAATAAGGCAAGAAAAGGAAATCAAAGGAGTACAAATAGGAAAAGAAGAACTTAAGCTTTCACTATTTGCTGATGACATGATACTATATTTAGAAAACCCAACAAACTCAACCAAAAGGCTTATAGAACTGATCAACAAATTCAGCAAAGTATCTGGATACAAAATCAATCTTAAAAAATCAGAAGCTTTCCTGTATACCAACCATAAATCCACTGAAAAAGAAATTCAGAAAACACTTCCACTCAGGATCTCCCACAAAAAAATAAAATACCTAGGAATAAATTTGACCAAGGAGGTAAAAGATCTCTACAAAGAAAATTATAAAACACTGAAAAAAGAAATCGAAGAAGATCTTAGAAGATGGAAAGATCTTCCACGTTCATGGATTGGCAGAATAAATATCATTAAAATGGCCATCCTCCCAAAAGTGATCTACAGATTTAATGCAATGCCCATTAAACTACCAAGATCATTCCTCACAGACATAGAAAAATCAGTCCTTAAATTTATCTGGAATAACAAAAAGCCCAGAATAGCCAAGGTAGTTCTCAGTAACAAAAACCACGCAGGAGGAATCACAATACCTGACTTTAAACTATACTACAAAGCCATTGTAATAAAAACAGCATGGTACTGGCAAAAGAACAGATATATAGACCAATGGAGCAGAATAGAAGACCCAGAAACAAGCCCACACACGTTCAGCCAATTGATTTTTGAAAAAGGGGCCAAAAACATACACTGGAAAAAAGATAGCCTCTTCAACAAATGGTGTTGGCAAAACTGGTTAACCATATGCAGAAAATTGGATGTTAATCCCACTTTTTCACCCTGTACAAAAGTCAACTCACGATGGATCAAAAACTTGGAAATTAAACCAGAGACTTTGAAGCTCCTTGAAGAGGGCATAGGTCCAACACTACAACACATAGGCACAGACAAACATTTCCTCAATAAGACCCCAAAGGCACAACAAATTAAAAGGAGAATCAATACATGGGATTGCATGAAACTGAAGAGCTTCTGTTCAGCAAAGGAAACTATTAAGAACCTCAATCGAGAGCCAACAGAATGGGAGAAGATTTTTGCCACCTACCCCTCCGATAGAGGACTAATATCTAGAATATACAGAGAACTCAAGAAACTCAACACTAAGAAAACAAAGCATCCAATAACAAAATGGGCAAATGAACTAAATAGACACTTCACAAAAGAAGAAATTCAAATGGCCAATAAATGCATGAAAAAATGCTCAACATCACTGGCAATCAGAGAGATGCAAATCAAAACTACCCTGAGATTTCACCTAACTCCAACTAGAATGGCAATCATTCAAAACACAAACAACAACAGATGCTGGCGAGGATGTGGAGAAGTGGGAACTCTGAGACATTGTTGGTGGGATTGCAAATTAGTGCAACCACTTTGGAAAACAGTATGGAGAATCCTCAGAAGAATGGGAACACACCTACCATTTGATCCAGCAATACCACTGTTGGGTATCTACCCAAAAGAAAAGAAACCAAACTACCAAACTAATGCATGTGTATCTATGTTCATAGCTGCACAATTCACCATAGCCAAACTATGGAACCAGCCAAGATGTCCATCAACAGATGAATGGATTAAAAAACTGTGGGATATGTACACAATGGAATTTTACTCAGCCATCAAAAAAAACTCAATTACATCATTTCCAGGGAAATGGATGGAACTGGAGGACATTATGCTAAGTGAGATTAGTCAGTCACAAAAAATAAGAAATCAGATGCTTTCCCTAATATGTGAGAGTTAGGGAGAAAAGAGGAGCAAACAAGATAACCTAAAGGAAGAGAAAGGAGGGGGAAGAGAAAAATCTCTAAAGCACACAATGTACTTAAACATATCGAAGTCAATCACTAAGCCAAGCAAGGAAGGGAGGGATGGGGAGGGGATGGGGTGGTATTTGGGTAGGGGTTAAATCAGCGATGAGTACATGTTTGTACACACAAGTTTTTTACCCCAATAAGTTGTATGAATATAATGCAGCAATAAAAAAAAAAAGAAAAAAAATATTCTCTGGTACGAAAGAAAGTAAAAAGAAATATTGAAATGTTATCTTTAAGTCATCAAAAGCTTGGTATCAGACAAATGAAACTGTTATGTGAGATTATCATTTTTAATTTAGGATAAATTGCTATAATACTAGATGTCAACCACTAAGCCAAGCATGGGAGGGAGGGATGGGGAGAGAATGGGGTGGGGATCGGATGGGGGCTGACTGGGCGATATGTGCATGTATGTCTACAAAAGTTTGTATCCCACTATGATGTATGAATACAGTGCACCAATAAAAAATAATAAAAAAAGAAAATAAATAAATAAATTAAATAAATAAATAAATAAAAAATAGAGAATAAACTAGGCTTATAATCCCAGCACTTGGGAGGCTAAGACAGGAGGATTGCAGGTCCATGGCTAGCCTCAGCTACTTAGTGAGGCCCTCCACAACTTAGTGAGACCCTGTTTCAAAATAAAAAGAATAAAAATAGGGGTGGGAATGTAGTTTTTAGGTAAAATGCCGCTGGGTTAAACAAAATAGAGAATAAAAATAGGACTAAGGGTGTAGCTCAGTGGTAGAAGACCCCTGGGTTCCATCCCCAGTACCACAAAAGAATAAAAAGTTACTTAGAATAAGGAGTTCTTGAGATATCTTTGAAGAATAGGTTAAAAAGGTTCATTAAAATGGTACATGACTATAATCTCAGTACTTGGGAAGCGGAGACAAGAGGATTTCAGGTTTGAGATCAATCTCAGTAACAGAGCGAGATTGTCTGCAACCTAGAGTAACCCTGTTTCAAAACAAAACATAAAAATGGGGCCCGGGTGTGGTGGCGCATGCTTGTAATCCCAGTGTGTGGGAGGCTGAAACAGGAGGATTGCAGGTTCACAGCCAGTTTCAGCTACTTAGTGAGGCCCTTTGCAACTAAGTGAAACCCTGTTTTAAAAAATAAAAAATAGGACTAGGGGTATAGCTTAGAGGTCAAATTCCCCTGGGTTCCATTCTCAGTACCGCAAAAAACAAAAAACAAAAAACAAACAAACAAAAAACCCCCCAGAAAACAAAAACAAAAAACCCAAAAAATCAAACAAAAAACCGGAGCCTGGAGGATCACGGTTTGCAGACAACCTCAGGTATTTAGTGAGACCCTAGGGCAGGGGGGTGTAGCTTGGAGGTCCCCCTGGGTTCCATCCCCAGACCCATGGGGAAAAAAAAGTTCAAATTTGTCAAACAGCAACTTTATGGTAAAAGGCAAGAGAGTATCCAGTTATAATATGAGGATCTTCTCCTCTCCATTTACTATTTAGGGAACTAGACTAAAATGTTAAGAACTGTCTGTGGGATAAGTACCTGACTTTCTGCTTAAAGTATCTAATTCTTCAGCTCTACTTTCTAATGGCAGAAGTTCAGTTCTCCCAGTGTGGTCCCTGAGCCACATCACCAGAGGCTGGAGGCTGGTTAAAACTGCAATCCTCAAGTAGGTCTTGACATGGGCACCTTCAGGAAACAGAATCTCTGGGGGAGGGGCCTAACAATTTGTGTCCTTAACCAGCACTCTAAGGTTTGAGACCACTGCTTTAAGAGAAGTGAAAGCTTTTCAGTAATTCCTAAAAAAATTAAGGTCTTTTGTGATTTCAATTTCCAAACAAGTGGTAAGATAAAAGAACAGCAAAGTTCAGAAACTGGGTTTGGGCACTATCAACACTGAGTAACTTGAAGCAGACAGAAATAGAAAACAAATAAACAAAAAGTATCTGATAACATCTGCTACAGAGTAACATGCGACATTAAAAAATAGCGTCCAGCGTGGTGGCCCACGCTTGTAATCCT
This sequence comes from Muscardinus avellanarius, assembly GCF_963383645.1. NCBI lineage: Eukaryota > Metazoa > Chordata > Mammalia > Rodentia > Gliridae > Muscardinus > Muscardinus avellanarius. The sequence continues at coordinate 22,786,506 of NC_137793.1, read as the reverse complement.
TGCACTTGGGAAGCTGAGACAGGAGGATCACACAGGTTCAAAGCCAGCCTCAGCTACTTAGTGAGGCTCTCAGCAACTTAGTGAGACCCTGTTTCCAAAAATAGGTCTGGGAGTATAGCCTGGAGGTAGAAAGCCTCTGGGTTCCACCCCCAGTACCACACACACACACAAATAAATAAATACATAAAAAATAAAAACTTAATAATAAGACAATATGTTTTCATTTACTTGTTAACTATTATTTTAAATAAAAATATTTTCAATATTGACATATAGCTAGATTTTCATTAATAGAGGTCAATACATGATTATTTTTATCTTACAACTTTTTATTGCTGAGGAATTTCATCTTAACATGGATATAATGTATTGCTTTAAAGTCAAAATGAAAAAACACATAGAAGAAATAGGTTGGAAACAACAAAACATGCATTAGGTACCAGTGACTACACTGAAATAGATACACCACTCACATATTCCATTATGTAAATGAATTCAAAGATATTTCATGACTGATCAGCTAGAAGGGACATAATGATTTATAATTCAAATAACTGAGCACTGAAATCAAATTGAGCTAATATATATTTCTAAATATGCAAACCTGAAATAATTGTTAAAAAATATAAATCAGTATACCCATGTTGACATCACTGGTATCCCTTGGTTTAAAATGTTAAAGATTTTAAATTTTTATCTAATAAGTTTTGAAAAATATGATTTTTATTAACTTTAAGAAGTGTTCCAAAGCAATAAACACCTTGTAAAATAAAAGGTTATAATATCTGGATTAAAGAATATATAATAGATATACTGGGATAGAAAAAAGATCTTAAATATCAGATACAAATAAATTAGACATTATGCAAATTATACTAAAAAGAATACAAGTCAAATTAATTTTATATTAAATATCAACTTGAACCTAAGAAACAGAGTAAATCTTAACAATAGCTATTTGCTATAAAATAACCAAGGCTTCTTTCCAGATAATATGCTCTCAAAGTAATTCATCGTGAAAAGGCCGGAGTTTGCAATACTAGGAAGTACTTATAAACCACTTTATATGTTAGCGATAAAGAGTATTTCAGCATTATTATTAGAAAAAAATACAGGTTGAGCTTTTTCTTAATAAGAAAAAATACATATCTTCAAAAGCCAAAATGACCACTAGAATTGGGTTGTACATCACTTTCCAGTAAAAAGGAAAAACAGCTTGGACAGGTGTAATTTATCATTTTTCTGATTTAATATCAAAGAAATATATTAAAATAATAAAAAGAATCCTGAAATCCTCAAAATTTGTAGTGATAAATAGCCCTCCCTGTCTTTATTGCATTATACCTACTAACAGAAATATTGCATGGTGGATTTTGCCAGACAAGGACGATTATTTTCCAATAAAAAGTTGCATATTAAATTCCAGCACAAAAGTGGGTGTCTAATACTTTGAAAATCTTTCATGGTTTACCAAGGAACACAATTCTAAACTTAACTAATACAAACATATTCTTGGAATGAACTTATATTCAAGGTTTCCATCCAAATCTACCCATTTTCAGAATTTGTTCTTATATTAAAATATTGACTAATTTTATTGGTTAAAAACCAACATTTCTTTTCCATAACACAAACATATCATATTTGATAGCTAACATATAAAAGATGATCTACATGGCCCTTTCTCATTGGTAGAAATATGACAACAATATCAACTATAATTTAGCAAGAAAGGATAATTTCTGGTTTTAAATTTTTTAGAAAACCTGCTAGAGAGAGAAATCTAAATATTTAATGTGGAATGGGGAATCTTACTCTAGAATAGATAAGATGTTCATTTGGTAATGCCAATAGTCAAAGTGGTCAAAAAGCCTATCATTTTCTTCCCATTATTTCTTTGTATCTCTCAAATAATGAAAATCATGTTTTCATCTAAGGTATACTAGAAATATAGTCACTCTTAAGAATCAGTCAGTTCTTATAAGGTACTATTTTTGAAACATTTTGACTTTCTTAAAATTTGTTACATGCTTTCTTTCAGAAAAGAATTTCTGACAATTATGAAAAACCATGGACTAGAACACAGATGGTTGCATATTTTCTTATGTGACCATTTATTAGCCTGAGTATAAACAAAACTAACTCCTCAGGAATCTGTATATCCATATAAATTCGATTATAAGTGAATAAATACTTCATAGAATACAGCAATTATAAATCTTTCAAAAACATGCATTTACAGATAAAGCTAAATGAAAAGGCTTACTTAAAAAAATTTGCAAAATTATAAACAAGGAAACCACCTGCCCAATAAATGTACTTGTTAGGTTGATTTATAATACCATACATACAAAAATGCAAAGGATATCCAACAGAAAGGTCATTTAGAAACTGAAGAGTCCTTGAAATTACAGGCTCACATCTTCCCCAATACTTAAGGTTTGTAACACTAAATATGAAAGAAAAGTTTTAACTTAGAAGTAAGTTTTTTGCATGTGTATGGAGAACTATAGAAATATACATTTATGTAAGTTAGGTGACCTAAATCATAAAATAATAAAAATCAGGTTGAAAATTCAGTGAAACGTTTCTATTTTATTCTTTTTACAACATTTAAAATTTTATGCAGTTGAGCAATATTTTGCTTTCCAAATGGTATATAAGTCTATACATTTAATTTAATAAATTAAAAAGTATTTCACAAAGAAATGCTAAGTTTGTCACTAAACATAATAAGGAGCGAAAGCAGGAGTTAAAAAGGAAGTTAAATAGAGGCTCATAGTTACTGCCAAAAAATAAAAGATAATTGAATTGTGGCTATAAAATTCACTTCTTACAATCATGATTGTTTAGCTTTGTTCTCTGTGAGCAAGATGTTATCTATCTATAGAAAAGATAACATGTATACGTAAAGACACATAAGTTTAGGCTAAATACATGAAGTCAGTTTATAACTAGAAACCAGTTATTTCTGCTAGCATTATAAAGATAATTTAAGGACACTTCCCATTAACAAGTCTCTGATAATCAGGTTCCTGTTTGAACCAATGAATGCCCTGTCTTAAGGTAATCAAATTTCTCTCAATGATTCCAATTCTTCATTTGGTCTTTGAAACTCGGTGTTCTTAAAGTAACAATAGTAACAACAACAACAACATCAACAACAAATCTGCCTTACTAACCTAAAGTTTAGTCAACATCTAAATCTTTTAACACCATATTCTGATGTTGCATCCTATAGCTGTAGGATACTGATATATTACAATGTTCTTTGGATGGTGGTGAGTTTTAAACATGTAAAATTAAGTTTCAATTAAGAACAATGTTAACATTCTGAGAATTAAAGCACATTTAAAATTTATTAGTCAATATCTATAAAGCAATTTAAATTCAGTAAAAAGATCTATTAGATTTAAAACAGAAGAAAAATTAAAAACCAAAACAAACTCACATTTTCGTCATGAATGTTTCTAGAACATGGTTGTCATCTGTTATTCCTAAGACTTCAGACATACGAGCATATACCTGCATTAAAAAATTCCATTTTTAAAAGCTTTAATTAACATAGATTTCAAAGTTTTAAAAATTGAATAAATATAAGATTTAACTCATTGTTACAGCCACACTGAAGGAGAGTGGACAGCAAAAATGAAGGATTTAAAAAACGTTTAAAATTTATTAACTATTTCCAGAAGGCACTTTTCCTGACTTGAAATATATGCACATGTACAAATATACCCATACACCTGCTTTACTCCTGCCACACCACGTAATTTTTTCTCTCTCATTCTTGAAGATGGGAGTAGGTGTGCAAAGGGCTGTGAAGTCAGGTGCCTCAACCAAAGGCTCTGATGTTTGAAAACTTTCCATCTTTCCAGAGTTCAACAAAACATCAACTAATTCAAGATGAGATAGTTATAAAAATAAGGATATCAAGAATCAAAAGAATTTACAGACACCCTCCTCAAATATCCCCTAATTAAACTCCCCCAAGGTCTTACTTCTAATGCTGAAACTGAAATACGGAGCTCAAGGATTCTCTGTTGAAAATATCAGGGCCTGGGAATCTACTATCCTTGCAACTAGGGTGTGTTGGTTGCAGTTTGATGTGTAACATTTCATTTGCAACCCAAGCCACGTTGAAATCATAAACACGTATCCCACTAAGTGCGAAAATGCCACAGGCAGACAATGGGACATTCCCTAATAGCCTGGCAAAGCTGAGAGGTGGGTTTTCACCTTCAAACTCCCTGAGGCTCTGGTGTGATTCCAGGTTATCCCTGCCAGACACCAGCTGTGTGGGATTTCTCTTCTGTGATTTGATCCCTTGTGACTTTGTCCTCCTACTTCCACTTGATCTGCTTATTCCTAAGCATGTATGGCAACTTAGCTCCCACTCCTGCTTTGTTATTTCATATTTGAATACCAGTTTGATATATGGTTAGAGGTCACAACGGCAAGATAATACATAGGGCACTGCGAATCTCCTAGAGTTATAAAGTCATACAGGGGAGAGAAGCTGTTCATTTATAGAAATCTAGCATTTTGATTTGCATTCAATCTAGCATCACCTGAACCAGAAGCTTGTGGTCCAGGCTTTCAACCTCAGTCCTATGGCTGGAAGGCTCCTCCTCTGGCTGGCAGGGTGAGTGAGGAGAGAAAGAGAGAGAGAGGGAGGGCAGGTTATGTACACGGGAAGAGAAGGAGAAAAGAGAAGAGTGGAGAGAAGCTGGGGAGAAAGGAAACATTCAAATTTCTGTTGTCTTTTCTGCTCATACTAAGCCCTACAAAAAAGCATTCCAATGACTGTATTTCTGACTTTGCCATGAAGGAAGGCCTTTATATCTTGTAAGGGTGAAGTGACCACTGTGGCTCTTAAGATGTGTGGGGCAAATGAGGAGCTGGGACAAAAGAACCTAGAGAAATTAGTTATCACTATACATCAATGATCAGACACCACTAAGCATAAAGAGGGCTCAAAGGAAGTTTCCCTTAGCTCACCATGAACCCAAACTTTTCATGGATACAAGTATTCAAACTGGGTCCCTTGGAAAATCTGTAAATTAGATGATTTATGACACACAACATCCTTTACAACTTGACCCCAACCTATCTCATCATTCACTATTTCCCTCAACGTCAAGCCACAGTGAAATACTGAGGGATCATTGAAGCTTCTCGTGCAACTTCAGATCTCGATGTGTTCATGTGCTCTGTATTTGCCTCAGTAGGCCTTCTTCCCCCTCTTCTCCTGACTCCCACTCAAAAGTCATCTCCCTGAGGCCTTGCCAGGCCTTCCCAGATAGGGTGAGCAACATTCTCTGTTACTGTTGTAACATTTGATCGGTTCCTCTCACACTGTTGTCTTTTGGGTGTCCATCTCCCCAACTACCCTGAGAACACCTTGAGGAGGGATACTGTGCATCAGTACTATGTGTGTCCCCACACCTAGGACAGTATGTGCGTTTGATAGTAATAACAAAACATATGGTAAGGGTCCACTTAGGACTGTATTACAGTGTGAATATTACACAAACAACAACAAAGATTTTTCCTATTTAGCATATATTGGATTCCATGAACAAAAGATGAGAATTATAAATAACAAGAAAAAAAGAAAAGCAGTTACAGAGAATAGCTTGTATTATTATTTTAAATTTGTGAACACATAACAGTTGATTATGCAACTGCCTTTGAACTTTATTTTAATGGCACTCTTATCAAATGAGATCTTTCAAATAAGCCTAGTTAATAAAACCCAGACAATAGTGGGGATCTGGCATCCTATTTTCTGACTCTTCAGTTTTTTTCAAGGGTCACAGACTATGCGCAACTCTGTCTGAACTTTTAAAAGCACTTTTCATATAAAAGAAATCAAAGCATGGATGGGTTTATGTCAACTGGCCCTAAAAAAACTCAAAGCATAAATTCTCCTGAAGATATACAGGATCAATTTTATAGATAAATAAAATTAACCATAAATTCCATGTGGTCATACACTGATTTTTGGGAAGGACTTGACTATTAAATGCCATTATCTCGATTAGCCCATTTCATTTTTATTGTATTTTTATCTTTGTTTTTGTGTTACATCCTGATTAATTTTCTAGCTTTAGACCAATTGATGACTATATTGTACTTGTGTAATATCAGATTTATATTTCAAGACTATTAGTGATACTTCTTTATGGCAAAACTCAGAATCAATCCAAGTTTTATTTTAACTATCCCACACTGAATGATAAAATAAATAAAATGTGATTGTTAGCATTTAAAACATTAAAAAAAATTGTATCTTTTGAGATTGATGGTTCCTACCAGGAGAAGTTTTCTTGCTGTGACCCTGGCTGGCATGCGAGAGGGGGAAGCTCTGCAGGCAGATCTGTTGTGCTCTGCTGTCAAAACACTTTTTCAAAGCATCAGATTTGAACCAATAATATACTAGAAAAAACAGTCAACATTGACACATGGCAGTGCTTTAATCCACAATTATCCTTGTAACTTGCACCATTCCTTTTATCATCCATTAGCTTTGATTCCCATTATCCCATCTAGAACTGTGTCAACGCTTTTGTCCTTGGGGATTTCTCTCCACTAGTAGGATCTGACAGTCAAGCCTGAGTACTAAACAGGATCATTACCTCTTAAATCCACTTATCTGATCTACTGAATAGTAAATTGAAAAGCTCATTAAGAGCAACAATCTGATTTGTTTTCACGTGTGACAGGGTCATTTAAAATCAATGCATGATTACAGCATTTCTTTTAAAAGATTGTCTCACATTTTCCAAGGCACCTTATCATTCAGAGAACATGAGATAATATGAAAATGTCTCTAAACATTTACAATTTAATTATGCCACAGACATAGATAATTTGGGGGTAGAAAGTAATTTGTTTAATGAGAAAATATCTATAAGATTGCTTATCATAAGGCACAAGTTAATGAAGAATATCTACAGAAAATAATCCTAACACAAGATTTAGTGTTTTCTTTTTTTCCTCCCAGACCTATTTTATACTTTTTTTTGGAAACAGGGTCTCACTAAGTTGCTGAGAGCCTCACTAAGTAGCTGAGGCTGGTTTCGAACCTGTGCAATCCTCCTGTCTCAGCCTCCCAGGCGCGGGGATTACAAGCGTGCGCCAACACTCCTGGCAGATTTAGCGTTTTCAATGCTTGCATAACTTGTATCACTTCACCAAAAATATTTATGGTAGCAAGAAGAAACCACAGCACAATGCCCATTTTAAAGATGCATATAAGAGTTGGTATAGGGATGTATTTTAAAAACCCTCATTTTTAACTCACAGATTCCTAATCTTTTATTTCAGAATCTATTAAGATAATCTGATCATAATGATAAGTAAAACTCTAAGAAGAGGCTAAGTCAGTCATTCTTCAGAGAAGGATGAATAGCACAGTGACATTAAATGCATGGTTAGGCCTTTGGTCATGTGTTTTGCATAGAGATGCAAACACTGTAACCAAGTTTTTGCCTGCTTCAGTCCCTTCCTTCTCCTTTCATAAACCTGCATTTCTTTACTAGACTACAGGCCCTGTGAGCAGAGGTAATATACCGTTAACTGGGCCACGCCTATTACTTTAATGTTTCATGAATTAATAAAAATAATATATTAAATATACATTTTGTCAATTCTTTTTTGTAGCAAGGAAATCAACCCACAAGGGTATGTTTTTCTTGTTTTTACAAAGGATTTTTTCCTTGTAAAAAGAATATGTTTTTATAAGAAATAATTTTTTGGGGGGGGTTGTATTGGGGATGGAACCCTTCTCCAGGCTACACTACCAGACCTATTTTATATTTTTTTTATTTGGAAACAGGGTCTCTTAAGCCAGCAAGGCTGGCTTTGAACCTTCACGATCCTTCTGTCTATGCCTCCATGGGGATTATAAGCGTGCGCCACCACACCCGGCGAAAAAATGTATTTTTTATAAAATAATTTCAAAACCCAACTCACTAGAGTGTAAATAATTTTAACACAAGATTTTTGTTATTCAAATAGTGTGGTTTTCACCAGGCATGGTGGCACACTCCTATAGTGCCAATACTTGGGTGGTTGAAACAGGAGGATCGCAGGCTTGAGGATAGCTTCAACAATTTAGTGAGGCCCTTTTTCAAAATAAAAAAATAAAAAAGGCTGGGCATGTAGCTTGGAGACAGAATGCCCCTAAGTTCAATCCCCAGTACCAAAAAATTAAATAAAATAGATAAAATGAAAAGGTGTGATTTTCAATAGCCAAATTATGGAACCAACCTAGGTGTCTATCAACAGATGGATGGATAAAGAAAGCGTGGTACATGCACATAATGAAATTTGATTCAGCTACAAAGAAAAACAAAGTTCTTTAATTTGCAGAAAAATGGATGAACTGGACAATATTAGGCTGATATCAGCCAGTATCAGAAAGTCAAGAGTAGCATGTTTTCTCTATATGTGGAAGCCAGAGAAAACAGAAAACAAAAGGGACTTCAGAAAATAGGAGAGAGATCAGTAGAACAGTGGAAGGGGACTGGAAGAGGGAGGGGAAAAGCAGGCTTGATTAAGGAAACAATTCAAATAAAGCCGTATCTATCCATGAAGGTATCACTACCAATCTCACTCACATGTACAGGAAGGGAGGAGGGAATGGGTTGGGATGCAGAAGGAAGTACATCAAGTGATGCGTGCATATATGTTTTTATCACTTTGTACCTCACTCTACAATGTATAATAATAATGCACCATTAAAAGTAAAACAAACAAGAAACCCCAAACGACAACAATAAATGGCATACTAATGCTCATAGGTTTCTAGAGAAAGCTCTCCCTAGAGATGCAGTAAGAAGAGTTCTTTAAATCCTCAGTGAACCCACTGCTGCCAGCCTATTATTAGCACTTCTCATATCACAGAGTATGATCTCGTTGTAGTACAGTTTTTTATGTGAATATGCTTCCCCTACTATATCATGCATACGTTCACAGAGGGCAAGAGAAAGCCTGTTTCAGCAGTACTTACAACACTGTTATGATAAATTTAGCAAAGAAGAAAAAACATAGGCCTCGGTCCTAAGATATCTGGATCTGAATTCTAGATTTGTCACTAACTAGTTGTGATTTAAAGTCCCTGAATCTTGGTTTCTAACCTGTAAACGGAAATAGCAATCACAATAATACCTACTTCATAGGGTTTTAGGAAGATGAAATGATTATCCCTAACAAAGGGCCTGGCATTTAGTAGAAATTCAACAAATGCCACTTTCTTCTCTTTCCCCTTTCACAGCCTTCAGCATAACAGGTGCTAAAATACCTTTCAAAGAGAAGGCCCTTTACATAAAAGTAATAGGAAGGTAAGAAAGGTGCTTCTCTTGGAGATGTTCACCCAGTATATACAATCATCAAAACAAATGAAACCTTGAAATTTGCATTAAATAACTCTGAAATCCCTAAGAATATGTATGCTCAATTAATACATCCTAGTAACAGTCAACAATTGCATTTTTAAGAGCATAGGGCATCTGCTTCAAAGTTCATCATGTAAAACCTAATTTTTTTATATTTCTAAATGGTTATTTCCTTAGAAACTAGACACATTACCCACAATGACCAGTCACCTATCTTTCCAGCTCTTGAAATATTGGGAAGTTGTTAGAAATATAAGAAATTATAATTATTATAGACTTGAGAAGACATGTTTCTAAAAACTGTTTTAATGTTTGTTTTCTTATCGATATTTATTTTATGCAGGCTCTTATAAATTTCAGAAAAGAGTATTTGTATGTGTACATTTTCAATATATTTTAATTTCTGAACCAATCAAATGATAAATATTGCCTGTAAATTTGCAGTTAGCTTCAATGATCTTATATAAGGATTTTAAAGGGAACCAGGTAAGAAAAAAAACTAAACATACAACATCAACAAGATTTTGAATTGTATATTTAATTTGATAAGAAATAAAAGTATTGCTATAATAACTTTAAAAATTGCTTTCTCTTTCAATCCTAATCCTTAGTCAGTTATCTGCAGCACTGTCTTTGACATTCTGATTATAACTTTGAAGAAACCAATTATGTCAATCCTTAAATTTGAAGTAGATTACAGAACTGGGAAACTCAGAATATTAGTTCCTAAAGGTTGTATGGATATATAATGACAGTCACAGAAATTCAATAACAGCCCTCTATGAAATGTACTCAAAAGCACCACATGAAACAAATTAAAAAGAACAATGAATCTCTCATTCTGTGCAAATAAGAAAATAAGAGAAAACACTAATTCTATAGGTTTTCATAAGAGCTGTTATAATGAATTAAGATTTTGGATAATGAATTTTCAGAAAATTACAGTAGCTTAATACCCTTAGGCCTTCTATAAATGTTTGAGATGTTATAACTTCTCAAAGTGCTTTAGTACATTGTAAGCAGGCTCCATGCAGAAAATTAGCAGTGCTGTGAAAATCAACAGTGAAATACTCTGTTGTCAGAAGATGCATCTTCTCTGAACCAATTTCTTCTTAAAAAAAAAAAAACAACTCACATCAAATAATACAAAACTGATACCACAACCCCCTCAAATTTTGCAAATTTGAAGTACTGTTCTGATACGTTGAAATGAGTTGCCAATTAAGGTTTTAACTGGTTGTCATTTGGTAAAACAAAATCCGCCACTGGAAAGAATCCAATAAACATTAAACATTAATGTTCCTTAGGAAGAGAATTTAGGAATTGAGCATGAAATCACTAATATGAGTAATAAAGCAATTTTCATATTTTTGTCTTAGACTTCAGGTATCCTTTAGACCAACTGAGTACTTTCTATAAGGAAGACTGCATTCAAAGAAAAAGATGTTGGTAACAGAGAGGAAAGCAGAGTTATAAAAGAACTAATATAAAGAATCTAATACTTGGATGTTAACAGTTTGGAATACCGAGCCCTTTCATAACATCTGAAGCAGAATAAAACACAAACATCACAATTAACTGATCACCACATCAAGAGAATCAATGGTGCAAACATCAATTCTGCATATTAACTACACAAACTGAGTGATATTGAATAGGTTCATATTAATCTTGGCCAATTTTTCCATACTATTTACCAGAACATGATTAAATACAGAACTAAAATTAGGCAGAAAAATCTTTTGCCACAATTTTATTTTTAAAACCATAATTTATTTCAGAAGCCAAAGTAGTAAAACCAATCAGCAAGGAAGCTGCTTGCCTTGCTCAGTGGAATACAGAATGGCATCTGATAAAGGAAGCCAGCTATAGAAATATAAAATAAACATGAATGCTGAGTTTTCATTTCAATTAGAATATCTGAACCCACCATCTGTGGTGGCCATCTTGCTGAGGGGACATGCACCTAACAAATCTCTTAAGAGGCATTCCCGATCTGCTTGAATAAGCTATTGTATGAGAAAACTTGGAGCGACCACCTTGGCCTCACATTTCCTTCGCTCCACATCCTATGGCACAAAGCAGGAGCTCAGCAGGCTGGGGTGCAGGGCTGCCTGCTGCCTGTGATAATCCCCTCTCCCAGTAGGGGCCTCCACTGATGCATGGCTAAGAACATGCTTCCTCTTTTGCTTGCACCCCAGTGGGGTTTCCATTCCTGACTTGGGCCCAAATCCAGACTGCTAAGGAAGGTGAAAAAGTTTGAAGGCTCCAGATGCTGCGAGCAATATTTCTAGATTATAATCTAAACAATCATTTATTAGAAAGAGAAGTATAGGTGTATGTGAAAACCAGCAAGACTTACTGGTAATTTTGGAGAGATTGTTTTTCTCCCACCCCTGGCCAGATCTAAGGTCTAACTACCACCTGTTCAACAGAAGCTGGCTGTTTGCCCCATTTTCCTTCAGGGAGCCACTGACCAAGAATCTTCACCAGCATGAACTTAATGTCTCCCGACAGGCCTTCACTAGCCAAGAGGGACCCGGGTCGAGTGCACCAGTTATTGGTCACAGGATACCCAGCCCATAGAAAAACTCCTGCAGTGCCACCAGCTGAAAGCCAACCAGAGAAGATGAAGAGTGTACATTTGTCCTGACACAGCTTTGCTCCTGTGGCTGCCAATTCACTCCATGGTTGGGGCCGAGCTTCTGTTAAACTAGTCTTCTAAAGTGGATAAAACCATGATGAAGCCCAGAGAGAGGGAGGGGGGGAGGGAGGGAGGGAGAGGGAGAGGGAGAGGGAGAGGGAGAGAGAGAGAGAGAGAGAGAGAGAGAGTGTGAGAGAGAGAGAGAGAGAGAGAGAGAGAGAGAGAGAGAGAGAAAGAGTGTGTGTGTGTGTGTGTGTGTGTAAAACCTCCCCAAGCCCATTCAAAAAGAAGCCAGCCATATAGCCATATCTATGACATAAAACTATTGGGGAAGGCTTGAATTTGGTAGACAGTTTTGAGACCATGGTTTGAAGAACATTTCAGGCTTTTACAGAAATATTTATAATTATTTGTAATAGCCAATTTACAAGATGCCATGCTTAGATTTTAGAGCAAAACAGCTAATGCTAAATAAGGTTTGTGAGAAGATGATGGCAAAGGTGGGGAAATGAGAAATAAAATATTTTGTTCACTCTAATCCCCCATACCTCTTAAAGGTATCAGCCAGTAACATATATTCTGGTACAGAGATTACATGTGTTCTAAACAGCATCAAAGCAGATGCCATTCAATAAAGCTAAATAAAACTTTCCTTTTCAGTTAAGAGTAACTAGTTAGAACTGGCCACTCAGAAATATTTTAATCAAAAAACCTAAGCTGGGTGTGGTGGTATATATGATTGTAATCCCAGTACTGGGGAGGCTGAGACAGGAGGATAGCAGGTTCAAAGCCAGCCTCAGCAACTTAGTGAGGCCCTCTAAAACTTAGTAAGACCCTGTTTCAAAATAAAGAATAAAATAGGGCTGGGAGTGTAGCTCCCAGTGTACCCCTGGGTTGAACTCTCCAGTACCCATCCTCACACACACAAAAGGAAACCTAGGCTATGTTCACACAACGTAATCACACTAAATACACTCTTTGCAGTTAATACTATGTACGAGCTGATAATTGAACATTTGGCCATAAAGCATATACATAAAACATAAAATTATACTGTACATGATAAAAGTAAGAACCAAGACAACACACCCCTATATTTATTCCTGTGTGCACGTGCCTGTTTTCATAAAAAGAATCCATGGTTGTAGTGAGGTAAGCATAAAGATTGGTGATCTACCATCATAACTAGCACTCAACTCACCTTAACTATTTTCCAAGACTTCTCTGGAACTCTGGACACATCGCTCCTCAGGTGTACAACCTAAAAAGCACAGAATTTAAAGACCTGCCACCAGGAGCTAAGGATAAGAGAAGAGCAGAAAGCCTTCTCAATTTTAAAAACAAAGAGAAAGTGGCTCAGGATCTTTTTGGCTGTCATTTAATATATACTCAGGACGTTAGCTATATGGATTACAATGGGTTTGCATCAATGAAGTAATTCAAGAAAACAATTACTAAAGCCTAGTCCTAAAAAAAGAACAAATTATATATAATATTTGACAGGACTTTTTTTCTCAGTAGTAGGGACCGAACCCAGGAGCATTCTAACTCTGAGCTATACTCTGAGACCTATTCTTTACTCTTTATTTTCAAACAGTGTTTCACTAAGCTGTGGTGGGCCTCACTAAGTAGCTGAGGCTGTGTGTGAAGCTGTGATCCTCCTGTCTCAGCCTCTCAGGTACTGGGATTACAAGTGTGCGCCACCACGCCCAGCTGACAGGACTGTTTTTTTTTTTTTTTAAATAATTCCTTACTCCTGTTGGTGTTTTCATAACATAAGTATAGCAGCTGGAGTAATGATTTAAGTAGGCCCAAGTCACCTCCTGATAGGCAAAAGCATATCTTTAATAAGTAAACTCATTTCTGCAGTCATTCAGAAGGTAAGTAAATCATACTGTGTTTCTGCCACTTAACCTAATTCTTCTATACACCTCCCCATCCAAACCCTCTGAAATGCACTCTGAATTATAGTCACAGGATTACCAAGTCTCCATCTTTACTTTAGACAACTTTATCTTATTCATATGTGTTTTCTATTAACATAATTCTATTTCTGCTTCCTTATTGCTTCTTTGAAACCACATCCCATTTCCTATATCCCAAACAACATTATATCTTCCTCCTAAGAATGAAAACTTTACACTTACCCCAAATGCAATGGATCGGTATTCACCTTTTGATGGCCTGTTAACTCCTCCAAATACTTAGATCTGGTTTTAACTCAGAACAGGCAATAATTGCAGCTAAAGGCTAACTCCTGTCTCCTAAAATGCTATGTTGAAAAATAGCTTAAATGTATGTAGAAGTCCAACTGATGGATCAAGACCATACGAAACTGCTCAGAAGGCATATTCTTTCCTCATCAAGAAGCCAGAAATGAGCAAATTTATTGAGGAAATGTTTGGAGGGATGTAGTGTAATGCAAATGAGGTTTGGAATGATAACAATCATTCCTATAAGTACTTTTACTTAATGAATTAATTTTACAACCCTAAATTGTTAGTTTCACGGAGCTTCTATTTCTTTATTTGTATAATAGAAAGAAGAGAGAAATAAAAAAAATAATATAACTACTAAGGAGATACTACTAAGGAGATAATCTAGTGAGGTGGTTGGAAATACATTCAAAAGTTCAAGACTAGTGGGATTTTGTCACTCACGAGTGACTCAGAATAAATTGCTTATCTTTTAAAACTTAGTTTCCTAAGCTGCAAATGAAGATTATAGTAGGACTTATGGGATTTTTGAGAAGATTAAAGTAGTTAACTCATGTACAGTACTGAGAACAGCCCTGACACATAGTAAAATTTCTATAAGTGTTAGTTATTGTTCCTATTGACATGTACCAAGGTGATGGTCTCTTTTCTTTGTACTTTACCCAGATTAGATGCTGAAAAATAGATGTATGTTCTAAACTAGTATCGGAATAGTTTTAGTTAAAGAATGGCTAGAGCACAAAGAGCCTGAATGAAACATAGAATAACTCCTAATCTTACAATATGGGTCTAGGTTTTGTGTTTTTTTTTTTTTTTTTTTTTGCAGTACTGGGGATGAAGCCCAGTCACACCCCCAACCTGATTTTTTATTATGTGAGATAGGGTCTCATTTAGTTGCAAAGGGCCTCACTAAGTAGCTGAGGCTGGCCTTGAACTGCGACCCTAATGTCTCAGGCTCCCAAATGCTGGGATTACAAGCATGTGCCACCATGCCCGGCTAGTTGAGTTTTATAGAGAAACAGAAGGAG
Source organism: Muscardinus avellanarius (assembly GCF_963383645.1). Taxonomy (NCBI): domain Eukaryota; kingdom Metazoa; phylum Chordata; class Mammalia; order Rodentia; family Gliridae; genus Muscardinus; species Muscardinus avellanarius. The sequence continues at coordinate 22,771,214 of NC_137793.1, read as the reverse complement.
GAGAAGAAAAAGTAATGGGAAAACAAAAAGGAAGGCTGAATGGTCTGTGGTAGCTGATGATGTTTATACTAAGGGATCATCTTGTATTACCTAAGTTTCTAATTTAGAATCCCTAGATCTCACAGTAAGTTTCTGCTTTATATTTCCAAGGTAAGTTTTCGAATCACTGGGTAAGAAGATGATTTACAGTTCAATAAATTATCAATCTTTTCAATGCCGACCAATGAATCAATTAAATTCTCGGAGTCCCTCCTCCCTCCTCTCTCTTTCTACTAAATTAATACACACAGACAAGGGGTTACAGAATACCATCATCACAGTTTAAAATTATTAAAAGATTTTTTGTGATGGGCCCCCAAGGGGTATCTTTCACAGTAAGAATAGAAATGGATTACTTTTCATATATAAATATATTACTGATCTCCGACATTAGACTATGGGCTCTGAATCACTTACCCTATGATTAAATTATATAAAATATCTAGAATCTAGCTTAGTTCTACCGTGATTGCAGGCTGGCCAGAACTAATCTGTGGTTGTAGAAATAAGATTTTTCCTTGAAAAATAACAGCCAAGATGGGGATGAAACTTATAATACAGGTCTTTTCAGTCATCACACTATGAAACTGACCATGACTGAAATTACGGCTAAACGCACATATAGGCAATGTGATAGAGTGGGAAGCAACTGGGTTGAAGCCACTGGACAAGTTTTTCTGAAATTCTACTCGGTAGTCTGTATATTGAAGATAACATGTACTAAATAAAAGGCTGCTGAAAACACTAAATGAGAAAAACTAATGACTAACTGGGTAAAGTGGTTAAGCAAAAAGTAGAAACCCAATACAGATTAATAAATTGTATTCTCAAATGTTTTCCAGGCATTTTTCTTTCTCTATTACCTGAGAACAGAATCTGAAACTTGTGTCACTCATAGATCTAGATAATGTCTTAATACCCAAATGCCTTAAACTTGAAGAAAGTTGAAGTGTATCAGGTGCTGGGCCCCTATACTTCCTGGCAGGTTGACATTACAGGCCATGTGTCCATGTGTCATAAACGAAACTATCCTTTAGAAAGGATAGTTGTACCTGTACCAATTAAGCATGAAACAATTTCTTATGAGAGAGTAAAGTGGGCCAAGTGAACATGAAAGTGGCTATAAAAAATTGGAGACAGAAAATTATAGTAAGTGGCCAAAAGGCTAAAAAGGGGGCAGGCAGGCTTAAATAAAATACAAAACAAAAAAACAAAACAAAACAAAAAAACACCTTAAGAACTGCAATTCTCAGTGAATGTAAAGCCACCAGTATACTGTACTAAGGTGTTTGGAGCTTTTAGTATTTTCTATCATTTTATATTTTTCGTCATTAAAAGTTTCCAACTTAAACACTGGGTGTGAGAAATTTCCCATGGAAATGAATTTCTAATTTTGTACTGGGAGTCAATCAGAAAATATAATTCACATTGAAGAAACTTGTTTTAAAGCCAACTTAAACACATCTATTCAGTACAGCAAGGGACACTGGTGCTGGGGAGCCATGCAGGCCTAGGGGAAAACAAAACCTCAGTACGTATGCCAAATGTGCTTTTATATTTCAAGACTCCTTCAATAAAAACATTATGGGAAAATAAAAATTAGGAAAACACTGAACTTAACTAACTTAAAATGTTAAAAAATATTTTGCATTTATGTTTTATATCCAAGTGCTTTTCCCACATTTGTCCCAAGGCAGTAGATGAAGCGCTATATTCACCATTGCTAATACTAGCAATTGGAACATGCTCTTTGGCAAGGCAGAAATAAGATAATTGTTCAATATAGGCCGGCTTTTCAGAAATACTGGAAGCATTGCCTGTAATTATAGACATCTGTCACTGCTAGCCACTCAGTACTAACCCTGACATCAATATACAACCATAGCACTAAACTGCCTGCAGGCATAGCAATGGAGACCAGATACGCTAGGCAGGCAATCATCTGCTTCATCCAAACTATCTGTCAAAGGTTCCCAACCACAAATAGCTCTTACATTTTGTATCCTTAGGATAATATGTTGATTTATTTTAGATTCTCTAATATTTACAGTCTAGGCCATCTACTAAAATAAAGAAACAAAACTTATGGCTAATGGAGGCAGTTACTGTTCAGAGTCATCATAAAAGGTCATAGCTCAACCCTCAAATGTTAAAAATTGATGGCAGCTTTAACCATGTGCTATCATACAGATGTTTTCTTTTGTAGAGGCAATTATTTTCAATAGCAATTCAAAATGGTAAGTACAATCTTTCATCAGCAAGTATGTTGCCACACTGATGTAATAGAAATGCTCATATTTTAAAGCCTTTTTTGAGACATAAAGATAAGTTTCAGCATCAAGTACAGAAGATCTGGATTGTCAGCTTGGGTTTAGCTTTACATATACTAACTTATCTGGCAATATTTTTTACATATACAAATGTGATGTCTAAAAACTAGAAAATGATATTGAGGAATAAAATACTTGGTTAATGAACGAGTCAATGACATACAATCTTGCTGGATGTAAACTTACTAAAATATACATGCACATGTACCTTCATATTTCTAAAAGCTGAAAGATACACTGTAGCTTTAAATGTCATCCTTTTTCCTTTTAAGCAGCCCATGAAACAAACAGAAAATTATTAGACATTTAGACTAGTTAGAAATAAAGACTCACAATCATGATAATGTGTTACTAAAAACCCAGATATTTCTTGGTCTGATCAAAACAGCCTATATTGAAGATAAACTATTAATTACTGACAGACAGTTAGCTTACAAGTGAGCTGCATTTTAAAAACCTCCTTTAAAATACAATTGCTAAATGCCTTACAGTGCTGTAATGTGAGACAGGTTCAAATCTTATTACTTCACTGAAATTAAAACCTAAGTTTTAATACTGTTCAAGTCGAACAATGATTCCACACTTTATTGCTTTTGAAATCCCTTGATGATCATAGGAAAAAATGCCCCGGAGAAAAAAAGACTGTTTTCGATAAACAGAAAATACAGTTTGCACTCTTAGCCTCTTTGTCATCACAAAAAAAGGATTTAATGCCAATTCTTTAAAAAAAGACTTTTTCCCCACAAAATGTGCACCTTGTGTGCCATTTGTAAAATCAGTTCACTTTCTTTTATTTATTACTGCAGCGCGGCAAGGCAATAAAGAAGCTACCGATAGCTAATAAATTACATGCCTTTTAAAACAATTCTCTTGCTACAAAAACATGTAACTACAAAGGTTTACATTTACATGGTACATCACATGAAATGTCTATATTTATGTCCTATTTTGGCAAATTGTGAACTTTTACCAAATAGCCGATAACAAAAATAATAAAGTGGTCCACAAATGTTCACATGACATAAATACTGTTCAAGAGAACTATTCTTGTTATTTAAACTTTCTAAACATTCTCCAAAATTTACTTAAAAATGTTTTGAGGGTGTATTCATTTCGAGTCACCCCCTCATGTCATTTTGGCATGGGGCTGTATTTCTATTTTCTGTATTTCTATTTTTCTAATAAACTTCTTTAAATCTTCAAAAAATAAATAAAAATGTTTTGATAAATTATTTTATGTACTAAAATGTATTTAAGGATTTCTAATCAGGATTCATTTAAACTTTACTCAATTACTGAGAACTAACACTTTTTTCCCCTAATTTATGTTCCTAGTACCATGAAGTCTTTAGAAAATCTTAGCTCCTAGCAGTTATTTAAAACAAATTATAAAAGGCGAGATTACTGGATGCTAGGCAAAATGCCCCAATTCTGTTCCTTAATATATATTACACTTTTAGAAAGATTTAGAAACTATTAGAAAAGAAGTATTTCCTTCAAACGTGTTTTGCTCAGCTCAGATATAATCTTTTAAAATATCATTTTCATATATTTATAAGAACTGCTTTAAAATCTTACATTGTAAAACTAAGATGCTTTGTCTTTCTTGTCTATGTACAATGAATTCTGAGATGTCTGTACTCCAATTCCAGGATTAAATTGTTAAATTAATCAGGGCATTTGCTTAAATGCTTTCATCCTCTAATCTCACGACAAGAATATATTTATGAGGTAATGCATTGCCTTTTATTATTAATTTCCTCCATTTCCTGTAATAGCCATCATAGCTGTGGCCTTTTTGTTTGTTTCATACCTACAGATTTCAAATTTGTTCAATTATGCATGATGAACAATGTTTCAATTTTCAAAGCACAACCAACCTTTTTTTCCACTTCACCTTTACAAGAGGACAATCCACCATATGAAAGGATAAAAAAATTATATTTTGTAGCACTCCGTTTCTCTATTCAGATCTCCTTTTCCTGCTACTTACTCTTTTGAAATCTGCTTAATTATTATGGTTGATAATTAGGAACTGAGAGATATCTTTTTAGGAGAGTGCAATAAGATAAATTTATTTTATCTGCATAGATTATTTTGAGGAAAATCATTATTATAAATAATAGCATTCTATAATATATCTATATTATGTAGGAAACTAGCATATTTTCTAACTTATATTTGCCTCTTAATATTAAATGCTCATATTTCATAGTTTATTTTAAATGATAATATTCACAATTAGCAACAAAGAAAAATAACATTTACTTTCTCTATGGTGCCCTTCTTTCTCCTATAATCTCATTCATAACATTTTGTTTTAACTTTTAATTACCCCTTAGCTGAGAGAATGTCATTCATTATATTCTCTCTCAGATCACTAAGAAAGTGGAATCAATGTAGGTATGACCAGATAGCATTAACTTCATATTTTAGATGGGAAAAATCAAATGCTACACAGTAAAATACGAGGTTTCTGCAACCTCCTATTTACAGCTTTTGCTATTTGACAATGCTGCTTCCTAGATATGTATCCACTTATGCTCATTCTAGTAAATCCAAATTAAACTTTCTATTGGGTACTGTTTCATTCATTCAATATATGGAAAATATCCTTGAGTTGTATTTAACATCTCTCTCTGGCAGAGTGGTAGCAATAGGTGGTCCTTGGTGTCAACTGAGATGGACAGAGAGCATGAATTAGTTTTCCTAATTATCTTTCTTAGAAGAGAGAAAATATGTAGTCAGCTACATGTTTATATACTATAGAAAAGCAAAGGCCACTAAAGGAAACTTCAAGCACCCTGAAACTTCTCACTTCACCGAGATTTCATCAGCTGGCTTTCTATGTATTCCCAGTGTTGTGTACATAAATCATGGTCTCATCAGAATTAACAGTAATTACCTGTTGCCTGTGTGTTATCAGTCTATGATGGCAGGACTATCTCCCTCTAGTTAATTATTGTGTCCTGTTTGCACATAGCAGGCAAGTAAATGTATTTGTAATTATAAGTAAATGTACTTGTGTATATATACAAATATATTATTTCATTATATATATTTTATATATATATAAAATTCTGATTAGCATTTCTCCCTGATGTGATTAGCATCACAAACTAAATCATCTTTTTGATAAAACATTTTTGAAAAGCAGTAAGAGCCAGTAAAAAATGTTCAAGTCCCCAATCTCAAATGTTACCCTAAGTTTTTTCTTAATTTTTTTGAGAATCTGTTTCATCATCGATGAGCTAACAATAATACCCACCACACAAGGCTGTAGAGATTAATATGGACAAAAAGCTGAACCAGCACAATATCTGTTCCCTGATCCCAATAGGAACTTTTCTTTTTTGTACTGGAGATTCAACCTAGCATTCTACCTCTAAGATAGATACACAGCCTTATTTTATTCATTTTGAAACAGGGTCGAGCCAGGCGTGGTGGCGCATGCTTGTAATCCCCGCACTTGGGAGGCTGAGACAGGAGGATCGCGCAGGTTTGAGGCCAGCTTCAGCTACTTAGTGAGGCTTTCAGCAACTTACTGAGACCCTGTTTCAAAATAAAATATAAAATAGGGGTGGGAGTATAGCCTGGAGGTAGAAAGCCTCTGGGTTCCACCCCAAGTACACCCTGTTTCAAAATATAAAATAGGGTGGGAGTATAGCCTGGAGGTAGAAAGCCTCTGGGTTCCACCCCAAGTACCCCCCCACACACACACACACAAACAAACAAAAAAAAAGAAACAGGGTCTTGCTAAGTTATTGAGGGCCTTGCTAAGTTGCAAAGGCCGGTTTCAAACCTGCAATCCTTTTGTCTCAGCTTCCCAAGTGCTGAGATTACAGGTGTGTGCCATTATGCCCAGCTCCCAATAGGTGCTTTTTAACTATGAAGAAAAGATACATACATAGAAAATAAGCACACTTATAAAGAATTAGGAACTTTCATTAATTGTGCAATGCTCCCCCCCCCCTTTTTTTAATGAGAAGGGACATGTACACCATCATTTACATTCCATCACTATGTGTTTGTTGTTAATGTTATTATGCTATGGCCACATATCTACTTAGGCAATTTAAAAACTGATATCTGAGAATAAGTAATTGGGAAGGAAGAAGAACATTTTAATTGCATAACATAAAACACACTGCACCTAAATTAAAAACTAACTATGCCCTCAAGGACTATATGAGAATACCCCAAAGCACATGGTTTTCAGAGTGGTATGGATTCCTTCCTTATTGTGAAAAATTCCCAAATACTTGTAAAGCTTTTTAAAACTTCAAAATGGCTGATGGTAGATAAGAAGAATATAAAAGCAGATGGTCCAGACAGCCTGAATACAGAAAAGCAGGTGCTTAGCAAAACAGAAGCTTTTGCCAGTTTGCCAAGCTGCTGGTTCCTGCTTCCACACCGGTTTGCCTCCCCTTTTCCCCACATCTGCTCACTGGTGCTCCTGTGATACTCCATTGACACAGAGGATAAAGACTAACAATCTGGAAATCAACAGCTTGCTGAAAAAAGAGATTGCTGTTGTTTTAGAAAAGTATTTTCTCTCCTTTGAAGGGTTCTCTCACTATCTCAGAGATGTAGAAACATTTATCTTTTCTTAAAATTAAGACACACTCCTCAAATTTAAGGTAATTATTTTTTAAAAAGCCCAATAAAAGGATATTAAAGCCTAGCTCATGGAACACATTAATATAGACAGATGTAAACTAACTTAAGCTTAAGCTATGTCTGCAGATCATTCTCTATATTACTCAAGCATAATAAAATAAATTGCTAAAAACTAGCCTCTAGAAAAAGAAAGGAAGTAATCACGGTGTTGTTTTTTTTTTTTTTTAACCACATGCAGAAACAAAGTACATGTTATTATTTCTTATAAGACCCAAATTTTGTTTTGCTTCTGAACAAGCTAAGGTAGGGGCTTATATAGATGTTAAAAGAATACATTTAGCAGTCATGTGATGCGAGAATGTGATGAGAGACATGTGATCAGATTTTTTGTTGGTATGGTATGGATTTATTTGGGAAAAGCATATACGTACAGAAATACTTGGCACTTTAATAAAAACTTGAAAAAGTAAGCATATCTCAAACTTCAATATATAAGAGTAGTGTGAAAGATCCAGAATATATTCAAAGGGGATTAGAGATGCTGAGAGCAGGTGTTGGTAAATATCAAACTAGGAAAGAGACCTTGTAGAGTGGCCAGGATAGTAAGGAGATTTTACAGAAATGGGGAAATTAGAATGTAAGGTGAGACAGCTTGTAACCTGAAGCTACAGAACCCATGCTTAGGGTTACTTACTGGCAATCAGCCTCTTGGTTAACTCCTTTACTTTGGCCACTTCACTTGTGTGTACTAAAGATCCAGGGAGTGGGGTGAATGGCAGTGATGAGGATGATGTGAGCAGCTCTTGTTTATGAGTGCTTACTGGGTGGAAGTCTCATGCTAAGTACTTTGCATACCATATTTCACTTAATGAATATGGTAATTTTATGAAGCAGGTAAACAATATTATAATTTTATCATTAAAGAAATTGGGGCTCAGAGAAATCAGGGATCTATTAAGTCCTAAAGTCCATACATGTCAGAGCAGTGATTTGAACCCACATCAGAGTAATTACAAAGACCACATTCTTAACCAATTACTTTTACATATGATCATAAAATGCTCTAAAAGAGGTATATGCAAATACATCACTAGTAGATAGGATTAAATTATAAACCTACTTACAACAAATGTCTGGTAGCCTCAGACATGGTTTCATATTTTTATCAAAAGTTTACAATTTTTAAATGAGCTTTTCCACATACTGAAGTTTTGACTATAAAGTTATTTATTTACTAAGATACCAATGATCTAATAATGCCACACAGATAACTACAGAACTACTACTTAGAACGTAGAATGTAGCAGCTAGGGCCACCACATTTCTAACCTCTCCTAGTTTATATAAGGTTAAAATTTTTATTTTCTTAGCTGCTTAGAAGAGTATGCCACAGTTTCACTTATTCCATGTTTTTCTTAGACAATCAAAATAATAGCAAATATTTATTGAATTATGTATCTCTAGCCAGTGTGGTGGAACATGCTTGTAATCCCAGTACTTGGGAGGCTAAAACAGGAGGATCACAGGTTTGTGTCCAGCCTCAGCTACTTGGTGAGACCCTCCACAGCTTAGTGAAACTCTTTTTCAAAATAAAGAATAAAACAGGGCTGGGAGTGTAGCTCAAAGGTAGAATGGCCCTGGGTTCAATCCCCAGTACCACAAAAAGAAAGAAAGAAGCATCCCCCGCCCTTTTTTTTCTGGAACTGGAGGTTGAACCCAGAGGCATTCTAACCTTCCAAGCTGCATCTTTAGCCTTATTTTTTATTTTTTGGTGGTACTGGGGTTCCTGGAAGCCCTTCTACCTCCGGGCTACACTCCCAGACCTATTTTTATATTTTTATTTGGAAACAGGGTCTCTTAAGCCAGCAAAGCTGGCTCCGAACCAGCACGATTCTCCTGTCCGCCTCCCAAGCACGGGGATTACAAGCGTGTGCCACCATGCCCGGTGCCTATTTTTTTATTCTTAATTTTGAAACAATATTTCACTAAATTGTGGAGTGCCTCAACAAGTTGTGGAGGCCCTCACTTAGTAGCAGAAGCTAATTACTGGGATTACAAGTGTGTACCACCATGCCCAGCTATGTATCTCCTATTTTAACTTGCTATTACACCCTCATTAAAAAAAAAAAAAATGAAAGGGGAATACAGAACAAGGTTCACATAGTTCCAATATCCCCAGCTTGTACTTCTTTTTTTAGTGGGGAGGGTACTGGGGATTAAACCCAGGGTGTTACACCTCTGAGAAACACCCCTAGTTCCACTCTCCCTTGCTAACCTTGAATGTGTGATCTTCCTGTCAGCCTTCCAAGTACTGGGATAATAGGTATATACCACCATGCCTAGATGTATTTTTTCTTTTAAGGCAGCAAAACATACAAGTTCTTACCTTTTTTGGGGGGAGGGTTATAAACTTTTTTGTGAATCTGACTCAAAATACTGACTCTCTCTTAGAAAAAAAATACATTTCACAAACTTATTTTTGTTGTTGGAGGATGTTACATGCAAAACCTGAGTTTAATCCCCGTGCCTGAGAAAGTTATGAAACCAGGCTGGCCTTGAGGTTTCCCTTTGTGAAATGAGGAAAAGAGTACCTACCTCTCCTTGACGGTTCATATGTGAAAAGCACACACCTAACATAAAATACTGGCATATACATGCTATGCAATTATATTCCTTTTGTTGATAATTCTATTTTTTCTTTTGTTCTTTGTATAAAAGAAAGCCTCATCTAGTTTACAGTATGTCTTGAATCTTGGGCATATTGCTTTTTATTACTTGAACTCTTTTATGCATATTATATAAATTTAGTCTTTATCCTTATTTATCAGCTCAATTATATTCTTATTTATCCTCAGTGCCCAAGGGAGAGAACAAAAATCTTAGGGACATTCCTTTACCAATGTTTGAGGTAGAATTTCATGGGACTGTTGCAAGAAATAGGAAAAATTAATACAAAATGTTTGTCACTGCTTATTATAGGCGACTAATAAATGTTATTCTTCCTCCTGGGACCTATTACACACAATAGAGGATTTCCTCCAAAATGGTACCCATTGGGTACCTAAAAACCCACTTTACTAATTAAATAATTAAAGTAATTGTGGTTTTTCCTTTTTTTTTTTGGTTAAAGGAGAGGCAAGGTACTATACAACCTCATGGAAACACTATTTCGTAGAAATGATGCATAGAGCCCATTATGTGGCTTTCAGGAGAACAGATATGACATGTACTTTGGGGTCTATTCCAATCTACAATTTTATTGCTGTTATGAGCAACTTTGAGTATGAGACTTCTTGAAACTGTGGTAATTGGCTATTGCTTATTGTGCAATCTTTATTGTTGTGATAAAAAGGCATTTCTTTATTTTTGCTAGTATCAAAACATTCAGCTATCCTTACAAGGGCTGCCAAGAAGAATACAGAAGGCCAGGCAACAGAAGAGCCCTGGAGAGAATCAGGGCAAGTCAACTCTTTTTAGGGTTCCAAAATATGAATCATTGTTAGAAATTTACACCAAAGAAAAGTTTACGCTCATCTTCTGTGTTGTGTCAAAAAAGATATATGACTCCTGCTCAGAAGAGTGAAATAATGCTTTTATTTTACAGCATGGGTGGCATATGAGATAACACAGGCTCTGGCGATGGGAGTGGTAAAATGCTGGTGTATCCAGAATGCTGGTAGAGCCCAGAACACAATGTCATAAAAAGTGGCCCCCAAAGAGCACATGTTTGGGGCTTCTGACGAGAAAGAAAGCCTTAGACTTCTTGGGGACATTGTTAAGGTTACTAACTAAAATAATTCAAGGTGAGAAATCTACTTTGACTTTTCTACACAAAGAGAAACCCTGGTAGTTAATGTCTAGTCTTCATAGTATATGTTAAAGCATTTTTTGACAAAACAATAGCCTTTTTGATTTAATATCATGCAAGTACCACACAAATCATTTAATGCTGTATTTAGTCACAGAACAGCCAAGTGAAACATAAAATGCTCTCCCAACAGCCTGCTTCTCCATACATCTTTACGCCTGGAGCTAAAATACATCACATGTAAGAATACTCAAGAGAAATAATATAAAAACCATGTGTCCTTCCCATTCTCAGTTTCTCTGAACTAATGCAGAGCACTGCATGGTCTGTGACATCCAAAGAAGATGATGACAAAAGAAACTACAAATTATCCTGTCTCACAGTAAGTCATAATGTCATTTCAAGTGAAGCCAAACACAGAAAGTGATTACACAATGGGTCAAACATGCAGTTTTAAAAGGTCTTCCAAATCTAATCTATGTTCTATTGTGGCAGGCAGACACTGTATGGGACAAGACACCTTTAACTAAACAAGAGGACCTAATGGACACTTACTCCCATTGGGAGAGGAGATGAGGAGACCTTTTGCAGAACCAGAAGTGTGTGTGTGTGGGAGAGGTGAGGTGGCTAGAGGGGAACTTGGAGTTCATATTTTTTTCCCCTCTAGGACAAGGCTACTGCCATCAGAATATGCCAATGATCACTTTTCTTATCTAATTATAAGTCTTGTGTCCCTCTGTTCTACAAAGTAAAGCTTTCTTTCCTTGCAGTAGTGCACTCTTCTTAATCTAGCCTTTCCAACTGCAGCCATAGCCTTCCCTGCACTGCCACTGCATTTCCAGATGTCCCCACCAAATCCTCGGATGCGGCTGACCACCTCATGCTCTCTCACCTCCATGGATAGGTGCCTGCTTTACCTCACCTGGAAACAACCATCCTCTCCTTTTCAACTTGGCAAACCCATCTCCACCTAGAAGACTAGTTCAAATGTCATTTCTCATGGGATTTTTGTCTTCTTAGGGCACTTCATAAATATCCTTTTCCATCAGTGCTATCAATTATTTGTTCATCCATCTGTCTCCCATCAATCTATGAGTACTAAGAATAGTGACTGGAATATAGTAAATAGTAAACGTTGGTGGAAGAAATGAATAAACTTTATCACTGAATATTATAGGCTGGCAAGTGAAATCACGTTAGAAAGGTAATTTGTTTCTCTGGGCCTTAAATTGCTATCTGTAAAATACAGAAATGGTGAAAAAAAGTTTAAAGATGTAAAACCTTTTCCTCACATAAGCACTTACCCAGAAGAGCGATATGTGAAACAGATGAAGGTGGAGTGCTCTACTTCATGAAAGAGAAAGATAACTTGCCAAACTCTTCCCTGTCCCAACCCACACAGTGAGGTGAAAAACTATTAGATTACATACTTTATGATCTTTTTCAATTCCAATGTTCTTATGAGTCCTTGATCTTCTTCAATAGTGTTACAAAGCAACATGTACAAGAATTAAATGGAAAAATTCTTATGTTCTGTTGTCCTTATGGAACAACATTCTCAATTTGGAATGATAGTTTTCCACAGATTATTTTGTAAGTGCATCACATCTGGACTGACTATACTAAACACCTCTAAGTAACCAAAGAGTCATGTATTCAACTGTTTACCAGATACAAACAGTAATTTGTCAGTCATTAATTTTGGTACAAGATAATGTAATTAGGTATAAAATATTGTGATGTATTAAAATAAAAATAAATGACTCAAATATTCTTTTAAGAAGCCAGGCCATTGTTATTTAGCCTAGAAAGAAAACGAAAGCACCTTAGTATCAAGTTTTATGTGTCTCTGTAGTGAAGAGATCTAGGTCCAAGACACTGTTTTATGATTCATTAGCTATTGCCAACAGTCATCTATTCTTAACCTTAATTTCCTCATCTCTAAAACTGATACAATACTTGCTTGTCTCTGAAATAGTCGATATTTCATTCCACAACAAATGCTAATAAACTGAGAAAGATGAGTTTTACTGGAAAAAAAAAAGTCTTTTGTTTGGGCATAGATAGCATTCACAACCAGCCTTCATCTCATTAACAATTTATTAACATGCCTGAATATACCCCAAACTTAAATTATAACTGAAAAAGCAAATTGGAATCAATTCTTATTTTTGTATAAAACATCTTTATCTATAAGGGGTAGAACATGTAATTCAGATAGCATTATCAAATGGCAATCATAGTCTGGATTCCAAGTCATCAACATCTAACAGGAACAACTATGTTTACTTGATATCCGGTTAGAACACAGTATCATTTGGGGGCTCTCTTATAATATTTTTCCTCAATTATAGACTTAACAATTGAAACTATTTTTAATAAATATTCTATTAAAAGTAATCAACTTGCTCTTAAGAATCATGTATCATCTTGAAAAAGGGGCTCTACAAGCATTCCAATAGAAGGTACAGAGCACAGAAACAAAAAATAACTCTTCTATTATTAATAAAGATCAGAAATAAGTCAATGGCCATATTGTTTTACAGAATAGACTGTGAACTAATGACGGGACTTTGTATATTTTAAGCAATTCATATCTGTTGGTAACTCACCAAAAGTTTTTAAATTAGTTTTGATTTTAACTTTAAAGCAATGCATATATGTTATACATGATACACTAAATGGAAAAGAAACTAAAGAATTAACCAAAAATTAAAAATATAATACCCAATACACATGATGAATGTGCCAACTGTTCTGTGCTATAAGTATTATTCAGCATTAATTCATCATTCTTAATTTTAAAAATAAACTTTTGAATATTACTATTAAGAAATTGAGTGGCTTGACTGAATGTTGGCAGTAGCAAAAGTTAGAATAGATATTTCTTTTTCTTTCTTTTTTTTGTGGCACTAGGGATTGAGCCCAGGGGCATTCTACTTCTGAGCCACACCTCCAGCCCTATTTTTTTAAATTTTATTTTGAAACAGGGTCTTGCAGCTGGGCATGGTGGCACACATTTGTAATCCTAGTACTTAGGAAGCTGAGACAGAAGGATCACAGGTTCAAGTCAATCTCAGCAAGTAGTGAGACCCCCCTGCAACCTAGTGAGACCATGTTTCAAAGCAAAAATAGGGCTGGGGTGTAGTTCAGAAGTAGAATACCCCTGGGTTCAATCCCCAGTGCCAGAAGAAGGAGGGAGAGGAGAAAAAGAAGAAGGAGAAGAAAAAGAAAGAAAAGAAAGAAGCAGGATCTTGCTAAGTTGATGACCGTGTTACTAACTTGCTGAGGCTGTTCGTATGCCTGTGACCCACCTGTCTCAGCAGCCTCCCAAATATTGGAATTATAAGTGAGTTACCACCAGCTGGCTAGAATAGCTATTTCTTCAAAATAATCATTATGTTAGCCTTCTCTAAATTAATCAATTCTTCAGTTTAGACCAATGTCTTTGCCTTTTTTTCTTCATTCTTGACAAATCAATTTTTTCTCAAATGATGCCTTAGATATATTTTTTAAACTCTTTATTGGTGCATTGTAGTCTTACATCTTAATAGAGTATAAGATGGTGGAGGCATACATGCACACATCACCCAGTAGCCCTTCCCCAATCCCCCCCATTCCCTCCCCCTCCCTCCTCATGTTTGACTTAGTGATTGACTTTGATATGTTTGTTAAAGTACATCATGAACATTACAAAACAATTCTAAAAACTAACTTAGTTGTCTCTTGTGTCTAAATATATTTCATTTTCCTTGGAAACAAGATTTTGTCTTGGTCTTCACTTAAGAGACCATGCTTTAGTGAAAAGCCCTCTCAGACACATTTCTTTTTAATAGTAGTTACTAAAGTAGGAAAGAGGGGGAGGGAGAAACACTTTTGGGGAATCTGTAAATGTTTCTTTTTGTGTGTGCGTGTGGTGTTGGGGATTGAACCCAGGGTCTCATGCATGCTAGGCATGCCCCCTAGCACTAATTAAAATAGTGGAAGGAGATTGGGGGAGGAAGGAGAGGAGGAAAAAAGGAGACTTGAGAAAGGAAACAGGCAAAATAACGTTATGATCATATATGAATGCATCATTACCTAAGATTGGCATATACAGGGAAGGGGAGGGATGCAGGGTACAGATAGAAACACGCAAGAGATATTGTGTGCATATATGAATGTATCATTTTGAATCTTACTATGATGTATAATTATAAATATACCAATAAAAAATTTTAAAAGGTTCAAATGGAGCTTTATGCCTCTCCCACTATCCCAACCCAAGAATGTTCTCTTATGACTCTTTGCCTTAACCTGCATATATGGAAGGCTACTGGGGGCTCCAAATTCTTCTTGCCAGCCAGCCCACACTCGGCCTCCACCAATTCATCAACTATTCTAGCACAATTATTCTTCCTGGTTTTTGATGAATGTGCTACAGGTAGGAAAATGCTCATGTTTTTTTTTTTTTTCCTAGCAGTGATGATGGTTGCCCTCCAACTTGAGTTCAAGTCCGGAATAGTCCACAGTACCTATGTGTCCTCACTGCCCTCTATTTCAACATAGTTCCATGTCACTGTACAAGTAAATAGTGCTGTGGGGGAGCAAAGCTCTTTCCAGCTTTTGGTAACTCTGAAAGGAAACCAGAAATCCTGTTTATTAATCCTAGAATTTGAGTTGCAACGGTCTCAGAAACAATCTAGTTCATTCTTTACAAATGAGAATACTAAAGCTCTAAAAGGGAAAAAAAAAGCTGAATTTTTTTAATATTTAGTGATACAGTCAGGATAATTCTATGTATTTGGGTTGACATATAGGAAATTCAGATATCAAAAAAGTAAAGGACAAATTAAAATGAAACACAAGGATTATGTGTAATATAAAATTGAAAAGAAAAGGGAGGAAAAAGCCAAAAGGTGGCACACAACTATAATCCCAGTACTTGGAAGGCTAAAATAGGAGGGTCACGAGTTCAAAGCCAGCCCAAGGTAACTTAAGGAGACTGTTTCAAAATTAAAAATAAATAAATAAATAAGCCTCGTGTGTTGGTGCACAGCAGTAATCCCAGTACTTGGGAGGATGAGAAGACAGGAAGATCACAGGTTCAAAGCCAGCCTCAAAGACTTAGAGAAGTCCCTGTTTCCAAATAAAAAATAAAACAGGGATAAGGGAGTAGCTCAGATGTAGAATGCCCTTGTGTTTAAAAAAAAAAAAAATCAGAGGTGGGGAGGAAAGAGAATGACCAATGTTGTCAAATTTCCAGATGGCCAAAGCGAAAACAAAAGACGATTTTACAGCGACTACATGAATAAACACACACACACTTCTTAAGGAAACAGAAGCATATCCTGTCCTAAATTAAGCTGGGCATGGTGGCACATTACTTAGGAGGCTGAGACAGAAGGATTATAGGTTCGAGGACAGCGCCAGTTAATAATGAGACTCATCAACCTAGCAAGAGCCTGTTTGAAAATAAAAACAAAACTAGGATGGAAGTGTAGCCTAGAGGTAGAATTTCCCTGGGTTCAATACCCAGTAAACACACACACACACACACACACACACACACACACACACACACACACACACACACACACTTTCTTATAAGTGTATTTATACAGGGACCACAAGGACCACTAAGAAATATAATGGGCCAGGCATGCTGGTGCATTCTTGCAATTCCAGTACTTTGGGAGGCTATGACAGGAGGATTTCAGGTTTGAGGACAGCCTCATCAAACTAGTGAGACACTGCTTCACTATATAATAATAATGATAATAATAATAAGAAGGGGGCTTTGGGGTATAGGAACAATATTTTCATCAGTCCCCCTGAAGTAAATATAGTTATTTATATACGTAATGGAGTTAGGCCTTGGATAGAAAAGATCAGTCTTCAAATCTAAACCTGTTTTTACTCTACTATGCAGTCTATACTACAGCAATTCACTAGTATAAAGTGATTTTACGCCAACCACCAATGAGTACTGGTGACTCAGGTGTATCATCACAGGTACATCTGTGGTTACAAAATTCTTTCAAATTGAAAGAAACTTCATTACCTTGTCCCATCATTTTATTTTAAAAGCAAAATAACCAAAATTAATTCTTTCACATGAAAAATAGTATAGATTTATGCATGTTAAATTCCTATTCAGGAATGAAACAGAAGCCTTAAATTTTAGCCTTATAATATATGACAAAATATTCTCTTCTAAGGATGCTACTGATATCAATAATGGAACTTTTGTGAGTACTTTTAAATAACTGGAATTAGAAGCATAAATAAAGAAAAGTAAAAGTCAGCTAAAAAACCACTCTGTTGGTAATTTATTGAACTGAAAAAGAGTCAAAATCCAGACAGAAATACTGGGAGAAACCATAAAGAAAAAGCTAATGCAGAGTCAATTTAGGGTTAAGATTCTCTAAAACTGCTCCAACTATATAACTTAATAGCTCAAAGTTTCAAATCTATAAATTTTTATTTAATTCTATATAGCAGGAGCAAAATTAATACTTTAAAATTTTCTAACTAGGAAGTAGTACATATCTACATATACAAAATATTTTTTTTAAACTCTAGTTCACAAGACTGCTAAAATGATATTGAGTCTCACTTTAAAAAGACTTTTAGCAACATAGTCTCTAAAAACAGGATTAGCTTTGGGTGCCATTCAAAATGTGTTTGCTGTCCCCGGGCGTGGTGGCTCACGCTTGTAATCCCCACGCTTGGGAGGCCGAGACAGGAGGTTCGCGCAGGTTCAAAGCCAGCCTCAGCTACTTAGTGAGGCTCTCAGCAACTTAGTGAGACCCTGTTTCCAAATAAAATATAAAAAAGGTCTGGGTATAGCCCAGAGATAGAAAGTCTCTGGGTTCCACCCCCAGTACCACCAAAAAAAAAAAAAAAAAAAAAAAAAAAAAAAGTGTTTGCTGTGAAATATGCTGGGAAGACTACCACTTTATAATCTTATCTAAAATAAATCTTGTACTACAAATCTAGGAGACAGAATTAAAGAAAGGCTCTAGCTCTCTTTCCTCTAAGAGAAAAAAGGAAAAAAAGTGGGCAGTCAAAATAAACTGAAAAAAACATATAAATATGAAGATCTACACAGACATATATTATACATATGAACATCCAGTTACTATTCCTGGCAATCTCTCATGGAGAAACACAATTTCTCTTCCCATCTGGCATTAGCTAACTCATGGGTGAAAAAATTATTAATACTTAAGTGAAAGTATGCTTATACAAATTAAAGGGAAAATGTTATGTGGAGCTATGTTCCTACAACCATTTTCAGTTGGGAGGTGAGGTGACCTTAATGAAAGAAATTACTTGATTCAAATATCAGCTAAAGAGAAATTAAGATAAACATAAATGCATACAACCAAATTAACTGTGCATGGCAAGTGCGTGCCTCCTAGCACCTGTCCGCACATGTTGAAAAGAACATCAGCCTTTGACTGATTATTTCTTTTTGACATGATTTATCACCCGGTATTCTTTAAACTTGATAAAGCAAATTAATCTTTGATTGCAGGCAGCAGTGGAGGTTGCCATTAGTCATGTAGTTTGGTGAGGTTCCTCAGGTTTCATTTACCAGGCACACAGAAGGAGAGCCCAGAAGCAATTGCCTCAGCTTTGACTTCTTTCCCAATCCACAAAGGAGAAATGATCAAAGAATTCAATATACAGTATTTTAAATTACTTCTATAGAACTGACCAACAAGGAGGAAAAAATTCTCTTTATCCCATTTTTATAATTATTTTTAACCAAAGACAAAAGAACATTTCCATCTTGTGATTTCAACAGTAACAACTAAAAAAAAAAAAAAAAAAAAAAAAAAAAAAAAGGTGTTTCTTTCTGTGGGGCGAATAAGAATTATAATATGTAAAACCCTCATCTTAAGAAAAGGCATTTAAGAATTACATTTGTAGAATGTAGAAATATCAAACAGATAGTCAATACTGAAAATATTATTACAGGCTTGATAAATATAGTACTGAGTGTTTACTAGTGTTTATCAAAATCAATGTTCCCAATCTTCTAACTACTGAAAAGAACTATCTTCTAGATTAATATACAGTCCATCCTAAAGTATTAACAAACTTTTGGTTTAAAAATTAGTATATAATAATAGAAAATCTTTCATGACTTTTAAACTTATTTTTGGGCTTTCCTTTTTATAATGTAACATTAAAAATGTACTACATTGGCCTAACACCACTATTCACTCTAATCTCTAATAACATCTCAGTGTGCAAAAGAAAGAAAGATTTATCACAAGTACCTTTAAGGAGCATTATCTGAATTAGAACTTAGGGCTTTCTGCTTTTGGTATTTTTTTGCGGGTGGCAATACTGGGGATGAAACCCCGGGGCATTCTACCTTTAACCAACACCCCAGCCCTACTTTTTATTCTTTATTTTGAAACAGGGTTTCATTGAGTTGCAAAGGGCCTAAGTAGCTGAGGCCCTCTGCAAACAGCTATCCTCTTGTCTCAGTCTCCCAAATGCTGGAATTACAAGTGTGTGCCACCCATGCCCGGCTTGCTTTTTGGCCTTTAAGTTAACTGACAATGCAGAAACATTTTCCACAATTTAAAAAACATAGATTTTTAAATTATGCTTTCATTAACAGATCATGACTGTGTAATCTGATAATTTAAACAAAATAATTCTTCAACCTATTTGATCCTTAAGAAAGGTAACAATTCCTATTAGGCCAAACAATGAATCTTCTAAAACTAGAAAAAAATCATTTGAACAGGTTTGTAGAGCATTTCATTAACTCTCAGTATTTATGAGAACCCCAATTTTCAGTGAATCTGCATAGAAGACAGTTCTACATCTCAAAGAAAGCATTCATTGTGTAATATAATCCCACCTTTTAAAAATAATTTATTATATTTTAAGAAAAGAATCCAGAGAAAACATAATTTACATTAAAAACATAAAATTCCAGCTAGGATTTACACAATCAGTCTTCATCTTCTAATAAAAGTATTTCATTAAAATTAACTGAATGATGTATGCTATCAATGTTCCCAGCATTTAATTTTAGGTGATAACATCAATTAATAGAAATAACTTCCACAAAAAAATGTACACATAAATGCACTGTGTGTATAAACCTTTTTCTTATATAAAATATAAAAGCAGTTCTAAACAGACTTTTTCTTACATAAAATACAGAATTTCCTAATCTAGTACAATGCATGGAAACAAGTAACAGCTCAACTACAAATTCTTTTTCAAGTAAATAGAGTAACTACAATTAAATACAATAACTAGGTTTCTTTCATTTCCTACTATTTGTACATGAATTGAAAACTCTGGGTAGCTTATGCACAATATAGATATTACAGACAAGCAATTTTATGATCTTTCAAAGCATTTATTAAAAATGGTGTCACAAAAATGTAATAAAAATAATCCTATCTTTTTCTTATTATATTGGAAAATTTCTTGGAACAATACTTTTACAAATTATAAAGAATTCGTAATAAATCTTCATATAATAATTATTTGAAACATGAAATTGGCATATACTTCCCCTTCAGTGCAAACAAAATGTACCAGTTTGTTTAGCATTATTTATAGAAACATTAAAAATCCAGTTAACAATTATTTATAATATTCACATCAGAGTTATAAAAACTATATATCTCTGCCGGGTGTGGTGGCGCATGCTTGTAATCCCTGCACTTGGGAGGCTGAGACAGGAGGATTGCACGGGTTCAAAGCCAGCCTCAGCTACTTAGTGAGGCTTTCAGCAACTTAGTGAGACCCAATGTTTCCAAATAAAATATAAAAATGGTCTGGGAGTATAGCCCAGAGGTAGACAGCCTCTGGGTTCCACCCCCAGTACCACCAAGAAAACAAACAAACAAACAAACAAAATAACCCCTATATCTTTCTTTAGAGAAAATATCAGATAAAAGAAATAAATATGTATTATTTTTTTTTTTAAATGCAACCATAGCCGGGTGTGGTGGCGCACGCTTGTAATCCCCGCGGCTTGGGAGGCCGAGACAGGAGGATCGCACAGGTTCGAAGCCAGCCTCTGCTGGCTTGAGACACCCTGTTTTCAAATAAAACATAAAATAGGTCTGGGAGGTAGAAGGCCCCTGGGTTCCATCACCAGTACCACCAAAAATAATAAATAAATAAAAAATAAAAAATAAAAAATGCAACCTTACATTATAATGTCCATGTTTTATTTAATTTATTGAAGGATTAATCCTGACTTAGTTAACAATTTAGTTGAAAAATATTTCCTTCTGTAATCATAATTATGGTTTAGAAAATTCGATTACATGAGAACTCAAAAACTGTCAGAATAGGATGACTGAAAGAACTTCAAATATGCTATATTAAGACAAATTTTAGTCATATCATCATAGATGACTCAAAGAAATTGTCAGAGGAACAACCTGCTCCATAACAAGGATTTAAGATTGCTCTATTTCTCTCTCTAGTGGAAAAGTTAAAAATTTCAGGAAAGAGTAAATTCTGAGTACCCATTAAAAGTATCTTTTCCTTTTTATTAACTTTAGTTGAAACTTGTATATTTATTTTAAGCAGGTCCACACGTAACAACTTACTATTTAGATGTGAACATATACTTACTGCTTGTCTCCACTGAGAAACTATAAATTTCATCTATTGAACATTAGCAAAAAATTACATGTGTTTATCATCTGGATTATTCTCAGATTAATAGAGATAAATGACAAAACATAATCAGTAGCAGCTCTGCAACTTAATCATTGCATCTGAGCTATAGGAAGCACTTAATTACTCTCATTTACTAGGTTCAATCTAATGAGAAAGCATTAGCCAAATGAAAAGAATGCAGTACAAACAAACAAAATAGTTATACCATCATTAAAAAGAAACTCTGACAGTGCAGGTGACAGCATAGGCAGGATAAATTACCATAATGTTCTAAATGCTGAGCTGTCAGCATGCTAATGCCGTGATCAGATACCCTGGGAATCTCTGCACTATAGCTGTCAGAAACAGGTATCATAAATCACCTCTCTCTACTGTACTGCTCATTATCACAGCTATGGTGTGCATGTTTTTCAGCATACTTCAGTGCAAATTTGAAGGCAACACTTATTCTTATGAGTGGGTCTGTTTACTCTTGCAGACACTGTAGACAATCCTTGCCTAATAAATGGACACTTTATTTTGCAATAATGAACTACTGGATCTTGGAACATGATAGGCCTCTGCTTTTAATTCATAAACCATTTGAATGAACCAACTGCAAAAACAGCATTTTCCCAAGCTGTGCAATATAGTAGCAGTGATCTAGATATATTAACAATACTCCATTTAAAAGACTATCATTATTTGGAAGCTATACTTGGATCTGGCAAAAACCAGCAGCAGATACAAATAAGAACCATTTTTGATGCCTAAAAACCTTTAAGATATAATCTTGTTACTTCTAAGGAAAATTCTGTTTTATGAAAAAGTTATTTTGAGAGTTTATGACATGTAATCTCATGCCACTTAATCCTTTATTTTTATTTTTAATTTTTTTAATGGTGCACTGTATTCATATATCATAATGGGATAAAAACTTGTGTAGACACACATGCACACATCGCCCAGTTAGCCCCTAACCAATCTCTACCCCGTTCCCGCCCCATCCCCCCTTCCCATGCTTGGCTTAGTGGTTGACATCTAATATTATAGCAATTTATCCAAAATTAACAATGATAATCTCATATAACAGATTCATCTGTCTGATATCAAACTTTTGATCACTTAGAGATAACATTTCAGTATTTCTTTTTGCTTTCTCTTACCAGAGGATATTTTTCTTTTTTTTTTTTTAAGGTAAAACTATCGTACATTTTTTTTTTCAGAAAAAGTCTATCCTAACAAGAAATATGAACTCTAAATACCCAAAACAATCTCGAAAAAGAATAAAGCTAGTAGATGTACATTTTCTGGTTTCAAACCTTATAGAGTTACAATAATTGAATAGTGTAGTACTGCTATAAAGGCAGCTATATAAACCAGTGGAGTAAAATAAAAAGCCTAGAAATAAATTCTTCCATATATGGTCAAGTTATTTTTGACAAAGTTCCCAAGAACATTGTGAAGTAAATGATAATCTTTTCACTAAATATTGTTGAAAAATAATAATTACATGAACAATAATAAGATTGGACCCTTACCTAACACCATATACAAATATTAACTCCCACTAGATAAAAGAACTAAATGTAAATCTTAAGACTATACACTTTTAAAAGAAACCTGGGTCATAACACTTCACAACATTGAAATTGGCAGTGATTTCTTGGATATGATTTCAAAGGCACAGGCAACAAAAGAATAAATAAACTTCCTAAAAAATAAAAAAATATTGTACAATGTAAACAGAGTTAAAAGTTACTGATAGAATGGGATAAAATCCTTACAACACAACCTTGTTAGCAAAACATTATTATTCTAACCTTAGAGACAAGAAAGCTACAGATGTAGAGTTTGAGAAATTTGACCAAAGAACACTATGTGACAGAAATCAAGTCTATAATTGAAAAATTCATGCCCTTATCATTAACAGAGTTAGAAAAAGAGCTCAGGAGACAAAAGTCTATGGACATATGAAATAGGACAGATTTTTCAAAAGAACTGCTTGAATAAAAACATGTACCCTATAGTTCTAGAATAAATGAAACGGATCCAAATTGCTAATCTCTATTGGTTAAAAGAAACAACTAAAAGGGTAACTAGCTTTTTATCCTCATGGCATAACCTATAATATAACTATGCAAAGTAACAGTCTCTTTGAGGATATATCTGTATTTTCGAAGTGGTTCTTAGTAAAATGTGGTAGGTTTAAGAACTGTGGTATGTTAAGAAGTAAATTTCTATACATACTTAGAAAAAGCACTTTAAAGTATTCTGATTGAGCATACTGCAAAAATGTAAGAAAAAATATTATGGTATACCCAGTAAGAAAAGCACAATTTCTGAAGAAACTGAAAATGATGAACAACACTTTTTTTTTTTTTTTTTTTTTTTTTGCGGGTTTGGGGATGGAACCCAGGGGCATTCAACCTCCGAGCCACACCCCTGCCCTATTTTTTATTCTTTATTTTGAAACCGCGATCCTCCAGTCTCAGCCTTCCGAATGCTGGGATTACAAGCGTGCGCCACCATGCCTGGCCAACATTTTCTTATATTGTTTGTTTTCTCCTGTGCTTATTCCAGGAGGGGAGGGAGTGGTGGTCTTTCCAGGTTTCATGTGTTCTGGTAGGAGGAAAGTGATCAGGCAGGAGAGTGTTGCAAAAATTATAAGGCTCTTAAGCAAAGTATAATTTAGATACATTGAAGTCCAAGTCCATTTTATTTCAACAATGATATATTTCTGTCAGGCTACAACCAGAATACATGGTAATCTGAAGGAAAGTCCTTCTCTGATTTACATAGACTTCACAAATAATGATTTTTCTTTTATAAAGTAGAACCGTGGTGCCAAATAGATTTGCTCAAATGTTCATTTCACAAACCAGTTTCATCTTCTTATAGAGTCTTGACTTCTCTGGGTCCATCTAATTCTATTATTTTTATTATTATTATTATTATTATTATTATTATTATTATTATTATTATTATTATTATTTTGGTGGTACTGGGTTCCTGGAAACCCTTCTACCTTCGGGCTACACTCCCAGACCTATTTTATACTTTTTCTTATCTGGAAACAAGCTTTCTTAAGCCAGCGCAGTGGGCTTTGAACCTGCGCGATCCTCCTGTCTCCACCTCCCAAGCGTGGGGATTACAAACATGCACCACCACGCCTGGCGGGTCCATCTAATTCTATCCATATGATTCTGAGGTATAGCCCACTTTGTTCCAAGCATTCTGCATTTTATAATAGAAAAACACAATGAGGCAAGAGGGTGGATATGAGCCCAACTCAACTTGGGACAAAGTCTATAGGATGCTATACATGGGCTTCTACCATAGGAATTAACTGGAGTTCTTAGATTGCCACAGGGGGAATATTTTCTATAAATATCATACTAATTTATTTCTCTGACATATTTTTTCAGAATTGCTAACTGGAATTCACAGCTCTGGTAGCTACTGGCTAATTTATCACCAAAGATATGCTTTGGTAATACCTAGCACAGAAGCTGCCTTCTATCACCTTCCCTGACCCATAGATGGCACTCTGCACTCACCTGCAGGGCCAGACTGAAGCAAATGGTGGAGGTGCAGAGACAGATTGGGGTAGGGTGTGCAGAGGAAGAAGAGAACCTCTCTCTTAAGCAAAAAGTCTACATAGCTTTCTTTAGCAATGACCCAGCAATAAGAAATATCTAAGTCAGGAACAAGAAGAGCTATATTTCATTTTTATAATAAATGTATAGCAATTGAATTGTTATAAATTGATTCCTACTGACCTACATTGTAATTTCAGAGGTGAGACTGATAAAATTGCATTTTCATTTTCATTGATTTTTGGAAACATGGGCTGCTAGGCTTGTATCTTTATGTTTCTCTATCCAGTCCTCTCTTTCCCCTTCACCAAGAGGTTGATGATTTTACAAAAAACCTCTAAGACACAGGGCAGGCTCTGTGCTAGACAACAGAATAGAGTAGAACAGAACAGGACAGGACAGGACAGAACAGAACAGGACAGGACAGGACAGGACAGGAAGGGAGACTTCAGTGATAGAGCACACAGAGAGTGTCTGAGGAGTTCACCCACCAGAATAGAAAATCTGCTGACTAAGGCAGCACACTCTGCAATCCCAGCCAATTGGAAGGCCAGTGCAGGAGGTTGCAAGGTTGAGCCCTGTCTCAGCAACTTAGTGAGACCCTATCTCAAAATGAAAATAGCCAGGCGTGGTGGCGCACTTTGTAATCCCTGCGCTTGGGAGGCGGAGACAGGAGGATCATGCAGGTTCGAAGCCAGCCTTGCTGGCTTAAGAGACTCTGTTTTCAAATAAAAATATAAAAAAATAGGTGTCTGGGAATGTAGCCCAGAGGTAGAAGGGTTTCCAGGAACCCCAGTACCACAAATAAATACATACAAACATACATACATACATACATACATACATACATACAATAAAAAAGGCCAGGCATGGTGGTGTATGCTTGTAATCCTAGTACTTGGGAGGAAGAGATAGGAGGAACACAAGTTTGAAACCAGCTTCAGGAACTTAGTGAGACCCTGCTTCCAAATAATAAGGACTGACGGCCACGCTGGCTATCAGAGGTCACCAAGCTGGGCTGTCCGCCTGCAGTGCTTCGGCCACGCTGGCTATCAGAGGTCACCAAGCTGGGCTGTCCGCCTGCAGTGCTTCGGCCACGCTGGCTATCAGAGGTCACCAAGCTGGGCTGTCCGCCTGCAGTGCTTCGGCCACGCTGGCTATCAGAGGTCACCAAGCTGGGCTGTCCGCCTGCAGTGCTTCTCTCCCACTCCCACCCTCCGTCACCATTTTGCTAGACACAAAGTTTTCAAGTATGTGGGTGCATGGCGGCGAGTTGGGGAACTACAACAATCAAGAGGATTTTATTGAGGTTTTTCTTTCCATGATAGGTGGTATTATATAGATTTTCTAAAAATTAGCAATGTAATACTGAATACTTTTCTGTCTCCCTCCTATAACAAACAGTAACACTAAACCAAGAAATGTTACGTTTATGAAACAGGAGGATAGCAGGTTTTAGCATTGAGCCCAGTGGCATTCAACCTCTGAACTACATCTCCAGCCCTATTTTATCTTTTAATTTGAAACAGGGTTTCACAAAGTTGCTGAGGCCATCCATCCTCAGCCGTAGATCCTCTTGTCTCAACCTCCTAAGTACTGGATTATGTGTGCATGCCACCACACCCGGTTTATTTTATTATGAGGGAGATTACATAAAAATCAGTTAGTCATTGTTCAGAAATACTTTAGCATATTAGATTTCAATAATTTCCACATCATGGTGAGGGTAAAATTTAATTACTAGTTAAATCATACTTACATCAAATAGGCTGCAAGTGTTTATTCCCCTGGAATGAATTATAGTCATCATCAGGAATAAAAAAAACACTGTTTTGAGAAGTTTTACACTACTTTGGCAAAAAATATCTTTCACTGGTTTTCTTTGCTATCGTCTATAATGTAAGATTCTTAAGAATCAAGACTGCCTCTATTCTGTCTCCCTGGCAGAGAAAAATAACATTCTTAGTAACTGTTTATTAAATGAAAGGAACTAACAGTTCTCTTAGAAACCACCTGTGTCTCTATTCTATCATCCTTCTAAAATCCTGAAAAATGTACATTAGATAAAAATCCTATTAAATATATACATCAAAGCCAGGCGAGGTAATGCAAGCTTGCAATTCCAGCATGTGGGAGGTTGAGACAGGAGGATCATAGTTTCACAGCCAGCCTCAGGAACTAGTAAGACCCCTCCACAACTTAGTGAGATCTTGTTTCAAAATAAAAAATGAAAAAATAGGGCTGGGGTATAGCTCAGCAGTAAAAAGGCCTTGGGTTTAATTCCCAGAACCAAAAAACAACACAAAAACTCAAAAATTGTATTATTTCATTATATAAGAAAACAGAATATTCACTTTTTGTGATTGAATAAACTTTTAAAGTTGGTGATAATGCTAGTTGTCACATCAACTGTATAATATAAACATTCATAAATAACTTGTATTAATTATAACATTTTATAGCAGAATCATGAAATGCTGGAATTTTATACTGTAAGCTCATGAAGCTGACAAACAGAATCAAAGAGTATATAAAGGTCTCAACCAGGCGTGGTAGTGCATACTTGTAATCCCAGCTTTTGGGAGACTGAGACAGGAGGATCGTGGTTCATGGTCAGCTTCATCTACTTAAGTGAGGCCCTTTGCAACTCATAAAAGATAAAATATAGGGCTGGGGATAGCTCAGAGGTAGAATGTCCCTGGGCTCGATCCCCAGTATCATTAAAAAAAAATAATAATATACAAAGGTACATGATACCTTTGTATATTATTTTTATTACTAATTTTTAGTACTAATGTTAAAAATTTTGAAAACTTCTAAGAAAGTGTTATTCCTGACAGAATGGCTGGATTTTCTGAAAATGCAGGGAAGAAGCCAACTTAAAAGACCCAAAATGTATAACAAAATACGAGTAGAGTACTAGTTCTCAAGCTTTTTGGTCCATGAAACCTTTTATACGTTAAAAAATTTTAGAGGAAGCCAGGCACTGGGGTATATGCCTGTAATCCCAGTATCTGGGAGGCTGAGACAGGAGGATAACAGGTTTGAAGACAGCCTCAGCAACATAGTGAAACTCTCAAGCAACCTAGAGAGACCCTGTTTCAAAAAAAAAAAAAAATTTAAAGGGCTGGTAGAATGCCTCTGGTTTCATTCCCCAGCACCACACAATCTCCTCCCCTTCTCCTTCTTCTTCCTCTTCTCACCTCCCCCCCCCCCAAATTATTGAGGAATCCCAGGACTTTTGTTTATAAAGGCTGTATTTAACAACATTTAGCACATTTGGAATAAACATGGAGAATTAAAAAAAACATTAATTTACTAAAAATAAATCTATTACATGTTAGTAATAATAAAATAACATTTTCATGAATCAGCTATAGTTTCTAAAAAAATATTTAGTAAGAAGAATTGGGCTATTTTACATTTTTACAAACCTCTTTAATATCTGGCTTTATGTATTGCAGCTGGATTTTTACATCTGCTTCAGCATTCAATCTGTTGTGAAATTACATGGCACACAGTGTCTAAAAAACTCTGTTAATGAGTATAAAATTTTAAAAAGCAAATATTGTCCTAGCATTATTTTGAAAATAGTTTTGACTTCAATGATTCCCTGTAAGAGTCTTGGAGATCTCCAAAAAGTTTTTGGAACTCCTGTTGAGAACTGGTGTATAGAAGTTAGAATCACAGGTTCAAGATTCAGAGTACCTAGGTTTGAATCTCAGCCTTCTCTCTTATTAGCAGGGTGAACTTGATTACACAACTTACATAAAACTCAATTTCCTCATGTAAAAGGAGAACTAATTACAGTATCTACCTTGTAGAAACTGTTGTATGAATTGAATGTGGTAATTGTTTTTTTTTTTTTTTTGGTGGTACCAGGGGTGGAACCTAGAGGCTTTCTACCTCCAGGCTATACTCCCAGACCTTTTTAAAAAATATTTTATTTGCCGGGCGTGGTGGCGCATGCTTGTAATCCCTGCACTTGGGAGGCGGAGACAGGAGGATCGCGCTGGTTCAGAGCCAGCCTCGCTGGCTTAAGAGACCCTGTTTCCAAATAAAAAAAATATACAAAATAGGTCTGGAAGTGTAGCCCAGAGATAGAAGGGCTTCCAGGAACCCCAGTACCACAAAAAAAAACCCTAAAAAACCTTTATTTGGAAACAGGGTCTCGCTACGAAAGCCTCACTAAGTAGCTGAGGCTGGCTTCGAAAAGCTTAGCTTGGTACACAGTGATTTAAATGTATTATTGAGCCGGGCGTGGTGGCGCACGCTTGTAATCCCCGCGCTTGGGAGGCAGAGACAGGAGGATCGCGCAGGTTCGAAGCCAGCCGCGCGCGCTGGCTTAGGAGACCCTGTTTCCAAATAAAAATGCAAAAATAGGTCTGGGAGTGTAGCCCGGAGGTAGAAGGGCTTCCAGGAACCCCATTACCACCAAAAAAAAAAAAGTATTATTGAAATCTTCCTCCTAAAATTTGATGTGTTTAGCCATTTTATCAATGTACTGCTTAATGTTTAGTGCAATCTAGAATATAGGAGGTGCTCTTATTTTTGTAAATAAATAAATGAGTGAATAGATGAATGGCTGTCGACACATACTAACTGCATTCATATCCCAACAAGAACATAATTCCTCCTTATTTCTAAATAGCATTAGGATGCACAAATGACTGTCAAGAATGCTTAAATTTGAACAAATTAACTAACACTGGAAGTTTGTTAATCAAGGAAAGATGTGCAATCATATGAAGAACAGATGATGTGGAACAGATGATGTGGAAGAACACTGTTTCAGTGAGGAGACTGACTTTACTAATAAATATTCAGATCTCTTTGCAACCTGCAAGTTGGTTGGGCTCTCTTATTAGAAATTTGCTATATATATGCCATATGGGGAAGGAGAAAGAAAAACAGAAACCAGCGTTTATTTATTAAATACCTGTATGCCAGACACAATTTTGAGAAGTGGGAATTTTTTTTTTTTTTTTTTTTTGGTGGTACTGGGGTTCCTGGAAACTCTTCTACCTCCGGCTACACTCCCAGACCTATTTTATACTTTTTATTTGGAAATAGGGTCTCTTAAGCCAGCACAGCTGGCTTCGAACCTGCGCAATCCTCCTGTCTCCGCCTCCCAAGCGCAGGGATTACAAGCGTGCGCCACCACGCCTGGCAGAAGTGTGGGATTTTTATCCAGGCAAGTTATACAACTGAGTGGGCATAATGCAAAAACTTGGCAGAGTCAAGAAGGGCCTGGATTTTCCCTCCGTCATCCTGTTGCTTGTGGTCTCTCTCAAACATTTTTTTTCAGTTTTATCTAATTCCTTTCAAATGATGCATTATCAACAAATGTTTATCTGATGAAGATGGAAGACTGTATTTAATACAACAGAGGTAGATACTTAGAAGGAAAATACAATGCCCATGGAGATGCTGATGTGGTGATGCTGACGCAAGGAGGCCACAGTTACTAAGTGCCAGTATCATTTGGCTATGTGAACTCTTTTTTTTTTTTTTTTTTTTTTTTGGTGGTACTGGGGTTCCTGGAAGCCCTTCTTCCCCCGGGCTACACTCCCAGACCTATTTTATATTTTTGAAACAGGGTCTCTTACGCCAGCACGGCTGGCTTCGAACCTCCGCGATCCTCCTGTCTCCGCCTCCCAAGCGCGGGGATTACAAGCGTGCACCACCACGCCCGGCCGCTATGTGAACTCTTTAGGAGAACTTTTATGTGTGGCCACCAGATTCATGAAAAATACAGAATGACAGATCTGGTAAAGGAACAGCAGTAAACAACATGATTCTGACTTAATTTTGTTTTAGAGAAGAGCAATAATTTAAGCACTAACATTATCCATGCTCAACTAGTCAGAATGATTTAAGATACGACGTTAGGAGAATGATGGTTCTGATTATGGGAACAAGGTGACTGCTATGCATAGCGAGAACAGGAAAAAAATACCCATAAACCTATAAATCTGAGTCTCTATGTTCTGCTATGTTCCTTATTGCGCTAGACATTATAGCAGTAAATTAGAAAAATGGATGGATATATCAAACTTTAAGTTTGAAGATGTACATGACACTATAAAAATAAGCCCTATAATCTTAGCTATTATTTTTCAAATTAATTCTATACTAGGCAAAGCTCTTGTAATATCTCATTTTTTCCATCCAGTTTATACTTTCAGTGTTTACTGAGTCTCTGACATTTTTCTAGATACTACATAGCTTAATAAGGAAGACATAGTCTCTAAATACAAGAAGGAATTCACAGCCTAAAGGGAATCAGTGACAAGAAAACAATTACTGTAGAGTCCAAAAAATTCTTTGCTTTATACTTTGTGTTAGACTAATTTAGAGAAATACCGAATGCAGGGAATCATAGAAAGTTAGTATTCCAGAGGTGCATGCATGAAGGCCCAGAAGTATTGAAGGAAGACATCATGTTTAAAGAATGGCAAATAATTCAGAGAAGCCAATGTAAGATGGAATGAATATAGCCCTCTTGGGCCAGGTCTTAGAGGTTAGTCTGGATTTTAACTTGAAAGTAAGAAGAGTCACCGAAGAACTGACAGCACAGAAAGAATGCCCTAGCAGCTCTGCCTCGTATGTTGGGGAGAGGCAAACCAAGAATGGGATCAGGGGCACTCATTAGCAGGTAGATGAGAAATAAAGATGGGAAGTTGGAGGTGTAGCTTAATCCCCTTATCAAACACTCACCTAGTGATAGAGTGCTTGGCATGCATGAGGGCTAGGTTCCAGCTCAGCAGTGCTAAAAAATGGGGTGGGGGTGAGTTGGAAGAAGATAAATTGTGGCAAAAGGAGAAGAACAGAAGTTTCCAAAAGCATTTTCTTTGAGAACAAATTTGTAGTCATTTCAAGCACTATATAGTCAGACTATACTGAATAAAAATTATAAATAAGACCTAAGTATTAACTTTTTCCTAGAGATAACTTCTTTTATATTAATATTACTTAATTTTAACAAAAATTATTTCCAAAACTAGTTAAGTCAACATACAGCAGAATAGACAGAAATATAGTCAAAAACAAAGAGTTTCTTAAGCACCTTTCTTTAAACAGTAATGTCTAGTCAAAATGCATTAAAATACCAACATGCCCTTCATTTGGACCACACTTAATATTTTCAGTTTAATTCATATATTCCATAAATTTTTCTAAATAGGTAAATTCTGTTAGTCACTTTCTGATTATTATTTGATTAGAATAAAATATTGGATAGAAAATAGAAAATGAAGTATAAGATGCAAAAAAAAAAAAAAAAAAAAAAGCCGGGTGTGGTGGTGCATGCTTGTAATCCCCGCACTTGGGAGGCTGAGATAGGTGGATCATACAGGTTCGAAGCCAGCCTCAGCTACTTGGTGAGACTTTCAGCAACTTAGTGAGACCTTGTTTCCAAATAAAATATAAAACTAGGTCTGAGAGAATAGCCCGGAGGTAGAAAAGCCCCTGGGTTCCACCCTTATTACCACACACACACACACACACACACACACACACACACACACACAAAAACAAAGATGCAAAAAATTGTAGTAAGTACATGCTTTTACCTAAACTTCACTCTTTTCACCTTATTTTAATATGCTGATATGCTATGTTTGGTCTCTTCTATACAACTTTGACATGTCATGTAATTCTGACAGCACCCTTAGTAGTCCACTGCTTCACACTTAAGTTCAAAATTGAGACTAAAAAACCTCCCCCAAACCACAAAGATAACAATGTACTCATGCTTATATAACGTTTTGGCAAATATCTGGCTTAAAAATTTTTCTCTATCTGAAAGCAAAATAGAGAATATTTTTCCATTTTGCCTTTTTTTTTTAATCACATGGTGGGAAGATACGTAAATTATAATATCCATCACCAATAACCCTTCTTTGAGTGAGTACCAATTGACTCTGACCATAATTGATAACATAAGCCAATAGCATATTCTGTTACAATTCCAAGTTCAAAAGGTTAATTATGGCTTGGCCACAGGCACATCCAGAAACCTGAAACTGAATGTTATATGCTTTCTTAATGAAGATGTACTGCATGTATTATAGGAGCATACTGACAAGTGATTGGGACCTCCAACATCAATGCAGCAAGCCAGCATTAACCTTCACCACGTCAATTTAACTGTCATTCTCACAGTTTATATCCTGCCAGGTCCTTTTATTTTACAAGAAAGAAAGCATCTGATAATCATTTTCCCTTACTATGGCAAGATTTCCCTTTTCATTCTAATGAATACAGGAATCAATAACAGTAAGTCAATTCAAACTATGTTATGAATTAACAATACCCAGGAAAGTTAAGGAGAAATTAAAGTGATAATAGTTATCATTTGTCACCAAAATCTTTAATTTGCATGTAGATTTACTGCCTCAATGCACAGGACACTAGAAAAATATCAGCATTTTTTTTTAATTTTGAGGGACAGTTCTCTTGCTTTCTTACTTACAGGCCATGAAAAGAAAATGGCAAGCTAAAGGGTCTGGAACTAGGAATGCTCTAGAACAGAGATGAAATTACTAATGTATTTTCAATGTAACATAGTCTAAATACATCAAATACGTCATATAATAATACCTAGCAACAAAATCATTCCCTTGATGGTGAGCAACAGAGAGTGGTGTAGTAAATGAGCAGTAAAGTAAGAGGCTGGCAATGCATTGGCTGTGTTCTTTACTATCTATGTGGCTTTTTTGTTTGGTGGTACCAGGATTCTCTATGTGGCCTTTTAAGAAAACCACTTAGCTCTTCTGAGTCTCAGTTTCTCTCTGTGTAAAATAATAATAATATTAATAATTCTTGCTCTATTTTATAAAACAAAATTTTCAACCATGACACACATTAGACCATGTTGAAATTATGACAGACAGGAGTGCACACACAACACATATGTTCCACCAGAAGAAATTCTGACCTAATTAGTTGGTTTTTGACAAAGTCCAGGCATAGGTAGGCTTTAGCTGGTCATTCAGAAAAACTTGTGATTTCACTTTTTACTTTTTGTTATGTAAATCCTGAAACATATACAAATATTAATCTTGTATCATCCATTTCCTGGTCCCCCAATATCTAAATATTTTGTAGCAAATTTACAATAACACAAAAAACTCTTCCAATGATTATAATATATAACCAGTTTTGAGAACCACATGAAGACTGTGAAAATGTTTTTTCCAAATTACAATGGAGTAACAATAAAAACAAATACATGTCCAAACGAATTATTAGGATTAAGAGTTTTTTCTGAAACTAAAGGATCAATGAAGTAACATATTTAGTTTAGTAATACCATTTCAATCATTTTCCTTGTTTGAAATGACTAGTTTCTTCACAAAGTAATTCCTCTGGTTTATGCTGCAAAAAGGTTATGGCTAGGAAGAAAATTTATTTTCCCCTAATGCCCAATATTTTCACTTTTTCCCCTTCAACTTTCAGTTTCCCAAATGTGTTGCTTTCTCAAAGAAAAAAATATTACCTTCACTTCCAGCTGCCATGCAATTTACCCTACCTATCTGGGCTGACTGATTCCCACTTGGCCTTCAAGGCCTCAAAGAAAAGATCACTGTCATGAAGTCCCTTGACAATCTCTTGTATCTGCTCTGTCCTCCCCAAGCCTGAGTAAAGCACTCCTCTTAAGGATTCCAGCAGCCTGTTTACTTTAGTCACAACATTATCACATTATTTGTCTGTCTTATCACTAAATACAACATTCTTAAATATTACTGTGATTATTTCACAATAGGTCTGTTCCACTAAATCACTCAATAGATAGGTACTTTAATTTTCAAAACTGCAGATCAGCTTCTTTCTCTAAGAAACAAATTAGTTATGCTCACCCAGCTTGCTCTCACATAGAAAACAATTTATGCCTTGCAGGTGCATCTCAGTTGATAGCTTAAATAGGGGCAATTACTTAACAGATTAAAATACAAAGAAATAGAAGAATATATAAAGATTCCTAATCATACTTTTTTTTTCCAACAATATTGCCAACCCCAAAATGGTCTGCTGCAGAGAACCCAGGTTTCTATATCAGGCAAACATCTACTGAAACTATCTACTGAAACTAATTCTAAAAATGCATACAGGTTTTTGCTACTCAAAGAGAGAAAATAGAATTTTTATTTATTTATTTTATGTGGATCATACTGAAAATGGCATACATTCACACAGTGCTTGGTGCACCCCCCTGCTTTCCCCCTCCCTACCATGAGTGTTCAGGTTGACCACACTATATTCACACTTATACACAAATTTGGATGTAGCTCCTCCATTAAGTAACCTCAAGCTTCTTCCTCTCCTACCCTTCTTTTCTAGCTTTGCTAAGGTTTCCCCTCCATTACCTGGTATCAGGGATACTCCCTAGTCTGGGCATATTAGAGAAAACATATGTCCTTTCTCTTTCTGGGCTCGGCGAATCTCACTTAATGTTCTCCAAGTCTTTCTATCTTCTTGTGAATGACATGATTTTGTTCTTCTTTATAGCTGAGTAGAATTCCATTGTGTGTATTTCCTATAATTTTGCAATCTGTTCACCTGCTGATGGAGACCTAGGTTGGTTCCATATTTTGGCCATTACAAATTGTGCTATTATGAACATGGGTATGCATATGTTACCGTAGTTCTCAGATTTCAACCCCTTTGGAAAGATACTTAGGAGTGGTATAGCTGGATCATATGGTGGATCCATTCCTAGTGATGATCTCCATAGTGATCATCCATAGTGGCTGAACTAATTTGCACTCCCATTAACAGTGTAAGAGTTCCTCTTTCTCCACATCTTCACCAGTATTTGTTGTTATTTGACTTCTTTATGCTTGCCACTCTGATTGAGGTTAGATGGAATATTAGCGAAAACATTAATGAAAGAAATTGAAACCCGGGCGTGGTGGCTCACGCTTGTAATCCCAGCATTCAGGAGGCTGAGACCGGAGGATCACGGTTCGCGGACAGCCTCAGCTACCTAGTGAGGCCCTATGCAACTCAGTGAGACCCGGTTTCAAAATAAAGAATAAAAAATAGGGCAGGGTGTGTAGCTTGGAGGTCGAATGCCCCTGGGTTCCACACCCAGACCCGCAAAAAAAAAAAAAAAAAAAGAAATTGAATACGACCTTGGAAGATGAAAAGATCTCCCTTGTTCATGGATAGGAAGAATAAATATAATCAAAATGGCCATTCTGCCAAAAGTGACCTACAGATTCAATGCAATTCCTATCAAAATTCCAACAACAACATTTTTTATAGACCTAGAAAAATCAGTCATAAAATTTATATGGAGAAAGAAAAGACCCAGACTAGCCAAAGCAATCCTCAGCAATAAGAACCATGCAGGAGGTAACACAATCCCTGACTTCAAATTATACTACAGAGCAATAGTAGTTAAAAAAAAAAAAAAAAGCATGGTATTGGCATAACAACAGGCATACAGACCAATGGAACAGAATAGAAGATACAGAAACAAATACACACTTATAGTCAATTGATCTTTGACAAAGGGGCCAAACTCATATGCTGGAGAAAAGACAGCCTTTTCAACAAATGGTGCTGAGAGAATTGGCTATCCATTTGTAGAAAGATGGAACTAAATCCTTACCTCTCACCATGCACAAGACTCAACTCGAGATCAATCAAAGCCTTAGAAATTAGACCAGAGGCCGGGTGTGGTGGCGCACGCTTGTAATCCCTGCGCTTGGGAGGCAGAGACAGGAGGATCATGCAGGTTCAAAGCCAGTCTAGTTGGCTTAGGAGACCCTATTTCCAAATAAAAATGTAAAAAAATAGGTGTCTAGGAGTGTAGCCCAGAGGTAGAAGGGTTTCCAGGAACCCCAGTACCACCACCACCACCACCACCACCACCAGAAAGAAAAAAAAAAAAAAAAAAAGAAGAAAGAAAGAAAGAAAGAAATTAGACCAGAGACTTTCAGGTTATTAGAGGAGGGCATAGGCTCAACACTCCAACATACAGGCATAGGCAGTACCTTTCTCAACAAGATCGCCAAAGTGCAGGAAATTAAGGCAAGAATTAACAAGTGGGATGGAATCAAACTAAAAAGTTTCTGCTCATCAAAGGAAACCATCAAGAACCTAAAAAAAAAGCCTACAAAATGGGAGATCTTTACTAGCTACCACTCTGATAGAGGGCTAATATCCAGAATATACAAAGAGCTCAAAAGACTCTACATTAGCAAAACAAATGGGCAACTGAACTGAATAGACACTTCACAAAAGAAGAGATACAAAAGGTCAATAGATTTATGAAAAAATGGTCAACATCATTAGCCATTAGGGAGATACAAATCAAAACTATGCTGAGAAAAAAGAATTTTTAAAATAAAGACTTTCCTCTTCAAAATTTGGTTTAAAGATATAACATGTTAAGAAGCAGGGCTTATTCATGTATAATATATAATATATGGCCACTATTTATATAAACACATCCCCTGTGATTATTTCCAATTAGAGGATCACAGGGGAAAAGAAATGACTATTCAAAGATAATAACAGTATAATAATAGTAGCAAAATAACATCATCAACAACATAAGCATCAAGTTCTTAATTCTCAAGTACTTCTTGGTACTAATTATTGTGCTAATAAGTATATTTTCTCAGTCCTCACATTAGCCCTTTAAGGTAAGTATTTTTCCCAATCTTTGGCAAAACTAAATCTTAGCGAGGCCTAGGAACTTTTTGCCTATAAAAAAGAGCTGGCAAAGAGCAGCACAAGGACTTAGTTTGTCTAACTCTAGAGTGTAAGCTTTTGGTTACTATCATTTAAAATCAAAGGTATTGTTACTATCAGGGCATCATTAATCTGTGGAAAAGAATTCATAAGTAAGGCTGTGACTCATTGATGTAATCATGCAAACAAACAGAAATGAGAAAGCAACACTACATGTTTAAAGCTCAATGGATCAAAAGCCTACTTCATCTTCAACATCTGAGCCAATTATATTTACATTTCTCTCTGAATGAATACTTGAGTGCAGAAAAATCCATCTAATAATTTACATACTTCTCAGAACCTTCATTTTTCTTTAAAGCTGGGGATAATAATCCATAGGCTCATTTGCTAACTCATTCATGTATCCATCTATCTAATTGTTTACACTTAGGGTATGGTTAATGGGTGAGATGATGTAGACAGAGACTCAAAGTTGTGTTCTAAGCAGGTTAGCAGAGGTGTTTTGAATAACATGCTAACCAGTATCTATAATGTGATATAGAAGAACTCAATGATCAATATATTCCTCTTCTTCCTTCTTACTCAGTGATTCATTATTTTCCTTGTCTCTTTAACTATGTCTTCTGAATGAGATTTTATAGAATAAAAATTTATAGACATGTGGTGTTCTCAATTTTTACAAATTCACAGATAAATGAAGAAAAAAAAAAGCTCAAGAGACTAAAAGGAGTCAATGTCATTCAGATTTCTTCTCTCAACATCTTATTCATGGTCTTGAACAATTTCAGCATTAAATTTGGGGCTTCTTAAAGGAAAATGTTATCTCCTTGACATAAAATTATTTTATAAAACGTAAGTTTATAAAATATAAAATCAAAGGTCACAAACTTTAATTACATGGCCATGATTAACATTTCATACTTTTTTTTTTTTTTTTGGTAGTACTGGGGGGGAAACCCAAAGGCTTTCTACCTCCAGGCTATATTCCCAGACCTATTTTATATTTTATTTAGAAACAGGGTCTCACTAAGTGGCTGAGAGCTTCACTAAGTAGCTAAGGCTGGCTTCGAACCTGTGTAATCCTCCTGTCTCAGCCTCCCAAGCACGGGGATTACAAGCATGCGCCACCATGCCCAGCTTAACATTTCATAACTTTAACCTAAACTATCATAATTCTTTTGGAACTAATGTAAGAATTTCCAAAAGTTCCATTACATACTTATACCTCTCCCTCCTTCATTTGCAGCATTTCTCTTTTTAAATTTTCTTATTGGTGCATTGTAGTCATACATCTTAATGGAATACAATATGGTAGAGGCATACATGCACATATCACTCATTTAGCCCTTCC
Source organism: Muscardinus avellanarius (assembly GCF_963383645.1). Lineage (NCBI taxonomy): Eukaryota > Metazoa > Chordata > Mammalia > Rodentia > Gliridae > Muscardinus > Muscardinus avellanarius. The sequence goes on along the minus strand of NC_137793.1, from coordinate 22,732,115 downwards.
TAAAGGCACACATTCACCTTTTAAGAAGTTACTCAAGAACATAACCCCTTATTTAAATATGTAAAATTCAGGCTCTACCTGGTTAGAATACTATTTTCCTAAAATTCTTCTTTTCCAATAATTTGCAACATTTCTCTCAAGAAGTCAAAGTGAAATTAATGTATAACTTCTTATCCTATTTAATTTTTATCTCTTAAGTTCTCACCCTTTTAAAGACAGTATCTCTCAGATCTACTGTTATTCTACTGTTATTAAGTTTCTTTTAGAAAACAGTGCCTGCCAAAAATAATCCAATTTGCTTATTTTATTCTACCTAGGAGGATGTGCTGCCTAAGATTTATGGTGTATGTTGCAAATGAATTAAACATCTGTGTGTGTGTGTGTGTGTGTGTGTGTGTGTGTGTGTGTGTGTGTTACTGGGGATGGAAACCAGGGGCATACTACCTCTGAGCTGCACCCCTAGCCCTATTTTTTATTCTTTATTTTGAAACCAGGTCTAACTGAGTTACAAAGGGCCTAAGTAGCTGAGGCTGTCTGTGAACGGCGATCCTCCGGTCTCAGCCTCCTGAATGCTGGGATCACAAGCATGTACCACCACTCCAGGCTTTTGAATTAAACATCTTTATAGAACATTTTCCTCCTTAGGCTTCCTCTCACTTCACTTTTTTTTTTTTTTTTTTTTGCCAATAATGGACCTTCAACTCAATGGCTTTATTTGTAACCACTGTTCCCAATCCTTTTTGGAAGAAGACAGGAATAAATAAGTTAATAAATACTATATGCCATTGGGAGGCTGAGATAGGAGGATGGCAGGTTCGCTACTGCGAACTAGTGAGGCCCTACTTAATGAGGCCCTCTGAAACTTAGTAAGGTCCTGTTTCAAGACAAAGAATAAAAAATAGGACTAGAGGGTGTAGCTCAGAAGTAGAATGCCCCTGTGTTTAATCCCCAGTACTGCCAAAAAAAATGTATGTACGTACGTACGTATGTATGTATGTATGTGTGTATACACACACACACACACACACACACTATATGCTATCACTTAGCCTCTTTCTTTAAAGTATTAAAGGTCATTAAGATTTTATAATCAAAAAGTATACAGTGATTTTATGATATAGTCCTTTTAATGTACTTCATAATATTTCTTCTTACTTTACACAGTTCACTGAAAGGGCAGTTCATATGTCCACGTGTACTGGAACAAACTAAAGCCCAGAAAGCGTATAATCTGTCAAAGAGCTCTGGACTAATAAAACCCTTCTGAATTCCCATTCATTTATTTATCAGCATCAACAATGGATTGCCTTTAGTAGGCTATAAATATGAGATGGAAAGGCTTGCCTTCTTTTCAATTTCTTTAGCCAGTAAAGTCCTGCATAAGTTCTGCTCCAAGATGATAAATTAGAAAAGACGCACATGGCCATATGAAGTCTACCTTCCACTTCTGTTCTTGTCACACCTCTTGTCTGTGAACCAGTCTAAGCATGATTAAAACCATCACACCAACTACATCAAAAGGACAGAAGTGAAGATGAATAAACCTCCACAGGACACTATGAACTATTCAGTTTGAACAGATTTGGAATTCACACAGCTGACTGCACTGGGGGGGGGGGTCTAAAAATACAGAAAAGTAAAATTAAATCAAAGTATTATAGGAAAAGAAAAAGGGCCAGAACACTGAAAATTTGACAATATTAGTAAATTAGGACTGATATAAAGACTGCACAAAATGAATACATTCCTCTTGGAGAAGTTGCTGATACCATATGTCAAAGTAGTAAATGCTTTCATAATTATTTTACATGAAGATAATATAGTCCTGAAAGACCAAATGAATTAGTGTTAGAAGACAGCTTAGATGATAACAGTAAAAAGTTAAGCTCCTACTGAATCTAATGAAGCCTTTTTGCTTTCAGATACATGGGAGTGTTTCTATAGTTATTCCAAGGATTTCTTTCTAAGAGACAGAAATACTGGGATGATTCACAAAGGATGAACTCACTTTAAAAGGTATGATATCAGCCATCATCAAGATGATGGCAATGATAACCATGACAATGAAAAGAAAAATAAGAGGTTTGATTTATGCAAGCATCTACAAAATGCCAGGCATTGGGCTTTCTACAGATATAATCACAAATCCTCATGATAATTTTGATGCACACGTATTATTTGTCTTATTTTCACTAGTGGAAGTGTAACCTTTGAGTTGGGCTCATCAAGATTTGATGATTCTCCTAAGGAACTAAATTTCTGTCAACTAACATGACAATTAAAAATCATACACATTCACTGTGCACCATCAATATCCTGATGACTATATTCAATTAAAGAAAAAAGCTCAAAGTCTTGCCACAGAGTTAGTTGGTTCTTTCATTCTGGTTCTCTTTCAGAATCTAAGTCTCCTTTAAAGGTAGTCACATTTCTGCAGCACTGACATACACTGAAATATATTGTATGCTGCTAAACTGAACTCACAAGGCAACCAACTTCACTCTTCTCACATGATTTTCTCAACACAATGTTTACTTTTAAGGAAGCATTTTTAAAGACAATTGCTACATTTATAGAGCAACTTACAATGAGCCAGGCACTGTGGCCAGTGTTTTCTATAGTTCATCTGAAATAATGGGGATCTAGGATTTTCTAATCATATAGCCAGGGCTCTTTCCAACTCATCGCCACGGCTCAAGCTCAGCTTTGATTTGGTCACTTTTGTCCAAAACACTAAATTGGACTGATTCAGATAGGGGATTACTGTAACAAGTGAAAATCGTATGTGACACATAAACACATGTAATACATTACCAGACTACATAAAATCTAAACTGAAAAAACCCAAGACATTGCTATAGTCATTTAAAAATATGTAACTACTTAAGAGTTCTTATAGCCACAAATGTCTCTGAAAATATGATGATGATAATCAGCAGGTACCTTTCCAAAGTTCCCTTCTTATACAGTCTATCTCAAACAACTGAGTTATTTAATTTTATGATACTGAGGGTGGAACCCAGGGCTACCTCTGGGCTACACCTTGAGCCCTATTTACTTATTTATTTAATTTTAGGGTACTGGGGAACTGAACCCAAAGGCATTTTACCTCTGAGCTACACCCCCCAACCCTAAGGACTTAAATATTGGTAAAAAATAATGGTGGCAGGAAACTGACTTATACTAACATGTCTTTCCACAACTACAAAGATTGAAGAACAGATATTATACATAAATGAATACTTTCCATTATAGGGAACCTGTGTAAAATTAAACATTAGTAGGCATTCAAATGCTGGAGTTAAGGACTGGAGATCAAAAGTAACAATTCTTTACAGGATGTGAGAAACTTCTACTAGTATGCAGGATAGGTTCCTTTGCTACTACAAACAACAGATGGGCTTCCTAGATTTTGTTAGAACCTAGGTGAGCTTCAGAATGATCATGTCACTGTGATATGAGAAAGATCTCTTAGGAAAAATAAATATAGGTGAAAAATAACCATTAAGCTCTCCTGGTTGCAAATTTCTCTAGCTAAAGAGAACCTTAGTGACAATGCAGTGTCAGCTTTCATTTGATAAATAAGATCTGTTAAGTGTAAGGTCATACAGGTAACGGAAGGCAGAGGCTCATACTTAGTTTACCTGAATGGTTGACAGATAAATTTCAGTAAATAGCTTTTATCTCAGTTTATTATTCTGACATTATTATGAAAGATGATTGCTTATTATAGAAGCAAACAAGATATAAACCTTTGGTAACAAACTGGAAATATTTTTCTTGTAAGGGTCACTACAACAGAATTTTTCTATGTTGTCATAGATCATTTTGGGCCAAGTATTTTTAGATCTTTACTACAGAATTTGATGTAGCTTCAAAACATTATTTAGAACTCACTAAATGCCAAATGCTAAACTGACGAACTACAGACTAAAAGTAAATAAGAATTCTCAAAACTTAAGAAATTCCTATTATACAAGAGAAATGTTAATATGCAACATAGTTGCTGTAATAAAAATGTATAAGAAGTTAAATAACAGAAAAATAATGCCAATTTTGGGGACAATAACTTCTGTCTTGGTAGAAACTGATTAAGTCTTATCAAGTCACTGATGTGAAAACCTTTAAATAGCTCAAAACAGAATATTTAAATTCAGATTTCATCACAATACATTCATTAGAAGTAACATAGGTGAGACCAATACAGAAAATAATTTAAAAGTACTTAACATTAATTAAAACATATTGCTACAATTTTCCCTTTGTCTTACTACATTCTCCCCCAACTCGTTCTTCTTTGCAGTACTGGGGACTGAACCCGGGGGCATTCTACCTCTGAGCTATACCCCCAGCCCTATTTTTTATCCCATACTTTGAAACAGCGTCTAAGTTGCAAAGGGCCTCACTAAGTAGTTGAGGCTGGCTGTGAACCTGCAATCCTCTTGTCTCAGCTTCCCAAGTACTGGGATCACAAGCATACACAACTACAACTGGCGCTTGCCTTACTATATATATTTTTTTCAGGTATCAAATTATATTTCTCACTGACTTTAATAAATTTATAGCATCTTCCTGGGGAAAATTTCAAAACAGATGTTAATAAACCATTAAAAATACCATCTCATCAAAGTGTAAACACCTCTAATAATTGCCTTAGTCAGTTTAGACTGTAATAACAATACCACCCGCTAGGTGGCTTATGAACTACAGAAAGTGCTATCTCAGTGTTCTGGAGGCTGAAAGTTCAAGGCCAGGATGTCAGCACTGGTGTAGTGAAGGCCCTCTCTGGGGCTGCAGACTTTCTCCTTCATGATGAATCCTTCCATGATGGAAAGCACAAGATAGTGATCTGGTCCTTACTTGGAGGGCACTTATGTCAATTATGAAGGCTCCTCTCTCATGACTTCATTACCTTACAAAGGCCCCACTGCCATATTATCACACGGGGAAACTAGATTTTAAAATATGAATTGGAGAATGGCACAAACATGTAGTCCATAATTACTAACACAGAATATAAACTGTAAAATAACAGATTACTTTGATATTGCCAAGAGTATTTAGAGTCCAAAAACAAATGAGAAATAAAACTAGACTAAATTAAACACATTATACTGAAAACCCCTCTCTTCATTTGTTCATTTTGTAGTCTCTATCATGTCGAAGACATATTTTTTAAATTTATTTTTTGTGGTACTAGGGATGGAACCCAGGGGCATTCTATCCCCAAGCCACACCCCCAGCCCTACTTTTTATTCCCAGACCTATTTTATATTTTATTTGGAAACAGGGTCTCACTAAGTTGCTGAAAGCCTCACTAAGTAGCTGAGGCTGGTTTTGAACTAATGCAATCCTCCCGTCTCAGCCTCCCAAGGGTGGGGATTACAAGCGTGCACCACCACACTGGCTTATTCTTTATTTTCTGAAACAGGCTCTCACTGAGTTGCAAAGGACCTCACTAAGTAGCTGAGGCTGTCTACAAACTGCGATCCTCCTGTCTCAGCCTCCTGAATCCTGGGATTACAAGTGCATGCCACCATGCACAGCTTGATGTATTTTTTTAAATGACCATATTTGCTTGATAACAGAGGCAAGGTAGAAAACTGTGAAACAGTAAGTGAATTAACTCAGCAATACTTTTTTTGGTTTGTTTTATCTGGTCATACCTAAAAAGCTGGAGTATAAGAATTTGAGGTTATAAACCAAACTCAGTTACAAAAACTTGAACTACCGAGATACCGAAACTAATTGTCTTACAAAACAGAAGTTATATAATAGTTCAAATGCCTCCACATATGTTAATTCCAATTAAGTTAGAGATAACACTGGTTACTAGGTACTGTTAGCCTCATTTTGTAGACAAGAAAGCTGCAGCCTCAAAAGGTGATATGACCTTCCAACTTACCTAACCAGGAAATTAGGGAGAGTCCAGAGTTCTTGGTGTCTACCACACTCGTCTTCTAGATTCTGGTTCAGTGTCAATGTCAAACAAAGGGTAAAGGAGACAAGTTTTTCCACAGATGCATGCATTCACCACAGCCTCACTGAAATTACCCGAGGATCATGTCCTCTACACAAATTCAACCATTTCATACAAGCTCAGCAGTTAATTACACATTTAAACTGATCAATTTACTCCTTTAGCAAATTCAAAATGAATCATCATGAACCTGAACATCTCAGGTAACCAGAGAACACATAAAAATGGCTGATGAATCATTCACAGACTGGCATCTTTAAAATGCCCAGAGTAACAATATGTTTTAATTTTAATTTTTAACGTGAGAAAAGATAAATCTATTTAAGTTGAGCACAGGTCAGGTGAGCATTAGTATTGCCAATTCAAAGACAGCCACTTTAAAAGTAGGTCTACTTTTAGGCAAAGTGGTCATTAGCAATGCTATAATAAAATCTTAAAACTATACAAGAGCTGGGCATGGTGGCGCACACTTGTAATCTCAGTATTTGGGAGGCTGAGACAGGAGGATTGCAGGTTTGCAGCCAGCCTCAGTTACTTAGTGAGGCACTCTGCAACCTAGTGAGACCCTGTTTCAAAATAAAGAATAAAAAATAGGGCTGGAGGTATATAGGTCAGAGGTAGAAGACCTCTGGGTTCAATCTCCAGTCCTGGGGGGGGGGGGAATACAATAGAAAAATGACTTCAAACCAAAATTCTAAACCTAAAGAGATATAGGAGTTCAGTTTGAAAGATTCTTCGATCACTTAGTTTATTTCCATTTTAAATAAAGAAGCAGAGCAAACAAAAGTGACAGTTCCACAACTAATAAAGCAGGAGGGAGGGAATGTATCACTCACTTGAAACTTCGCATTCAACATATTAATTCATATTAGTACCAACTGGTAAAGACCTATCCTCTTTAACCTTTGTAAGTATTCTGATTAATTAGCTAAAATAATGTATCCTTAAACTTAAAATCACATCAAATTAGATTTTTTGTGAACACTTTACCAGTAATACCATTTTTATTTACCCATCACACTTACTATCACAAAACTGAGTAGATATCCTTAGTAAAAATTACAAGGAACATTTCCAAAAAAGAAAAGGAAAAAAAGGGAACATTTCAAAATCACAAAGTATCTTACTTTCTCCAAGAATTACACCTAAAAATGATGTAGACAAATTAGTTCAAAATCTGGAAAGTCAACTGTACTGTAAAGGCAAAATTGCCAAGTTTTAAAGTATTCAGAGCAGAAGGATTTTTTTTTAAACAATGAAGTCCATTATTCTATATCTTGAAACAAAGGACATTGCATGACATGTATGGTTAATATTTGAAGACTTGCATCAGAATGCAGCTGATTGTGAATATACTGCAAAATATATCAATGTAATATCTCATGAATCATTCATAAAAAAACAAATCTGCAGAGTATACTGGCAAGCAGTTCTCAGCCCATATCCCTTTATTCAATGACCATGGTGTAGCTCTTATCTTCTTATTAAATGATTTGGGGATCTGCCTTCTAAGTTAATTTTACTGACCAGAGGAGAAAGAGAAAAGAAAAACGATAAGAGACACTGCTGCTGAGGAAAGAATCAATGTAAAAATACCTACTGGGTGCCTAGAAAGTACTTAAAGCATAAGCTTCAAATTCAGGTGGACCCAGATTTTAAAATTATCTTCTACCACTACTTAGATGAACTTCGGGCCTCTGGGCCTCAATTTTGTCATCTATAAAATGGAGTCCTATCATCTAGCTTAACACATCACAGTCAATATCCCAAACAATGGAGGCTCCAAATATATAAAAACTATTATTGTTTTGCAGAGGAAAGTTTAGCATATAAACTATATTTAAGACTAAAAACAAAATGGTGAAGTAGGGCCCTCTTTTTTCATATAAAAATGCCACAAAAGGCTCTATATTACCATAGCCAGTCATAAACAATTTATTCCTTATAATAATGATGAAGACTGTTCTATGCAGAATGGTCTATTTGCAGGAGCGATTCATTGCATACATGGAAAAAACTGCTGACATGTTGAGAAGATATTTTCCCGTAAAAGGTTGAAGTCCTTAAGCAGCAAAAAACACCAACGTCCATCATCTTTAAACCCTATTGATTTCTGGTGAAGATTTAAAAGGCTGTTTACTTATTTCCCATCATTTCTGTCAGAGCTGTAACAGTTCTCTTCCCACTGAATAAACCTCTCATGATCCTCCTGGTGATTAAGGTCAGACAAAATGTCAAACTCCTAATGCTAAGTGCTTTCACATTAAAAATTCATATCAAATCACCAAGTAAAATCCAAACAAGAAGTCAGACATGTAAACAGCTCACAAAAAAGAGTTGCAGTGACCATTACAGAATATAGATGCACTGTAGATGTGGAAAAAAGGCTTGGCAACAGGTCACGACCCCACCTCCTCCGCTGTTATTTCCAACTTTCAAATTAGTCTGCCAGGCTAGATTTAAATTTTGTGGAGGGAAGGAAGGAGGGAAAGGGAGAGGGGCTTGAGGGAGAGGGGAGGGAGGAAGGGACAGGAAGAGAGCTGAGGAGAGTAGAGTATGAATGAACATGAATGGGAATATAAATATATCATCTGTGTCACTCCATCCACATCATTAACATCTATTTGTTCCTACAAATTAAGCATGGTCTGTGTTTTAAAGCTGAGAACAGAGTGGGGCAGTTCTATCTGCCCAGTATTTGAACTAACCACTGGCTACGTCTTATAAGCATGAAGGATTCAGAAGCTAAAAAAAAAAAGTTTTTTTAGGATTGGTCTCTTTCTATCTCTACTTCTTTTTAACTCCTTTCATCCACTCTCAGGCTAGTTCTCTAAATATAGTAGCCCCTAGCTGCTAAAGACTTAATTTTCTGAGCTACAAATTCAGTGAAAATAATTTATCTTTCCAAAAAGTTTCAAGAGATCTCAGAATTTAAAAGCCATAGACCTGGACATGAAAAATAATATATCTGGACTTTTACCTCATACTATATACCAAAGTCAAGCCAAAATGCATCAAAGAGCCGGGCATGGTGGCGCACGTTTGTAATCCCAGCATTCGGGAGGCTGAGACCCGGAGGATTGTGGTTCGCAGACAGCCTCAGCTACTTAGTGAGGCCCTCTGCAAACCAGTGAGACCTGGTTTCAAAATAAAGAATAAAAAATAGGGCAGGGGGTGTAGCTCGAAGGTCGAATGCCCCTGGGTTCTATCTCCAGACCCACCAAAAAAAAAAAAAAAAAAAAAAAAAAAGCATCAAAGATCTAAATGTAAAAGAACTCTAAAACTCACAGAAGAAAACCTAGTTGTAAGTTTTCATGATCATGGCTTAGAGGTGGTTCCTTAGATAGAATGTTGAAAGCTTGAACAACAAATACAAAAAATTAGATAAAATGTACCTCATCAAAGTTAAAAACTTCTGTGCTTCAAAGGACACCAGAAAAAAAAAGTAAAAAGAAAATCCAGACTTCCGGGAAGATGGCGACCGAGAAAAGCGGGGCTTAAGAGCCCCGCTAACAACCAATCTCCATTACCACAAAATCAGCACCTTTAATAGCCTGAAAACACCATCACCAGAAACAAAAAAATCACCAGGCTCCAGAGAGAAAGCGGACTGAGAACAGAGCTCAGAGCCACAGAGGAGATAACCGGCCTCACACCCGAGGACGCGGCAGCAGCGCCATACTGCCGGCGGCAGCGGCGACTTCACCAGATGGCTACAGCAAGCTGAGGTGAGCCGCTGCGGAACAGCCAGGCGGGATTTCTCGCCGCAGGTAAAATCTAAAGCTCCCAGTGGCTGAGCTCAGCACACGCTGCAGGGATTCAGAGTGGAAATCAAAACCAAGAAGAAATACGCCAGCCTCACGGCCAAGGGCGTAGCAGCGGCGCCATATTGCCACCGGCGGCAGCAGCAGAGTATTCACCGAATCCAGTATAGCTACATCTGCGTACTCAAGAACAGTGAGTCAAATTGCGGGCCACAGAGGAGAAATCCCAGTACTGTACTCCCTGGAACTTGACCCAGTGGGGGAGGGGTGGTGGCAGAGATATCACACCATAGGAGAACGTGCAACCTGGCACCCCCCACAGTCTAAAGCAGCCTCTATCGACTCTCTGGGTCGGAGACTCTGTGATAAAACCCAGTAAAGGAGTAGTGGGGTCTGAGATACTACTGACTCGAGATCCAGAACACCTTAAGTGAAGTCATAGTGACCCAAGGGAAGAACCCAGAGAAGGCACAAACTTCCGAAATCATGGGAAAGAGGAATAATACTGGAGCAATCAATGCCCACAACCCCACAACATCAGAACCTGATAAAACAGAAAATCAGAGATTTCTAGAAGATCAAATCAGGAAAATAACTGTAGAAATAATAGAGGTGCTTCGAAAAGAACTCAGAGAAAGCCAAAAAGAGATAAAGGATGCAATTAATGAAGTAAAGGCCTCAAATAAAAGCACAAACAACCGATTAGACCACATGGAGAACAGAATCTCGCTCTTAGAAGATGATCATTCCAAAAATGAACACATAGTTTCTAATCTAGGAAAAAATATCTGACAGCAGGAATCTGATATTGAAGAAATATGGGCCCATTTTAAGAGAGCTAACCTAAGAATAATTGGAATAGAGGAGGGAAAAGAAAGTGAAACCAAAGGGATCAACAATCTCTTCAAGGAAGTAAGAGCAGAAAATTTTCCAAACATAGAGCAAGAGGTTGATACACAGGTCCAGGAAACTTATAGAACTCCCTTTAGACAGGATCGGAGAAGAGGATCCCCACGCCACATAATTGTCAAAATGACCAATGTGGAAGCCAAGCAGAGAATCTTAAAGGCAACAAAAACAAAGGGCCAAGTGACATTCAGAGGGAAGCCAATTAGAATCACTCCAGACTTCCCAAACCAGGTCATGAGAGCCAGAAGGGCTTGGAGTAACATATTCCAAACTCTGAAAGAAAACAACTTCCAGCCAAAAATTTTCTACCCAGCAAAACTTTCTATCAAATTAGATGGAGAAATAAGAAGCTTCTATGACAAACAGAAACTGAAGGAATTTTTGTCTTCAAAACCAGCACTAGAGAAAATACTCAAAGAGATTAACTACAAAGAAGAAATAGGTAACACACACCAGAACCAGAGAAACAAGAGTTTCCATCCAACAGTCAACTAAGATTGGTTATCTGTGGAGATTCATTACTTATGTTAGTCTATTACCTATCTCTAAATGGTATTGTTTGCCTTTATTGTTGTTAATTTTTAGGATTTCTAGTTGGAATATTAATATACCTTCAGATATAGCATTTGGAAATATTTTATCCCATTCTATTAGTAACTGTTAACTCTGTTTACATTGTCTTTGGATATACAATATATATATATTTTTTTTAGGGAGTTTGTATACTCTTCTGTTGCCTGTGCCATTGAAATCATATCCAAGAAATCACTGCCAATTTCAGTGTTGTGAGGTTTTATGACCCAGATTTTATCCTAAAAGTTTATAGTCTTAAGATTTATATTTAGGTCTTTTATCTATTTTGAGTTAATATTTATATATGGGATTAGGTAAGGGTCCAAATTTATTCTTTTCCATGTAATTATTATGTTTCAACAATATTTAGTTAAAAGATTATTATTTCTACCACCAAATGTTCGTGGAAACCTTGTCAGAAATAACTTGACAATATAGGGAAGAATTTAGCTCTAGGCTTGTATTTAACTCCAATGGTTTATATATCTGCCTTTAGAATAGTAGTACACTGTTTCAATTATTGTAGCTTTATATGGTGTGAAATCAGAAAATATATATCTTCTAGCTTTGTTCTTTTTCAAAATCGTTTTGGGTATCTAGAGTCCATATTCCATATTAGGATAGAGTTTTTTTCTGAAAAATAAATATATAAATATATGATAGTTTCACCTAAAAAATAGAAAAAAAATATTCTCTGGTAAGAAAGAAAGTAAAAAGAAATATTGAAATGTTATCTTTAAGTCATCAAAAGCTTGGTATCAGACAAATGAAACTGTTATGTGAGATTATCAATTTAATTTTGGATAAACTGCTATAATACTAGATGTCAACCACTAAGCCAAGCATGGGAGGGAGGGATGGGGAGAGAGTGGGGTGGGGATCGGGTGGGGGCTGACTGGGCGATGTGTGCATGTATGTCTACAAAAGTTTGTATCCCACTATGATGTATGAATACAGTGCACCAATTAAAAAAAAAGAAAATCCACAGAACGAAAGTAATTATTTGCAGCCATCTATCTAAGAGAAATAGATGTGGAACTTACATGTCAATAATAAAAAGACAACCCAAGTTAAATATGAGCTGAGGATGTGAATATAGTCAATCCTCTGTATCTGTGGGTTCCATATCTGCAGTTACCTGCCAAATGAAATTATTCAGAAAAAAATGCACCTACATCTAAACATGTACCAACTTTTTCTCTTGTCATTTTTCTCTAAACAATATAACACAGTAATTATATATGTAGCATTTACATTGTATCAGGTTACTATAAGCAATCAAGAGATGACAAAGTATATGGGAGGATTTGGATAGGTTGGATGCCATGACAATGTCATTTTATAGAAGGGGTTTGAGTATCCTTAGATTTGGTATCCATGGGGGTACTGGAAACAAACTACTATGGACATTGAAGAGGAACTACACATTTTCCTAAAGATATGAAAATAGATAATGGGCATACAAAAAAAATGTTCAATACTGTTCGTCACCAGGCAAATGCAAATGCAAATCAAAATCACAATGTGAGCGAGGTAAGGTGGCACAGGTCTGCAATTCCAGTACTGGGGAGGCCAAGATAAGAGGATGGCAGGTTTGAGGCCAGTGTGCGGTAACTTAGTAGTAAGACCCTATTTAAAAATAAAATAAAATAAAAGTGCCGGGTGTGTAACTCAGTGGTAGAATGTACCTTGGTTCGATGCCCTGTACCATAACCCCACACACACACCCACACACACACTGATATACTACTTCACTACTACTTCACATCTACTAGGACGGATATGAAAAAAGTTAAGAAAAACATCTGTTGGCAAAGACTTGAAGAAGGAGGAATGCTGAAGGGAGTACAAAATGGTGTACGCACTCTGGAGAACAGCCTGGCAGTTCTTTATAATGTTAATATATACTATGCCATATGATCCGACCATTCTGAGTACATACCCAAGAGAAATAAAAACTCATACATAAATATTTATAGGAGCATTATGTCGAACAGCCCCAAAGTGGAAATAACCACAATGTCTATCAACTAATTAGTGGATAAGCAAAATGTGATACAGTTATATAAAGGATTATTATTCAACAATAAATGAAGAACTGATACATGTTACAACATGGACAAACCTTGAGAAATGAGAAATGAAATGTCTAGAATGGACAAATCTACAGAGACAGAAAGTAGATTATTGGTTGCCAAAGGCAGGGAGAACCGGAGGCTTTGTGGGTAATGGCTAAGGAGAGTGGCATTTCTTCTGGGGGTGATGCTATTGCAGAAGAGAACATAAAACAAAGAACAAAGAATTCATCTTTTACTTAACTATTCAAGTTTATAACTTTTCCTAATAAATACTTTTTAAATCAAATAGGTATATTGATAGTACAAAAGATAGCCGGGTGTGGTGGCGCACGCCTATAATCCCCACACTTGGGAGGCAGGAGATGGGAGGATCACTCAGGTTCAAAGCCAGCTGTGCTGGCTTAAGAGACAGTTTCCAAATAAAAGTATAAAAATAGGTCTGGGAGTGTAGCCCGGAGGTAGAAGGGTTTCCAGGAACTCCAATACCACACACACAAAGAAAGAAAGAAAGAAAGAAAGAAAGAAAGAAAGAAAGAAAGAAAGAAAGAAAGAAGACTAAAGTAAGATATACATTTAAATCCTATGCCTGCTAAATCCGATTTTTGGTAAATTATTAACCTCAGATTTTTTTTTATCTGCAAATTAGGTAAATTACTTAACAAGGATCAAGTGAGATAGTATGTAAAAAGTTCCCAAAATCCAGCAGCTGGGGTTGGTGGCGCACGCTTGTAATCCCAGCATTTGGGAGGCTGAGACAGGAGGATCACAGTTCACCAACAGTCTCAGCTACGTGAGGCCCTTTGCAACTCGTTGAGACCCTGTTTCAAAATAAAGAATAAAAAAATTGGGCTAGGGGTGTAGTTTGAAGGTAGAATGCCCTGGGTTCCATCCCCAGTACCGGAAAAAAAAAAAAAAAAAAAAAAAAAAAAAAAAAAAAAAAAAGAAATCTAAAGTAGCAAAAACAATGAGGGAAAGTCTTTCAATCAGCCTTCTTTTAGAACACAGAAGTCTCAAAAACTGTTAACAATTCAGACAACTTATTGAGTCTAAAACAAGCATACACAGTGGCAAAGCCACAGATGTCAATGCATGTCAAAGTGTACCTAACCAATTATTAACAAAGATTATTAGAAACAATCCATAAAAGAATAATCGATAGTGATGCTACTTGCATAAATAAATACTTTAAGAAAATCTCTCTGTATTGAATAAACATTTTTATCTTGGGATGATTTTGTTGCAAAGGTAGTATAAAGAGTTGTTCTAAGATAGCCTTCATCCAATTTCCCCTAATCTTTTGTAACCAAATCACATCTGTCAAAATTAAATCAACAACATTAGAATAGTACTATTGCTAATCTATACTTTATTTGGATTTTATCAGTTTACCCACTAATGCCCTTCTATTCCAGGTTCCGGCCTAGGATTCCACATGCATTTACTTGTTATGCCTCCTTGGTCTCTCTAGTCTGTGACGACTTTTCAGACTTTCCTTGTTTTTCCTATCTTCAACACTTTGAAGAGTATTTATCAATTATTTTATAGAAATTGCTTTCATTTGGGTTTGTTCTGATGTTTTCTCATGAGCCTGGCATTACAGGAGATTGGAAGAATAGCATAAACATGCTACCATGTACCTTACCAGTGATGACTTTAACCTTAAACACTTGAAACGGAAGTCTGCCAGGCTTTCTTTACTCTAAGTTTCCTCTTTTTCCCTTTCCATATTTTACTATTTAGAAGTAAATCACTAAGTCCAGCCCATATTCAAAGAGAGGAGAATTAAACTTCATCTCCTGAGGGGGATAGTATATAATTATTAGTAATTCATTAGGAAGATTTGTCTCTTTCCCCCAACAAATTCATTAGTTTACATCAGCATGGACCCAAGGGTATCTGTCCTTTGAGTTATACTCTAATAATATTATATTTTATTGCTCCACTATTTTTTAAATATTCCTTCTCTTCATAGTAGCTCTTTACATTCTAGTCCTGTAAGATAATCCAGGCTCGTCTTGTATTTTCCCTTTCCCAAATCTAGAAATAGCCATTTTTCCAAGGAGCCATGATTCCTTTTATTGGAAACTGGTATACAGAAGCCAAGATCTAGGTGCCAGATATTTCCATTGCTGTTCTTTTAGGCCCTTTCAGAAGATAGAGCTAGGAAACATGTATATACATACTAACCCATACACACACACACACACACACACACACACACACACACACACACACACAGGTAGTTGTTCTATATCCATATAGTCATATATAAAGATATTAAAAATAACCATGAAGGTCTGAACAACATCTCTCCACCATGACAAGAGTTCATTCTAATTTTCTCCATGCTTATTTGTAACTTTTGACCCTGACAGAAAGAAACTTGGCTATCAGTACCTACAATTATTTATCTAACTCCTATATACATATTAAGTAATTCTAAAATTATTAGCCTGTACCCCTATGAGAAACAATTTTCCAGCTACAGTACTGTGTGTACATACAGGTCTTTTTGCCATTAACCTTACACTCATCCAATTAAAACACAAGTTTCCAAAGTGACTTAAGTCAGCCCCATTGCAAACAGTTCCTTCATTGAGATTATGTCATATATTCATAACCTATTTAGTCATTTTTTGTAGTCTGTGCTCTAACCTGGGATTCCCTGATGTCTTGGTTGATTCTTAAATTTACACCAGTACAGTAGGTTTTAACAAATGTATAAAGTCCTTCCACCATCTCAGTACCAAACATAACAGTACCAATAGTTTAAAAATTCCTATGAGGCCCCTTCTATAGTCAACCA
Organism: Muscardinus avellanarius; assembly: GCF_963383645.1. NCBI lineage: Eukaryota > Metazoa > Chordata > Mammalia > Rodentia > Gliridae > Muscardinus > Muscardinus avellanarius. Next base: position 22,716,005 of record NC_137793.1, on the reverse strand, counting down.
CTTCTTCCTCCCTAATTCCTGATAAACAACCCGTCTCTTGTCCTTATTAGCTTTGTTTATTAAGTATGTCACATAAATGGAATCATACAACATATTGTCTTTTAGCTCTGGCTTTAACCACTTAGCAAAATGAATGTAATATTTATGTACATTGTTGCCTGAATACAGCTTATTCCATTTTGGTGTGCAGTAGTACAATGTCCAATTCACCACCTGTTTATTCATTTACTTACTGAAGGACATTTTGGTTGTTTCTAGTTTTGGGTGATAAAGCTGCTAAAAATTTCATGTACAGGTTTTTACATGAACATAAGTTCCCAATTAATTTATATAAATACTAAGAGTGACATATAAACTGTTAAACTGTCTTCCAAGACTTTAACATTCTGCATTCCCATTAGCAAGAACTGAGTCCCTCTTGATGCAGTCTTCAGCTCTATTTAGCACTGTCATTCTTAAAATTAATTCTTACAAATACAGAGTGGTACCTTACTGTGGTTTTAATTTTTATTCTCTAATTATAAATGTTGTGAACCCTTTCATATCCTTATTTGCCATTCACATATCTTCCGGAATATTTATTCAGACCATTTCCCTAAAACTTTTCAAAAATTGAGTTGTTTCATACTATATTAGTTCCCATTGGTGATATAACAAATAACCACAAATATTGTAGCTTAAAATGTATACATTTACTGTTTTACAGTTCTGTAGGCTAGAGGTTTATCTTAGGTCTCACTGGGATAAATCAAGATGTCAGCAAGACTGTGCTCCTTTCTGGAGGTTCAAGAGGAGAAATGATTCCATGTCTTTTCTAGCTTCCATAAAGTGCCACGATCCTTGTCTCATTATTACTCTTCATCTGTCTTCAGAGCCAGCAACACTGGATTGAATCCTCCTCACATTTCATTCCCCTGACTGCCTCTTATACAGTGTCACTCCATTCTTATGAACCCTCCTGATTATACTCGGGCATCTTCTCAGTCAATCCACTGTGCCTTCCCTACTTTACAATTAGATGTAATCTTAATTCCCCTTTGCCACATAAGGTAACATATTCACAGGCTGAAGGGAAACAGGTAAATTCAGGGAAGAGCATTATTCTGCCTATCACTGCATTTATTGAAAGTTCTTAAGAGTTTCTTATACATTCTGGATTTATGTCCTTTGTTGGATATACAGATTATGCTGTATAAAGCATATTCTCTTCCTTCAATTATGCTTTATACAGCGTCAATTTTAAACATTCGTCGTTTAATACAAAGTCGTAAAAATTTTCTCTCATGTTTTCTTCTAGAAGTTTTCATGTTGTACATTTTAGGCCCATCATCCATTATGAGTTAATTTCTGTGTATGGTGTTTGGCACGTGCTGAGGTTCATTTTCTTGCATAGGATTGTTCGATTGTTCCAGCACCGTTTATTGAAACGACAGTTTTTTTCTACTGAATTTCTTTTCAATTGCTACTAAGAATCAGTTGACAATCAACAAATAGTTGATTTGTGTGGGTCTATTTCTGGGCTCTTTATTCTGTTCCCTTAAATTATATATTTATCCTTTGGCTGGCACCACACTGGCTTGGCATGTAGTTTTGCAGTGTCTTAAAAATGGACATATTGAAAATTGTCTCAGTGACCCTGAGGTATAGCTCAGAGGTAGCACGATCCTGGGTTCAATCCTCAGTACCACAAAACAAACAACATCAACCACGACAAGAGGAAAATGAATTCTCAACTTACTCTTTTTCAGAGTTTAAAAAAGATTTAACTTTCTAGTTTGCCTTTCCAAATAAATTTTATCTATTCTTAATAAATTTTACAGTCAATTTGTCAATATGTACAAAAAACTTTTCTGTGATTTGATTACAACTGCACTGAATATACCTGTCACATTGGAGTAAACTTTTTATATTTTACCAAAAAATCACCTCTTTATAAAATTAGCTACAGAATATTTTTAATATTTTCTATGCCTCCTCAGAAGCATATGGTTTTTAAATGAGTTCTCAGTTTAAACTTTTAAAGTGCTTTATCAAAGAAAACAAGATTAAATGGTCCTATTTCTTGTGACCATACAAATTTGAAAATGATTTATTTTTACTAAACATCAAATGATATTTCCATTATTACTCATAAAAATCTTATTACTTTTTAGTTCTTAGAAATGTATACATTAATAATGTTAAAATAAACATCTACAGAGTGCTCAACATTTTGAAAACATACAGATACACACATTAATGAGACTTATTTTGATACAAAAATACAGAATGTCACATACATGGCTTTTATTTGTGCACATTTATCTGAACTGCACATAAATATCTTTATTAACATCACATGCCATTAACTACTGGATGGGATAATAAATCAGTAAACACTTAATGGCATACCTTTCAAACAGTCTAGAAAAACCAAGTTACGTTTTTTCTATACCAGGGAGGCACATAGCTTAAGTCAAAAGAATAAAAATTAATTTTGAGAAGGTTCCAGAAGGTTCCAGATCTGAACAAGATGAAATAAGCAAACTCACCCTAGTCTCTCCCACTCAGTGGAAATATAAACCCTGGACAACAAGTATAGAGAAGATACACCTGAGGGACTTTGGGAAGTAATCAGCAGTAGGCAGTTTCGGGGGACAAGATCAAAATTCAAAGTACAATTAAATGAGTGCTAAGTTTTCCATTTACTTTTTCATCCAGTACTGGCCAAAGGCAGTCTTAAACCTATGACATGTACTGAGTACAAAAAAAAAAAAAGAAAGAAATTTGATTTTCTGGTCCAAGAGATGAGTATGAGACACATGAAGTATAATGAGTAGGAGAAATTTTATTCATTTTCTCTTCCCGACTTTCTAAACAACCTGATGGAGCCACGCATGGTGGCGCACGCTTGTAATCCCCACACTTGGGAGGTGGAGACAGGAGGATCACACAGGTTGAAAGCCAGCCGTGCTGGCTTAAGAGACTCTGTTTCCAAATAAAAATACTATAAAATAGGTCTGGGAGTGTAGCCCGGAGGTAGAAGGGCTTCCAGGAACCCCAGTACGACCAAAAAATAAAATAAAATAAAATAAAATAAAATAAAATAAAATAAAATAAACAACCTGATGGAGGTGCAACAGATAAAGGCTGGGGAAAAACCTAAAAGAATTTCTCTCTGACCAGGGAAGTATAGTCGTAAAGGGGTGGAGCAAATTCCCACCTCTTTTTTTCCCCTATATTTGCCCTCTTGCCTGTTGACCCTGGGTGCAGACATAATATCAAGAAATGTGTGGCGCCATGTTAAAACAAAATTCCTTTCCAGGCAGAGAACTATAAGTTTTACCAGGAAACAGTAAAGTACTAAAGATATTACAAAAAGAGAGGGAGCTTTATAAATTACCACATAAAGGAATATGTGAATGTCTAGATTCAACAATAATAAGAGCCTGTATAAATCTGAATAGCATACCAAAAGCTTTGAGGACTCCTGGGTTAGAACACTAATCAGGCTCTCAATAAGTCACTGGGGGGCAGAGACAATGGACAGATTCCAAGAGTATTGCAACAAAGGCTTTAAAAATGGAAATGATAAGCCGGGCGTGGTGGCCCATGCTTGTAATCTCCGCGCTTGGGAGGCTGAGACAGGAGGATCACATGGGTTTGAAGCCAGCCTCAGCTACTTAGTGAGGTTCTCAGCAACTTAGTGAGACCCTGTTTCAAAATAAAATAGAAAATGGGTCTGGGAGTATAGCCTGGAAGTAGAAAGCCTCTGGGTTTCACCCCCAGTACCACCAATAAAAATAAAAAAATCTAAAAATTAAAAAAATGGAAATGATATTGTAACCACAGATCATAAATGGGTAAAACTATCCTGAACCTAACCAGGTCATGTACCTACTATAACAAATGAACAAAAAAATTAGCATCCTCTTAAGATTTTAGACAATACTTAGTATCTCATTAGATAATACTAAAATGCTCAGGATATAATCCACAATCACTTTTCATATAAAGAAGCAAGAAAAAATTTAAACTTAAAGAGAAGAAAAATCAATGTCCATAACCATGTAGCTATTTCAATCATGCTCCAAAGAGTCAAGAAGAATCCTCTTGAATGAAAAGATGGAAATTCTCATTAAAACAACCAAGGATACAATAAGAATCAAATAAAAAAAACCTGAAATTAAGATTTTCTTGATGGGCCAAATAACAGAATAGAAATGACTGAGGATGAAGAGAGTGAAACTAAAAATAGACCAAAAGCTGAGCATGCCAAACTAGGGAGCATTGGGGATATCAGAGGGACTCCAGATAAAGGAAGGGAAATCTCAGCAAAGTTTGAATGGAAGTATAGGAGAGGAAGAAGGCTGAACTTGATTAATGAGGGGCTACATCCGAATATGTGTAAAAGTATGAATATAGCATGGTTACCCTAGACATTCATTGTTAGGAAGGGGGGGAGGGAAAATGGAGGTGGGAGAAGAGGGCACCAAGTACAGTTTAAATGTATACCATTTATTTTCAATTAAAAAATATGTTAAAAAAAAAAAAAGCTGGGCATGGTGGCACACATTTGTAAACGCAACATTCAGGAGGGTGAGACTGGAGGACCGCAATTTGCAGACAACCTCAGCTACTTTGGCCCTCCACAACTTAGTGAGACCCTGTTTCAAAATAAAGAATAAAAAGTAGGCTGGGGGGTGTAGTTCAGAGGTCAAATGCCCCTGTATTCCATCCCCAGACCTGCCCCCCCCCAAAAAAAATCAACAAACTGGGTGAGGTGATGCATACCTATAATCACAATACTTGGAAAACGTAGACAGGAGGATTATAGCTTTGAGGCCAGCCTCAGCAACTGAGTGAGACTCTCAACAGAAAGACCCTGTCCCCCCCAAAAAAAGGGCTGAGTCTAGTACCACACACACAAAGACAAACCACAGAAATTATCCAATGTAAGGAGAGGGGAAAATGGGAGGTGGGGTAATAAACAGAACTGCAGAGTGCTGTGAGAAAGTAAAAATGACATTGGATCCCACAAAGAAGAGAAAGTACGATGCAAAAAAATATATATATGTATGTATGTATGTGTATATATATACATATATATACGTATATATACATATATACATATATACATACGTATATATACATATATATGTATATATATGTATACATATATATATATGTATATATTTCTTTCTTTTTTTTTTTTTTAAAGAAACAATGGTTGAGTGATGTCACATCAGAGGAAGAAGGTCCAGGAACTGATCCTTCATTGAAGCAACTACTGAACTAGCAAGAACTGTCAGAATCAAGTCATTCAGAACTCTGGAGTCCAGCTGAATACTTTTGTCAACCAGGTAAGTGATAAAGAAAAAGCTGGTAAATTTTTGTGAATTTTAGTGTTTTGCACAGTACTCACCACTACTAACCTCCAGACCTGCACTTGGCAACAAGAAGGCAAAGGCCTAAATTCCTGGTACAATAAGGAGCCTGTCTACCAAAAGCCAGAGTTGAATTTACGGCAGTTCACTGCCTGGCAGTTCACTGAGGGGCCAGAACAGTGGCTGCCATTGTTTCAATGCTCCCAAACACAAAGGGATTTCCTAGAGGGACGTCACTAGACACATGACTGCGTTCCTAAGCCAGTAAGGCAGCAATCCTTGGGGAAGAAAAGAATCTGACTTCCAGAGTTACCACATTATGATATACTAATTGTTCCCTCTGAACCAGAAATGGCAAAGCATACAAAGAAATAGGAAAATATCCTCCATTTACAGAAAAAAATAAACTGACAGAAACAGTTCTTGAGGGAAGCCTATACCCTGGTTAACTAGGCAAAGACTTTTGTCATATATGCTCAAATAACTGAGAGAATACATAGACAAAGAATTAAAGAAATCATGAATGTATGCAATTTTCAATATGATCTACATAAAAATAAAATAAAAATCAGGAGAACTAAACAGAAATTCTGGAGCCAAAAAGTATGACTGCTGAAGTAAAATTCTAATGGCTGAAATAAAAAAAAAATCACGACAGGGGTTCAACAACTGATCCAAGCAAGCAAAAGAAGCAATCAATGAACTTGAGAATGAGCAACTGAAAGTACTTAGTCTAAGAGAAAAAGGAAGAAAGAAAGGGATGAAGGGAGAGAGAGAGGGAGGGAAAAGAAAGGAAGATAGAGAAAACAACAACAAAACAACAAACCAAGAAGAAGAAAAATGAGCAGCACATAAGAAACTTATGAGCAAATGTGAAATATACTGGTATATATATTATTGAAAATAAAGAAAGAAAAGAGAGAGAGACAATCAAAGAGCCCTGATGAAAGATGTGAATCTATGCATTCAGGAAGCAGCTCAATGAATTCAAAGAATATACTGAAAGAGACTGAAGAGACATGTTATAATAAAATTGTGGCCGGGCGTGGTGGCGCACACTTGTAATCCCCACGCATGGGAGGCAGAGACAGGAGGATCGCGCAGGTTCTAAGCCAGCCGCGCTGCCTTAAGAGATCCTGTTTCCAAATAAAAATACTATTAAATAGGTCTGAAAGTGTATCCCGGATGTAGAAGGGCTTCCAGAAACCCCAGTACCACACACACACAAAAAAATGTGAAAAGATCTTGAAAGTAGTAAGAGGACAGTAACTTCACACACAAGGATCCTTAATAAGATTGACAGCTGACTTTATAAAGAACAAAGCAGTTCAGAAGGCAGTATTTAAGATGCTAAAAAATGTCAAATGAGTAATTTTGTATCTACTAAATTCTTTAAATGTGAAAAATTAAGACAATTCTAGATAAATAACAAAAAGTAAAAACAAGGTTAGAGAGTCAATCACTAGCAAGACCTGCCCTATGAGAAATGCTAAAAGAAATTATTCAGGGTGAAATGAATGAATATGTTGTAACTCAAAGCCATACAGAAAGAGAGAGAGAGAGAGATAGATGTCTAAGTCAAAAGTAACCATAGCCGCGAGTGGTGGCGCACGCTTGTAATCCCCGCGCTTGGGAGGCGAAGACAGGAGGATCGTGCAGGTTCGAAGCCAGCCTTGCTGGCCTAAGAGACCCTGTTTCCAAATTTTAAAAAAGTATAAAATAGGTTTGGGAGTGTAACCTGGAGGTAGAAGGGTTTCCAGAAACCCCAGTACCACCAAAATAATAATAAGAAAGTAATCAAAGAAATGGGAATATCATCGTATTTTTGGTTTTGTAACTCTTTTCCCCCATTATGATTTAAAAGGCAATACCAGAAACGAAAGTTTTAAGTCTATGATGCAATCTATTACAACAATAAAGTAAAAGAGGTGGGGAAAGAGCTATATAGGATCAGTTATGCTATTGAAGTTAACTTGGCATCAATTCAAATTAGATTGCTATAAATTCAAGAAGTCAACTGTTAATCACTATGAGAATAAGAATATAACTTAAAATTACAAAATAGAAATTGGAGAGAAAATTGCCAGTAGAAATAATATAAGAAGACAGTATGAGAGGAATTAAGCAACAAAGAAATATAAAATATATAGAAAACAAAGAACAAAATGGCAGAACTAAGTCCTTCATTTATGGTTATAACTTCAAATGTACATAAGAGTAATGCCACCAGATAAAAAAATAAAGATAGGAGAATAGATTAAAAAAATAAACTGTCTTTGGTTTTGAGTAATGGTATAGTGTCTATCTCTTCATTTCATCATAAAGAAGTTTGCATAGCAGTTTTTAATAGGGCAGGTGTACTAGTGATGGGATTCTTACCTTATTTTTTAAACCTGGAATTTCTATAAAATATGTATAGTTGATCAAAGAGAAAACTATAACATCATCTAAGGGGCTTTTCATACACAAAATTGCATGGAAAATGTATGTAATATATCACCTACATTCATGTTTGTAATACATAATACAATTATAAAAGTAGAGGTAAAGAGACTTACATCCACTTTAATTATAAGAAGATTCTTAAAAAGTTAAATATGAGCCAGGCATGGTGGCACATGCTTGTAATCTCAGTACTTAGGAGGCTGAGACAGGAGTTTTCGCAGGTACGTGGTCAGCTTCAGCTACTTAGTGAGGCCCTCTGCAACTTAATGTGTCCCTGTTTCAAAATAAAGAATAAAAAATAGGGCTGGGGTGTAGCTGGGAGGTAATTTAAAAAAAAAGTTAAATATGTACTCCAGCACCACAAAAGTCTTTGGTTTTGAGTAAAACATGCATACAAATAATTCCTAGAGCAACCATAAAAAGGTGAAACATGCATACTAATAATTCCTAGAGCAACCATAAATAGTTACTTGAGGTTTACAGCAAAAACTCAGTAGACTTAAGTAAAATGGTAAACCACAAAAATAAAGGGAAATAAAATTAAATATATTAATAACTATGGGATATGTACACAATGGAATTTTACTCAGCCATAAAGAAAAAGACAATTATGTCATTTACAGGGAAGTGGATATAAATGGAGAACATGATGCTAAGTGAGATTAGTCAGTTACAAAAAATAAATAGGATGCTCTCCCTAATATGCTAAAGCTAGGGAGAAACTGGGTCACAGGAAGAACTCTAGATGAAGAAGGAGATACTGTAGATGAGCAAATAAGGTGACCTAAGTGAGGGAATGGGAGGGGGGAGGAGGAAAATTCTCTAATGTCCATGATGTACATTAACAAACATATCAAAGTCAATCACTAAGCCAAACATGAGAAGGAGCGAGAGGGAGGGAATGGGGCGGGAATTGGGTAAGGGCTAAGTTATGTGTGCATGTATGCCTCCACCATGTTGTAATCTATTAAGATGTATGACTACAATGAGCCAATAAAAAATAAAAAATTAATAAAAATAAATAAACTTAAATCAAGCAATAATTAAGTATAAATGGTATGAATGTATCAATTAAAAGAGAGGTTAAAAAACAAGACTCAGTGATATGCTATCAGAAACCCAAATTAAACATAAAGATTGAGGTAGTTTAAAGCAAAAGCACAGAAAATAGATTTTTCAAAGGAGTTGTATGCACAATCTATTCAGTATTCTAAAAAATTAACAAGAAAACAAATGACCTCATTTTAAAACAGGCAAAAGACTTGAACAAACCTTTTCAGGGGATATATAGAAGGCACTTAAGTACATGAAAAAATGTTCAACATCATTCATTACCCATTAAGAATATGCAAATTACAACTAAGAGATACTTTATGATCCTATTAAATGGTAACAACAACAAAACACAAGAAACAACCTCCCACAAAATCTAAGCCAAACAAAATACCTTGCTGGAATTTACAAAAATCAAGATAGTGATAGTGATAAATGTAATGTACAAATAAAAGTATGTTTATTTTAAAAAGAATAAACTACAGATCATATTGGTGACAACTGACTTACCAACACTGAGTTCAAATGCCCTAATATTTAATGAAATTCAAAATTTTTAAAAGTAGCTTTTAATTACTAGACTTGCAAAGATTACAAAGAAGGATAATGAAGACAAAGTAAAAGAATGAGGTTCAAACTGGTTCAATCCTTTTGAAAGATGAACTGTAACATGTATTTTTTTATATGCAATTTCATTTCTAGAATTTATAGGACAAACATACTTGTAGAAAGGGCACATACAAACAAGTTAACTACAGCAGCGAATGTAGTATTTCTTAAAAATCTAAGCATCTGTTGCAGACAGGTACATCCAACTACCATGCAGCCAATAAAAGGAAGAAGTATTATGAATGAATAATGGTAAAAATCAAGTTCTTGCTATGATGGGGATACTTTGGTGGAGAAACTAAATTTCGATAAAGGGAATATCATTTGTATTAATAAAAATTGATATTAATGTTGCTAAATTTAATTTAAAGAGGAAGATAGGAATCAAACTAAATTGCAAAACATGGATGTTCTCAAAGACATGCTGAATCAACAAAGAGTTTCAAAAGGCCAGATTCTTTAAGATTATGTTGATACAACATTCTGGAAAAAGATACAACTACAGTACTCAAAAAAGGTCAATGTGGCCAGGGGCTAGGGACAGGGAGAGTGCAGCAGCAGGCAGGAAGTTTTTTCTGGTGATGGAACTATTATTTGTCTTGATTGTGGTCATATTTACATAAATGCCTACTGGGTTACCTCAGAACTGTGTGCCAAAAGCAAATTAAAAATGAGCTGGATGTGGTGGCATGTGCTTGTAATCCCAGTACTTTGGAGGCTGAGATAGGAAGATCACAGGTTTGAGGTCAGCCTCAGCAACTTAGTTAGACCCTATTTCAAAATAAAAGAATAAAACAGGGCTGCAGGTGAAGCTAAGAGGTAGAATGCCCTTGGGTTCCATCATCAGTATCACAAATGAATAAAAAAACAAATAGTAAAGCACAGATTTTACAACATATTAATTTTAAAAAGAATGTTTCAGGTTACATATTCCTCCAGAAAGGCTAAATTAGAATTCTGTTATTGTTTGACTACTAAACACCGATTAAGAAGCATATTATTTTTAACACCAACCATAAGTTATTAATATAAATATTTTGTTTGAGAACGAGGGCTGAATTCTTCCCTTTATATTCAGAGTATAATGAAAACTTTCTTCTAAATTGTAAAATAAGCATTAATCAAATCTCCTTTACTATACCATACCTTAAGATAATCTTAATGAGTCACTAACTTTACCTTCTCTCGAACAGAATCTATTCTTTCTTCTAGTACATATATAATTATGTGACACATTAAATTGTATGTTGAGAGGTTTTTCTCTTCTATTTATACACATACTGTCATTTGTTTGGTATGAGTTCTTGTCAAAGCTTTATCTTCATGCAAAGTAGAAATAATGTATTCTCTTGCACAGAGAGGAAAGCATTATATAAGCATTACAAAACTGTTCAAATTATTTGTTAAGTTATACATTATAATTAGTTTGGAAGAGCTAATACAAATCACATTTACAGACTAACAATAATAAAATTGAAGTACCAGTTAAATATCCAAAATAATTAAAGGAATCATTTTTAGCCTGGTATAATTAGCTAATTCACTTTACAAGCATTTATTAAAATGAATTCACATGTTATTATTCCATAGGTAGTTACACAATAGTGTTTATACAGGAAAAAATAATGAACCAAACTCTTTGTATCCAGCACTCCACAATTAAAACGAAGACTCCCCAAGTAATATCAATCTAAGATAGACTAATTAAGTTTGGTTTGATAACCATTCATTTCTTCTATTGCCTCTGAGCAAATTGTTTATTAGAGAAAGTTATTTTACACAAATCAAATCAAACTGGGTAAACCATTATATTTGAGGGAAACTTTAGCCATCAGTCAATTAATCCATCATTTTCTCCAGACACTATTGTTTAACAAGCAGATCATATTATCAACAATTTAGATATCATGTGATTCAATTATAACAGTAAATTTATTGACAGTTTCTCTAATACTTTTATTATGAGTAAATTTGGAATTCTCTTTACTTTTGCAAGACAAGCAAGAACAACTCAGGTATTACAGTAAAATATCATATGAATATGAAATTATGTACAAATTTTGTAAGCGTTAATAAATTATAATTGCTAATAAATGAAAATAAAATTTCAACATAAATTGTTCATAAAATATTTCTTTAATATGCTAAATATAGTGAATAATCTTAAATTCATAATGCTCATATCACATGCCAACTGAATATTTGTGACCTGTTAAAGCCGAAGAATACAGATTTTAGATCTATTTTAAGAATATTTATTTCACAAAAGAAATAAAGGTGAAAACATCATATAAATTAATATTTATAGACAGCATGAGAAATTAATGTTTTTATATCTGCCAAGAAAATAGTATTTAAAATCATAATAGTACCACAATATTAGTTCTGAGCAAGAAATGCATTCATAATTTCTTAGTTCACCAAAATTAGATGAAATCTCAAAGAAAAAACTTTTTGTATAACTTAAACATATAAAAATAGAATCTTGCTATAGACATTTGCCTTCTTATGAGCCTGTGTTTTAGAAGTAAAAACAATTTATTAATAATCCGTTAACACACTGTCTCTAATACTCTTATGTTGGTTACTTTTATCTTACCAGTTTTTCTCTACCTCATAACAGTGATGTTCAATAAATACTTACTATTAGAATGATAGGTTGTTGATACTAGGCTTCTAATTTGACCTAGCCCCAATACCTTTTTATTACATACATAAAAAGAAACTGAGAACTGGAAGTGTCTACCTCCGTAACATCAACCTGCCAATGTTGATTAGACAAATACACTGGCATACTTTTATACTCAATAAACATATTTCTTTTTTTTTTTTTTCCCAGTGGTACTGGGGGTGGAACCCAGAGGCTTTCTACCTCCGGGCTATACTCCCAGACCCATTTTATATTTTTTTGGACACAGGGTCTCACTACGTTGCTGAGAGCCTCACTAAGTAGCTGAGGCTGGCTTCGAAACTGTGTGTCAGCCTCCCAAGCGTGGGGATTACAAGCGTGCGCCACCACACCTGGCTCAATAAACATATTTCTGTTGGTCAACTGTACTTGCTGTGGGCTAGCCTAGGTGATCTAAATAGGGTGTGCTAATAACCAAAAGAATAGCATATTACCTATGAACCCCACATTTCTATAGTACATTCTCAAAATGTACTCTTAGCATGCTGGAGATACCTCAGGGGTACATCTGGCTTCCTGCAACCCGACATTGTTTTTTCAGTGAGACTAATTTGCTTCTGTAAGATTTCATGATGCGGGGCGTGGCGGCGCACACTTGTAATCCCAGCATTTGGGAGGCTGAGACAGGAGGATTGCAGTTCACGGACAGCCTCAGCTATTTAGGCCCTCCGCAACTTAGTGAGACCCTGTCTCAGAATAAAGAAAATATATATATATATATATATGGAAGGGGGGTGTAGCTTGGAGGTAAAATGCCCTTGGGTTCTATCCCCAGACCCATAAATAAATAAATAAATAAATAAATAAATAAATAATAAATAGTATCATGAAGAAACAGTTTCACTGGTTGTAAATCAGTTTAAACCACTATCTTATCCTATATGTATTCCTGGAACCTTCAGAATAAAATTTTTTAAGTAAAAAAAGAGAGACCCTAAGTTTACTTTTTAAAGGACAATACTTCACATTACATATGTGCCTCAAGAAGATTTACTTATCACCAAAGTAATTACAGGAACATCAGTCATTTGATAGAGATCAATATTTGCATAGTACAAACTGTTTAACATTAAGTACAGGAAAGCAGTCACCAGTCAATAACATCAGCTATGTGTTTGTTTCTGAAGTCTTTCCATATTCATCCACCTTTGTGCTCAGTAAGTACATTTTTATTTATTTTTAAACAAATTACAGTATCATTTAAAAATATAACGAAAAGACTATGTAACTGTTTCTCTAAACACAATACTTTCTCTAAACATCTGTAATATATACCTGTATCAATTTAAGAAGATGAAGAATCTTTCTGTAAAGGTGATATTCCTGACAGAAGATGATGCCCCCCTCTAGAGTAGGTTATTACAACCATTAAGTGGTTCTTAGAAAATATATGGCCCACTGTAGTTTTACATGTTTTTGATTTATAGTTATAATTAAGAAAAGCAAAGCAAAAGGACACTAGTAAGAACCGTTTAATCCAAAGATGATTCAAATGTGTTACTGCAATAAAAAAATTCTTGATATTCCCAACCATCCTCAAGGTATTAGAAATGGAGAATTCCTCTTTGATCCAAATAGCTCACCAGCATTAATGAATCATCTGTTTCACTATAAATATTTCATTAACACTGAAGACAAGAAATATATGTAAGTATAGCATCTTCCTATAATGATATTCTTAAAAATGATTTCAACTGGGATATACAGAACTACTTTCAACAAATAAATTATATTTTATCACAACTTAGATTGTGAAGATGATAGTAGCTTGGCTTCTTTGTTATTGGGAGATCTGACGTTTTGTCCAGGGATGGTTCAAAAAAAAGGAATATTATAAATAAAAGTCAAGGGGTGACATCAAGTACTGTAATGGCCCACTGCTTCATAAACATTACATAACTTCACCCCAAGTTTTTACAGTAGCTTTCTATGGGATAACTCAAATGTCTTTAAATATTCAATATTTATGATTTCACATAATCATAGGAGAAAGTACAGCATGAGAGGACCCAGTCAATGGCTCAAGGTCAATCACCTGAGAATCAGGATTTGAATCTAGTCATCTATCTCTCCATGATTAAGGATTTTCTCGCAAGATCCTGTACCACTCTTGGTGAACACATAATGCCCATTTAATCATGTGTGAAAATTAGTGAGTACCAGCTGAGTAAGGTGGCTCATGCTTATAATTCTAGTACTTGGAAGGCTGAGACAGGAGAATTGCTGGTTCCAGACCAGCCTCTGCAACTTAGTGAGACCCTGTTTCAAAATAAAGAATTAAAAAAAGTGATGGGGGTGGAGCTCAGAGGTAGAATGCCCATGGGTTCAATCCCCTGTACCAGCAAAAAAAAAAGTGAGTACTGATAAAAAGCCTGAGAACTATATGAGATATATTTGCCTACACTCTTAATATAGGTGTTCTTGTGTGTGTGTGTGTGTGTGTGTGTGTGTGTGTGTGTGTGTGTGTGTGTGTGTGTGTGTTGGGAGAAGTACTGGGGATGGAACCCAGAGGCATCTACCTTCAAGCTACACTACCAGCCCTATTCTTTATTTTTTATTTTGAAACAGGTTCTGAGTTGCAAGGGCCTCACTAAGTAGCTGAGGCTCAATGCAAACTGCAATCCTCTTGTCTCAGCCTCCCGAATGCTGGGATTACAAGCATGTGCCAGCATGTCTGGCTTTAATTTAGGTTTCCAATGCACCTCTGTTGTTATTAGGTACAGGTGTACCTACTTCAAAAGCACAGTAAGAGAGGTAAACAAAAAGAGAGGGGCATCGTATTTTATATTTTATCTTCAATTAATTTCAAAATATTACAAATATGGTTAAAAGAATCCCTATATATCATGCACTGACATTCCTTTTATGGTCACAAAGCTTTTAAAAGATATGGGTAGGACTGAAAACACAGCTTTCTGACTCTAATTGACAGGGCTCTTTCAACTACATAATTACTTTGCATGCTATAAGCCATAGGAGTATAAGAAACTTTAGGACTATATAAAAGGTCACTGATAATATCTGGGCAATTTGCATGACATCTGCTAATGAATAATAATCACATACTGAATTCAAACTATATATAGTGATTTTCAATACTAAAGAGACTTTTACTAGGATTATCACTAAGAGGAAGAACACTGTGGCTAGTTTCCTCATCTGTAATTTCCTACATCTTTAGATATTTTAATGGATCCAGGTGATAGCAGAAGTGCCCAGTCTAGTCCCTCGGACATAGCAGACACTCAGTAATTGGTGGCTGCAATGATATAATGGAAAGTCTGTTTGAATATACTCTTGTGACTCAGGCCCGAGAAATACATAGGAAAATGCCAGAGCTACAATCATTGCTTCCCTTTTACAGGAAGCATATTATATACACAGAAAGAATGACATGCCCCTGGGTGTCTAGGATAACAATTATTAATAACACTTTGTATTACGCTGTTGAGGTTGAGAAGAAAAAAAACAAAATTCTCTGTCACTGCAGGTAGGCACACATTAGAAGACCAGAAGCTAAAAAAGTGTTATAAGGATAAAGAGTTTATTTCCTCAACACTGTTGTGAGAAATTTCACTTTCTGAACCTCAGGCACCTTCTGAAGTCTTCTTTTTCTTTCTTTTCTTTTTTCTTTTTTTCTTTTTTTTGGTGGTACTGGGGTTCCTGGAAGTCCTCCTGCTTCTGGCTACACACCCAGACCTATTTTATACTTTTTAAATTTTTGGAAACAGGATCTCTTAAGCCAGCGCGGCTGGCTTCGAACATGTGCGATCCTCCTGTCCCCGCCTCCCAAGCGCGGGGATTACAGGTGTGCGCAACACGCCCGGCCTCTGAAGTCTTCTTTCTACCTCAGTTTTACCATGTTTGGATCATCTGCTCATCATCTAACCTTTGAAGAAGTCAACTAATTCTCAAAACATTTCCCGACTGAAGGACACCTTTTATAGGATTATACATCCTTCCCATTTCACATCTCATTATTTCCATTTGTCAGCAACCTAAATAAATAACAAAACTTCACATGCTTAATGGAGCTATGGACTATTTTGGAAGAACTACTATATGAAATGCTGCTTGTTTTTATTGGACTGCTAGAAATAAATTGAAAACCTATTTATGCTATTAGTGATGACAGAAACATTTATCAATTATAAGCTCTAAGAGTATACAAGAACATCTATGGCTCATATACTCAGATGGTCTACCACAACTTATCCCAAAATAACTCCTAGATCTCCATAAATAAAACACAAGATAGGGTTAATATGTTAAAAGTATATTTTTTTCACCCTTTAAAATTGGTATACTCTAATCATACATCTTGATGAAGTAGTTAACAACAAGGTCATTTCCAGTCCATTAAGAATGCTTTTATAAGCCAGGTGTGGTGGCGCATGCTTGTAATCCCAGCATTCGGGAGGCAGAGACTGGAGGATAGCGGTGTACGGACAGCCTCAGCTACTTAGTGAGACCCTATGCAACTTAGTGAGACCCTGTTTCAAAATGTAGAATAAAAAATAGGGCAGGGGGTAGAACTTGGAAGTCAAATGCCTCTGGGTTCCATCCCCAGACCCGCCCCCCCCAAAAAAAATGCTTTTAGAAGTATCATTTAACTTTGGATTTTTTTCTAATAGCAAAAAGCTAACCAAACAACAACAAAAAAAAACTTTAATGACATTGAATTCATTATATATATTTAAAATTACTATCGTAGTATTTTTAATTTATTTTCTGTCTTTATCTACTCTGCTGAGGCAAAATAGTCTTGCTCTTCTACAAATATACCAAACTAGCTATTGTTTCAGAACCTTTTCATTCATCTATCCATATGGCTTGTCTTGTACTTTATTCAGATTTTTATTTTAATGTCAACTCTTTAGAAAGGACTCCCATAAATAACCTTTATAAAACAATGTATTCAGCACTCATTATATTCCATATTCTATTATTTTATTCTTGTTAGCACTTATTATTCTATTTATTGCTTAAATTATTAATTTATTGTTATCTATCCAACTGTACTAGTTTTTTTTTTTTTGTGGTACTGGGGTTCCTGGAACCCCCTCTACCTCCGGGCTACACTCCCAGACCTATTTTTACATTTTTATTTGGAAACAGGTCTCCTAAGCCAGCACGCATGGCTGGCTTCGAACCTGCGCGATCCTCCTGTCTCTGCCTCCCAAGCGCGGGGATTACAAGCGTGCGCCACCATGCCCGGCCCAACTGTACTAGTTTCTTAAAAACAATTTCTTTTCCCCCACAATACATTTTGAAGCAGGTTAAAGAAATATATGATTTTATGAGCCGGGCGTGGTGGCACACATTTGTAATCCCCGCGCTTGGGAGGCGGAGACAGGAGGATCGCGCAGGTTCGAAGCCAGCCGAGCACGCTGGCTTAAGAGACCCTGTTTCAAAAATATAAAATAGGTCTGGGAGTGGAGTCCGGAGGTAGAAGGGCTTCCAGGAACCCCAGTACCACCAAATAAATAAATAAATAAATAAATAAATAAATAAATAAATAAATATTTAAAAAAAGGAAATATATGATTTTAAAGATTTAAAATGCATCCTTCTCTAAATGCTGCCTCCTAAAATTTTGCTTTTGCATTGCTTCCTTTTTTTTTTTTTTCTTTTGGTGGTACTGGGGATGGAACCCTTCTACCTCCGGGCTACACGCTCAGAACTATTTTATATTTTATTTGGAAACAGGGTCTCTTAAGCCACCAAGGCTGGCTTCGAACCTGCGTGATCCTCCTGCCTCCCAAGCACGGGGACTACAAGTGTGCACCACCACGCCCAGCTGCTTCCTGTTTTTAACATGTAAGACTCCTAAGAAGGGATGAAATGATCAAGAGACAGTCATGAAGATATTCATCTAATTAAAAATAGCTGTATACTCTTACTCATATGTAAGAAAGTTGGTTAGTCAGAAGGTTTTAGTTTCTTATACTGAAAGGTATGAGTTGGAGTTGGGTGAAATATCACTTAAGCCTAGTCTCCTCAGCCAGTTCTGAACTCTCCTTTCATGCAGCACCTCTCTCACTGCAGTTAAGACATACCATGATAAGTATTCAGGTTTTGTTTTTATAGTACTAGGGATTGAATCCAGAGGCATTCTACCTTTGAGCTATCCCCCAGCCCTATTTTTATTTACTTATCATTTTGAAACAGGGTCTTATTAGGTTGCTGAGCATCTCATTACATTGCTGAGGCTGTCCTTGAACCTGTAATTCTACTGTCTCAACCTCCCAAGTACTATGATTACAGAGGTATGCCATCACGCCCAGCTAGCATTCAGGTTTCATACCCCTGTAACACTGTAAGTGTTACAGATCAAAATATGCTTTACAAAGAGAGTTAAAAAGACATCACGATAAGCATAAAAGTAATGTGTACGGGCCTTATAAGGGTATTATGACTTGGGAATAAGGTGTACTCCTTTAGAAGAAAATGTTGACTTTTCTTCTTTTTTTTGGTGGTACTGGGGTTCCTAGAAACCCTCCTCCCTCCGGGCTACACTCCCAGACACCTATT
This sequence comes from Muscardinus avellanarius, assembly GCF_963383645.1. Classification (NCBI taxonomy): domain Eukaryota; kingdom Metazoa; phylum Chordata; class Mammalia; order Rodentia; family Gliridae; genus Muscardinus; species Muscardinus avellanarius. The sequence continues at coordinate 22,697,309 of NC_137793.1, read as the reverse complement.
TTTTATATTTTTATTTGGAAACAGGATTTCTTAGGCCAGCGAGGCTGGCTTCGAACCTGCATGATCCTCCTGTCTCCGCCTCCCAAGTGCGGGATTACAAGTATGCGCCACCACGCCTGGAAAATGCTGACTTTTCTAATTTAGCAAGTGGTTATTATTGCTTTTACTAAAAATTTGTACATAACGTATTTATAATTATGACTACATTTATTCTAGTCTCTGGTTTTTATTTTACATTATTATTTGATATTTAAATTGTCTTGGTGCCAAATCACAATGAAGCTGAGATCAGAAAGCAATTCAGCAATGACCCGAGTTTTGAGTCCCTGGAAATGATCTAATCTTAAAAGTCAGTGTATTGGGCTTACTACTGTCCCAAATAATGTTTTTAATAGAATAAACTGAACAGAAGATCCAACATGTGGGTAAATATATGCACAATTTAGCAAGTTTTAATGTCATAGGATTTTTTCTTTAATGTAGATAGTATTTCTTGCATTTTCCTCTTTGAAACATGTCTTATAATCAGACCTCAGGCAACTGTTATATATTCTACCTTTCTTCAATGCCTAGAATACTGCTGTATTCATACCATTATTTCAGCTGACGAGCCAGAAGAATCCATACTAAATAAACATCAGGCTTAGAAGCAATAAAATATTTACCCTCACAAGTGGCAAAATGCAGATTTCAAGTCCAGTCCTGATTCAAAGCATGTTAGACCTCAGACTTTGAAAGGAAACAGGAAGTAAAATCAAACATTAGAAAATATTAAGAGGCTATAATTCATGTAATACATAAACAATAACCTGAGCATAACAAATATATTTGACCTTTAAAGTAATAAAAGCAAATGTAAAAAGAGTCTCCAGTTTTCTATTACTGCCAAGTTTATTTTCCTCATAAGTTTCACCCCATTACGGTGCAATAATCCCTCATTACTGGAGCACAATAATGCATAGTCTATGCTCCACCTATAGTTGTCTTGTGTCTATTTAGTTTTATAGCAAGCAAGCAATTTGAGAATATGGTAATAAAGCTTCAATCACAGTAATGATGTATGATGGGCTGTAATTCCTCTGTGCTAATGGGTTACAAACAGTATTACAGTGATGACGGGAATCTCATTGATTCATTATATGACTGCAATAATATCAAAATGACTTAATATAGATCACTATTAAGTCATGCACATGCTACTAACAACCTCTATATATCATTATATAGATATATAGGGAAATAAAATTAATATTAGTCCTTCTATATAAAAGTTCATGCAGCACAAAACATTTTGTGTTGAGTACCCTAAATCAATGTTTAAAGTTGAAATTACTGCATTGAACTGGTTCTTTGAAAAGAAAACCATTGATTTTAATCTGCTTGAAGCAATCAATTACTCCCTGTCCTCTTTATTCCAAACTGTAATGAAAACTAAACTGCGTTGTCTTGAAAACTAAATGTGAAGATGATCATAAACAGAATTTAAACTCCATGGATTATTCATATCTACCCATTTAGATTTGCCATTTCCATTATGAGTACATTTGCCATGAGCATTTAATGGACATCTAAAAGGGAATTCATTAAAGCAGGAGCTGTTGGCAGCACTTATGGGCTTCAGACTGCTTTATGCTTGCCTTTAATAGCTCACTATTATAAAAGTGATATATTGTGTTCATCCCATTAGTAGTTTGCAGAAAGGTCTGCAAGAGATAACAAATCCTTTTGACTATTTTCAGAACTGAAAGTAAATCATAGTTTGTTTGTTTTAAGCAGTATATTCTAACAATATACAATTTTAGAGTCAACTATATTTAGTTGTTCCAAGCCAACTCAGATTTTAGCAACCACAGATGCCTCTTATGAAGCAAGCACCACCTTTTAAAATATTCTGTGGTTATTAACTTGAGACATTAGCCTCCTTCTGTATATCTAAACAATGACATAAAGGTATGGCAGAGATTATAGCAGAATACATATTTCTATGAGTTAATGGTAAAACACTGCCAAAAGAAAAGCTAGGTACAGTATCCTCATACAACTGCAAGTGGAAGGATTGCTTCCATCATCTTGCATGCATTAGAAGAGATTCTTTGAAGAAGCAGTTGTAACTGGTCTTTGTAGTTAACCTTACAGAGGACAGAAAATGAACACAAAGAAATATACAGCATGACCTTAATGTTAATGCTTATTATAGTAATGTAATCAAATCCTAACTAGGAAGAAAGTAAGAGGAAAGGTACCTTTCAACATGTCATATCCACAATGCCTGATCTAGGCTATGCTTTATTTCAAACACAACACATTTTACTTAAAAGGTAATTTAGCTTATGGTGGGTCAACAGTATGCCCTTATATTAGAAAAGACAATCAATTCTATCAACAGATGGAAGACTTCTGCATTTACCCATTGGGTTTTGGAATTCAACAATTACTGATTTTTCTTAGCAAATTTGCCTTTCTAATTTTGTTTTGCTCATATCGAGGTAAAACCAGCTAGCCTGGATGTTCCTTTTTATACATATCAACTAACTCCAAAAAACATTAACTGGGATAGAATGAATACTATCATACATAATCTAAATCCGTATTTAAAGCCTACAAATCGCCTCGTGTGGTAGCGCACGCTTGTAATTCCAGCATCAGGAGGCTGAGACCAAAGGATTGCGGTTTGTGGACAGCCTCAGCTACTTAGTGAGACCCTCCGCAGTTTAATGACACCCTGTCTCAAAATAAAGAATAAAAAATAGGGCAGAGAATGCCGGGCATGGTGGCGCATGCTTGTAATCCCTGCACTTGGGAGGCAGAGACAGGAGGATCGCGCTGGTTCGGAGCCAGCCTCGCTGGCTTAAGAGTCCCTGTTTCCAAATAAAAAAACATAAAATAGGTCTGGGAGTGTAGCCCAGATGTAGAAGGGCTTCCAGGAACCCTAGTACCACCAAAAAAAAAAAAAAAAAAAAAAAAAAAAAATAGGGCAGGGGATATAGCTCAGAGGTTGAATGCCCCTGGGTTCTATCTCTAGACCTGCTAAATAAATTATATATATAGCTTACAAGTCTTTCTTTCAATGATTAAGAGCAGATCCTATTCTGATGTTTTAAAGACTTAAAATTGAGAAGCCGGGCGTGGTGGCTCACGCTTGTAATCCCCGTGCTTGGGAGGCAGACAGGAGGATCGCGCAGGTTCGAAGCCAGCCACGCGCACTGGCTTAGGAGACCCTGTTTCCAAATAAAAATGTAAAAATAGGTCTGGGAGTGTAGCCCGGAGGTAGAGGGGCTTCCAGGAACCCCAGTACCACAAAAAATAAAAATAAATATATAAAGACTTAAAATTGATCACTAGTTTCTAATTTTTAGTTAATTCATTTATTGAAGCAGATATTTCAATGATTTCACACTATAAATATAAAAATGTCTGATGGAAATTCCCTAATATACATGACGTACATTCATAAACATATCAAAGTCAATCAGTAAGCCAAACATGAGAAGGAGGGACAGGAGAGGGACTGGGGTAGGAATTGGGGAAGGGCTAAATAAGTGATGTGTGCATGTATGTATGCCTCTACCATCTTGTACCCCATTAAGATGTATAACTAAATACGCCAATAAAAAATTAAAAATAATAATACACATGGCAAATTAAAAGAAAAGAAAATGTCCAAAGATCATAAATGCACAAGCCCCCCCCCCAAAAGCTACTGGTTACAAAAGTAAAACTATAAAAAGGATAAAAGTAGAGGAACAAAATAGGAAAGGTTATTTTAAATTTAGTTTTATATACATCAGTACTTCCAAAGCCAGTCAAATATAATCTTCCAGTCTCAGTCACAGATTATGACCCTTCAATATTGTAATTGATTGTCTAGCCCAAGAGCATCATGGGAAATCTGTGCTACTTCTGAAGCCTCTGAAACATGCCCACTGAGTCCATTACAATGCAGATTCTAGTATTTAATATACATTTTAACGTGTATGACATTCCTGTTTTACTAATGTGATTCAGATTTCTAAACATTTAAATTATCTTTCATATTTACATGATTGTGTTAGGATATGTTTACACATTCAATCCAATGCACATATAGGAAGTTAATCATCTTAAAACAGTTGAAATCTAGTGGGAAATAACTTTCTGTTAGACTCTAAAGCACAGTTTTTAAAACAGCTTTCTAGTCAAGAGAGATATTACTAGAAACACTTTTTAATACCCAATAAATATTTTCTGTTCTGTACATATTAGGGGATAGAAGCATAAGGGAAAGAATTGAGAATTCTACCCAACGAATTCTTGGGTCTAAGTCCATATTAACTTCGTTTTACAAAAACAGAATCAAATTAACAATTATTTTATGTTCCAATGGTAAGATATCAATTTCAAAATAATGAATGCTTAAAATGTTGCCTTTCCAGCTACAAAAAAATGCTCCTGATGAAAACTGGTACAGACATATTAGTAAACACAAAAAAATGCATCTCAAGAAGACAATAAATAATAAAGGGTGATATAACCCTTTAGTTTCATAGGTGGCAAAATTTCAGAGAAAGAATCTCTCTTCTTCCTAGCAACTAGGAGTCACTTCTTACTGTAGCAAACTCACTGAAGCATACTTAGCTTCAGTTTGTAACTTACATGTCATTTGTAAAATTAGACAAAAGGGAAAAATAAAAGCCCAACTTATTCCCATCTACGTGTTGGCAAATGTCAGAGACAAGGTATGGTACAATGCATACAATGTCATCACAATGAAACAAATTCATGTTTTATAAGACTAACAGTTAATTTAGGTACACAAATGGTCACTTATATAACAAATTACATATAAAGCACAAGTGCATTTTGAAGGAAACTATAAGTGTGAGACAACAAGGCAGTTTTCTCAATTAAAAAAAAAACTTTGGAAAAATAAATTGTCTAGAAAATAGTCTCAAAGTCACAGACCTAATTTGCCTCCCAAGTTATAAGGTAGTATCAGGGTACAAAACTAGACTTCAATTAGCCAAGATCACTTGCCTAAAGAGTAATCATATTTTTTTCTTATAACTAGAACATGAAAGTTCGATATAAAACAGAGAGATTCTTGTCCCTACCTTTAATCATTCTGACAATAAATGAAACAATCCATACAAAACAACAAAGAGTTCTTTCACGACCATTCCTGCAAATGTTAGCTCTAATATTCTGACTTTACCTCTGGTTTCAAGCCACCTACAAACACAGTTAAAAGCTATTGAAATTATAAGGATAAAAGGTTGTCAATTCTAGACTAATTTTAAATTGCTGTAAACCTTTATGAGCTCAGTAACAATGGAGATAAGGATCAGCACTAAAACTGCAACTACAAAATAGTTATTATAATATCCTTCTCTCACCACACAGTTTTTAAGATTTATGAAATTTAGAATGGGCAAGTATTTGACAATGATCACATTATATAGCCAAGAAGATTTTTTAAATTATGTGATAAATCATTAGTAGTTTAGATGGATTCTAGAATAAACGGGCATATCAATTTTGTCTCTCTTTTCAAGGACGAAATAACTTTAAAAAACTACAGCTGGCTGATGCTAAGTGAGAACATGCCTGAGTGCGACTTACCTGACAGAAAAGAAACTGGCTTAACAAACAGACTGACTTGCCCTCACCTGGACCCTTAGACTGTGATCCCTGGTTCAGATGATGATGGATCAGATCGTTCTCAAGGAGGAAGAAACCCGAGTTGAATAGGTTTGCCACAAGCCCTTCACAGGAAGATGCCAGTCTTCTGTGCAAGACAAAAAAGAAAAGAAAAAAAGGTACAGTGGCAGTGGATGAATTCTCCTTTCTGAGGAGAGGGGGAAAAAATCAGGTACGTATATTCTCCATTATCTGGTAGCTTTTTTCTATACACAAGGCCAAGAAAGCCTCTGCAAAAGTTGGGAGAGACAAAGGTATCAATAGAGTCTAATCTCACTTTGGAATGGAGATTACAATAATAAAGATGCTAACTCTAACTGACCACTGACATAGCCCTTCAGAATTAAATTTTTATAAGATCACTAATCAACATATTGGTTTCATGAACAAAATAATTATACCTAGAATATATATATATATACACACATACATACACACACATACATACATACACACACATTTTTTTTTTTTTTTTCGGTACCAGGGATAGAACCCAGGAGCACTGTAACTCCAAGCTACACCCCCCAGCCCTATTTTTTTAGTTTAGTTTTTGAAACAGGGTCTCACTGAGTTGTGAAGGGTCTCGCTTAAATAGCTGAGGCTGTCAGAGAACCACGAACCTCCAGTGGCTGCCTCCCCAATGCTGGTATTATAAGCATGGGCCACCATGTCTGGCCCTAGAACATTTAAAAAATGTTTACGTCTGGATTTAAAAGATGTCTATAATCTAGCATCAGTCCAAATAATTAAAATTACCCTCATATTAAGAGCTACTCTAATGATTTTTAAAAGTATATGTTGCTAGATTTTAAGTGATTTGGCATTTAAAAGGTCAGTATTTAATATGTCCTGAATGTATTCCAAAAAGAGTTTTTATTTTCCTTTTGTGTGTGTGTGTGTGTGTGTGTGTGTGTGTGTGTGTGTGTTGTTGTTGTTGTTGTTGTTGTTGTTGTTGGGGATTGAACCCAGGGGCATTCTACCTCCACGCTACACCCCAACCCATTTCTTTAATTCTTCAGACAGGGTCTTACTAAGTTGCAGAGGGCCTGAATAAGTAGCTGAGGCTGGCCATGAACCTGGATCCTCCTATTTCAATTTCCAAAGTACTGGGATTACAAGTGTGCACCACCATGCCCAATAAGGTTTTCTATAGGTATAAAATATTATTCAAATTTTGAACAATATTCCTAAAAATGTTGTTTCATCTCCAAACTGATGATTTTTTACTATTAGAATCTGTATTTTAAAATGCCAGTCTTTCATACATATGTGCACAATTTTATTTTAGATAATCAGTAAACTCCAGGATTTAACAATGTCTATTTTCCCCTTCACTAACTTTTGCTTTTTTATACAAAAACTATAAAGTTCTTTGTGTTTTTTTGAGTGTTCTGTAAGCCTAGTTTAATTTAACTGTTGTCCTTCATGTGAAAATCTGTAATTTCAATGCTCTGTGTGTATAGTATCACTTAATTTTTATTAAAAAAATCAGTAAGCAAAAGAATTCTACTTTATACAAGCGAGCTAATATAGTAATACTACACAGGAAGCTAATAAATGATCCTTCAATCAAGTATTGAGAATAAGACTGGTTGCAAAAGTTCAACAGCTACTATAAAAATTTAATAGACCAACTAATTAATAGCAAATTTATATGAAATCAAAATCCCTTTCTCAATATCAGTTCTCACTTCCCATTTTACAAAATAACCAGGCATTATTAGAGCTAGTAGTTTATGTTCTTCTACATAGTTCAAGAAGCAAATAAAAAAAGTTGGTCTTTATAATGATTACTATATTAGGTTACAAAGTTCAGAAGTTAGGCCTAATTATGAAAGAAAATCACTATGAAAGAAGCCCTAATGATAGTAATAATATTATTATTAATTATAATATAATGCTACTAAGGTTACTTCAAGTACTTTATTGACTCCTTTTACATATAAAAATAAATGTGTTTCTTATGAAGAAAAGCTATGAAGCAAAAAGTCTCAAAATGGCTACAATATAAGCCAGGTGTGGTGGCGCACACTTGTAATCCCAGTACTCGGGAGGATGAGATAGAAGGATCATAGGTTCACAGACAGGCTCAGCTACTGAGTGAGGCCCTCCACAACTTAGTGAGACCCTGTTTCAAAATAAAGAATAAAAAATGGGGCTCAGGGTATAGACTGGAGGTAAAATCCCCTGGGTTCAATCCCTAGTAACACACACACACACACACACACACACACACACCCCTACAACGCTGCCTGTAGAACTTGTAAATAGGAAGGGGAAAGTGTTCAACTCTATCAAAATATCACAGGTAATTCCACTTATACTTCATGGGTATTTTATGGATGTAAGCAGCTCTATGACTTTGCTAATGCTGACAGAAAAGACAAAAATTAATTTTTCACTGCAATGATTTAATAATGTAGCTGAATCTAAGAATCCTGAAACATGCAGCAATAAAAGAATGAAACTAAACTGCACGTTTGCAAAAAGGCACCTTGCCTTATGTAATAAACTAATTTCAGAAATGGACTTTTATAAATATATTCTAGCCAGGCGTGGTGGCGCACGCTTGTAATCCCTGTGCTTGGGAAGTGGAGACAGGAGGATCACGCAGGTTCGAAGCCAGCCGGGCTGGCTTAAGAGACCCTGTTTCCAAATAAAAAAGTATAAAAATAGATCAGGGAGTGTAGCCCGGAGGTAGAAGGGTTTCCACGAACCCCAGTACCACCAAAACAACAAAAAAATTATATATATATATATATATTATATATTCTAAGGGGTTGTGGGTACAGCTCAGTAGTAGAGTACCTGCCCAGAATGTACAAGGCCCTAGGTTCAATCCCCAGCATGAACCAAACAAAACAAAAACCCCAAACTATTCCAGTTTAACTGTATGTTTTAAAGAAAATATAAAATATTACTTTTAGAATTTGTGAATAAGTTCTCATCTTAGGGGTCAAAACCTGCTGATGTCGATTAAGAAAAAAAAAACACTAAATGTCACACAAACAAAATTCATTTGTAATTCATGTGTAATTTTTGCAAAACTATTCCACAGTATGTCTTTAAAGATTCAAACAAAATTACTAATTTTCAGTATTCCACAGATATTTGGTTATTTATGAAGCACATGCATTTCTATAATCACTAAGTGAATGATAACTATTAATCAATATATGTACTACTATATATCAGCGATTAAATATAATCGCTTCAGTTAAATGAAGTAAAAAAAGGCAAAATTAGTTGGTAACCTATAATAAAAACTGTAGTCTTCCCAGTAATAATCTGTTTAGGAGGCATCAACACAGCTGCACAGCGTTAGAGCCTTCACTGAAAGTGTGTCTGAATCGCAGCTCTGCCACGTACTGTGAAATAGTGGGTAAGTAAAACAACCTTGATGAGCCTCAGTGTTCCCATGTAGAGAGATGGAGGTAAAGCTAACTACACTGTAGGGTTGTTGCAAGGGTTAAAATAGGAGTGTGCATGGAGTAGTGAAGAGTAAGCATGTGGGAGCTGCTCAGTAAATGGCAGCGATTACCAGTATTCTTCCCAAATATCTCCCAAGGAATTTAAAAGCCTCCCAAAGAGGAATGATAAATTATAGGATTTTTGTGATAATTAAAAGACATAATATGCTCATTACTTCATTTCACAAATATTTGTTAACTGCCAGAAAATATGCTTGGTGCTAGAGATACAATGGTAAACAAAATAAGAAGCAATTCATGAAATTTACAGTTTTGGGAGAAAGACAAATAATTACAATAGTTATAATTATGAGGCTGGGTACTGTGGCACAAACCTATAATTTCAGTACCTGGGTGGTTGAGAGAGAAGAATCTCAGGTTTGACATCATTGTCCAATAACTCGGCAAGACCTTGTTTCAAAATAAAAAGGGCCAGGGGTACAGCTCAGAAGTAGAATGTCCCTAGATTCAATCCCTAGTACCAAAAGAAAGAAGAAAACCAATTCATGGTGGTGATTACTTAAATTATAGTAGTTATAAAGACTGAGGACAAAGTAATATAATGTCACATAATTGGAGCCTTTAAAATGTGGGAAGGCTGCCTGGGAAAAACAGAATAGAGAGACAAGAGAAAAAAGATTATTCTAAATAAAAGAAAAATAAGTGTAAAGGACCTGACATAATATTTGAAGAAGTGAAAGGGGAAAAAAAGGAAAAATAGCATAATAGGGAAATAGGAGTTTCTTTGATAGACCTTAAAGTCATAAAAAATATTTTGGTCTTTATCCTAAATGCAATGGAAAACCACTGGTTTTCATTCTAAGGTAATCATTTAAGCAGTAGGGTCTGATGAGCCTCTTTTGAGGAATACAATAATGGCTGGGTGTAAACCAAAAGGAAGTACTTGGGAGCCCAAAGAAGTCATGGAGAGGTGGCTTGAACTAAGAATGTAGAATTAGAGAACTAAAACAATAAAACACTTAAGAGCTATAATTATATTAAAGAGAAATGGTCTAAAAAGAAGAGATTAAGCCGGGTGTAGTGGTGCATGCCTGTAATCCCCTCGCTTGGGAGGCGGAGACAGGAGGATCATAGAGGTTTGAAGCCAGCAGCGCTGTCTTAAGAGACCCTGTTTCCAATATATATATACATATAAATATATGTATATATATGTATGTCTGGGAGTGTAGCCCAGAGGTAGAAGGGCTTCCAAGAACCCCAGTACCACCACCAAATAAATAAATAAATAAATAAATAAATAAATAATAAAAAGAAGAGATTAACAAACAGATGAGAGACTAAATCCAGCCTGCCAACTATTTCTCTATGGTTTATGAGCTAAAAATGCTTTTTCCATTTGTAAAATTAAAAACTGTCTCTAAAACAATATTTTGTGACATAAAAATTATATAAAATTCAAATGAGTATCCACAATATTATAGTATCCATACTTATTTATATATTGCCTATGACTGTTTTCTATTTTTTAAAAGCGGTATTGGGAATTAAACCCAGAGGGCTCTATCACTAAGCTATATTCCCAGCCCTTTTTATTTTTTACTTTGACACAAGTCTCACCAAGTTTCCCAAGCTGGCCTTGAACCTGTGATACGCCTACTTCAGACCTCTGAGTAGACCTCTGGGATTATAGATATGGGACACCATGCCCAGTTCTATGGCTGCTTTTGCAGTACCATAACAGAGTTAAGCACCTGTGAGATAGTAAAAGCCAGATGTGGTGGTACATGGATGTAATACCAGTACACAGAAGGCTAAGACAGGATGATCACAGGTTTTGGACCAGCCTCTGCAACTTATCAAAACCTCATTTCAAAACAAAAGGGCCGGGGGGGGGGGGGGGGGCGTGTAGCTTGAAAACTGAATGCCCCTGGGGGTTCAATTGCCAGTACCTACCTCCCCCAAATAGCCAGTATCATCTTAATCCCCAAACTGAATAAAGATACCTCAAGAAAATTACAGATCAAAATCACTGGTGAATACAGATGCAAACATTCTTAATAAAATACTAGCAATTCTTCCATGTGTGGTGTTATATGCCTATAATCCCAGTACTTGGGAGGCTGAGACAGGAGGATTGAAGGTTCAAGATCAGCATCAACAACTTAGCAAGACTCATAACTACCTAGTGAGACTTTGTTCCAAAACAAATGTAAAAAAGGCTAGGGGGTGTACCCTGAAGATATAATACCTCTGGGTTCAACCCCCCTGTACTATAAAAAAAATTTAAAAATATTTGCAATTCACATTCAAAACCACATTAAGAAAATAGTACACCAAGACCAAGATGGTTTCATTTCCAGGGATGCAAGACTGGTTCACCATATGCAAGTCAATAAACGTAATTCATCATATTAATAGAGCTAAGGACAATCACATGATCATCTTAATATATGCAGAAAAACATTTGACAAAATCCAACACTCTTTCATAGTTAAAAAAAAAGTGATAAAAAAAATCAAGGACACAAGGAATCTTCCTCAGCATCTTAAAGATCATTTATAGTAAATCCACAGCCAGCGTCATACTGAATGGAGAGAAACTTAAGAAATTTCCTTTAAGATCAGGAATAAGATAAGGATGCCTACTATCATCACTCTTATTCAATATAGTACTTGAAACTATAGCCAGAACAGTAAGATAGGAGAAGACAATTAAAGGAATATAAATATGAAAAGAATTGAAATTAACCTATTGTTGATGACATTATCCCATACATAGAATATCCAAAAATCTTCTTGAAAAGACTTCTAGAGCTGATAAACAGATTCAATAGAGTAGATGGTTCTAGAATCAACTTATAAAGATCACTAGCATTTCTATATACCAAACTGAAAGGGATATCCAGAAAACAATTCCATTTCATTCATGACAGTTTCAAAGTGCACGCGCATGCACACTCACACACACACAAAACTAAGGAATAAATTTAGCCAAGGAGGTAAAAAGATCTCTACAATAAACACTAGAGAAACTAAAGAAAATCTTAGAGGATGAAAAGACCTCCCATGCCTTTAGATAGGCAGAATAAATATTATCAAAATGGCCATTCTACCAAAAGTAACCTATAGATTAGTTTCAGTGCAATCCCTACTAAAATACCAATGTCATTCCTCTCAGATCTAGAGAAAACAGTCCTAAAATTCATATGGAAAAAGAAAAGACCCAGAATAGCCACAGCAATTCTCAGTAATAACTATACTGGAGAGATACCACAACACTTGATTTCAAATTATACTACAAAGCTATAGTAATGAAAGTATCAAAGTATTGGCACAAAAACAGATACACCGACCAACAGAACAGAATAGAAAACTGAAAAGCAAATCCTCATATATTTATTGCCAAGTGACTTTTGACAAAGGGCCCAAAGCATATCCTGGAGAAAAAAAAAAAAAAAACAGTCTTTTCAATAAACAGTGTTGGGGAAACTGGATATTCATTTGTAGATGAATGGAATTAAACCCCAACCTCTCAGCCTGTACAAGTGTCAACTCAAGATGAATCAAATACCTAAAAATTAGACTAGAAACTTTGCAATTACTAAAAGAGGGCATAGAATCAAAACTCCAAAATATAGGAACTAGTAGAAACTTCCTCAGTAAGAACTCCCAAGCTCAGAAAATTAAAATGAGAATAAATAGGATGGCATTAAGTTAAGAAGGTAGGTGCAGCAAAAGAAACCATCAAGTCTAAAGAGACAGCCTACAGAATGGGAGATCTTTGCCAGCTACTCCTCCAATAGAAAACAAATATCTAGAATATACAAAAGCTTAAAAATCTTAGCACTAAAAAACAAAACAACCCAATCAAAAATGGGCAAATGAAATGAATACACTTCTCAAAAGAAGAAATACAAATGGTCAATAAATATATTAAAAAAATTTTCAAAATCATAGGAATTCTTATACATTGTTGATGGGACAGCAAATTCGTATAGCCACTATGGAGATCAGTGTAGAGGTTACTCAGAAGACTGAGAATGAAACCACTATCTGGCCCAGCTATACCACTCCCGGGAATCTTTCCAAAGTAAGTGAAGTTAGATTATTACAGTGATATATGCATATCCATGTTTACCGCAATATAATTTACAATAGCCAAATTATGGAACCAACATAGGTGTCTTACCAACAAATGAATGGATCACAAAAGTGTGTGTTTTGTAATCACACAATCGAATTTTATTGAGCCATAAAGAAAACAAGATTATGTCATAGGCAGAAAAATGAATGAAACTAGAGATTATTTAAGTCAAATTAGTCTCAGAAAGCAAATAGTTATGTTTTCTTTCATATGTGAACGCTAGAGAGGAAGTGGGTAACAACAGAGACCTCAGATAAAGAAGTGAAGACTTCAATGAAGAGGAGAGTTTTAGCGGAGGAAGAAAGGCGAAAGAAATGGTAATAAAGGTAATAGGTTAAACAATGGTATATACACATATAGAATTATCAATCCAATCTAAATGTCATGAACAGGGAAGAGGGGAATGTGGGATCAGATCTGGAGGGAAAAACACCAAGTACTGTGTGCATGTATATTCTTATAATGTATAATTACAATGCATCAATAAAAGTATATTTCAAAAAGAAAATGGGGTGTATATATACACAATGGAATTAGCCATAAAAAGGAAGAAATCCTGTGATTTGTGGAGATGTGAATAAGCCTGGAAAACATTGTTAAGTGAAACAAATCATGCACAGAAAGACGAATACTAAGTGTCTTCACTCATATGTAGAGGCTAAAAAGTTGAGTGGTTATTAGAGGCTGAGGAATGTTGGGGGAAGAGAAGATAGAGAGGATGGTTAATGGGTACAGGGTGTAGCTAAAGAGAAGGATGTTCTATACAAGTAGGATAGCCACGGTTAATAACAATTAATCTTTTATTTTAAAATAGCTGTGGCTAGGCATGGTGGACACACCTATAAGGCTGATATAGGAGGAGTACAGATGCCACCTGGCTCCACCCCCAGTACCTAAAACAACAATAGAAACCAAAATAGCCTAGTAGAGAAGATTTTAAATATGCCCAATACAAAGAATATATATTTGAACTCACAGACATGCTAATTATTCTGATTTGATTACATATTGTGTAAACAAAATATCACACTGTACTTCATATATAAGTACAATTATTTTGTGACAAGAATGAAAATTAAATATAGAACAGTAGTATATGATTGAGCAATCCCACTTCTGCCACTACTCAAAAAAACTAAAAGCAGGCAATGCTCAAATGAATTGAAAATAGGATCTCAAAAAGATATCTATCCATCCATATCCATATCCATATTCATACCCAAGTGTCTTTCAGTGAATAAACATACAACCAGTATATGGTAATTAAATATAATGGACTATCACTTACCCTTAAAAAAAAAAGTCTGATATACTACATGGACAAAATACTACAACATGGGCAAAATTTGAGGGCCTCAGACAAGATAAAATAAGCTAGGAGCAAAGAGACAAACACTGTCTGATTACACTTATATGAGGCTCCAGTCAAACCATAGAAAGTAGAATGGTAGCTGCTGGGAGCTGCGGAGATAGATAGAGGAAGATGAGCAATTACTGTTTAGTGGGTAAAGAGTGTTTTGCATGGGTAAAGACTGCAGGGAGATGAAGGTGATGGTTGCCCAACAATATAAATTTATTTAATATCACTGAACTGTACACTTAAAAATGGTTAGCATGTCAAATATATTTTACTACAATAAAAATAGTAAGAAAAATACTTCAGAAAGATTAACATGTATTAGATTATAACAACTATATCAAAATTAATCTATCTCTAGTTACATATTTCAATTGTTTGAGAATTCTCAGTTTTCTAAACACATAAAGAACCTATAAAGCTGAATGTATATAGCATTCATTTTTAAGTTTGCAAAAGATGGAATAAATTTTGAATCACTAAAATATTAGTTTACAAATATTGCTTATAGTTTAATAGCATTGTAGACACAGCTTCACAAAGATATTGGCTCTAGACAGTAATTATACACTCAGCCTAATGTTTCAGTTAATGGATGTGCATTTCAATGATAATTGTAATGCTTGTACATAATGTGCCTTTATTAGCAGTATAAAATAAAGCGAGTTTATAACAACTCAAAAACTGGCTACTTATTTTTACAATTGCTTAATTTTTATTGTAAAAAGAAGAAAAAATGGACAAAAGAGAAAAGATAACAGTATGGAGGATCCTCAGAAGAATAAGAATGAACCTACCATATGATCCAGCAATACAACTTCTGGGTATCTACTCAAAAAAATGGAAACCAAACTACCAAACTACCAAACTAATGTATGCATATCTATGTTTATAGCCGCATGATTCACAATTGCCAAACTTTGGAACCAGCCAAGATGCCCATCAACAGATGAATGGATTATAAAACTATGGGATTACACAACGGAATTTTACTCAGCCATAAAGAAGAACAAAATTATGTCATTTGCAGGAAAATGGAGAACATTATGCTAAGTGAAATTAGTCACAAAAAGTAAAAAATCTGATGCTCTCCTTAATATGTGGAAGCTGGGAAGAAAAAGGGTCATAGGAGGAACTCTAGATGAAGAAGGAGAAACCATAGATGAACAAATAAGGTGATCTAACTGAGGCGGAAGAGAGAAATTCCCTAATGCGCAGGATGTACATTCACAAAGGTATCAAATTCAATCACTAAGGAGGAAGGAAGCAGGAAATGGGATGAGAAATGTGGAAGGCTAAATGTATGCCTTTACCATCTTGTACTCCATTGAGATGTATGACTACAATGTATCAATACATTTGTGTGTGTGTGTGTGTGTGTGTGTGTGTGTGTGTGTGTGTCTGGGGATTGAACCTGGGGCATTTGACCTCCAAGCTACACCCCCTGCTCTAGTTTTTATTCTTTATTTTGAAACAGGGTCTCACTAAGTTGCAGAGGGCATCATTAAGTAGCTAAGGCTGGCTTTGAAGCTGTGCTATCCTCCTGTCTCAGCCTCCCAAGCACTGGGATTACAAGTGTGTGCCAACACTCCCGGCTCAATCAATAAAATTTTTTTAAAGTATCAGAAATTCTTAAATAATTATGGCAAACACTAATATTCATTTAATTTGTAAAAATGTATAAATGCAGTGACCTGTGCCAAGCATGGTGGTGCAGGCCTATAATGCCAGTACTTAAGAGTCTGAGAAAAGAGGACCACAGATTTGAGGACAGCCTCAGCAAAGTAAAGAGACTGAGCAACCTAGTGAGATCCTGTTATAATACACAATATAAAAAGGGCTAGGGTTGGGAAGGGGTATAGCTTGGAGGTAGAACAATCCTGGGTCCAATTCCTAGTACCACAAAAACAAAATAAAAACAAACAAACAAACAAAAGAAATAATAGGTAAAATCATTACATTAGGAAAATAAAGGTTTATATTCTAGATTTTAGTTTTCTCTCTAACAGTAACTGAATTGCTGGGCAGTTCACTGGCACTCAGTTGGATTCAATTTTTTTTTTTTTCCTTGTGGTACTGGGGATGGAACCCAGGGGCATTGTACCTCCGAGCTATACTCCTAGCCCTATGTTTTTAGTCTTTTTATTTTTTTATTTTTTATTTTTTTTATTTTTTTTATTTTTTTTGGTGGTACTGGGGTTCCTGGAAGCCCTTCTACCTCCGGGCTACACTCCCACGGGCTACACTCCCAGACCTATTTTTTTAACATTTTTATGTGGAAACAGAGTCTCTTAAGCCAGCGAGGCTGGCTTCGAACCAGCGCGATCCTCCTGTCTCCGCCTCCCAAGCGCGGGGATTACAAGCGTGCGCCACCACGCCCGGCTAGTCTTTTTATTTTTGAAACAGGATCTCACTTAGCTGTGAAGGGCCTCACTAAATAGCCGAGGCTGTCTACTAACCTCAATCCTTTGGTCTCAGCCTCCCGAGTGCTGGGATTACAAGCCTGTGCCACCATGCCTGGCTTCAAAATTTTTTAAACTGTCTCATGTTAGCAGATGATTTCTCACTATCTTTTCTAATTCTAAACTTCATAATGATACTATAATATGCAAATATAAAACATGAAAGCAAAATACTCTAAAGTGTGATGGTCTATAGCTGAGCATGGAGGGACACGCTTGTAGTCCCAGGACTTGGGAGGCTGAGACAGGAGAAGCACAAGTTCATGGCCAGCCTCAGCTACTTAGTGAAGCCCTCTGAAACTTAGTGAGACCTTGTTTTTTATTTTTCAAGAATAAAAATAGGGCTTGGGAGTGTAGCTCAAGAGGAGAATCTCCCTGTGTTAAATCCCCCATTCCAGAAAAAAAAAGAAGAAAAAAGAAACCATTGTAATCTATATAGGTTCATAACCACTTTCTGTATCTAGAATACTCAAAAATGATAAATTAATAATATCCCTGTAATTTTCTTTCCACAATTAGAATATTTCACAAATGTAAAATGACAGCCCTGAGACTGCCCCCTTCAACATTTTTTCATTGAAAGTACAATATAGGATTTATCAGAAAAGTTTTGAGATATCTGAGGCATAATAAGAAAAGCATAATAAAACAGACTCAGGAGATCTATTGTTTTATTTTTTGTGGTACTGGGGATGGAAACCTTCTATCTCTGGGCTACACTCCCAGGCCTATTTTATATATTTTATTTGGAAACAGGGTCTCTTAAGCCAGTGCGGCTGGCTTCAAACTTGCACGATCCTCCTGTCTCCGCCTCCCAAGCGCGGGGATGACAAGCATGCCCACCGCGCCCGGCTGATCTATTTTTAATTAGCAGTAGTTAAAATGCCTCAAGAACCTTAGAAAAAATTTTATGCTGTTGAATAAGAAGAGCTTAACATTAGAGTTATAATGCCATCAAAGCCCTCTAACTTTTAGTACTGATGCAATGAAAAGTGCATCATTTCACTGCAAAATGTTCAAATACATTTTTCATATGGCATACATTTAAATAATGTGACACTGTACAGACTAAAAACAATCATTTTGATAATTTTCCATATATATATATTTGCTTAAGAATAAAGGAATTTAAAAAACAAAGTTACATAAATGGGCTAATATCTTCTAACATAGAGCCCCACCCCAAATGGCTGAGTGTTCCTAACTATTTGAAACAGCAATTGCTCCATGACCATTATGTTCAAAATGTTACATACAAAGGGCCCACAGACAACAACAAAACTCTCCAAGGTCAATGAGAAGTTTACATGCATTTGGCAGACTTGGTAGCATATAGCAAAACTAAGTATAATAGAAATTAATGCAAAATCCTTAGATTCTCATATAGTAAAACTGTAAAGACAGACAGGTATTTTAAAATTAATGTGTTTCTTTTTATAAGACATCACACTGAAGAACACAGAAAAGTGAGGGAAAATGAATTCTCTATCATAAGAGAAAAATGAATATTTCTGTTCATTTCCTTATAGTCCTTTTCATTCTCACTTTTTCATATAGTTGAAATATTACTACCTATTTATTATTGTGTAGTATTTTCTATTCACTTCATATAGAGGCATAGGCATGAGTCTGTTTATATAAAATTTACTTCTTACAAATACAATGCAAGAAAGACTGATAATTTCCTACGACAAAATTTTTAGACATGCTCATTATTGGACCAAGAGATACACACATTTGTATGGCTCCTCTTCTGTTACAAATAGTTTAACAGGAATACTAGATTAACATGTACTTTTCTAACCATTTAGAATAAAAGACATGAACATTAAATAACCACTCAGTCAAGTAGTATTTACTTAGGAAAAGAATACACGCACAGGCCTTCACTAAGCCAAACAAGCAACTAGCAATCTAAATCAAACAAGCTAGAAATACTTTAATAAGAAGATATATAAAGTCATATCTTACCACCTAATAGTACTTCTACTGTGTGGAGTAGGAGGAAGAACTTTTGAATTAGTGTTTCTTCAAATGTAGTTCAGGAGTCACCTCCCTCAAAATTATCAGGAATGTTAAATATAGACTTCTGGGTCCCATCCCAGATCTACTGTAAAACAATCTCTGAGGTCTTAGATAAAGATAAATGCAAGAAAGGATCAGACATTCGTGTGTGTGTGCGTGCATATGTGTGTGTGTGTGTGTGTGTGTGTGTGTGTGTGTATGTGCGTGCCTGTGTGTGTTGGGGAGGGGAGGGGAGTAAGTTACCAAACAAGCTAGTTCCACGTGATGATAAAAACAAACAAGACACCTGCCTTCAAGCAAAAAATTCAGAGGTTCTCGAACATTAATGAGCATCAGAATCACTGGAAGGGCTCACTGGGTACACCGTGGATCTGATGCAGTAGGTCTGCAATAGTGCCTGAGAATGTGCATTTCTAACACGTTTCCAGGAGGCCTAATAGTATTGATCTAGAGCCTCTGTTCTAGAGACAACTGCTCTAATTTAACATTTCCGACCTTTTAATTAAAACCCCACTCCTCATAAACATAAAAAATGTCTCCTTTCTTGCATTCTAACACTCTCTTCCACTGTCCTAGACCCTTCACGCCGTGCACGCCTGTGCTCCTAGTATTCCCAGTACTTAGGAGGCTAAGACAGAATTGCAGGTTTAAGATCAGCCTCAGCAAGACCCTGTTTCAAAATAATAAAATTGGGCTGGGGTTGTAGCTTAGAGGCAGAATGCCCCTGAATTACTCAGCCACCACAAACAAAAGCAAAAACAAACAAAGGATGGAAAGTAGAGTTTCTGAACTAATTCCAGATTTAACTAGGTTAGAAGTTACACTTCAGAAAAAGCCTAAAGTGTGACTTCTGACCTTATTTTTCTCTTAGAATTAGATTGCCTGGCTTTAATTACCACTTCTGCCTAGCATTAGGAGACAACATGAACCTAGATTATCTGCCAATATTACAATCACTGTAAAACTTGAGCCAAAGATGAACTGTTTCCAAATTCTCTCTAAAAAAATCCAAGACATACTGTTTGATTTCCAACATGGGTTGATAATTTATATTTGATGTTCTAATAATTAGATTACATAAAATCCTTTCAATTCTTTCAATGAGAATTTTACTATCATTCTAAATTTAGAGGAAGATAATTAAGAAAAAATAAGAGGCCTATTTTCTTATTCTTACCAATAATAATAGCAGCTTTTTGTTGTTGCTTTTTTGGAGTATTTGCACTGTATTAAATTCTACCCTAGGTACTTGCCATAGTTTACTCAATCATCGCAACATGCCCATGTCATAGGTATTGCTCCCACTCATAGCTGAGGAAACTGTACTCAGAATAGCTAATGGATTCCCCAGGAGTAGGAAAACCTACTAAGGAGCTCAGAGCAGACTTGAGATTTCTTAGGCTCCATGCCTAGCTACAACTCACTGCAACACTACATCCTTATTCTAAATAGATGAATCCTTTCTTTAAATGGATATTGTTGGTAGCTACCTTATTTCAGAGAATAAAAAAAAAAAATCACAAGCCGCCCTGCTAGAACTCATACAACTTCTATTTTTTCATATTAACTAGAAATAAATAAGGTGACTGACTTTACAATTCCTAACCGGGTAGAATTTTTTAAAAATTGAAATAAATAATCATCCTTATCTTATTATAACATATGACAAAGGTTATATGCAGTTCTCATTATGATGCTTTCTTAAACTCTAACTGCTAAACTTAAATGAGAGGCATTTGGTACAATCTGAAAAATATTCAGTTCAATTAAAAGTAATTGATGCATGGTGAAATAATTCTTCCCAAAGCTGCTGTAAAATCTTCAAAAAATAAAGCTACTTAATAATTTTCATCTCCTACAGGCTAGAGAGAAGCATTATTGCATATTAAAAATTGGAGTTAGTTTTCCCAGAGGTAAAAGAAAGTTATTAAAACAACCTATTTATTGTTGATATAACTATCCATTTGTGCCACACAAAAAGTAACAAATTTCAGTACATTAAAAGAAAAGCTAATTAAGGCATAATTAGTATTTTCTGTATTTTGATAATTAGGGGTTAGTTGGCTATTCCTTTTCAAATTTCTATTTGATGCACCCCGACAATGCCTTTAATGAGCAACTAACGCTACTGAATCCCTCATGGCAGAGGAGTTTAGTGACCACTACTACATTACTTTCATTTATCACTGCCTCTTTACCTATAAATTAATCTAGCCCTGTAGCTATGTTGATCTACTTTATATCAATTTCTTCATCCATATCAGCTGAATATGTATGGCATTAACCTCATTTGCTAGTTGAGAAAAGCAGAATTAAAATGAGATCTAATTTCTTGTGCACAGCACAATTTCAAAACTGCCTGCTAATTTCCACCACCTGTCAGTGTGAAGAGCCTTTACTTTCTTGTAATTAAATAAAACAGTATATTTTTTAGCAGCTCTGAAAAATGCTAATCTTTCAAAAGTGTTCAGTGATCATTAATCATTAGGACACTAAAAAAGCCTTATTCAGAATGCTCATTTATCCATTGTTTAAACAAAAAAGTTTTTTTGCTTTTTCACAAGGAAAACAAATAAATGTACCAGATGAAATATAAAAATTAACTATTATATTTCATTCTCCTGAAGTTTCTATTTATCTGGTTTACTGCTACATGGTGGTAAAAAGCATTACCTAACCTAGAGGTAGCTTGTTTGAAAAACCAAACAGAAATACACAACTTTCTCTGAAACAAGCAAGAATCTAATAAGCGCACATTATAGCTATTTATATGAAGTAAAACATAAACTGAGACTTTATTTTTTTATTTTCTGTGGTATTAGGAATGGAACCCAGGGGCCTTCTACCTCCATGCTACACCTCCAGACCTATATTTTATTTGGAAACAGGGTCTCACTAAGTTGCTAAGAGCCTCACTAAGCTACTGAGGCTGTCTTCAAACCTGCAATCCTTCTGTTTCAGCCTCCCAAGTACGAAACTCAGACTTTATTTTATTTATTTATTTATTTATTTTGGTGGTACTGGGGTTCCTGGAAACCCTTCTACCTCCAGGCTACACTCCCAGACCAATTTTTATATTTTTATTTGGAAACAGGGTCTCTTAAGCCAGCGTAGCTGTCTTCCAACCTGCGTGATCCTCTTGTCTCCGCCTCCCAAGCGCGGGGATTACAAGCGTGCGCCACCACACCCGGCCTAAACTCATACTTTAAATATAGGATAACTAGAGGACAATTATTGACAGCATGTTCTTCAAAATGTATTCAATAATCTGCCCACCATGATATGAATTAAATTGTTGTTCAACAATATCTGAATCAAGATTGTTTTACTTAAGAAAATCATAGTTGGGGCGGCTCCTCGGCGGGCGGCGGCGGCGGTTCCTCCCGGCCAGGGCCCGGCCCTGGGAGGATGGCAGCCTAGAGCCGGCAGCGCTGGGGTTTGGGAGGGAGGGGACGGGTTGGGGCCTGGCCATGTCGGAGGTGACCCAGAGTCTGCTGCAGCGCTGGGGCGCCAGTTTTAGGAGAGGCGCCGACTTCGACTCCTGGGGCCAGCTGGTGGAGGCGATAGACGAGTATCAGATATTAGCAAGACATCTACAAAAAGAGGCCCAAGCTCAACATAATAATTCTGAATTCACAGAAGAACAAAAGAAAACCATAGGCAAAATTGCAACATGTTTAGAATTGCGAAGCGCAGCTTTACAGTCCACACAGTCCCAGGAAGAATTTAAACTGGAGGACCTGAAGAAACTAGAGGCAATCCTAAAGAATATTCTTACATATAATAAAGAATTCCCATTTGATGTTCAGCCTGTCCCATTAAGAAGAATTTTAGCACCTGGTGAAGAAGAGAATTTGGAATTTGAAGAAGATGAAGAAGAGGGTGGTGCTGGAGCAGGAGCTCCTGATTCTTTCCCTGCTAGAATTCCTGGTACTTTATTACCAAGGTTACCATCAGAACCAGGAATGACGTTACTCACTATCAGAATTGAGAAAATTGGTCTGAAAGATGCTGGGCAGTGCATCGATCCCTATATTACAGTTAGTGTAAAGGATCTGAATGGCATAGACTTGACTCCCATGCAAGATACTCCTGTGGCTTCAAGAAAGGAAGATAGATATGTTCATTTTAACGTGGACATTGAGCTCCAGAAACACATTGAAAAGTTAACCAAAGGTGCAGCTATCTTCTTTGAATTCAAACACTACAAGCCTAAAAAAAGGTTTACCAGCACCAAGTGTTTTGCTTTCATGGAGATGGATGAAATTAAACCTGGGTCAAATGTAATAGAACTATACAAGAAACCCACTGACTTTATTTATTTTTATTTATTTATTTATTTATTTTGGTGGTACTGGGGTTCCTGGAAGCCCTGCTATCTCTGGGCTACACTCCCAGACCTATTTTTACATTTTTATTTGGAAACAGGGTCTCTTAAGCCAGTGCGCGCAGCTGGCTTTGAACCTGCGCGATCCTCCTGTCTCTGCCTCCCAAGCGCGGGGATTACAAGCGTGCGCCACCACGCCCGGCACCCACTGACTTTTAAAGAAAGAAATTGCAATTATTGACCAAGAAACCTCTTTATCTTCATCTACATCAGACTTTGCACAAGGAATGATCCTCACCGGTAACCTATAACTTCTGTGAATGTTACATGGAGTGGAAACCATCCTAGCTCTGTGTAGCATATTCACCCCTCAGCAGGTGGCAAGTGAGCCATATCCCATGCCAGTAGGCCAGTGCAAAGCTGTTCAACAGAGCTCAGAGAGTCCAGCACATCATGGATGTTTTAAGACTCCTTTGAATACAGGTTTATTGTAGATTTGAACGTTTTTACTTTTCTATTGATTGTGCAATTAATAGTCTATTTTCTAATTTACCACTACTCCTACCTTGCTTCCTGGAACAACACTGTTGTGGTAGGTGTGCTCATCTTCAAACTTAATGCAGCAATAAGAATGTGCTAGAGTTTACACAACTGCTCACTTCTGCTCCAAAATACTGTTTTAGTTTGAGTGACCTTCAAACTCTGGGTTGAGGTGGGTAGGACATTATTAAATTGCTTTGAAGGGAACTGGATAAGATATGTTGCCTGAGAAGGTATGTGTAGAGGTTAAAAGGGTGCTCCTCAGAGGTGGCCTAAATTCACCCCAATCTGATAGTTCTGCTTAGAAATAGTGTGCCTTGGCCAGATAAGTACCACATAGGGGAGTGTTCCCCAGGTTGTTTTCAGATGACCAGGTAGTTTTTCTGAAAGTGAGCATATTTTTGTCACGTTGATTAGCTGTTCTTCTACATCATTGTTATCCTGTCTGATAATGATTCTAGGGTTTACATTGGAACCATCTCAGAATAATTAAAACTTTTTAGATATCTAAAAAATCATTGATTCAGATGCTAATGAGATACTGCAGGAATAACTGCTGTTTTTCTGACAACTGATTGTGAAACTTTAAAATCTGCATACCTCTTATAGTGATGATGAGTATGCAAAATCTGGAAAGATATTCTTTTTTTTTAATATAGGTAGATAGGATTGTCATTTATTTCCTATTTAGATATATTGACATTCATCCTATGAAAATATGCAGGTCATCAACCTATTATAATTTGATTACTTATATTACTTTTGACTTAATAATGAGGCATAAATTAAACTTTCATAGAATATACAAGATAAATATTTGATACACAGAACAGTAAGATTTGTGAGGGGCTTTTTCCGAGTTAAATATAGAGCCCACATATTTTAATATTCACTATTTTAAATGAACAGTGCATGAGGGGAATGCAGTGTCAGTACTTGGCCTATGTTTAAACTAGTGTAGTAACCCTAGTCATACCATTCAATATGTTTGCTTTTAAAAATAGGTAACCACAATTGTTTTAGCCCTTGCACTTCAAGAAATCTAGTCTTTACTTTCAGCTGTCTATTAGGTCAACTCTGTTTACTAGATGAATGTTAATAAAAACTATATGAGCCTGAAAAAAAAAAAAAGAAAGAAAATCATAGTTAAGCACTTTCAGTTAGAGGAGACTGAATTTCCCATATATGCTAATACCAGTAGAAAAATTTGAAAATATAAATGAGCTGAAAGAAATAAGTGTTTATTAATACTAGAAACAAATTAATATTTCCTATTTCTTCTGCTAATACTTTAGCTTTTACTGTCTGTTTTATATCATTGTAACTATAACAAATACATGTAAACTTAAAAGAAAATATGCAATTCTGGCTTAAAATTTCCATACAGTTTTCTATAAGCCTAATGTTAATTTTTCTTCCTAGAAATTAGATAAGAACATGAATTAGCAATGGACAGTATTTATTTGAGAAGGAAAAAACCACATATACCACCATATATTTTTAAATATTTACTTAAAACCAGGCTCTAAGGCTAAATATATTCTTCAAATAGTAATATGCCTTGAGAATAATATTGTATGACTACCTTCTTATACTAACATTTAAAAAAATTATGAAATAAAGGACTAAAAGAGAAATGACCTCAGTTTTCCTCAGTTTTATAGAAAACTTTCAATGCTATAGGATCACCTTCTTGAAGCATAAGGCTTTGTGGAAATATTTTAATTACATTTATTTACAAACTAGTAGATAAATGACTTTCCTTGTTAATCAAGTTATTATAACATGTATGAGGGTTTATGAATTCAGAGAAGAAGAAACAAAGATGTGGGATGGATTATGTACACAAACTGAGTAGTCTGGACTTCTAAAGCAGAGGTAGGATGGAGTAATTCTCATCTTGATTCCTTTAACACAAACTACTTGAAGCAATTATGAGAAAAAGAAGAAAATACTTTCAAGGACATGTATGAAATTTGCAGCGTTAACTACTTTCAAACTATACAATAATAAAAATACCAATTTTAGAACCAGTATTACATGTGAAAAAAATTTCTGGAAATTCAGAAGATTTGCATATGACTCAATCACTAGAACACCAAAGTTAGTGACATGTATTCACATATAACCACCTTCATTTAAGCAACTTGAAGTATATTCCACCCCAGGACTTCATCAATGAAAGTTTCCATCGACATGTTACAAAAAGGCCAATAAGATATTAGGTAGAGATTTTGAATTTTCAACATCATCTACTTTATTCCAGAAGAAAAGACTCACAAATGCAAAGATCATGTATATATCATGAACTGGGGACATAACTTATCAAAATTTTTATCAAAGGGAAAAGATTATATATGGTATCCCTCAATTTCAATTAAATAATTATTAAATATAATTTAATATTAATAATATAAATATTAAATATAAATAATAAAATTACTTAATATAAATATTAAAATTAATAATATAAACATTAGATATAATAATAATAATAATTATTATTATTATTATTATTATTATTAGTGGTGGTACTGGGGCTCCTGGAAACACTTCTATCTCCAGGCTACACTCCCTGACCTATTATATATTTTTATTGGGAAACAAGGTCTCTTAAGCCAGTGAGGCTGGCTTCGAACCTGCGTGATTCTCCTGTCTCTACCTCCCAAGCGTGGGGATTACAAGCGTGCGCCACCACACCCAGCTCAATTTTTAATTTATGGGGAAAGATTATCTTGCGTATAATTTCTACAAGACCCAATGAATACTAAGAAAAATTACAAGTCAATAGGGAGGGGGCACAGTAATTACAGTTACAAAATTTAGTAACCAAAATATCTTTAAATTAAGAATATTTTTTAGTGCTAAAAATTACCTAAAGATACAACTTAGTCACATATCACATGTTTTTCATTTATTATTATTTTATTTTATTTTCTTAGAACCACCTAAACTTTCAAACATCATATTTAGAGTAAATATACATGAAACAGAAAAGCAAAGTTCTCCACCAGAAGAATCACCTTCCACCTTACTTTAAAATAAAAGTCAAATTATAATTACTCAAGAGAACAATCTAAGAAGGGTCACTTGTAATCTGAGAATGTATATACATGGACCTTTATTCTGTGCATTTATCCATAGATCTCATATTTTTATACTGTTTTAGAATTTACAATTGTTGACAAGAAGTGAAAAATGAGATTAAATATAGATTAAGAATACATTGTAAGCCTATGTTTTATAAGTAATCAAAAAGAATTCTCTGTATTCTTCTAAGGTCTAACATAGCGCTTGATTTAGGAAATAAAATAAGTGCTTTTTGAATCCATATATATAATTCACATTTGATATCAAATAATAGATCTAATTTGGCATAATACATGATTTGACAAGAGTCAGTTTTTTAAAATATCTAAGTCCTTTTTTTTCAATTTACATTCTATATTTCTACAACTTACATTAAAATTTCAATTACTAGTGGCTCCTAAGATTTTAGCTTTAGGCTTGTCTGCCCCAAACTTCCTGGTCTTCTGCTTAATGTTCTTAAACATTTAAATGCACTGAGGGAGTTCATACTTAAAAGGAGAACTTAGCAAATCCATTTAATACCACACAGAATTTGTGTGTATGTTTTTGCATATTGTTGGAAAGGGGTTATAAATTGAACCACCAAAGGACATTTTACCTCTGAGCTACACCCCCAGCTCTATTTTATATTTTGAGGCAGGGTTTCACTAAGTTGTGGAATGCCTCACTAAACTGCTGAGGCTGGCAGTAAATCTGTGATCCTTCTGTCTCAGCCTCCCAAGTAATGGAATTACAGGCGTGCACTATCACTTCTAGCTCAGGACAGACATTTTTAAAATAAAACAATTAGGTCTTTACTCTGCTTTGCTCAACATTTTATTAAGGCAAGTTACAGAATATGTTTTTTTTTGGGGGGGGGTAATGGTACTGGGGGTGGAACCAGGGGCTTTTCTACCTCTGGGCTATACTCCCAGATATATTTTATACTTTATTTGGAAACAGGGTCTCACTAAGTTGCTTAAAGCCTCATTAAGTAGCTGAGGCTGGCTTTAGACCTGTGCGATCCTCCTGTCTCAGCCTCCCAAGTTCTGGGATTACAAGCGTGCGCCACCACACCGAGCTTTACAGGATGTTTTTATCATTAATATATATCACCGTGTGCCGGGCATGGTGGCGCACGCTTGTAATCCCCGCGCTTGGGAGGCGAAGACAGGAGGATCGCGCAGGTTCGAAACCAGCCGCGCTGGCATAAGAGACCCTGTTTCAAAAATATAAAATAGGTCTGGGAGTGTAGCCCGGAGGTAGAAGGGCTTCCAGGAACCCCAGTACCAGACCTATTTTTACATTTTTACATTTTCACATTTTTATTTGGAAACGGTCTCCTAAGCCAGCGCGCGCGGCTGGTTTCGAACCTGCGCGATCCTCCTGTCTCTGCCTCCCAAGCACAGGGATTACAAGCGTGCGCCACCACGCCCGGCTATAAAGCTGATATTTTTCACCAAAGCGGAAATTCTAAGAATAGAATAGTATTTTTGTGATAGAATTTCCTAAATATTTTCCCCCAAGTTATGTATCAAATATAGATATTATTTTAACAAAAATCAAAATTATTCAAGTACCAGAAATAGCTAGAACATTATTTCAACATTGGATTAGTCTTATTGTTACAGCCACCCATTTAAATTAATTTGTTTTTCTGTTTCATTATTCAAGTGCTTTTATTCTCAATTTAACAGTAACTGTTAGTAACATACCATACAGGAGGCCTAACAACTGTAGGGAGAGAATGCCATCTGGTGCTTCACATGTGTACTTGACAGTTAAAAAAAGCTGAGTAAAAAGTAATTACACAAAATTATTTAGAAATCCACGTATGGAAAAAAGAAAATTGAGATAATTCCCATTTTTATTCTTACAATTTAAAAATATATCAATGAATATTTAATACTGTCTTAAAGCAAATTCCATTCATTTCTACAGAAGTACAAAGATATAACACACACACTACAGTACTGGAGTCATACAAAAAGGATCACTTACTTGGTCTTAACAAAATGTTTCCTATAAAT
This sequence comes from Muscardinus avellanarius, assembly GCF_963383645.1. Taxonomy (NCBI): domain Eukaryota; kingdom Metazoa; phylum Chordata; class Mammalia; order Rodentia; family Gliridae; genus Muscardinus; species Muscardinus avellanarius. Next base: position 22,668,249 of record NC_137793.1, on the reverse strand, counting down.
GAATTACTATTTTATAAGTATGTGATTTGTACACAGGTGAACTTACTCTCCTAACAAGAACACTTTTGAAAATGGAAGGTGAAGCTATTAGCTAACAATTTTGCCTGGAAAAAAAGTGTGAACTGATTTGTAAAATCTTTGGCAAATCTAGATGTATGGTCACATTATTTAAAAATTACTATCCTGCCTTCAGTCCTTCTGCCATCGTAACCATCTCAGTGTCTTAAGAATCTTCCTTAAAAAAGAAAAAAGCTTTTTAGAAAATACACACCTTCACTCAGGAAAATGTAGACCAAAAAAAAAAAAAAGTAGTAAATTAACATGGGATTATACTCCCACACACGATGGTGTTCCCACTGAATCAGTTACCTTAACACTCAACAGAGCCTGCTTTTTTTATTTTTAATTTTACTTTGTTATTTCACTTGAATTCTTTGGCATTGATAAATATCCTCTTTTGAAAGTTTAATCCTTTATAGGAGAACTCATTCATACACATTATCATGACATCTTTAATTGGAATGCATTATGGTTGACATCTGGCAGATGCCAAGTACTTGGAAAGAAAGTAAACTTAAGACATGGTGGGTGGCTGTATGTGTTTGGGTGTTATTGGTTGTATGTTGGAGTAGTCATGGGAAAAAAAGAGATAGAGATCATTTTAGATGATGGTTGGAGACAGAATGAACAGGATGTCAAAATGGAATGAGGAAGAGAGAAAATCTCTAAGACTAACTTTTTAAAAAATTTAAATTTAAATCCAAAGAGAAAAAGGGAACTTGCTTCCTCCTCAATATCCTATATTGGAAAGCTACAATTCAGGCATATTCTATTAATACAATGCTTTATAAGTGTCATTGATTAAATAGGTATTTGTGGTTCTATTTTGAAAGAAAAATAGATTCCATGATCTAAATTTTTTTTTTTAACTTTTGGAATTTAACTAATTGGTGAGCTTTTATAACCAACCAAGTAAAAACTGATGGTTATGGTAGGGTAGTCTTGAATAAATAAAGGGATTTCAGAACAAAGTTTGAAACTCCCAACTTTTGGTAGGTATTCAGAAGCCAACATGCATGTGTGTGTTTTAAAAGGGCTCTTTCTCATACTTTTTTTTTTTTTTTTTTTGCGGTTCTGGGGATGGAACCCAGGAACTTTCTACCTCTGGGCTATACTCCCAGAACCATTTTTTATATTTTATTTGGGAACAGGGTCTCATTAAGTTGCTGAGAGCCTCTAAGTAGCTGAGGCTGGCTTTGAACCTGTGTGATCCTCCTGTCTCAGCCTCCCAAGTACTTGGACTACAAGTGTGCGCCACCATGCCCGGCCACTCGAATTTCAATTGGATTAAAATAAAAAATTTCCAACTAAATCAGTGAGTACCAGGATAAAAACATAATAAAGTTGCTTTCAATAAATAGGCAAGAGGGATATGGGCAGCACATAGAATATAAGTCATGTTAGAGTAGAATTATGATAAGTTTGCAAAGATAAACCAAACTTGACTATAAGAAGAAATTTATTTTGTAAATAATTGGGATAATTTTAAGCTCAGGAAGAAATGGTACAAAAAGGAATGTATTACCTAAAGATTGGCAAAATGAAGATCCAACTTGGTAAGTATTATGATAATACAGATCAATGGAAACACAACCTACTCTGCTAGGGAAGGGAAATAAACTGTTACAACACTTAGGAAGACAACATGATAACCTAAGAAAGTTAATGATGTGTACATTCTATAGCCCAGTGATTCCACTCCTGTTAATTATCTTCACAAAACCCTTACACGTGAATGAAGAGACAGACAGGTACAAGAATTTTTACTGTGGTATGGAAAAACTTTTGCTTATAAATACCACAGAAATGTAGACAATAAAATCATGGGTGATAGTAACACTAAATTTAAGATAGTTGTTACCTTTTAAAAATATGCAAGAAAAAGTTTCAGAGCAGCAACAGGAGCATTAATGTTTAATTAATAAAATATGTACATCTTTATTTCCATCCATTATCCTAAGTGAGGTCAATCAGTCTCAGAAAGTCAAGGGTTGAAAGTTTTCTCCCATATGAAGAAGCGAAGAGAAAAAATAGAAAACAAAAGGGACTTTGGACAATTTAGAGGATAGACACCAGAAGAATGGAGGAAGAGGATAGGGTGAGGAAGACAGGAAGGGGAAAGAGAGAAAAATGATGAAAGAAACAAGTGAAATTATGCTATGTCCATGTATGGAGGTATCACTGCCAATCTCACTATTATGTACGGGGAGGGGTGGGTAGAAGGATGGGACCTGAAGGGAAATGCACCAAAACCCGTGTCCATGTTGATCTGTAGGACTCTGAACCTCACTATGATGTATGATTACAAAACACTAAAAGTGAGAAAAATACAGATCTGAAACAAATATAGCCAAGATTTTGAGATATGAAAAAGCTGAGCAATAGGCATATCACATTATTATTCTTCTCTCTTATTTACTAACATAGAAACGATCACTATGGTGGCAGCCTGGAAAATGGACTTCAGTAAGGAGAAGTGAAATAGAAACAAAGAGAGTAAGAATACTTCTGAAATCCAGTGAGAAACAACTAACAATGACAAGGGAGAAAAAATGGAAAGGACAAAATAAAGGAGAAAATCTTAGATATTCAGAAAATAAAACCAATAGGGATTGGTTTTATCAAATACAAGAAGTGCCAAAAAGGGTTTTTTTGGTTCAGTGTTATTCTTCCTTAAAACAGACAACGAGGAAAAGTGGATTTCATTAGAAAAGAATTCCTTTTCGGAACCTGCTGAGTTTGAAGGAACAATCCAATAACCCAGATCCAACAGGAAGCAATGGATCCAAGTGCCTACCAGCACAGGCTCTGGAGTCAGGTGTCCCATTCAAACTCAGTTTCAGGCACTTACATATTAACTCACCACTCCAAGATTCAGCTTCCAGGCCTACAAAATGGGAGGGTAATAACTATCTTTACGGTGTTTGTGAGAATTGGACTAGGTGATGTTCAATAAATGCCTACAACTATTATTTATCACTTTTCTGTCTCATTTATAGGACATTTCTTCCACACATCACAGGACTGGTGACTCCCCTTGATCCCTAAAGCATTAATTTACATAAATTATATTAGTTTATACAATTCTTGTAAGAATTTCAAGATGCTTAGTATCATATCTTATTTAAACTGCTGAAAATTTTGTGTAAATCAACATCATTTTCCAACCCAGGGATATACCCTCAAAGTACTAAACATATGATCTAGGCCCAATTCCTATAGAATTCTATTAAATACATATATTCAAGTCAGTAAAAAACCTACCAATCATATGCTAGGCCCTTGGGGATGGTAACGATAAATAAGGCAGAAACAATGCTAAGCAAAATTACAGTCCACACATATTTTACTAAAAATTAATTACAATGCAGTGTAACAGAGACTAAAATAGGGGCTATTCAGATACTACAAAATACAGATAAAAAGATTTCTCCCAGAATATAAGACTTATAAAGAGCATTCTAAAGGATGAGGTATTTGATATGAAAGTTATATAGGAGTTATCAGAGTAAGACATAAAGCAAAATCTGGAATTTTTACATGTTCTAGGCAGAGGGAATATTCATCCCTCATTCCAATACCAGGAACTGACAAAGTACTGAAGTATGGGGCTAATGAAATATGCAGACGAGACTGTACAGGGCCTTGTAAGTTATTCTCTATATGATAAATAATGCCTAAAATTGCTTCACAGAAATCCTAATGCAAAAAAGTAGCTCTATATTAAATATTACTCAGTATTAAACCTTTTCCCATTGAGAAAGAAAGATGTGGCTTCACTGCCACAGGTTCATTTAATTTTACATAAAGACAATCTTTGAAGCTAAAGAATATCTGTCTTTCAACATGAAAATAAAATATAAAAAGCGTTCATGGAGTTTTTTTCAAAAAAACTAACCTTTATGCATCATAAATGTATATGATGATCAGAAATTAGGTTTTTTTTCTGTAATTCGATAGTTATCTTGGAGTAAATGCTGCAATTGCAAGAGCTACCTGTGTGTATTCAAGGGGCAAATGGGAACCAATACCATACTCTTTTTGACCATAACTTGGAATCAGACAATATATTCACCAAGAAAGAAGTCTCCGCCTAGTCTTTCTTAGTTGCAAAAAAAGAGCGCAATCGACCCTAGGTATCATGGGGGAACTGGTTCTGTGATGCTCCATGGATACCAAAATACAGGGATGCTCAACTCCCTTATATAGAATAGCATAGTATTTGCATAGAAATCTACACACATCCTCTCATGTAATTAAAACATTTCTAAAGTACTTATAATACTTAATCGAACGTAACTCTTTGCTAAGCAGAGTTGCTATATTGTATAATTTAAAAAATGATTTTAAAAAAGTCTATGCATTCAGTACAAGTGCAATTTTTCTTTTTGAATATTTATGATCTACAGTTGGATACAAAACCCATGGAAATGGAGGTTTAACTATATAGTACTTATTAAATGTCTTAGGATCTGTTCTTTCATCACTAAGATGGAAAAAGTAATTGTAACAGAGTGTGTGGAGGGATTCTACAAGACAGGGAACATATTAGAAACCCTCCAAAATGGTTCCTACTTCATCAGCAGGCAAGCTAGAGAAACTGCAAAGCAGACTTACTTCAGGTTATGCCACAGATTATATCTTAGATAAAAAACTACCTTAGGACTGAACTCATTTGATAATAGAGCAACAGCAAGACGCATGCACCAAAAATGTCAGTTATAATAAAAGAATATTAATTTGATGGTGTTTACTTTTTCCTAATATGTAAGGGTTTTTTTTCCAAAAGATAAAGTACAACTTGTTTTTATAATTACTTCATATTAAACTTACAAGCATGAATACACATATGTATCTATTACAAAAAGAAATACACTAAAACCAAACAAGTATTTCTCCACACTTATATGATTATTATCAAAAATTCACAAATTTACTAAAGGGTAAGCAAAATTTCCTAGAATAAAAAAATTCAATTAAGTACAAAAATTTATTTTAGGACTTTCAAATTAAAAAAATCCTACATCACTAAACAAAATTCAAATGAGATAAGAATATCCTTGGGATTTTTTAGAGGTGGTTTTGAAAACAGTTATTGTTCCAAAAAGTAGGAGAACAAAACAAAAATCTCACAGATCTTACTAGGGTCCTAAGCACCATCATTTATCAATATTTGTGGGAGACTGGTTCCAGCACTCCTCACCATTGCTCCAGTCCCTTAAAGTGGTATGATATTTGCATATAGCCTACACACATCCCTCCTACACTTTAAATCATCCCTAGGTTACTTATAATACTTAACATAAGAGCTAGGTAAATGGTTGTAAGCCGTACTGTGTATGGAATAATAACAAGGCATGAAGTCTGTAAATGTTCAGTACAAATGCAATCTTTTTATCAAGTATTTTCCGTCCACAGTTGGTTAAATCCATGGATATGTAACATGCGAATACAGAAGGCCTTTTGTACTAAGTATCTGCTTAGGGCTGCATAACTGCCTTCAGTAATTTCTAATATGCCTCAAGATCAAGTTATCTAAACTACTGATGCTAAACTTTCACTTATCACATTATGAACATTCCCTGCATTTAAGAGATTTGACTGCAGCCTGTCAAGTACACACCTAAATTCTCATAGTTCTCATTATTTAACATGTAAAAACGCCAAGAAATGAGTGGAATATACTGGAAATCACATAAGTGTCAAAAGATCTGAACTTACTAAAACAGCAATTCTTGTTTGGAATCTTGAAATACAAAAGGCAAAATCAATTGAAGAGTTTAAATTAATCTTAACTATTTAATAACTACCCATGTTAAAAACATTTACTACTTCTCTACCAATCAACCTTCAAAAAGAATGGTAAATCTAGGTATTAAAGAAGCAAATTAATTTTGTATTGATTTTCAATACCAATTTATCAAATGAGTTCAATTGCTCAGTTAATTATTTGTAGAAATTTAAATACATCACTGAGTTCACAGCTATTTTATGTACACCTCTTTCTTCATCTTTAATAACTTAAAAATAAAACTGGTAATAAAACCTACCTTTGAGGTTCTTTGAAGTTGATCACCAACATATGTTTTACGAAACTGATCCAAAAACCACAGAATTGCAAGCTCTATTTTCTCATTAGAACACTGAGGCAATCCAGTATCCATTAAAGATATAAGCTGAAAAACACTTTTAGGTGAAGGAAAAAAAATGTTTCAGCACAGGCTTAAAGAAACATTAAAACACTTATATAAATACTGTAACAAGTGGAAAGATAAAAAGCATACAAAAACATTTTTTAAATCTCCTGAAATCCTTCTCCAGAGGATACTACAATTGGTCTAATTCCTTCTAGTATTTTTAATATAGACCTAAATGTGAACTTATATGCTTTCTTTTTCTAAAAAGCTTCATAGATAAAAACATAGCATATACATATAATCTATACAGATAAAAGTAAACACATGCATATATATTTAATAAAAGAATATTAAATATAGTGTGTATTCCATTTTCACTTGTCTTATATTTATAAATATTTTAGGATCATGTGACTAAAAATTTTTTAAATATAAAGTATTATACATATTCTGTTAAATCACTCTTTTTTGTTGGTACTGGGAATTCATCCCATGGGCATTCCATCTCCAAGCTACACCCCAGCCCTTTTCATTTTAAAATAAGGTCTCACTGATTTGCTAAAGGTCTAAGTTGTTAGGTTGGTCTTGAACCCTAGATGGTCCTGTCTCAGCCTCCCAAGTACTAATTATTACACGTGTTCTATTGTGCCCGGCTTACATTACTCAATGAGTTTTAAAAACTTTTACCACCAGGCGTGGTGGTGCATGCTTATAATCCCTGTGTTTGGGAGGCGGAGACAGGAGGATCGCACAGGTTCAAAGACAGCCTCGCTGGCTTACGAGACCCTGTTTCCAAAAAAAAAAAATATGTACCACCAAAAAAAAAAAACTTTACCTAAAAAAGCCCATAAGATAAGCCGGGTGTGGTGGTACACACTTATAATCCCAGCATTCTTAAAAACTTGGTGATAAGAATATAATTATAGTATAATCATAACATAATGTTAATATTAATATATATAACCTCTAAGATTTCCAATCATTTTTAATGCATCCATACCAATTTTGTTAATATTCACAGAATTAAAAACTTGGGCAGAGTATGGTGGTGTATGCCTGTAATCTCAGTGTTTGGGAGGCTTAGACAGGAAAACCACATGTTTGAAGGCAGCCTCAGCAACCTAACAAGAACCTGTTTTAAATTAAAAATAAAATAGGGCCAGGGCTTATAGCTTAGAAGTAGAATGCCCCAGATTTAATCACCAGTACCATCCATGCACGCATACACACACACACACACACACACACACACACACACACACAATTAAAAACTTGGAACTTAATGGGTTAAAATTTTCCAGTGGGTGGCTGCCAAGTACCTTGTACTAACAAAGTCAGTATGAGCTGGGCGTGGTGGCTCACACTTGTAATCCCCGCGGTTGGGAGGCAGAGACAGGAGGATCGCGCAGCCGCGCTGGCTTAAGAGACCGTTTCCAAATAAAAAAGTATAAAAATAGGTCTGGGAGTGTAGCCCAGAGGTAGAAGGGTATCCAGGAACCCCAGTACCACACACACATAAGAAAGTCAGTATGATCTTTTAAGAGATATTAAGTAGAGAAGACCAAATAATGGTATGTGCTATGAATGTATCACTATGATTCTATCATGTACAATTACAATGCACCAATTGAAAATATTTTTTTAAAAAGGGAATGGAATATTCACAAGGAAATATACAAAGACACAAGAAAATATGCAAGTGGGTAGTCGTTAGAATGTCTAAAAAAACCCTCAGAAAATAGAGTAGAAGAATGATAACTCACACCCTTAATAAGTACGTAAATTTTTACAACCATATAAAAAACAACGCAGGTAGAGGATATTCAGGAAGCCGCATTCTTTTCTAACCCTGACCACCTATCTAATTCCTTCCATGTATATACACTTGAACATATACACATTGTTAATAGCTTTTGTGTCCTTCCAAATATATATGTATATATAATTTTATTTTAAAAAGACTATATAAGGAAATTAAGACTCTAGATTCTCATCCCAACTCTTTAAAATACATGTAGGAAGCCATATAAATAGTTTTACATTTAGCTTTTTCCCTTTGACAAACTATATTGAGATCGTTCAATGTCAGACATAAAGAGCTTCCTTACTCTTTTGCAGATTCCTAGATTCCATTTTATGAGTGTGCCATATCTTCAAACATTCCCCTATTGATGAACACTAAGGTTGTTTACAATTAATAATCCTGTGTATGTCATGTGTAAGTTTACAATACACATTTGTAAGAGTGAAATAACTAGCTCAAATAATACAAATTTTTACAATTTTGATAGCTATTACCAAATAGTCATCCAGAGAAACTAAAACAATAGGTTCCTACCATTAGTCCATAAGAGTGCCTAGACATACTTAAAAAAAAAGTAATTCTGGATGATATGAAACTTAAGAATTTCTGGAAATCTGCAAAAAGGGCATAGAATATCAGTATGAGTTTAACTTATACTTCTTTCACGAGGTTACAATTTTCCATGTTTTGAAGTCATATGTACATGCTTTTTTGTGATCTATTCATATATTTTGCTAATTTTTTTCTACCAGGGTGTGTGTGTGTGTGTGTGTGTGTGTGTGTGTGTGTGTGTGTGTAGCTGAAGTGTGAACCTAGCGGGATTGTAATTCTGAACTTCTGAGCTTTACCACCAGCCTTATTTTATTTTTTATTTGGAACGAGGGTCTCATTAGGTTGCTGAGAGCCTCCCTAAATTGCCAAGGCTGGCTTCAAACCTGTGATCCTCCTGTCATAGCCTCCCAAGTAGTGGGATTACAGGTATGCACCACTACACATGGCTTGTCTTTTTAAAACTGCTTTGTACAATTCTTTGCATATTAGAGAACTCAACTCTGCCTGTAGCCAACCTGTAATTTTTATTTTTCATTTGTCTCAACTTTGATTATAGTAGTTTTTCAATTCCAGCAGAAGTTTTTGTTTTTCTTAGGCAAAAGTTATAAAAATCATCTTTCTGGTTATCACGTAATAGCAAGATTTTACCTGAAATGAGGTATTTTTTACATTTACCTCTTTCATACATTTGGACTTTTTTTTTTTTTTTTTTTTTTTTTTTTGCCTGGTACTGCAGATGGAACCCAGGGGCCTTCTGCCTCCCAGCTACACTCCCAGACCTATTTTATATTTTATTTGGAAACAGGGTCTCTTAAGCCAACTGAGGCTGGCTTTGAACCTGTACAATCCTCCTGTCTCAGCCTCCCAAGAGCGGGGATTACAAGCATGCGCCACCACGCCCGGCTTACATTCGGACTTATTCTGATACACATTGTAAGTCAAATATTTTAGATGGCTACCCAATTGCCTTTCTTGTACAGTCTATCTTTATTCACCATTATGAAGTTCTTGTTTTCATTCAATTATGCATTCAAATTACTTACAGGATTTACTTTTTCATGATTACAGGAATTACTTACAGGATTTACTTTTCCATGATTAATCTAAGTGTATTTTCATCGGTTTTTCCTCATATTATGAAAAAGTTTCCAAAGCATTATAATAGTTTTACAATGTTAAGGCTATACCAAAATTTAATCATCTAATTTTGAATACAAATTTGTATTTCTAAATGAAATACTAACTACTGTTCTCTCTCCTTTAGCCCCAAAGACAAAATACCTAGATCATGGCACATAAACTATTTTAAAAATGGTAAGGAGGATAGGGTGGTGTGAGCCTGTCCATCTTAGTACTTGGGAGGCTGAGACAGGACAACTGTAGATATGAGGACAGCCTCGGCAAGTAGTGAGATTCTCATCAACCTAGTGAGACCCTCTTTCAAAACAAAAAAATAAAACAGGGCCAGGAGTGCAGCTTGGGATAAGAATGTCCCTGAGCTCAATCCCCAGTAGTATAAACGAATGAATTAATTAATTAATTAATGAGCAAATGAGGTATATACTGTCAAAGTGTTAAGAAAATATATTTTGACACTATTATGATTGTGTGCTACTGTGCTATGCTTATATTAAAATACATTCTTAAAAGTACCCTTCACTTACCATCTTCAATACTACTAATATTATGAAAGAAAATTTGCTCAAGAAGTAGATTTAAGAATTTTACTACCATGTTTGGGTTTTTTCTAAGATGCACTTATACTTTAATTTTGGGAGGAGGAAAAAAGTTTTTTTTAAAGCCTGTGTATCGTTCAATTAGCAGATTATTGGTGTAATTTTAAGTTAAACAGATATATACCTCAAACTCCATTTCTGGATCCAGGTAATTTGTCAAGTGACTGACAGAAAGCATATTTTGCTTTTTAAATTCTTTAATGAGTAGGCCCTCCCTTCTCCTATTCAAGTTCTTTGTTGATTCTATGTACTTTCTTGTTTATTTTTATTTCCCTTGAAGAGCACACATTCCCAAATCCAAGAAAGATGTACAAGCGAAAGAATTTGTTTTACAACTTATACTAAGTGTGTGATTTCCACCTCTGAGGAAGAGAGTAGAAAAAAATTCCCAGAGGGTACATCATCCTTTTGTCAAAGAAGTTTTGGTAGGCTGTACAGGTTCAATGGCAAACGCTTAAAATCCAAATTAGCAATGGCTTGAACAATACAGATGGTTATTTTTCTCTAAATTAAAAATCCAAAAAGCATGGCAAGGCTGGCTGACTCTCCATGATGTACCAAGCTCAAGCTCCTTCTATCTTGTTACACTTGCCTCTACAGTGAATTTGTGGTCTAAGATGGATTATTTGGTTCCACTCATTAAGTCAAACTACGTTGCATATCCACTGATATCCAAATGCCCCAAACAATAAGCACTTAACCATATCTAACTATAAGACATTCTAATACATCTACTCTTTTATCACATTGGACATTCGCTTAGCAAAAAATCAGATATTTATTAATATAAAGAAGAAAAGAGGAAGAAATATGAGGGACAATTAGCAATCTCTACTACCTCCAAAGATTTATAGTCACCTCTAACAAGTGTTTAGGCCCAGTGTTTATCTCCCCCCCCTCACACACACACACACACACACACACACACACACACACACACACACCTTCTCATGAAAAAATAAAATGGTTAATCATTAAAAAACATTAAGTTCTCTACAAAGAAAATTATAAAACACTGAAAAAAGAAATCGAAGAAGATCTTAGAAGAAGGAAAGACCTTCCACGTTCATGGATTGGCAGAATAACTATCATTAAAATGGCCATCCTCCCAAAAGTGATCTACAGATTTAATGCAATGCCCATTAAACTACCAAGATCATTCCTCACAGACATAGAAAAATCAGTCCTTAAATTTATCTGGAATAACAAAAAGCCCAGAATAGCCAAGGTAGTTCTCAGTAACAAAAACCACGCAGGAGGAATTAGCAATACCTGACTTTAAACTATACTACAAAGCCATTGTAATAAAAACAGCATGGTACTGGCAAAAGAACAGATATATAGACCAATGGAGCAGAATAGAAGACCCAGAAACAAGTCCACACACTTTCAGCCAATTGATTTTTGACAAAGAAGCCAAAAACATACACTGGAAAAAAGATAGCCTCTTCAACAAATGGTGTTGGCAAAACTGGTTAACCATATGCAGAAAATTGGATATTAATCCCACTTTTTCACCCTGTACAAAAGTCAACTCACGATGGATCAAAGACTTGGAAATTAAACCAGAGACCTTGAAGCTCCTTGAAGAGGGCATAGGTCCAACACTACAACACATAGGTACAGACAAACATTTCCTCAACAAGACCCCAAAGGCACAACAAATTAAAAGGAGAATCAATACATGGGATTGCATGAAACTGAAGAGCTTCTGTTCAGCAAAGGAAACTATCAAGAATATCAAGAACCTCAATCAAGAGCCAACAGAATGGGAGAAGATTTTTGCTACCTACACCACCGATAGAGGACTAATATCTAGAATATACAGAGAACTCAAGAAACTCAACACTAAGAAAACAAAGCATCCAATAACAAAATGGGCAAATGAACTAAATAGACACTTCACAAAAGAAGAAATTCAAATGGCCAATAAATGCATGAAAAAATGCTCAACATCACTGGCAATCAGAGAGATGCAAATCAAAACTACCCTGAGATTCCACCTAACTCCAACTAGAATGGCAATCATTCAAAACACAAACAACAACAGATGCTGGCGAGGATGTGGAGAAGTGGGAACTCTGAGACATTGTTGGTGGGATTGCAAATTAGTGCAACCACTTTGGAAAACAGTATGGAGAATCCTCAGAAGAATGGGAACAAATCTACCATTTGATCCAGCAATACCACTGTTGGGTATCTACCCAAAAGAAAAGAAACCAAACTACCAAACTAATGCATGTGTATCTATGTTCATAGCTGCACAATTCACCATAGCCAAACTATGGAACCAGCCAAGATGTCCATCAACAGATGAATGGATTAAAAAACTGTGGGATATGTACACAATGGAATTTTACTCAGCCATCAAAAAAAACTCAATTACATCATTTCCAGGGAAATGGATGGAACTGGAGGACATTATGCTAAGTGAGATTAGTCAGTCACAAAAAATAAGAAATCTGATGCTTTCCCTAATATGTGAGAGTTAGGGAGATATGGGTCATAGGAGGAACTCTTGAAAGAGGAAATCCTATAGAGGAGCAAACAAGACAATCTAAAGGAGGAGAAAGGAGGGGGGGAAAGAGGAAAATCTCTAAAACACACAATGTACTTAAACATATCGAAGTCAATCACTAAGCCAAGCAAGGGAGGGAGGGATGGGGAAGGAATGGGGTGGGAATTGGGTAGGGGTTAAATCAGTGATGAGTACATGTTTGTACACACAAGTTTTCTACCCCAATATGTTGTATGAATATAATGCACCAATAAAAAAATTATAAAATAAAAAAATAAAAATAAAAAACATTAAGTAACTAAATAATTTCAAGGCTGGGCGTGGTGGCGCACACTTATAATCCCCGCGCTTGGGAGGCAGAGACAGGAGGATCGTGCAGGTTCGAAGCCAGCCGTGCGCGCTGGCTTAGGAGACCCTGTTTCCAAATTTTAAAAAATGTAAAAATAGGTCTGAGAGTGTAGCCCAGAGGTAGAAGGGCTTCCAGAAACCCCAATACCACCAAATAATAATAATAATAATAATAATAATAATAATAATAATAATAATTTCAACCCAAATATAAGCACACTATTCCAAATACAAAGAAATGAATATTTAATAATTATTTTAGATTCCCAACTTCTTAATTATGTAAAAAAAATATTTGAGGGCCTAATACATATCAAGTATATTAGATGTTCAGATTAGTTAGCAAGATATCCCCAGTCTTTTAGATATCCACAGTCTATCCCAAAAAGGCAATAAAACAAGCTATTAGAAGAATGAAAAGCATCTGATTTATTTTTTGTGATATTAATGTGTGAAACCTAAGGAGAAATGGGTAACAGGAGGAACTCAAGATGAAGAAGGGATACTATAGAGGAGAAATTAATTAAGGTGACCTATATGACGAGAGGGAAGGGGAAAGAGGGAAAGTATTTAAATCACACAATGTACTTAAATATATCAAAGTTAATCAGGAAACCAAGCATGGGAAGGAGGGAGGGGAAAGGAAGGGGTTAAGGATTGGGTAAGGGCTGATGTATATCTCCACAAGAAGTTTTTATCCCATTAAGATGTATGACAATGCACCAATAAAAATTTATTAAAAAAAAGAATAAAGAATGGCAAGTTCTATAACAAATGCTATAAAAATGTTAGCAGAGGTAACTAATATTCTGGGGTGCAACAAGACAAAGAAAGTGTCTTTGAAGAGAAAGAAGCATGTGGAACTATTTAGAGAGGGGGAAAAAAAGTAGCTGAGGACAGCCTTAGCTACTCAGTGAAACCCTGTTTCAAAAATAAAGAAACTAAAAACAAGGGCTGGGGGTGTAGCTCAGAGGTACAATGCCCCTGTGTTCCATCCCAGTACCGCAAAAAGAAAGAAAGGAAGGAGGGAAGGAAGGAGGGAAGGAAACAGAAAGAACCCAACAGATAAATTGTTTGCTCTTACTCCCCCTCTCTCAATGGGTTATTTTGAGAAAAACAACAATAGCTTCGTGGGGCCTGAGAAAAATTCCTGTAAAAGCAACCAACTAACTGTGCTTTCTCAGTAACACACCACCTTATCCATGGTTGTTATGTTCTATAAAGTCACTGAGAACATTGGATTAATGAATATTGAATCCCTGCTCCTAGGGGAAATAGAGGGTTAGGTTCCTGTCGGTCTCTGACTGCATTTTTGCCAACAAATCACGACCTTGTTTTATGTGTACTTCTGTTTAAAGAAATTTTATTTAATATATATAGTTGATTTGTTAACATTGAACTCTCACAGTCAAGAGTACTAAGATGTACGTTTGAACAATGCTTCTCTAACTCATGTATTTGTGAGTCACAAGACAACCTTCTTGGACTTAAGGACTCTGCACAGTAAACACTTCAGTACTATAGCTGGACCATATGAACAGTGAAATAAAAGAAAGCACAAACATGGCAACATGGCAAGTGTGGCACTAACTAGACTACAAAAAGATACTGAGAACTTCAACAAGAAAGTGGAGTCCTCTTTTACTCAAACTAAGCTGAGCAATTGGGCAAGCGACAATTAGAATGTTTTTGCTTCTGTGTACATGTCTGCAGATGACAGCAAAATCTCCACAAGAACTGATTTAAGGATTATAAACAAATTTATTCAGGAAGCCAAAGCAGAAAAACAGACTCCAGAAAAATGAGGACTACTGTATTTGTCTTTTCTTATTCTCTCCCCTATTTTCCCTGTCCTTTCTCCAGTTCAGACAACCTCAGCTACTTAGTGAGGCCCTGTACAATTCAGTGAGACTCTGTTTCAAAATAAAGAATAAAATAAAGAATTAAAAATAGGGCTAGGAGTGTCGCTCAGAGGTAGCATGCCCCCTGGGTTCCATCCCCAGTACCACACAAAAAAAGTTAAAATATACATACATAATTAAAAAGACTCAGATGATAGCAGTGCTCTTCAAATTATGTATGATTTTGATTTTCACTTCTACGTGTGTGTGAGTGTGTGTGTGTATGTGTGTGTGTGTGTGTGTGTATGTGAGAGAGAGAGAGAGAGAGAATGAGTGTGTGTGTGTGTGTGTGTGTGTGTGTGTGTATGTGTGTGTGTGTGTTAGTTATACTGGGGATGGAATCCAGGGGGCTTCTACCTCTGGGCTCCCTCCCCAGACCTGTTTTTTATTTGGAAACAGGGCTTCACACTAAGTTGCTAAGGCTGGCTTTGAACCTGTGATCCTCCTGTCTTAGCCTCTCAAGTACTTGGAATACAGCACTCACCATGATACCCAGCTTGTACCTATTACTTTTTGACCAGATGTATGTCAACCTAATTTTGCAACCAACCTGATACATATCAATTTTATATGCTTCATAACATTCTAAGCAATGAAAACGCAACCTAAATCTTCATCACATTATTTGTACAAATGTATAAAAAATGTGTGAGTCTTATTTGTGATTCAAGTTCTCAAAATCACTTAACCTCTAAATCTTAGTTTTCTCATAAATAGAAAGTGGAGTAATACCATTCTCAAGAGGCCACATACAATATTCTTAAGCTCCTAATACTAATTCATTAATTAAACTTAACACTAAATAATGACACTATATGGGCAATGAACTGAATTCATACTTCTTAAAAGAAAAATACAAAATGGCCAATAAATATACAGAAACAATGCTCAATATCATTTGCAACCAGGGAAATGCAAATCAAAACTACACTGAGTTTCTATTTAATTCCAATTAAAATTACAATTATCAAAATTACAAATAAGCGCTGGTGAGGATATGGGGAAATAGAAATTCTTATACACTGTTGGTGGGATTGCAAATGAGTATAATCATTATGGAGATCAATATGGAAGTTCCTTAAAAGACTATGAATGGAACCACCACATGACCCAGCTATACCACTCCTTGATATCTTTCCAAAAGAATTAAAATCAGAATACTAGCCGGGTGTGGTGGTGCACACTTGTAATCCCAGCATCTGGGAAGCTGAGATAGGAGGACTGTGGTTCGAGGACAGCCTCAGCTACTTAGTGAGGCCCTTTGCAACTCAGTGAGACCCTGTTTCAAAAGAAAGAATAAAATATTGAGCTGAAGGTGTCACTTGGAAGTAGAATGCTCCTGGGTTCCATCCCCAGTATATATATTAAAAAAAAATCAGAATACTATAAAAACACATGAATATCCATGGTTATAGCAGCATAACTCACAATAATCAAATTATAGAGTCATCCTCGGTATGTGTCAATAGATGAATAAAGAAGATGTGGTACATATACAAAATGGGATTTTACTCAGACATAAAAAAGAACCAAATTTTGTCATTTGCAAGAAATAAATGGAACTGGAAAATATTATGCTAAGCTAGATTCAGTCTCAGAAAGTTAAGGGTCTTATGTTCTCTCCCATACGTAGAAGAGAGAAAATAGGAAACCAAAGGGATTCAGATAAACAAGAAGACAGATCAGTAGAATAGTGGAGGAGGGTTTGGAAAAGCAGTTGGAGGGGAGAAAGAAGAAGTAAACAAGAAAGCAGTTAAAATAATACTAAGTTCATATATGAAGGTACTACTATAGAGCTCACTATTATGTATGGGTAGGGGGCGGGAACTCGTGTGACCCAGAGGGAAATACACCAAGTGCTGTGTGCATGTATGTTTGTATCTCTTTGAACCTCACTATAATGTATAAGTACTAACAAAAGCATAAAAATTAAATTTCTTAACTATTAAATTTTTGTAAGTCACATGACCATTACTTACCGACAGGATAATTCTCCATCCATGGCATCATGTTCATCTGTACTGGTATATGTTAATCTTCCTCCTACAACTGTCCCAACTAAGTATACCAGCCATGCAAGACGTCCTAATACATAAAGAAAAAAAAAAAATTCAGCTAAGTATTGATAGAACTAAATTTATTTTTCAAAAAAATTACAAAAATAGCAAAATGATTTATTCTTCCAAATGAGAGATCACTATTATGAACTCAGCTCTTGATATAAACTAAACAGCTGAGCTTTATCAAGGGCAATATAAATGGTGAAAATAGCATAGATTTTAGAGCCAGATAAAACTACATTTGAATCCTGGCTCTAATAATTTGCTAAGCTTTCATGTAAGTTATTTATCACTTTAAATCTTAGGAGTTTTCATTTGCAAAACAGGGAAAAAATAAGAATTACCATGAAGACTTAAGGTAAAATTAAATTTGATTAAAAAAAAAACCCACCATGTTTTGGGGCAAGACTGTTATTTCGTAAGAGAATACTGTTCTGATCCAAAGACTAGTATCTTTTCTGAATGGTCAGTATCATGATGGTGCCAGTCTGATCATTTTGAAAACACTTCTGCTAAGAACATAGTAGATGGCAAAGGATTTATTCTCTTTGTATTTTTAAAGCAATATTTTTAAAAATCCAAATTTTTCATAATGTAATTTACCATATTTTGACTATTGAGTTAATTTCGTGTTCAAGAGTAGCAAAGGGTTAAAGAGCTTTAAATAGTGACACAAATAGCAACAGCTACAATTTTTAAAAGTCTTACATGGAAGCAGCCAAAATTGACTAATTTAGTAATAAAGTTATTTATTTATTTATTTATTTATTTATTTATTTATTTATTTATTGGTGGTACTGGGGTTCCTGGAAGCCCTTCTACCTCCAGGCTACACTCCCAGACCTATTTTATAGGTTTTATTTGGAAACAGGGTCTCCTAAGCCAGCACGGCTGGCTTCAAACCTGCACACTCCTCCTGTCTCCGCCTCCCAAGAGCGGGGATTACAAGTGTGCGCCACCACGCCCAGCTGTAATAAAGTTATTTAATGAATGAGTTTTGCTTGTGGCATAACATTTTATATCTCTGGATTTATCAATCTATGTATCAGATCCTCAAAACTTTGGAGGCCTTTAAGAATAATTAACATAAAACTATCTTACTCAAAAAGTTGTATGTTTTTTGGGGAACTGACTTTTCAAAGATAAAGATTTATTTCATAATATTAATATCAATTGTTTCTTATGTTGCTAAGTCTTGTTAATTAACATAATATTTTCATAAAGTGTGGAACAGACAAGAGGTTGGTAATGCTTGTTAGAAGTATTAAGAAGAATAAGTAAACTTTGAAGAAAACTTTTTTTTCTTATTGTCCTATGGATACTAACAGTAATGACTATACTACAATTCCATCATAACTGGGGAGACATCAGCATGTTAAGGTGACAAACTTCCTGTAAATTAGAAGCATAATCTGACAAGTACACACACACAGAGCACACCACACATTAGAACAACCATACAGTCTTGTACATTAGCAATATGAAACACTGAATAGGAGAACAGTAACACTAATTTGATGAGGTAATCCAACAGAAAACAGACTATTGAGTTCCATAATATGTATGACTAGTGAATAAGATAACAGAAAAAGCCCATGTAAGAAACTAAAATTACTAAGAAAGTTACCTTATATACTTCAAAGAGTGGTATGACAATATGAAAGTCTACACATATGCTCTCCCCTATGACTCATTTTCAACTATAGACCATGTCAGGTGGCTGCTTGCTCTTCCAAGCATCTTATACCCGGGCCTGAAAATGTTTTAGGTATTCTTCATGTTCCTCATTTTCACTTTCCAAATATTTTCCATCTCTTCAGTGTCAAAACGCATACCTTCACAACTTCCTCATCAAAATGCTTGGTGCAATTATCTACTCTCCCTTAAAAAAAAAACCTTATTTTTTTAAGGTTCTGGTTCCAGATAATCTTATTTTTTAAGGTACTGGTTCCATCATAAACACTACTGATTTTAATATCTACGAAGATTAATCCTGCAACTCCAATAGTCCTTTGTTCTACTGGGAATCACCAATTCATGAACCTATTACTATTCATTCAATCATTCACTTTTGTAGTGCAGGGGATTGAATCAGGGGTATTCTAGGTTCAGTAGGCTACAGCTACAGCCCTATTTTATTCTTTATTTTAAAACAAAGTCTCTCTTGATATAGTTTTGAATGCATATGGCTAATATTTTTAGAATTTTTGCATCTATATTCATTAAGGATATTGGTCTGTAGTTTTCCTTTCTTGAGGTATATTTATTTGGTTTGGGGATTAATGTGATACTGGCCTCATAGAAGGAATTTGGAAGAGTTCTACCTCTTTCAATTTCCTGGAACAAGTTATGAAGTATTGGTATTAGTTGTTCACTGAAGGTTTTGTAGAATTCAGCTGGAAACCCATCTTCAACAAAAACTATAAAACATTAAAGAAAGAAAGTGAAGAAGAACTTGGAAGATGGAAAGATCTCCCATGCTCATGAATAGGCAGAATAAATTTCATCAAAATGGCCATTCTGCCAAAACTGATCTATAGATTCAATGCAATTCCCATTAAAATACCA
This sequence comes from Muscardinus avellanarius, assembly GCF_963383645.1. Classification (NCBI taxonomy): domain Eukaryota; kingdom Metazoa; phylum Chordata; class Mammalia; order Rodentia; family Gliridae; genus Muscardinus; species Muscardinus avellanarius. The sequence goes on along the minus strand of NC_137793.1, from coordinate 22,648,565 downwards.
ACAACATTCTTCAGAGACCTATGAAAATCAACCATGAACTTTATATGGAGAAAGAAATGACCCAGAATAGCCAAAGCAATTATCAGCAATAAGAAACATGCAGGAGGCATCACAATCCCAGACTTCAAATTATACTATAGAGCAATAGTAGTAAAAACAGCACGGTACTGGCACAATAACAGATATACTGACCAGTGGATTAGAATAGAAGATACAGAAACAAATCCACACATCTTTAGTCAATTAATCTCTGACAAAGGGGCCAAGCTCATACGCTGGAGAAAAGACAGCCTTTTCAACAAATGGTGCTGGGAGAACTGGCTATCCATTTGTAGAAAGATAGAACTACACCCCTATATCTCACCATGCACAGGAATCAACTCAAGATGGATCAAAGACTTAGAAATTAGACCAGAGACTGTGAAGTTATTAGAGGAGAGCATAGGCTCAACACTATAACATATTGGCATAGGCAGTAACTTTCTCAACAAAACCTCCAAAGCTCAGGAAATTAAAGCAAGAATTAACAAGTGGGATAGCATCAAACTAAAAAGTTTCTTCTCATCAAAGGAAACCATCAATAACCTAAAGAGGAAGCCTACAGAATGGGAAAAGATCTTTACCAGCCACCACTCTGATAAGGGGCTAATATCCATTCCCAGCACTGCCAAAAAAAAAAAAAAAAGTGAATGGATTAAAAAAAACTATGAGATATGCACACAATGGAATTTTACTTAGCCATAAAGAAAAACACAATTACTTCATTTACAGGAAAATGGATAGAACTGGAGGACATTATGCTAAGTGAGATTAGTCAGTCACAAAAATTAAAAAATTGGATGCTCTCTTTACTATGCAGAAGCCAGGGAGAAAATGGGTTATAGGAAGAACTACAGACAAAAGAAGATACTATAAATGAGCAAATAAGTTGACCTGAGGGGATGGAAGGGGAAAGAGGAAAATTCTCTAATGCACACGATGTACTTTAACAATCAAAGTCAATCACTAAGCCAAACAGGAGAAGGAGGAAGGAGGGAATGAGGTGGGAATTGGGTAAGGGCTAATTGGGTGATGTGTGCACATATGTCTCCACCATCTTGTATTCCATTAATATGTATGAATACAATGCACCAATAAAAATATATAAAAAGTAGAATAATCAACCAATTCAACAAAAAAAGCAAAGTGTCTGGATACAAAATCAATCTTAAAAAAATCAGAAGCTTTCCTGTATGTCTACCATAAATCCTCTGAAAAAGAAATCCAGAAAACACTTCTACTCAAAATATTCCACAAATAAAATGCTTAGGAATAAACCTAAACAAGGAGGTAAAAAAAAAAAAAAAGCCTCTACAAAGAAAATTATAAAACACTAAAAAAAAGAAATCGAAGACCTTAAGAGATGGAAAGATCTTCTATATTCGTCAATAGACAGAAAAAAATATCATCAAAACAGCCATTCTTCCAAAAGTGATCTATAGATTCAATGCAATACCCATTAAATCACCATAGTCATTCCTCACAGACATAGAAAAATCAGTCCTTAAATTCATTTGGAACAACAAAAAACCCAGAATAGCCAAAGTAGTTCTCAGCATCAAGAACCAAGGGGGAGGCATCACAATACCCAATTTCAAACTATACAACAAAGCCACAATAATGAACACAGTATGGTATTGGCACAAAAACAGACACACAAATCAATGAAGCAGAAACAAATCCACACAATTGGTCAATTTATTTATTTATTTATTTTTTGCAGTACTGGGGATGAAACCAAGGGGTGTTATACCTCTGAGCTATACCCCCAGACCTATTTTAGTCTTTAATTTGAAACAGGGTCTCACTGAGTTGCGAAGAGCCTCAAGAAGTAACCGAGGCTGTCCGCGAACCATGATCCTCCTGTCTCAGCCTCCCAAATGCTGGGATTAGCGTGTGCCACCATGCCCAGCACCAACTAATTTTTGACAAATGGGCCAAAACACACTGAAAACTAGTAAACCATATGCAGTAAAATGAAAATAAACCTCACTTTCTCACCCTGCACAAGAGTCAATTCAAGATGAATCAAGAACCTTATAGCTCCTTCAAGAGGGCATAGGTCTAACATTTCAACACAAAGGCATTGATAAAACTTTCTCATCAAGACTCCAAAGGCACATGAAATTAAAAGATGGGTCAATATGTGGCATTGCATTAATCTGAAGAGCTTTTGTACAGTAATGAAAACTATCAAAAACCTCAACAGTGAACTGACAGAATAGAGAAAAATTTTGTCAACTATTTGTCAAATAAAGGACTAATATCTAGAATATACAGAGAATTCAAACTCACTCTAAGAAAACAAATAATCAAAAATGGGCAAGTGAACTAAAATAGACACTTCACAAAAGAATAAATTCTAATGGCCAATAAATATATTAAAAAATGTTCATGATCATTAGCAATCAGAGAGATGAAAATCAAAACTACCCCAAGATTTTACCTAACACCAATTAGAACAGCAATCATTAAAACACAAAGAACATATGCTAGCAAGGATGTGGAGAATTAGGAACTCTATTTCATCACTGGAGGGACTGAAAATTAACTGCTTTTAAAAATAGTATAGTGGATCCTCAGAAGAATGGGAATGAATGTACCATATGATCCAGCAATACCACTTCTGGGTATCTACCCAAAAGATTGGAAACTAAAGTTCCAAGTAATGCATGCATATATGTGTTCATAGCACAATTCACAACTGCCAAACTTTTGAACCAGCCAAGAGGTCTATCAACAGATGAACTGATTACAAAACTACCAGATATATACACAATTGAGTTTTACTCAGCCATATACAAGAACAAAATTACATCATTTGCAGGGAAATAGATGGAACTGAAGAACATTATGCTAAGTGAAACGAGTCAGTCACTAGAAGTAAAAAAAAAGCAGGTTTTCCCTAATATGTGGAAGCTAGGGAGAAGAAGGTTCAATCGGAGGAATACTAGGTGAAGAAGGAGAAACCATAGATGGATAAATAAGTCGACCAAACTGACGGGGATAGGACAGGGGAGGAGAGAAATTCCCTAATGTACATGATGTACATTCACAAACATATCAATCACTAAGCCAAACGTGAGAAGAGGGAAGAGAATAGGGTGGGAATTGGGAAAGAGCTAAATGATTGATGTGTGCATGTATGCCTCTACCATCTTGTACTCCATTTAGATGTATGACTACAATGTACCAATAAAAAATAAAAATATTTTTTAAATTATATTGAAAAAATTTTAAATTTTTAAAAATTCATTTTACCATGAAATTAACCACTAATGTCAAAGAATGCCATATCTAAGTATCATGGTAAACTTTTTCCCCTAAACTTACAATAAGTTTTGAATAAAAGTTTATTTACTTCGAAAAACAGAGTGAATACTTATTCTTTCCTTGCTTTAGAAAGTAATTAACTTCTGTTGTGCAAGGAAGTGTAAGGCATGTTTCTTAACATTGAAAAATTTAAACTGAGTAAATTAGAATTAGTGCTAGAAATAATTAAATTATTACGCTGTCAAATGAAATGATGATATAGCTGTGAGGTGGTATTTCTTATAAGCATTAAGAAAATATTCTTAAACTTCAAAATTGTATTTCTTTTTTTATTTGTGTAGTACTGGGGATTGAATCCAGGGGCATTCTACCTTCGAGCTACGCCTCTATCTCTGTTTTGTTTTTTTTTTTTTTTTTAAACTTGCTGTCCTAAAATACTGTAATCACATCACACTCAGCAAACCTCAACACTTTTATACTCACAGTGTTCAAAATAAAAAAGACCAAGATAAACCAAACACAGAAATAAAAATATCAGATGGTCTCACTTATATGAAGAATCTTAAAAAAAAAAAAAAACTTGAATACATACATACAGATAGAAGAATGATGGTTACCAGAGGCAGAGACAGGTAAACACTGGGGAAAAGTAGGTCAAATGGTGTAAACTTGCAGTTCTATAGGGTATTTCTTGAGATTTAATGTACAAGATAAGGACTACAGTAAAGAATATTGTACTGTATACTGAAAATCTGCGTTTCAGTATTAGGTACAACACACACACACACACACACACACACACACACACACACACACTATGGAAGGTGAGAGGACATCTTGCCAAACTCTATCACTTACTTCACTGTCTAACAAAATGTCATGCTCTATCCCTTAAAAATAGAACACACACACAAAAAAGGATCTACTTTGGTAACAGAAATATATCCACAAAGTTTAAAGAATCACGTAAACTAAAAAATCTAAGGTGTATTTAGAGGAAAATATCAGATACCTAAGTTTCACATCTATAAATTAAGTCTCATTTAATAATTACACTAAATTTCCTTATAATTTTCCATTTTCCATGATTCTGAAATGTTCAAAGCACTTGTTTTAGCAGCTGTTCAAGCATAGAACATATTTCCTTAACAAAATAATTATTGCTGTAATAATCTGTAATTATGGTTTATAACTGCAATAATCCCAAAGAAATCAGTCATTACCATAGATCACAAGTAATCGTTAACTACTGCTAATGACCTATTTCTTAGGGATTATTGTTTTTGTAAACCATGACTATATCACCACAAATACGAAAGAGCAAGACAATATAATACAAATGAGATCATAATGTAATAATAAACTTATTTTGTAACATTAAAAGCCATTAAGCATCTAAATTAAAGCACACACAATGAGAGCATATAATTTTCTTTGTTCAACACTAACTGAAGTGTTTAGCCTGCACAAAAGAAATTGAATACTACACACAACGTATAAGCCAGAGCCATGATGGGCATTTTATTGTAATATAAAACAATTCTTTTTAAGCACACTAAAGACATCTTTAAAAGGCAGATATGTTTCTTCTCACTAACTTTTTGACTAAAAGGAAGAAAAATATTTATTAAAACTTTTCTGATGTTCCCAAGAATTAAGAATAACTGAAATGTTATTTTATGAAAACTATAATATTCAACTATAAAAATTTCATTTTATATTAATCAAGGATCAAATCTGACTTAATTTCTTTCATAGACCTATTTAATGCCCCTAAATTATTATAATTCAAAATTAATCACATTTCTATGTCTAAACAGTTATAATTTCCTTCAGTATCCTTTTGAAGGAAAGAATGTGACTGATTTTACAACGGAACCATTTACATTTTAATGTAATTTCTGGTATGTACAAAAGCATGTATGTAGTGCACATAAAGTAAATACCTATCCAATTTAATAACCAATGTATTGCTAGTAACGTCGCACCTAACTCCAAACCCTTTCCTGATCTTAGCTCCCCTTAGCTCCCACCCTAGGGGCAACCATGGTCCTGTATTTGGTGCTTGCTATTCTTCTGACATTGTAGTTTTATCACTTACATACACGTTTCTATTTCCAGTCTCACTTATTTAGAAACTTTACGTTTCATACTACACATAGCTTCCTGAGAATTGCTTTTTGTCACTAAACACTTAATTTCTGACATTTCTTCTTGTTAAATATGCCTATAGTTAAATATGCCTATAGTTTATTCACTTTTATTGCTGTATAATATACTCTATTTTTACAGACAATAATGACATGAACATCCATTGCACATATTTTATTGTCTTGTGTAGAGATTATCTAGAGGACACACATAAGAAAAGAACTGCCACATCAGTGGGTATTCAAATATTTCACTTTAAGACATAGCATCAAATTCATTACTATTCTAATAGATTACCTTCATATACTTCATACTTCATAAGTGTATAAAAATTCCCTTTGAACCATATTTTCCTATAAGACTTACTGTTTTTGCCAAGGAACTAGAAGGAAATTTGGATTTCATGGAGCTTTAAAGTTTTTTTTTTTTATTCATTTCAAATTGCCTTATTCACCTCAGAAAATACTACCAATATCTTCATCTTTTAAATTTTTGCTATATCCACAATAACCTTTTGTTCCTAATATTACTTATTTGCAACTTCTTTATCTTATGAGAGGTTTGTTGATTTTATTAGCCTTTTAAAAGATTTGACTTATGATTATTTTACTCCATTGAATCTTTGTCCCTTTAATTTCCTTTTCTTACCTAATTGCTCTGGCTAAGATTCCAAGAACTATCTTGAATAGTAGAGGTTCCTGACATTAAAAAGAAATACTTCATTTCCCCCTGTTCAGCATGTTGTCATGTTTGAATTTATCATATATTGATATATTACCTTTATAAAATTGAGTCAGTTCTATCGCTAATTTCTTCAGTATTTAACATAAATGATTGTTGATTTTTCTGCATCTATTTTAATGATGTAATTTTTGTCTACTTATGTGATGAATTACATTTATTTACCGTTATTTATTGAACCAACCATGCGTCCTCACTGTCAAACCAACTTGGTCATGGTACACAATCTTCCTGGTGTGATTTTGAATGCAAATTGCTAATATTTTATTAAGAATTTTTTAATTTATGTTCATCAAAGATAATGGTCTGTAATTCTTTCCTTTAGAATTCTTTAATCAGTTTTGCTATGATGATACTGGGGTCATAGAATGAGTTTGTAAGTATTACATCTCTTTTGATTTTCTAAAATACTTTGAGGAACACTGGACTTTTTTGCTCTTTACAGGTCTTAGAGAATTCAGCTGGGGATCTCACTGGTCTTGGGCTTTTCTTTGTTGGAAGGCTTATCACTTTAAAATTTCAATTTCTTCCTTTCCCTCTCTCTCCCTCTCTCTCCACCCCCATACTGAATCTTTGTTTTTTTGTTCATTAATTTCTCTTGTCTTTGTTTTCATAAAATTTAATAGGATTTTCTCATCCGAACTTATTCTTTTCTAATATAAGCTTTTTGCTCAGTAAATTTTGCTTAAATCTCCCACTGCAGTCCAAAAAACATTGTATATCCATTATTGTATACCTCTTACTTTTATTTACTTTCTCAAATACAGAACTCGAAATGGATTTAAGGCAATTTTGCCATAAACAGATTTTTTATTTTTATTTTTTGGTGGTACTGGGGTTCCTGGAAAACCTTCTACTTCTGGGCTATACTCCCAGACCTATTTTTATACTTTTCAATTTGGAAACAGGGTCTCTTAAGCCAGCACGCGCCGCTGGCTTCGAACCTGCATGATCCTCCTGTCTCCACTTCCCAAGTGTGGTGATTACAAGCATGCACCACCATGCCCAGCATAAACAGATTTTTTAAGTGGTTATATGAAGCTTAAAAATCAGGTAACAGTAAAAGAAAATGTTTCAATTACAGGGCCAGTGGTGCAAAAAAAAAAAAAAAGAAAAAGAAAAGAAAAAGCGTGCAAGTACTAGATGACAGACTCATTTTGCATTAGTACTAATTTTAAATACATAGTGTTGACTGTCCATAGACAATGCAGTTACAACTCCACATCTGAATGAATAAATGAAATGTGTTCCTTCATCTGACAATCTCAATCTAAGTTTAGATATACAAAAAGGACTTGATATATCCCAAGTAAACCACATAAAAAAATGTTATTTGATCAATTTTCTAAAATAAAGTTTCAGAACAATGACATTAAGGAAAAAAATACAGAAACTTAATTATTATGTATGCATATTTTTGTGATGGGGGCTTTTACAGATAAGGCAAATAATTTTGTACAAGATACTTAACACTTTCTATAAAATACACTTTGCTGTCACTACTTGTACAAACTTCAGTTTACTTGAACATACTGAACATCTGCTTTCCTGATCATTTCATCAACCTCTTCATTGGTTAACACCTGTCCAAGGTTTGCAATCACATGGTGAAGCTTTGTTGTACTAATATGGCCGTTGCCATCCATATCAAATACACAAAATGCTTCTCTAATTTATTCACTACTTCATCTATCACTTTTTTGCCATCACTGTCAGAAACATATGAAAGTCGAATTGTGTCACTGCTATCAGCATCTAGTTCAAGTCCTGTAACTCTTATTCCTGTGGGATTCAGCCCAAGAGATTTCATTAGACTTTCCAATTCCTTTGTGGTTGCAATTCTATCACCATCATGTCAAACAGTGAAAGAAGCTGCTTTGAATTCTGCAGTCTGCTCTTCAGTTGGTCGACCATGCTATATGCCCTGCAGGCTTCCAAGAGGTGACCACACAACCACCTGGCTTATTCCTTCGCATGGACACATTCTGTATCTCTATGTTTAAATTTCCTTAAAGATGGCTTCTCTTATCTCTAAATTACAAAGAAATACAGGTTTTGTTTAATTCTCCATAAAGACATTCTGCTTTCATTTGTCTGAAAAATCTCTTTTCTCCACTCTTATTCTTAAAAAAAACATTTGATGATAAACAATAAAAAGATGAGAGATACTTTTGCCCAACTCTTTAAAAATAATATTTCATTACTTGCTGGTTTCAAATTTTACTGACGAAAAGTGAGCTACCAGTCTATTTTACATTACTTTATAAGTAATCTTCCTTTTCTAGCTACTTTTTATGACTTTGTTTGGAGAGTTACACAGTTTGATCAAAGTACTGTTGTTTTCTAGTTTCCATATCCACTTCTATACATTTATATTATAAACATGCATACACATAAAATGATACACATACAAACTTAATCTGTACAACAATAATTTTCTTAAAGAAAACTTTAAACAACTCAAATAACGGTAACATAGACGGAACAAAGAAATTATGACACTCTCAAACAATAAAATATCGTGTATGTATAAAAATAAGAGTTCTCTACACTGATTTGAAAATAGTTATAAAATACATATTCAAATGAAAAAGAGCAAAGTATAAGAAAAAGAACTTACCACATTCTATATAAGTAAGGGATGATAAGAATTTAAATACACATAATTATACATGTATGCAGAAATATTTGAAAGATATACAAAACAAGTAAGAATGTTGATTTGCTAGGGTGAAGAACAACAGGAAAAAAGAGAGCACTAGAAGCCCTAAATTTTTTGACAATATAAATATATTATTGGGGCGGGCGGCCCGGCCCACGCCCTGGAAGGCCTGGAATCGGGTTGGGGACGGGCAGCCTGGAAGGCCTGGAACTGGGCGGTGGGGGAGGGGGGTCGGGCCCTGCTTTCTGGAAGGCCCGGTGCAGGGCAGAGGGCGGGTGGTCCAGCCCACTCCCCAGAGGGCCCAGAACTGAGAGGAGGCCAGGCCGTGAGTACCGAGGAACTCAGCGCTGCTGTTCTGCACCGGGCCATGGTGCGCTTAGAACAGCAGACCCTGCTCTGCACAGTGAGGCTATGGGACTGCGCTCTTGGAAGGGATAAAAAATTCATTGCTACCAAGTGCCTGACCCACAACCTCTTCAAACCACACCTACTGTCTTCTCTTATCAAAAAAAGAAAGAAAGAAAAAGAAAAGGAAAATGAAAAAAGAAAAGAAAAAATATTGGAGAGGGGTCAAGATGGCCGCAGCGGCAGTCAGGATTCTGAAGATGCAAACAAAACATATCCAACTGACCTGGAACATTTGGAAAAATTCCCCGTGAAGGGGGACTGCCTCTTCCTTACATGCTTAAGAATCCGGGATATCACCTGTAAGGAAGGAGCTCAGCAGAGACCTAGGAGGAAGGTGGTGTTGGCAGCGGTGGCTGCGGTGGCGGTGGATGCTTGTATTTGGGAGAGGCAGAGATATGATCCAATCCACCCTGATCTTCTGAAGAAATTGACCCAAAGGTGGAATGCTATCATTGTGCATGCTCAGGAATACTGGACAACATGCAGTGTGGGAAAAGAGTTTGGGAAAGAACTGAGATGGTGGAGGCAGTGGCAATGGCAGCGGCCAGTACTTAGGAGAGGCAGAGATCTGATGCAACACACCTGGATCTTTTGAAGAAATAACTCCAGAGGTAGAATGCTACCACCGCGCACGCTCGGGAATTTGGGACAACATGCTGTGTGAAGAGGGTGCTCAGATCGGAGCCTGCCGAGGGGTGAGGCCGGTACCAGGGAAAGTGAGGCCGGGATCAGAGCCTGCCATGAGGCTAGGCCGGTGCTGGGGCCTCCGAGGCTGGGATTGGAGCCTGCCAAGGGGTTAGGCTGGTGCTGGGGCCAGCGAGGCCAGGATCTGAGGCTGCCATGAGGCAAGGCCAGAACTGGGGCCTCTGAGGCCAGGATCAAAGCCTGCAGAGGGATGAGGCCGGTGCCAGGGCCAGTGAGGCCAGGATCGGAGCCCGCCATGAAGGAAGGCCGGTGCTGAGGCTTCCAAGGCCGGGATCAAAGCCTGCCGAGGGGTTAGGCCGATGCTGGGGCCAGCGAGGCCGGGATTGGGGCCTGGCATGAGGCAAGGCTGGCGCTAGAGCTAGTGACGCCAGGATCAGAGTCGGCCGGGTTGCCAGGCCAAAGCCGGGGCTGTCAAGAGTGGGATCGGAACTTGCAATGCGGCATACAGAGAGAAATATCACAGAAAAAAAAAAAAAAAAAAACCCAGATACTTTCCCTAATATGGGAAAACTAGGAAGAAATGGGTAATAGGAGATCTGCTTGAAGAATGGGCCCTATAGAGGAGCAATTAAGGTGACCAATCAGAAGGGATGGGATGGGGGAGGATGAAATCTCTTTAAAACTCATGATGTATGTAAACAAATGTATCAAAGTTAATCACCAATTAAGCATGGGATTGAGGGAAGGGGTGGGAATGGTATGAGGATTGAATAAGGGCTAATTGGATGATGTGTGCTTGTATATCCTCACAAGTCTTGTATTCCATTGTGATGTATGACTACAATGCACCAATAAAAATATATACTTAGTAAAAAAATAAAAAATAATAAAAAATAAAAAGTAAATATATTATCATTTTCAAAAAACAAGGTGAATTAATTAAAGCTGGAAATGAAAATTTCTAATAGAGTAGACATAAAATTGCGGCAAAGACAAGCCACAAGCCACAGACAATATTTATAATTCAAAAACCAACAAGATTTCTGTCAAAATATATAAAGTGGCCAAAGATGTAGCTCACTGATATAGTACCTGTTTATTAGCATATATATCATCCCCAGCACAACCCAAAACCTATGTATCTAATCCAATAGTGAAGGAGAAGCCAGGCATGTTGGCACACGCTTGTAAATCCCAGCATTCAGGAGGCAGAGATAGAAGGACCGCAGTTTGCAGACAGCCTGCGCTACTTAGCAAGGTCCTTCACAACTCAGTGAGACCCTGCTTCAAAAAATAAAAAGACTAAAAAGTAGGGCTGGGGGGTGTAGCTTGGAGGTACAATACCCCTGGATTCCATCCCCAGTACTGGAAAAAAAAAATAGTGAAGGAGAAATAAACAAAAGAGATGCACATATATTTCACTGAGTAATGCCAACAGTCAGTAAGCATGAAACACTGTCAAACTTAACTAGCGAATGAAAAAGGTATGGCTGTCTCAATAAGAGTGGCAAAAAATTAAGTATAATAATTTAAGATTTTGGTTTAGATCTAGGTCAGATCCAGAAAACTATAGTCTGTAGCATAGCCTCCAGTTTGTGACAAATAGTTTTACTGGACCACAGCCATGCCATGTAGTTTACAGCTGCTGCTTAGCTACAAAAGCAGAACTGAATAGTTGCAGTGGAATCCTAACACATTTACTGTCTGGCACATTAGGAACAAGTCTACAATTACAGAGATCAATGGAAATTCAAGAATACTATTGGTGAATATAAAGGAGAAAAATCACTTTGTAGATAATTAATCATTATCTAGTAATGTTGAAGATGGAATGCATATACACAACAATTTTTATCACAATGCTGCTCATATTAGCAGAAGAGAGAGAAAGTAACAAATACCCATTGACAAGGGAATCATAAATAAATTGAGGTATGTTAAAACACATAACAGTGTAAAGCAGTAAAAATGAAAGAACTATACACATTAATATAAACTCTCACAAATGCATTACTGAGAAATAGTAATAAAGTTAAACAAAAATAAGTCCAGCGTGATTCCATTTGTATAATAAAATTCAAAAACATTTAACACCATTCAGTATTTTCAGAATAAATACATATATGTTGTAGAACTATGTAGAAAACATTGATTGACACAAAATTTCTGCTTGTTAAAAGGAGGATAGATATGAAAAGATGAACAAGTGGTGCTGCAAAGATACTGGCTTTGACTTATTCTTTAAGAGAGATGACAGGGATTGTCTATTTTCTGTCTCAATGTATATAAATATCTTTCTGTATATACTGGATACTTAATAATTTTCTCCTAAAAAAAGAAATTAGTAATGAACAGACAATACTGAAAATTGTTACAGCTCTCCCATTTAATTTATAAATGATATACCAAGAAGAGAGAACAATAAAAGTATGAAAAGTTAAGTGCTCTCCAATGTACCCCCTTAGCAGTCTTATAAGACATTTAAAAGATAACAAGCTGGATATGGTAGTGCACGCTTATAATCCCAGTACTTGGGAGGCTGAGATAGGAGGAGAATCAAAGGTTCATGGCCAGCCTCAGTAACTTTGTGAAGCCTTCCCCAACATAGACCCTGTATTCAGATTTAAAAAAAGAAATAGTGATGGGGGTTATAGCACAGATGTAGAATGCCCCTGATTTCAATCCCCAGCACATAAAAAAAAAAAAAAAATAGATAAGAAAAGGCATCTTTAAAAATTATGCAGCACCCTTTGGGAGCCGGGGTGCATAACTGTCTCACCCTGCTCCTGCCTTTGAGCATCAGGATGGTAGACAGCAACATTCTCAACCGGACACAAAGTTTGTCCGCCCTTCCCGTGGCCGAGCTAAGGCCATGACCCAAAACAGATCCAGGAACCTGAGTGGAAGGAATCTAGTAATTCTGAACTCCAAGAACCACTGCAAAAAAGCCCTACCGCGACAAACCTGCTGTGGATGTGGCCGGTCAGCAGGCCATCATGGGTTGCAGGCCCAAACCACAAGTTCTTGTGCAGCAGCCACAAGAAATTCAGAAATAAAACCCAAGAGTTTGAAAGCAGCCATAGAGCTTCAACATCTTAAGTGGCAAACTGCACCTGAGCACCTGAGTCACACCATTTGCTTACAACAGGAGGCACTCACAGCAGCACAGCTAGACCTCCAGAAACCCCGAATGAGAACAGGTAACCATGTGCACCCAGAAAAGCTGTGGAACCCAGCAGCGCAAGGAGCTCTCCAAAGCCAGGGCAGCCAGGTAACAGTGTGCGGCAAGATGAGCCCAGGGTGAAGAGTGAAGAGGCGCAGACTACATGCTGGAAATACACAGAACCAAGGACTTGCAGAGAGCTCTTTAACAGTGAATCCCGACACCCTGACACCTAAATGAAAAGCTTTCAGAGGTGAGAAAGGGGCCCAAGCATTCAGAGAGTGGATTCAAAAGCTGAGAATAGCTTACAGAGCAAATAAGAGACATTGGAAATACTCCAGAAGCTGCCACAGCGCTTAGACATTTAGATATTTTACAGACCCGCCCCATATTTGTAAATTAGTAGGACTATTTTTTTTGGTCTTTTTTTTTCCTTTTATTTGGGTTTTTTGTTTGGTTGTTTTACTTTGTTGTCTCAAACGGTCACTAATTCTTTTAATTTTATTTTATTCCTTTTTTTCTCTTTCTTACACTTTTTTCTCTTTTGGTTGTTTTTCTTTCTTTCTCTTGGATGTATAATAGTTTTTGTATCTTGTTTTGTTACTTTGTGTTTGTTTGCTCTTTCCCTGCACTCCTTTTACAAACTTCTTCACTTTGGCCTATCTATTCTCTTCTCTCAAAACTTTCTTTTTCCTTTACTATATCTCCTTGTTTAATACTCAAGGTATTTCATATTCTACTAACTATGAGAGTCCTGCTATCTAACCTTCTCCCATTCTCAACCAGATATTACCTTACTATACTTCAATTCTTCCTCAATCTAATCATATCCTCTGCCTTACCCAATTCCTGCAACCCATCACCCCAGCTCTTCCACCATCACCCAACCCCCACAATTGGAAAAAGTACTATGTACCTGCTGACACTTGTAAATTCCTACTACTAAGACTGGATTAGACATAACAGCCACAAAAGATGCCAAAAAATAAGAAAAACAAGCATGAAAACCTTGAAAATATGAGAATTAGAAATAATGAAGAAACAACAGAAATCACGAATATTGACCTACAAGAAATGCTAGGAGAGTTCCAAATCCTGATCTACAATACGATGAAAGGCCTCAAAGCATGTGAACAGGAAATGAAGAGGAAACAGAGACACTAAGAATCAGAAAGAGGTCTGGAATGAAATAAAAGAGTCAATAAAAGAAATCAAGACAGCAATAGAAAGAAATTCTGGAAGATTAAATGAAATGGAAAATAGAATATCATTGTTAGAAGAGAGCTCATTCAGCTGGGTGTGGTGGTGCATGTTTATAATCCCTGCGCTTGAGAGGCTGAGACAGGAGGATCACGTAGGTTCGAAGCCAGCCTCAGCTGGCTTAAGAGACCCTGTTTCCAAATAAAATATAAAATAGGTCTGGGAGTGTAGCCCAGAGGTAGAGGGCCCCTGGGTTCCATCCCCAGTACCACCAAAAAAAAAAAAAAAAAAAAAAGAAGAGAGGTCATTCAAAACTGAATGCACAGTCAACAACATACAGAAGTCATTACAAAACCTAAACATCCAACTATGGGACAATATGAAACATCCTAACTTAGGAATAAAAAGCATTGAAGAAGGGATAGAGGTAGAGACTAAGGGCATTCATAATCTCTTCAGAAAAATAATTTCAGAGAACTTCCCAAACATGGAATGAGACTTGGACTTACACGTTCAGGAGACATACAGAACAGCATTAAGACAAGATCAAAGAAGGACCTCCCCACGCCATGTAATAATCAAAATGACCAACATAGAGGCCAAGGAAAGAGTCTTAAAAGCAGTGAGAACAAATGAATGGGTGACGTTTAGGGGCAAAACAATAAAAAATTACCCCACACTATACAACCCAAATCATGAATGCCAGGAGAGACTGGTATAATGTGATCCAGACCCTGGAAGAAAACAACTTCCAACCAAAACTGCAATATCCAGCAAAATTATTACTCAAAATTGATGGAGAAACAAAAGTGTTTCAAAATAAGCAGAATCTCAAAAAATTCATGAGTTCAAAGCCAACAGTAGAGAAAATACTTAAAGAAATAAACCATAAAGAAGAAAGAAGCAAGTTACAGAACGAGAGAAGAGATGAAGTTGATCAGCAGGGCATCTAAGTAAAAAAGAAATATTATTATACCAAACAGAACTTAGAACACAAAATGACAGGAAACAAAAATCCTATTTCAATAATTACTCTGAATGTCAAAGGACATAACTCACCAATCAAAATACATAGACTGGCAAAGTGGATTAAAAAACCTAAACCAAATATATGCTGTTTGCAAGAAACTCACCTTACAGCCAAAAACATTTACAGATTGAAAGTGAAAGGATGGAGCTGGGCATGATGGCGCAAGCTTATAATCCCAGCATTTGGGAGGCTGAGACCAGAGGATGGCGGTTCACGAACAGCTCAGCTACTCAGTGAGGCTCTTTGCAACTCAGTGCGACCCTGTTTCAAAATAAAGAATAAAATATAGGGCAGGGGATGTTGCTTGGAGGTTGAATGCCCCTGGGTTCCATCCCCAGACCCGCCAAAAAAAAAAAAAAAAAAAAAGCAAAAGGATGGAAAAAGATATATCATGCAAATGGAGACCAAAATGGGCAGGAGTAGCAATGCTGATATCCAACAAAACAAACTTTAAGTTAAAACACATTAGAAGAGACAAAGCAGGCACTTCCTTTTATTAAAAGGAACAATCCACCAAGAGGATATAATATTAAGTGTTTATGCCCCAAATGTGGGGGCAGCCACATGTATAAAATGTCCTCCTGGACATCAAATCTCAAAGAGACCCAAATATAATAACACTGGGAGACTTCAACACACCTCACACCACTGGCTTGATCTTCAAGGCAAAAGATGAGTAAAGGCTCTTCAGAACTAAAGAAAACTATAAACTAAATGGACCTTATAGACATATACAGAATATTTCAACCAGGAACAACAGAATACACATTCTTCTCAGCAGCCCATGTAACCTTCTCAAAAAAAGATCACATCCGGGGGCACAAAGCAAGCACCAGCAAATTCCAAAGATGTAATATAATTTCCTGCATCTTTTCAGACCATAATGGAATGAAAGTAGAAATAAACAACAGGAATCTCAAAAGAAACTATTTAAATACATGGAGGTTGAATGATACACTATTGAACGACGAGTGGGTAAGATCAGAAATTAAAGAAATAAAGAAATTTACGGAAATTAATGAAAATAGAGAAACAACTTATCAGAATCTGTGGGACACTTTGAAGGCAGTGTTAAGAGGAAAGTTTATAGCATTAAGTGCCCACATAAGAAGAACAGAAAATCGCCAAGTAAACAACCTAATGACACAACTCAAGGGCCTAGAAAGACTGTAACAGTCTAATCCCAAAGCCAGCAGAAGGCAGAAAACTATTAAAATCAGAGCAGAAATAAATGAAAGAAAACAAAAAATAATTCAAAGAATCAACAAAACAAAAAGCTGGTTCTTTGACAGATTAATAGGATTGACAAAACCCCTGGCCAACCTAACCAAAAGAAAGAGAGAATCAACTCAAATTTCTAAACTCAGAAATGAAAAAGGAGACATCATTGCAGACAGTGGGGAAATTCAAAGGATTATCAGAAACTATTTTGAAAATTTATACTCCAACAGACTGGAAAACATAGAAGAAATCAATAGATTTCTAAGCACATATAACCTACCTAAACTGAACCATGAGGACATAAGCAAACCTAAACCAACCAATAGCAAGCAAAGAAATAGAAACAGTGATAAAAATTCTGCCATCAAAGAAAAGCCCAGGCCCTGACAGGTACCCAGCTGAATTCTGCAAAACCTTCAGTGAAGAGCTAATACCAATACTTCACAACTTGTTCCGGGAAATTGAAAGAGATGAAATTCTCCCAAAATCCTTCTACAGGGCCAGTATCACATTAATCCCCAAATCAAATAAAGATACCGCAAGAAAGAAAAATTACAGACCAATATCCTTAATGAACATAGATACAAACATTCTAAACAAAATACAACTATATGCATTCAAAACCATATCAAGAGAATTGTTCACCACAACCAAATTGGTTTCATCCCAGAAAAGCAAGCCTGGTTCAACATACGAAAATCAATACACATTATTCACCACATAAATATAACTGAGAACAAAAAACATGATCATATCAATAGATGCTGAAAAAGCATTCAACAAAATCCAACACCCATTTATGTTAAAAAACACTGCAGAAAATTGGAATAGAAGGAACATATTTCAACATTTAAGGCAATATACAATAAACCCAAAGCCAACATCATACTGAATGGAGAAAAACTGCAAAAATTTGCTCTAAAATCAGGAACAAGACAAGGATGCCCACTATCTCCACTGCTTTTCAATATAGTCCTTGAAACTCTTGCCTCAGCAATAAGACAAGAGGAGAAAATCAAAGGAATTCAAATAGGAAAAGAGGAACTAAAACTATCCTTATTTGCAGATGACATGATCCTTTATCTAGAAGACCCAAAGAACTCAACCAAAAGACTTCTGGAGCTGATTTACAAGTTCAGCAAAGTTGCAGGATATAAAATCAACCTAAAGAAATCAGTTGCTTTTCTTTATGCCAACAATGAATCCACAATGAAAGAAATAAAAAAAAACAATTCCATTCACTATAACCTCAAAACCAATAAAATACCTAGGAATAAACTTAATCAAAGATGTAAAAGACCTCTACAAAGAAAACTATAAAACATTAAAGAACTGGGCATGATGGCACACGCTTGTAATCCCCGCCCTTGGGAGGCTGAGACAGGAGGATTGCACAGGTTCGAAGCCAGCCTCAGCTACTTAGTGAGGCTCTCAGCAACTTAGTGAGACCCTGTTTCTAAATAAAATAGAAAATAGGTCTGGGAGTATAGCCCGAAGGTAGAAAAACCCCTGAGTTCCACCCCCAGTACCACCAAAAACATTAATAATAATAATAATAATAATAATAACAATAATAATAACAACAACAACAACAACAATAATAATAAAATATTAAAGAAAAAAATTGAAGATGAACAACAACAACAACAATAATAATAAAATATTAAAGAAAAAAATTGAAGATGACCTTGGAAGATGGAAAGATCAACAACAACAATAATAATAAAATACAACAACAACAATAATAATAAAATAAAATATTAAAGAAAAAAATTGAAGATGACCTTGGAAGATGGAAAGATCTCCCGTGCTCATGAACAGGCAGAATAAATACAATCAAAATGGCCGTTCTGCCAAAAGTGATCTATAGATTCAATGCAATTCCCATTAAAATACAATGAGATTCTTCACAGACCTAGAAAACTCAGTCATGAATTTTATATGGAGAAAGAAAAGACCCAGAATAGCCAAAGCAATTCTCAGCAGTAAGAACCATGCAGGAGGTATCACAATCCCATACTTCAAATTATACTACAGAGCAATAGTAGTAAAAACAGAATGGTATTGGTACAACAGGCAGACTGACCAGTAGAACAGAATAAAAGATACAGAAACAAACCCACACACTTATAGTCAATTGATCTTTGACAAAGGGGCCAAACTCATACGCTGGAGAAAAGATAGCCTTTTCAACAAATATTGCTGGGAGAATTGGCTATCCATTTGTAGAAAGCTGGCACTATATCCTTACCTCTCACCAGTCACAGGAATCAACTCGAGATGGATCAAAGACTTAGAAATTAGACCAGAGACTATGAAGTTATTAGAGGAGAGCATAGGCCCAACACTCCAACATACAGGCACAGGCAGTAACTTTCTCAACAAGACCTCCAAAGCTCTGAAAATTAAAGCAAGAATTAATAAGTGTGATGGCATCAAACTAAAAGGTTTCTCATCAGAGGAGACCACCAAGAACCTAAAGAGGAAGCCTACAGAATGGGAGAAGATCTTGACCAGCCACTACTCTGACAGAGGATTAATATCCAGAATCTACAAAGAGCTCAAAAGACTCTATACTAGAAAAAAAAAACAACCCAAACAAGAAATGGGCAACTAAATATACACTTCACGAAAGAGATACAAATGGCCAATAAATACATGAAAAATGTTCAACATCATCAGCCATCAGGGAGATGCAAATCAAAACTATGCTGAGAGTCCATCTAACCCCAATCAGAGTGGCAAACATAAAGAAATCAAATAACAACAAATGCTAGTGAGGATGTGGGGGGAAAGGAACTCTTTTACACCGTTGGTGGGAGTACAAACTATTTCAGCCACTATGGAGAACAGTGTGGAGATTCCTTAGAAAACTGGGAATATATCCACCATGTGATCCAGCTCTACCATTCCTGGGTATTTTTCCAAAGGGGTTGAAATCAGAGAACTACAGTAACATATACATACTTATGTTCATAGCAGCACAACTCATAATAGCCAAATTATGAAACCAATATCTAGGTCTCCATCAACAGATAAATGGATTACAAAATTATGGTAAATACACACAATGGAATTCTATTCAGCTATAAAGAACAAAATCATGCCACTCCCAAGAAGAAGGAAAGATCTGGAGAACATTATGTTAAGTGAGATCAGCCAAGCACAGAAAGAGAAGGGACATATGTTTTCTCTAATATGCCCAAACTAGGGAGCATTGAGGATACCAGAGGGACTCCAGATAATGGAGGGGAAATGTCAGCAAAGCTAGAATGGAAGGAAAGGAGAGGAAGAAGGCTGAGGTTGATTAATGGAGGAGCTACATCCGAATATGTGTAAAAGTATGAATATAGCATGATTAACCTGGACACTCATTGTTTGGAGGGGAAGAAGGGAAAGCGGGAGAGGGGGAAGAGGGCACCAAGCACAGTCTAAAGGTATACCATTTTCAATATGTTCCACATATAAGTAAAATTAAAAATAAACCCCCCCCAAAAATAAAAATATCCAAATGTAAAGGATAATCTTTGTGTGTGTGTGTGTGTGTGTGTGTGTGTGTGTGTGTGTGTGTGTATGTGTGTGTGTGTGTGTGTGTGGTGGTACTGGGGTTCCTGGAAGCCCTTCTACCTCCGGGCTACACTCCCAGATCTATTTTATACTTTTTTAAAAAATTTGGAAATAGGGTCTCTTAAGCCAGCGCGGCTGGCTTCGAACCTGCGCAATCCTCCTATCTCTGCCTCCCAAGCGCAGGGATTACAAGCGTGTGCCACCATGCCCGGCGACTATTCTCTCATAACAACTCACTTTCCAATGCAAGATAAAAGAAATAAATAGGGAGGAAATCCTAAAACTATAGCTAAATTTCCTTCTATTAGAAATAGATAAACCCATTTCCACTCTTATAAAGTAACTCATTAAAAATATAAAAAATATTTGTATTTCATATGTTCATGAAAAATTAAAGATATACAAAAATAAATATCTCATATATGATTCAATGCAGCCATTAAAAATAAGAAAAGTAAAGAATAAATAGGTGAAGCTTGGTGGCGCACGCTTATAATCCCAGCATTGGAGAGGTGGAGACCAGAAGATCATGTTTCGTGGACAGCCTCAGCTACTTAACAAGGCCATTCACAACTCAGTGAGTACCTGTTTCAAAAATTAAAAATACTAAAAAAATAGGGCTGGGGATGTAGCTCATTAGTACAAAGAATAAAAAATTTTATAAGCGATGATAAAGGGTAAGAAAGATAAAATCATAATGAGGTCTCATATACTTTAATGGCTGAAATCTGGCTCTAGTTTGCCATTAACTACAAAACAGAATGAAACATGATTAGTTCAAAGATAGTTATGTTACCTGGTTATGGATAATTAACTTTCTTTTACACCAACTTCATACAGAAGTATTTCCTATCAATCTTATAAAAGAGAATTAGAAATCAACTATCCAGCCAACAAAATAGTCAGCAGGTTAAAAATTTAATGTTTCATTTAAGGATTAGAAATTGGGGAAAAGGTAAAAAAAGTTTGCCTTTACAGTGAGATTATTAAACAGACTAATGATATCACTTAATATTCAACATACTATTCACATAATTGTCATAAAATTTACTGACCTTCTTGAATTGACATGTCCACAGTTATCCCAGAACCTGAATGCAGAAGCTTTTGATAATTCTGTGCATTTTGGTCAAATAACTGTATAAGAAGAGTGCATGTCTTTTCATATTCACATCTGCTGACAGTGCACAACTGTTCCAGCTGCTGAAACACAGTAGCAGTATCATCCAGTGGATCGTCTAAATGGTCTCTGCAGACATAAGAAAAAGTGTGCAGATAACTTTAGAATGTCATGAATTTTTATTTTCCACAAATAAAATTTATGTTAAAAATTCTATGGTAGATAAAGAACTGAAAGATAAACTGGAAAGTAAAAAACAATACTGTCTAAATATCAATATGACATGATTATGTTCATAGCAAATACCAAAAACACTACAAAAAAGCTACTAGAACAGGTGATTTTACTAAAGTCATAGCATACAAGGTCAATATATTCAATCAACTGTATTTCTATACACTGGCAATCCAAACTTGAAAACAGTATCATAATGATATAAATTTCAATTATATTTTGTTAAACATATGCAAGATGTGAAGAATACAACTATAAAATACTGATGAAAGAAATGAGAGAAGAGGTAAATAAGACAGACACGCTCATTCACTCAAAGACTCGACATTGCTGTGATCTTAACTTTCTCAAGTTAATCTGTACATTCAGTGCAATTCCATCAAAAGCTAAGAGGCTTTTTTGTAGAAACTAACAATAATTCTAAAATTTACATGAGAAAGCAAAGGAAGTAGAATAGCCAAAACAATTCAGAGAAGGGAAATATAAGTTGAAATTTAAACTATCTGGTCCCAAATAATTATAAAGCTATAATAAATAAGACAAGGAACTGGCAGAAGAAAAGACACATATTACAGAGCTCAGAAATAGAAACACAAGTATATGATGAATTAATCTTTGACAACAGTGTAAAAAATATTCCAAGAAGAAAGAAGAGTCTTCCACAAAAACTGTTAGAGCCATATGCAAAAAAGAAAACAAAGCAACAACAAAAAGACCCTGAAGCTTACCTTAAAGAACATACAAAAATTAACTCAAAATGTATCATAAACTCAAATATGAATTGTAAAACAATAAAACTTCTAGAAGAATAGGTAAAATAAAAACTTTGTGACACTGGGTAAAATAAAAATCCCTTAGTTATGGCACTAAAGACATGACTGATAAAAACAAAAGATAAACTGGACTCCACCAAAATTTAAAACTTCTGCTCTCCTAAAGTCTGTTAACAAAAAGGTAAACAACAAACTGAGAGAAAATATTTTGCAAACATATATATGATAAAGACTTTTGAACAAAGCATACAGACCTCTCAATCTCAATATAAGAAAATAATTCACTAAAAAAAGGAAAAACAGATGTGATCAGCTCATAACCAAAGAATATAAAGATAGTAAATAAACACATTGAAAGATGTTTTTAACATATTGCTCATTAAGGGAGTACAAACTAAAACCACAATGAGGTGCCACTACTAGAATGACTAAAATTTTTGAAACTGACATCTACTAGAATGACTAAAACTTCTGAAATCTGATAATATTATCCAAGTGTTAGTAAGGACTTAGAACACCTAGCTCTTTTATATATTGCAGGTAAATGCAATACTCTTTTTGGGAAATAGTTTGGCAGCTTTTTATATGGTAAAATATACATTTACCATGCCAACAAGGAATATCACACCTAGGTTATTTACCCCAAAGAAATGAAAACTTATGCTCATATAAAAATCTGTACAGGAATGTTTTCAACAGTTTTACTGACATTGTTAAAAACAGAAACACTCAAATATTTAGCAACAACTAAATGGATAAACAAACTGATATATCCACAAGTGAAATATTACTCAGAAATAAAAAGGAAAGAACTATTGATATGACATGGAGAAATCTCAAATGCATTATGCTAAGTGAAAGAAGTCAAACTTCAAAAACTAAATATAGTCAGGTCTTGTTTATATGACATTCTGGAAAAGGCAAAAATTACAGGAAAACCAAACAGATCAACCAGAGACGAGGGCTGTCTACAAAGGGTCCCCAAAACAACTTTTGGTGTGATGAAACTATTCAGTATCTCAACTGTGATGGTAATTATATAACTATATACCTGCCAAAATGTAAAAGAATTGTACACTAAATAGGGTGAATTTTAAAATTATACCTCAATCTTAAAAATTTCAAGATGCAAAAGATGGAAATACAATAGAAATATTCAATTTTTTAATACCTCACAACTACAGCAACAGAGTCCAACCGAGAAGTGATAAAGGCCTTCGTGATTTCAGGTGCATAAGTGTCTAATAAATGGGGTTCAGTTGATTTCACAAAAGGAACTGACGCTACCATCCTTTGCCACAGAGTTAATAAATAATGAACACTGTTTGGAGCAAACTCCCAATGCTAAAAAGAAACAAAGCGAATATTATTTTAAATTATATTATAGCTTTCTAGAGTAGAAATAAGGAACAAAATTACTAAAAACACATTTTTAAATTAGCTTTTATTCTGATTATAAACTAATGAACACTTAAAAGAGCAAACTGTTTAAGTCCAAAAAGCATAAGGAAACCAATATCCCTCATTAGTACAACACTCAGGGGTTATCACTATTAAAATGTTAATATATTTCCTTTTAATTATTCCATGAATTTATTTTTCAAAGTTGACATTATATAGACAATATGGTTTGATAATCTCTACCCCAAACTTAGAAAAGAATTCTACCATAATGCAATCTCTAAAAATATTCTTTTATAGCCAGGCATGGTGGCATATGCTTGTAAGCCCAGCATTCAAGAGGCTGAAACAGAAGGACTGCAGTTTACAGACAGCCTCAACTACTTAGTGAGTCCTTTTGCAACTCAGTGAAAAGCCTGTTTCAAAATAAAGAATAAAAAAATAGGTCTGGGGGTTTAGAGGTAGAATGTACCTGTGTTCCATCCCCAGTACCACAAAAAAAAAAATTATTTTCTTTACCCAGCTCTTATAGCTTCTCAAGTTATTCTTTAATTAACATTTAATTGGCTTCTAACTCATTATTTTTAAAATGTTACAATAAATTTTTTACCTAAATCATTAAAAGAACATTTTCAAGAAAAATACTCAAGTTAATTGGTGTTAACAACCCACTAATCTTTACCAAATGGTCTTAAAACTATATACAGCTTAATGTCAATGATATATTTTTACTTACCTGTAGGCTAGTAATAGTAAAATTAGCAATCAATCTGATGACTTCAGGATATTCCTTCACCATAACTAATTCCCCCAGTTGATAATTTGTCTTTAAACGAGCCAAAAATCGGCAAAATTCATGATAATTACTTGGGTCAGACAAACCCTAAATTATGAAACAAAAAATAAGGCTTTTAAATCAAATCAACCTATTGATGATGAAATCAAAATTTCAAAGTGTTTCATGAAGTCTCTTATTTTTCATGCATACTTATGGCACTTTATAAAAACAGGGTAGAGAATAATGTAAGAAATCAAGTGATTTCTGCTAAATTTACTACTGTTGTCAATTAATAATAAGGAAAAAAGAGTTTTAGAAGCATTGCACCAGTTTCTAAACTGTGTTTAGGAACCTATTACTCAAATAAACTGCTACAATGCTGTGGACAAGCTAGGGAATATACAGGTTAACAAAAATAAAAGATACACAGGTAACTTTTTAGAGAGGACAGGTTAAAAGGAAAGACCAAGAAAAGTCTCTCCAGTAGTCAGTGAACTCCTTGAAAATAGGACACAAGTGTTATCATCTCTATAGTCTGAGCACTTTTCAGTAAGTACTGAAGCGGGCATAAAATGAAATTTGAAAAAGTATCAATTTAATACTGAAAGAGTCTAAAAATTTTCTTTCATAGGACTGCCATGAAAACTATAGTGTCTAATTATTATGGACAAACTCCAAAAAGACATTTAGTAATTATAGGTCGTGTGTGTGTGTGTGTGTGTGTGTGTGTGTGTGTGTGTGTGTTTTAATGGTGGAACCCAGGGGCCTCTACCTCCAGGCTACACTCCCAGACCTATTTTATACTTTATTTGGAAACAGGGTCTCACTAAGTTGCTGAGAGCCTAAGTAGCTGATGCTAGCTTCGAACCTGTGCAGTCCTTCTGTCTCAGCCTCCTAAGCACTGGAATTATAAACATACGCCACCATGTCCGGCTGTAATCAGATCTTTTAATACATGCTTGTGATTGTAGAATAACATTAAGACTAACCTTTACAATGAAATATCAACATGAGGATGTTGAAAAATTTAAAAGAATTATCTGGCATTGGCACAGTATCTTCCACAATACTGACTGATGACACTGAATCAAACAACTAAGGGGGAGATCCAAGATGGCAGAATACAGGAAGGCAATGCATTTCAGTGACTGACTCAGAGCTCAACCTGTGGAAAGATTGCTTCTTGGCAAGAGAAAAGCAGTCAGAAAAAGAAAAAAGAAAAAAGAAAAAAGACAGCCGAAACATGGCTGAACTGGAGACACCACAGAGAGCAGAGAACTGAAGAGTCCACAGGTCTCAATGATGAGTGAAGAGCTAAGGCAGCAACCATAATGAGGACCCATGAGCTGGAGGCTGCCAAAACCCAGTGGTTATCAAAGATAAAACCCAGTAAAGAAGCTAAATTCTATCAACTGTGATTGCAGAGAACTAGTAACAAAATATAATGGCATTCTTCTCTCCTCTCAAGACTTCAAACCTCAAGAGTGTGAACCTCCACACCAAGTAGCCAAACAGCTCAGTGAACACCTATAGCTGAACTCCTCTGGACTAAGAAACAACAGACTTTCTGCAGGAACCCAAGCACAGCTAGAATCCACCTCCATCAATGTTACTGTGAATCTCCAGATCACCCAGCCAAATCTCCCAGCAAAGTCCTATGGAAGTAACTGAACTCTTTGGACCAGGAAACTACAGAACCTTCCTGGAGGGACCCAAAAACTAAACTGAAATTTGTCAAGACATTGAGTTTATAAACTGTTTCAGTAGGAGCCTGAGTGTCTGCAGGGACTCATGTGGCAAGCACAAAACCCATGATCTATGAGTTTGCAAACCATACATGCAGAGGTGGGAGCGGGGGCTAGAGTCAGACACAGTAGAAACATGAATTAGCTGACAGTCCCTAATAACACTCAGGAAGGACATAGAGTCAGCAGTTCACCTGCCCCTGAGGAGTCTTCAGTGATCACCATAGGACTGCTAGCAGTGAGACCTGTGGGGTAACTTAGCCAATCATGCCATAGACCCAAAAGGCTATAATTTCTTGCCCAATAGTATTTGAGTGTCAAGAATACCATGGAAAGCAAGGTCTCTGGAGATTGCAAATGTCCAGGTCAGCAATTTTATACCTAGGGCTAAAATCTCAGCCACCCACACCAAAGGCACAGAACAGTACAATCTCTACCCAGGCAAAATTTGAGCCCTGCAAGCAGGGGGCCAGGGGCCAGCAGGGTTCATGTAATGGCAGATGGCAGAATGCAACAATATTCCTGGGGCAGTTTGACTCATACAGCCACACTACAGGACGGAAACACTACAATCTCTTGGCCGGCAGAATTTGGGGTCAGTGGTGAGGTCCCTGGGGCAACAAAGCTTAGACAGCCAGGGTACAAGCATAATCTCTGGCTCTGTTGTGCTTGGGCCCTGCAAACTGGAAGGCAGGACGCCAGCAGTGCACAGGGCTTACAGTGATTGCAACCAGCAGAGTAGCAGTGGTGTTGGGCATCAGAGCTCAGCCAGCCAGACCACAGGCTTAAGACGTTAGACTCTGACCCTGCTGAGTTTGGACCCAGAGAGCACAGAGGCTTGCAGCCAATCAGAAACTGCTACTTGCTTGCACTGACTAAGAATCATATACTCTTAAAGAGGTTCTGTAGAAATAACTCAAAAGTCTGATTATATGAGACATATTTATCAAGGCAAATATATAGTCCAGCATAAGACTTATTTGATTATCAAGCGACAATATATACATAAAGGACTCCCACACAAAGAGAAAGAGGATGCAAAAACAATAAAGACACAAAACTAAGAATCATGAAAATATGAGAAAGAAAACCAATGAGCAAACAAACCCAAAACTCAGGAAAAATGGATACTACCAATAAAGAGCTGCAGAAAATGCCAAAATGAAATTTCAGAATACTGATTTGCAACATGATCAAAGAGCTTATAAATGGAATCTGAGAGAATATATAGGATATAAAGGAATATATTAATAAGGAAATTGAGGTCCTACATATTAACCAAAACAAGGCCCTTAGCAAAATGAAGGAAACTATAAATGAAATTAAGAATCCCACTATAAACCACCCCCTGGCAGACCTGATGAAAAAACAGTCTCTTAGAATTCAAAACTGATTGAAGTCAACAATATAGAGAAGACTAAGACCATAAGACAATACAGCCAGAACATTCAAGAAATATGGGATATTATGAAATGAACTAACTTATGGATAATATATATTAAAGAAGATATAGAAACAAAAAAAAAGGGCATTAGAAACCTCTTCATAGAAATTATATCACAGAATTACCCAAACATGAAATAAGATGGACATCCTTAGGTAGGACACATGCGGAATACCAATAGGACAAGATTAAAGAAGAATTCTCCCATGCAACATAATAATGAAAATGACAAACACAGAGGTCAAGGAGAGAATCTGAAATGCATCAAGAGCAAAAGGACAATCAACAGGTCACATTCAAAGGCAAAACAATAAGAATCGCTCCAGATTTCTCAACTCAAATCATAAAAGCCAGGAGGGCCTAGTATAATGTACTCCAAACCCCGAAAGAAAACAACTTCCAACTAAGACTGCTATATCTAGAAAACATATCTTTCAAAACTGACAGAGAAATAAAAACCTTCCAAGACAGGCAACACTAAAAGAATTCATGACTACCAATCAGGCATTGAGAAGTTACTTGAAATAAAACAGGCCAGGCATGGTGGCGCACACTTGTAATCCCAGTACTTGAGAGGCTGAGACAGGTGGTTCGCAAATTCATAGCCAGTCTCAAACTTGTGAGGCCCTCCGCAACTGAGTGAGACCCTGTTTCAAAATAAAGAATAAAAATAGGGCTGGGGGTATAACTCGTAGGCAGAATAGCTCTGGGTTCAATTCCCATTAACGCAAAAGAAAATAAATAAATAAAGCACAATAGTAAAATGAAAAAAAAAAAATAGAACCAGAGAAGGGATAAAAATTCTATCAGATGAGCAACTAAGTGAAGGAGAAATAATACTATAGCAAATGGAAAATGAAATTCAAAATAACAGAAAACAAAAATCATCTCTCAATAATAAACTGAATGTCAAAGATCTAAAGAATTTGATTAAAAGGCACAGACTGGCCATGTGGATTAAAGTCCATAATCCAACTATATTTTGCTTGCAAGAAACTCAACTTATGGGCAAAGATATTCATAGGCTAAAGATAAAAGAATGGAAAAAGATAATTCATATAGAAGACCCCCACCCCCCAAAAAAGCCAGAGTGGCAACTCTTAGATTCAACAACGTAGAGTTTAAACTAAAACTTATCAAAAGAGACAAGGTGGGTCATCTTTTACTGATAAAAGGAACAAACCAACAAGAAAATACAGTGATAGTAAACATTTACGCATCAAACATGCACATACCCACTTTTATAAAACAAACTCTTCAGAAAATTAAGTTACACATAGATCCCAATACAATAATACTTCAATACAAGACTTCAACACACCTCTCATACCTCTAGACTGATCTTCCAGACAAAAGATCAGTAAAGATTCTTCAGACACAAAGAACACTATAAACCAAATGGATACAATAGACATATACAGAATATTCCAACCAATGACACTGAATACATTCTTCTAAGCTGCTCATGGAAGCTTTTCCAAAATAGACCATACTCCTAGCCACAAATCATGTAAAAGCATATCCAAAAAAATCTAATATAATTCCATGCATCTTTTCAGATCATAATGGAATATAAGCAGAAATCAAAAACAGGAAGACCCAAAGAAATTACATAAATACATGGAAACTGAATGACACATTTTTGGATGAAGACTGGATCAGAGAAGAAATAAGGGGGAAAATTAAACAGATTTCTAGAATTAAACAAAAATAGAGAAACATAATAATATCTACATGACACTTTGAAGGCAGTTTTTTGAAGAAAATTTAAAGCACTGAGCATTCACATAAGAAAAACAGAAAGTCACAGCCGGGCGTGGTGGCGCACGCTTGTAATCCCCGCGCTTGGGAGGCAGAAACAGGAGGATCGCGCAGGTTCGAAGCCAGCCGCGCGCGCTGGTTTAGGATACCCTGTCTCCAAAATGAAAATGTAAAAAATAGGTCTGGGAGTGTAGCCCGGAGGTAGAAGGGCTTCCAGGAACCCCAGTACCACCAAAAAAAAAAAAAAGAAAGAAAGAAAAACAGAAAGTCACCTTAAGTAAACCTAATGACACACCTTACAGCTAGCAAAAAAAAAAAACACAAAACAAAACAGTGGCAGCATGGTGGTGCATACCTGTAATCCAGTACTTGGGAGGCTGAG
Organism: Muscardinus avellanarius; assembly: GCF_963383645.1. Classification (NCBI taxonomy): domain Eukaryota; kingdom Metazoa; phylum Chordata; class Mammalia; order Rodentia; family Gliridae; genus Muscardinus; species Muscardinus avellanarius. The sequence continues at coordinate 22,618,827 of NC_137793.1, read as the reverse complement.
ATAGGAGGACCACACGTTCAAGGACAGCCTCAACAAGCAGTTAGACTCTCAGCAACTTAGCAAGACGCTGTTTCAAAATAAAAATAAAAATAAGCCGGGCGTGGTGGCACACACTTGTAATCCCCGCGCTTGGGAGGCGGAGACAGGAGGATGGTGCTGGTTCGGAGCCAGCCTTGCTGACTTAAGAGACCCTGTTTCCAAAATATAAAATAGGTCTGGGAGTGTAGCCCGGAGGTAGAAGGGCTTCCAGGAACCCCAGTACCACCAAAAAAATAAAAAATAAAAATAAAATAAAAATAAAACAGGGCTGAAGATGTAGTTCAGCAGTAGAAGGCCCCTGGGCTCAATCTGCAGTACCACAAAAAAGCAGAAACAAACTAATCACAAAGACAGTAGAATAATAGCAATAAGTAAATAATAATAATAAGTAAATAAGTAAGTAAATAAATAGACAAGGAAACTAAAAAGATAGTTCATGGAAGAAGAAATGCAAATGGCCATTAAATATATTAAGAAATGCTCAACAACATTAGCAATCAGAGAGATGCAAATGAAAACTATACTGAGATTCTATCTAACCCCAATTAGAATGGCAATCATGCAGAAGTCAAACAACAATAAATGTTGGCAAGTTTGTGGGGAAATAGACACTCTTTTATACAGTGGGTGGAATTGCAAAATTAGTGCAGTCACTGGCAATCAGTGTGGAGATTCCTCCGAAAACCGGGAACTGAGCCATTATATGATTTAGCTATACCACTCCTGGCTATCTTTACAAAGGAACTGAAATCAGAATAGTATAGAGATACATGCAGACTCATGTTTATTAGCAGTATGAAGCAAAATAGCAAAAAAGATGAATGCATTACAAAATTATGAGTTATACACACAATGGAATATTACTCAGCCAGTGAGAAGAACAAAAATATGTCATCTGAAGAAAAATGGATGGACATGGAGAACAGTATTTTACATGAGATTAGCCACTCACAGAAAATGAAAGGTCATATGCTTTCTTTCATATGAGGAGGATAAGGAGTAATCAGGATACAAGAGTGACTTTAGATAATGGAGGGAAACGGCAATGGAGAAAGAGCAGTAGTCCAGGGGAGAGTGATGCTGCCGGGAGGGACTTCCACAACCTTATGTACATATGTGGGATACCAATGCCAACCTCAATATCATATATGGGGAAGGAGTGGGGAGGGAGCAGAGGAGAATCTCACCAAGTGCTGTGTGCAGGATCTCATTATGACGTGAGACTACAATGCACCAATAAAAGTATATTTCAAAAAACTAAAAAGTTTAAAGCATATTGGTAAAATCCCATTCATCAGCAAAACAGAGAAATTTTGTTGTAATAACATTGAAAAGATAAAATAAGTACATAACCCATAAATATATCTGAGAATAACTTGCAAAAATTCTGCTTTTTGTAGAATAATTACATTTTATTTCTGTACAAAGGTATTGTCTGTCCCCCTAAAAGTTATTAACAACCAACAGGTTTAGATAAATTACCACTTAACCTTTTAAAATCTTTGGCTTAACTAAAAATGTTTTAACCAGAAACAAAATAAAAATATTTATGCAGATACTGCAAAATCACTCATTAAGAGTGACTTTGAAATTCTTGAAATGAATAGTGTCACTGGGTCCCTGAAGTTAATGTAGTCTGTTTTTAAATCTACAAATTCTCATTTGTCCACAAGATGACAAAAAGACATTATTTCATAATTTAAATCCACTTGTTTCAATATTAACATTTAGAGTTATATTAAGTCTTCTGGTTCAGAAGGTAGATATAACCCTGAATTAATCATCTCGGTAGCTTAACAAGTGTAAGCAAAGAAATATAATACCATGGTAAAAGAATAGTAAGATATGTAATCTCTGTATTCACCTAAAAGAAAAAAGTCTACCATGAAAATATCCACTTTTAAAAACTACCGTATCTCTACTACAAATGAGACCTAAGTAAGATGAGTATACTAAATATTTTCTTCCAGAATCATAATAAATTCATGATGAGTTTATTATGTGCCTTTGAGCAGAAATACTATTTCTATATGCTAAGTATTAATTAAATTACTTCATAAATACCTGAGGGTTTTCAAGTATCCTTTTCACTCCTTTAATTAAATTACCAAGGTACTTGGCACGTTCAGGACTGCTAAATAAGGACCTTCTTGTAGAGGCAAACTGAACTAAACATGAAAGTGCCTAGAAACAAAAAAAAAAAATTCAATTTTAACAGGAGCTATGGTCACATACATGGAATACTAGTCCTTAAAATGTATTTAATTTTAATAAAAAGCATTATAGAATATTAAATAAAAGCATCATCAACCACTACCACAACCCTTCTACACTACCACAAAAATTCCTATTTGTGTGCATTCCCTCGCACTGTTTCTTTACATATTAAATCTGCCACAGAAGGACTTGGATATGTATATCTTAAAAAAGCTCCCGATTGGTTATGATGCCCCACTCTGTTTGTGAACCAATGAACCAGATATTCTACCAGGGAAAATATGATTTATGGTACAGTATGTTAGAAAAATACTGTAAATTATGCACCCCGGCATCCTGCATGTGCAGTGGAAAGGAAGAATACATAACTTGACTTAAAACAGTATATCCCAAATTTAGTGATCATGGAATATTTTATACCATCCATTGTGAAAATGGTGTTGGAAGAGATTCTTTCCAAAAATTCCTCAAGAATATCTGTGATCTAGTTACCTTTCTAAAGATTCCAGATGATTTCATGACTTGGGTTCTTAATTCCAGTAATACCTACTAAAGTCTGCTGTATTATTAAATGAGGCCCCAAATTGGAAACTTTCAGGCCAAAATAGCCTACTTATGTTTCCTTTTGGTACACATATATGCCCAATGTTTTTTTCAATCCATTATGTTCCAAGATTTCAGTTCTGTGACTATTTTAACAAAATTGACAGGTACATGAAAATAGGTTGGAAACCATAATGTGAAATTTATTGTCAATACTTAAGCATTTCAATTAGGAGATCCCATACAAAATGTCTAGGTCCCTTGGCAAGAGTGAAAGTAGTGACAAAAATCACAAGATTCTCTTTTTAGATATGCTCCCAGTTTGCCAAACCCACTATTTTTAAAAAACAAATTTAAGAAATACCAAAACAACCCCCTCCCCAAGGCAGCCTGATGTACAGACCTGGGAAGCACCAGTGCATTAAAATAAAACCCCACAGGTGGGGGCCAAAAAAAAAAAAAAATGGGTTTTAATCTCAGTGCCAATATTTTCTTTGCTGCCCTAGCGGGAAGTCACTTAGCCATTCTTGTCCGTTTTCTGTGTTTCTGGGCCTACCAATGAAGGACAGGATTATTACCGTAGCATAGCCACTGTGAAGATTGATAAAAGCACCATATAAGAGAAAATATCTGGTAAATGTTAGTTACCATTTCATAAAGTATATGTTTCCTACTTTACTTTTTAATCACCAGAAGTTTTTGTTTTATTCTTAAACCATAACTACATGAAACCATAGTTTTTATATTTTTATTTTTAATTTTTTTGGTGGTACTGGGGTTCCTGGAAGCCCTTCCACCTGTGGGCTACACTCCCAGACCTATTTTTATATTTTGAAACCATAGTTTTTAAACAGTTAAGAGCGAGAATGATCTGGTGAAAGACAGATACACACCACTGATACACATTTTAAGTCTGGAGGATCTTTTTTAAGGAAATGTCAATATTTGAATTTATCAACTTACTTTTAGAAGCTTAGATATTAAACGTAACTCTTTTTAACACTGCCAAATCTACTTTTGACTCTACAAAGATATAACCCAGTCTTAAAGTTCTATTTAACAAGAAAGCTTCAAAAAAATTTGAGCATGCAACAAAATTTGATTTAAAAAGTTAATGAACAACCAGAGCACCAACTCAAGTGAGTTGATGCCTTTCGTCTTTCATACAGACATGTTTGGCAGAAAGCATTAGGGAGGGTAAGATCCTGGTGGGGTGGCGGACTGCTAGACTTGGGCATTGTGGAAACTCATCACTAAGGACGACATAAGTTGATAAGTTGCTCTGGCTTGAGTAGAAGTAAAATCAACAGTATTGGTTCTGGACTCAACTGTAAAATGGATTGGACTATTGACAAAATAAATAAAATCTGACAAATAGCTTAAGCAATATACAATCCAGAAATTCTAAGAACTACTTGTGAAAGTATGTATTTTAACAAATAAGTAGAATTTTTTGCAATAAATATATGCCATTCTTTACTTTCATTAGATAAAGATCACAGGTACTTTTTAATGAAGTAACAAATGACTTTTACTTACTAACTGAGACAGTAGTGGTGGAAGCAAATGATACGAATTGAAGAAAAGATCCAATGTTTCTGGCTCCAGGAAAACTGGGGGAAAAATTATTTTCTGACAACATTATTTTCAATCTAGCTATCTTAACAAAGAAAGATATCACACAAACTGAGAACTCTAAGACTTTTACATGTGTCCACTCCACTCTTTCCAGTTCGGACTACTTTAGATTTCTACTTTCCTTTGAAAGATGAAAGTACAGAGATAAAAAAATTAACAGGCTAAGATGGTCCTTATTTGCATCTAAAATTTACAGTTCCAAACAGGATAATTTTCCTACTACTTCAATTTACATTAAAGTAAATAAACATTGTTTAAAAATCAAGAAGTAAATGCTACTAAAAAGCTTATGATAAAAAATAAAGCTATATTCTGGCCCATTCCAACCACCATATTCCCATATACTTCCAAATTTATTTCATACTATCTCTTCATATGGCTCTTTATCTATCAGCTTCTTATTTTAGCAAATGAGGCTTTGGCCATTTACTCCCACCCTACAATCCCACTTCTACCACTCTCTATAATTCATCTTTTCTCTTTCAACTATTATCAAATATTATGATTAAGTTAATTCTAAAATATTAACATTCATTGTGACTGTATAAAGAATGTTAACAGCTGAGCCAAGGAGTGCAGTATTCACATTTATCAAATATTTTTAAAGTTGAGGCCCCTGAGAGGTATGGGTGGAAGAGTGCAAATGAGGGGTTGGTGCTTCTGAGCATGTGGAAAATATTACAAGGAACATTTTGCAAATCTGTCAGAGTATCTAAAAATAATTTGTGATGGACACACACCTAAGCACAAAAAAGATATTAAGTATACCTTTTTAAAATTTATTTCTTACTCTCCACCTTATCTGTTTTTACTGATTCACCCACTTTTTAAAATTTAATCATTCTGAGATAATGGTAGGTTCATAGGTAGTTGAAAAATCTTACTCAGATATGCCAATTTTACATGCACTTATGCATGTGTACATAATTTTTAGCTTGTACAATTTATTACATGTGTTGATTCATTAATCTAACACCATAGTCAAAATATAAGACACTGAATCACATTTGTCATTTTAGTCCTTGATTTCAATCCTACAACTTCTCATATGGTGCCTATGAGGATGTGGGTCTGGAAAGATTTCCAGAGATTCACATGCTTAAAGGCCTGGTCTACACACAGCATGCCCAGAGGGAAGACTTTTAGAAAGTGAAGGGATCTGAATGATGATGCATGCTTATAATTCCAGGACTTGGAAGACAGAAAGATTTGGAGACAGGAGAATTTTACAGGTTTGAGAACAGTCTCAGCAAGCAGTGAAACTCTCCATCAACCTTGTGAGACCTCTTTCAAAAAAATATATATATGGCTGGGGGTGTAGCTCAGAGGTAGAATGGCCCTGGTTTTGATCACTAGTACCTTACACACACTTTAACCATCTTAATGAGTTATTTGGAAATGGGACCTAGGTTAAGGAAGAGGTCATGTGCTCTGGAAAGGTTTATCTTGCCCTGGGCCACCCTTCCTTTCTCTTTGCTCTCTCTTTTCTTTTTTTCTCTCTCACCCTCATTTTTGCTCTCTCAAGTGGTCTCTCTTTCTGTTTCCCAGCTGCCAAAAACTGAGAAACTGTCCTCTATCATACCCTCTGCCATGATGTTTCTGCCTGGAAGCTAGCTGACCATGCATTGAAGCAATGAGGCAAAATAAACCTTTCTTTCTCCAAGTTGTTTATGTCAGATATTTTGGTCACAGCAACATAAAATGAATTAACAGCCAGGTGTGGTGGCACACACCTCACCAGTCTTAGCAACTTAGAGAGACTCAGAAACTCAGAAAGACCCTGTTTCTAAATTAAAAAATTTAAAGGGCTTGGGGGATTGTTCAAAGGTAGAATGTACCTGGATTCCATTCCAGTTTAAATTTTTTTTTTTCTTTTTTTACTGATCAACAGTGTTCCTCTACTATACCAGGTAGCCCTACTCAAAGGCCTGTCTAGTTCAATTTTCTTGAGGAATAAAACTTTGATCTTCAGAAGCTGGGGGAGAGGTTAATGGAAATAGAGAAGAGAGGGGAAAAGGTAGTTACCTAGGTACACAGGTGGTACAAAAGATCTTGTTGAGAAAACAGTCTTTTAACCAAGCCCTTTATGCCCTATTTCCCATCCCTGACCTGAGGGGTACTTTGCTGCCATCTTTTTTCTGGGATGGGGAAAGGGTCAGATTTTCTTGGTAACTCTTCTGTAAAAAAGTAAGTAGCAACTTTGCTAAGTCATTTACTCTTATTCACTCTCTTTGTAACTCTGCAAAATATTTTGACATCTCTTGTCAACTGTTAGATTCTTTCATACTGTTTATATAAAACTTTCCAAACAGAGCTATTGATTTTCTCTCCCAAACCTGGTTTCCAATTAGCTCTAAAACCGTATTTTCTTTTCCAAAACCATAATACTGCAGCTAGTGTGACGTGAACTGGGGAAAACATTTCAGTATTGGGTATCACTATCTACTTTGGGTTACAAATCCTCCTAAACTTTTTTGATTGCCTAAGCAAAAAACAGAAATAACTATATACAGGGCAACTATCTTGCTTAATTATGCATCTTTTATGCTAAGCATCCTTCATGCTAAACTTTTCTTACTTGTTCTCCAGGTTGTTGGAATCTGTACTGTGCACAGATCATCTGCAGATTCGTCTGCTGAACTGCCAATGAAGTCAAAGTTTAGGCAGCTGAGGACCAGTTTCAAGACCTGCATCACAAGATTTTGTTGACTTTGATCTTGAAGATTTAAAGGTTTGGCCAACACCTAAAAAAAGTTCAAAATAAAGTAAGACAATAGGAAATATATCAATAAGTTTTAGATTCATGGATTTAAATATTTCTTTAATCTCAAACAAAAAATTAGTTTAAAAAAAAGAATTTATAAGCACATCTATAATAAGAGAGAGAAAAAATGTCCATAAAGTTTTATCATTAAAACTCAAAATATAATAATCAATAAAGTTTTTTGTAATAATGGCCAGGTGTAGTGGTACATACCAGTAATGCCAACAGTTGGAAAGCTGAGAGAAAAGGATCACAGGTTCAAGGCCAACCTCAGAAACTTAGTGAGAATCTCAGCAACCTAGCAAGACGCTGTCTCAAAACAAAAGAAGGACTCAAAGTGTAGATCAGATGTAGAAAGCCCTGGGTTCTATTTCTAGTAACAAAAAATAAAATAAAGCCAGTAGTGGCACATGCCTGTAATCTCAGTCATCAAGGGTCTGAGACAGGAAGAGCACAGGTTTAAGGCTAGCCTCAGCAGTAGTGAGACATTTTCAAAATAAAAAATAAAAAGGGCTGGGAGTGTAGTTCAGAGGTAGAAAGGTATAAAAAAGTGTTTACAAAGTTATGTTGTTTTAAATATTTGGAAAAATGATAAACTTACTATCCACAAATTTCTATAATAATAGAACATTTTATGTTCAAATTTTAATTTGTAAAATGAGAACAAAAACATTCACATTTAACTAAATAGAGATTGCAGCAGTACAAACACTTCACATAGTACAACTATAGAAAGAGAGAGGATTCACCAGCTCAAAGGATACTTTGAACAAGCTGAAAATACAACTTTCTTCAAGAAAAGGTAGGCTAAGTTCATGTATGAAAGAGCCATATTTGGCTGACAAACACTGTCAGAATTATTTGAGTGTGGACTCCTGACCACCAAAATAATGTTCATTCTGAGACAACCAGAAAAGACTAAACTATTTTTGTTTTCAGTACTGGGGATTGAACCCAGGGGCATTCTACTTCTGAGTTACACTCCCAGCCCTCTTTTTTATTCTTTATTTTGAAAGTCTCACTAAGTTGCAGAGGGCCTCATTAAATAGCTAAAGCTGGCTGCAAACCTCAATCCTCCTGTCTCAGCCACCCAAGTACTGGGATTTCAAGTGTGTGCAACCACACCTGGCTTTAAGATAATACTTTTTAAAGACATGTGAAATATTTGTAGATGAAATTATATGATGCTTGGGATTCTCCAAGAATAATATTAAAAAAAAAAACCTAAGGTAAATAGGCAACAAGGAACAAAATCAGCCATGACTGTTACTGACTGATGGGTTCACAGTGCCAATTTTACTATTCTATCTACTTTTGTACAAGTTACATTTTTTCCAAGTTAAAAGACAATTCTACAGATTATAGGGTCTTTGAGGGGAACAGAGGTTCTCTGAGTCTGACCTAAGATCACAGTTATCATGTTACTATACCAATTGAGCATCTCTAATTAAAAAATCTGAAGTCTGTAATCTCAACCTTTTTGAACACCTACATGACACTCAAAAAGGTTTGGATTTTTGTGAATTTTAGATTTGTGATGCTTAACCAGTAAAGTCTATTCAAAAGTTCCAAAATCCAAAAAAATCCCAATCTCAAACACTTCTGGTCCCAAATATTTAGGGTAATGAATACCCAACCAGTACCACAGAAGTGATATAATAGAAATTAGTACTTAGTGGAACATACTTTGAGAAATACTGTAGTATGCCAACTAATAAGCCTGAGCAGCATGACGGAATCTCTGCAGTACATAAGGGAACACAGCACAATTATGAATATGCCACCATTAATGTTCAACACATTCCTACATAAAAACAGAATTCTTACTTCCCAGAGGAAATATTAAAGTCAGCTATCTTGGCTAAACTAAGAAAATGTTGACAGTTGATAAATTAGGAAAACTGAACTGTCATTTCATTTTTTATCTGCACCCCATCATACTATGGGGAGGCAGATAATAAAAATTAAGACTCGGGATTGAGACCAGAGGCTCACACAGGTTCAAAGCCAGCCTCAGCTACTTAGTGAGACCCTGTTTCCAAATAAAATATAAAATAGGTCGGGGAGTACAGCCTGGAGGTAGGGAGCCTCTGGGTTCCAACCTCAGTACCACCAAAAAAAGAAGGGCAAACTACTACCTAAAGACAAGTTACCAAATTCCCTTTGGGTTTTACCTTATATACCCAGGGAGTAAACATTTTTCTCACTCTTACAGATTTATAAAGATTTACTGTACTTAAATTTAGACTGTCTATAATAATTTTTAAAAACATAATTTGGGAGAAATCTACTAGAAATTATTTTAAAACTTAAAATTTCCTAAATAATTTAAATAGAAAATTGAATTACTGAATAACTTACCTCTTTTAGAAGAGAACATGCTAGCACTAATATGTCTTTGAGAGAAGTGTCACGAAATGAGGTAGCTATTTTCCTGTGTTTTGCTGAAGGTCTAGAATAATCAACCTAAAAAGACCAAGATAAATCAGTCTTACGAGACCTACACTCCTGTGGGTACACACACACACACACACACACACACACACACACACACACGGTGAGCAAAAATTTACTTGGTAACCATGAAAACAATGGTTAATGAATGATAAAGAAGAGAACTAAAAAAGCTCTTCAAAATCCACTAGGGAAGTTACTTGCTTAAGATTACTCAGAGTTAATGGTACAGACAGGGTTAGAACCCAAGTTTCTAAACTATTTCATTTGAGTGTTCTTCCTATGAACTATACTGCTTTAAAAATTAAAAGTGTATCACAAGTTCAGAGGCAGTATAAATAACACTGAATATAAAGTAAGAGATATATTCTTAAGACTATCAACTCCTGAACCAGGCACTGTATTTCATATTATACAAATAACAATTTCCCTGTTCCTCAGATGCCACCTGTAAGATGAGAAATCTCTAAGATAACTTTTAAACTCTAGTATTATGTGACTCAGAAATTGAATCAGAGCCGGGCGTGGTGGTGCACACTTGTAATCCCTGCACTTGGGAGGCTGAGACAGGAGGATTTGAAGCCAGCCTCAGCTACTCAGTGAGGCTCTCAGCAACTTAGTGAGACCCTATTTCCAAGTAAAATATAAAATAGGTCTGGGAGTATAGCCTGGAGGTAGAAAGCCTCTGGGTTCCACCCCCAGTACCACCAAAAAAAATAAAATAAAATAAAAACATAGGCCTGGGGGTATAGCTCAGAGGTACAATGCCCCGGTTCAATCCCCCAGTACCGCAAAAAAAAAAAAAAAAAAAAAAAGAAATTGAATCCGTTACAGAAAAATTCCTCTATATGAAAGTGGTATTTTTATATATACCATGTTATGTCATGAGTTCATGTCACTAGCATTCTGAAAAGAAACAAAGCAGAAACTATAAATAGACATCCTATTTATAATGTAAGCAATAGTTTATCTCCTCTAAATATTTTGTTAGCTAATGGCAAATGTTTTTTGAGGGGGTACTAGGGATGGAACCCAGGGGCATTCTATCTCCGAGCTACACCCCCAACCCTATATTTTTTCTTTATATTTTGAAACAGGGTCTCACTGTGTTGCAGAGGGCCTTGCTAAGTAGCTGAGGCTGTCTGCGAACCGCGATCCTCCTGTCTCAGCCTCCCAAATGCTGGGATTACAAGCGTGAGCCGCCACGCCCAGCGGGCAAATATTTTTTAAGACTAAATATACTAAGAGTACCTCTTGGAACTTCTAACCTGAACTATGATGTTTCAAAGTATATTACTAGTACTTGCAATATTTCCACTTATCAACAGGAAACAAAGTTGAGGTTTGATACCCAAATAATCATTAACACTATACTCTAGAGTTGCTACAGCATTACTGTTTATTCTTTTTGCTATTTGTAAGAAGAAAATAAACCATTTTTCTTGCTAATGTTTATAGATTTGAAAAAGGTAGTGAGCTGAAAATTGATTATCTGACACTTTCTAAGCTCCACTTTCAATTAAGGAAATACTTAAACGCCACACAAACATGAAACATGATAGAAGTCCAAAGTGATTACAGAAGGTACTTACTGGAATCTGTATTCAATATGAAAGATTTGAATTAGCATTTCTAGTGTTCCTCCCTTAACTCAAATTTGAAAGTCTAAATCTCCTATAATACTTCTTGTAACACATAAAAATTGTAAGGGCATGCAGTGTTACAGTTCCAATTTATAATGTATTCTTCATTATAAATAATATATTACTTCACTTAGTCTTCAAAATCAACCTTGGAGATATACTATTCTTTTTAAGCACTGCCATCATATCTCTAACATGTAGAGAAGAAACTAAGGTTTACGGAGTGACTTCTACATACTAGGCACTATGCTGGCAGTTTACATCATCTTAAAAACATCCATTTAAATAGGTGATATTCTCAATTTTCAGACACAATATGTAAATTTTAAGAAGCTAATCAGTCTGTACAAAGGAATCAACAATAATTCATATTTTATTTAGTTTTCTTCAAGATTTGCATGCTTATTTTGTATTCCTCATTTTAAAATATCCAACATTTTAAGAAACAAAATTCCACATTGACTTTCTATTGTATACTTATGACTCTACCATTAAGGCATAAGATATTTCATTTATTGATGATTGCATATTGAATATACTACAGGAACAGTAGACCTGGCTTCTAAGCAAAGTAGGGTAATTTATACTCCTGTTTTAACTTTTAGAAAAACTCAAGTTTAGATCTTTTTCTTTAAAAATACATCCTGTTAAGCCAGGTGTGGTGGCACACACTTGTAATCCCAGCATTCAGGAGGCTGACTGGAGGATCCCAGTTCGTGGATAGCCTCAGCTACTTAGTGAGGCCGTCTGCAACTTAGTGAGGTCCTGTTTCAAAATAAAGAATAAAAAATAGGACAAGGGCTGTAGCTTGAAGGTTGAAAACCCCTGGGTTCCATCCCCAGACCACCCCCCCAAAAAAAAAATCCTGTTACACTGAATAAATTTACAAAGTGTCCATCTGAAAACTATAATTAAACTATGGATTTTCTTTATGCCATATAGATTTGCCTCTAGAATGCCTGATTTGGAAATACTTAATGCTAGTTTAAACTGAATATGCCATAAAATCAGGCTAAATATCTCCACAGAGCCGTATTTTTTACCATATAAAACCAAAATCACATTTCAGACCTTGGAGCTTTTCTTCAAAAGTACTTTGTTCTACGCAAGATACACCTGGAACATACTGTGCCAGAAAGAATAAAAGTATTCAACAAATGGTAAAGAAATGCCAAATAGACACAAAAGCCAGGTCGAAAGGTGTTTTACTAGCTAAATATTGGAGAATTAGAGCAGAGCATCAAAATGATGTTAGTAATGAATTATGACCTACTAAATAAAATTGGAAAACATGAATATGTATTGATATGAAGAATAAATTTTAAGTCTGATGAGGAACAGGGTTGTAAAATATTTTGCTTATTACATAAATAAAATAAAATATTCATTAATTATAAAGAAGAAAAGAATAAATCTACAATGGGAGAGCATGGTAGAACATCTTAAGATATCAAAGTGGGCCAGGTACAGTGGCACATTCTTTTAATACTAGGTAGCTGAGAAGCTGAAGCAGGAGGCTCACAAATGTGAGGCAGCCTGGGCAACTAAGTGAGACCCTGTCTCAATATAAACAACAAAAAAGGGCTTCAGGTGTAGCTAAGTGGTAGAGTGCTTACCTAGTGTGTGGGAGGCACTGGATTCAATACCACAGAGAGAGGAGAGAGAAAGGAGAGAGGAGGACATGGGTGTATGTGTGCATATATGTATACAGCTGAGAAATGTCACACACTTTGAGATAGAAAAGTCAGAGAGATGACAGCCATAGTGAACTGAGATCGCTTTAAATTTCAGAAACCTTTCTTATATACTTGGAAATTTTTTTCTCATTTCTGATAGTACAGAAGTAGAAAAACTGTTTATTATTTCAAGATTATGAAGCTATATTTTGACTCCAAAAGGAGTTGGCAAGTGGTCCTGCACGTATACACAAATCACATACATGTAATACTCAAGATGAAGACATGTTTAAAACTGAAACCCTCTTTATTACAAAATTATTCCTACAGAACCCAACTTCTGCTTTTGTCCTGTTTAGGACCACACTAAGCACAAAAGTGAACAGTAGCCAGTGACAATGTGCTCAGCTGCTGGGCTCAGAAAATCACTGTTTGGGGGAAGGCATAGCTTCTGGAAGCTCCCCTTGTCCAGGGTGAAAATGTGGCAAAGTACCAAAAGGCCTGTTGTATATCTACTGCTAAGAATCAACTCACCACACGACTGCCTTTTATTTGTAAATGAATAAAGGTTTCTCTTCTACATATAATTTATTTCTTATGGTTAGTATATTGCTGTACATAGAAATGATAAGAGGACAAATCTCCAACTGCCCATGGAGTAAGAACATGTCAAATTCCCTGTTTTTTGTAGTACTTTCAACTATTGCTGTTATTTTCACTAACAATCAAAATATTACACTACTTAATTATCCCAATAATAGAGATATACACAAAAGGACTTCATTAGTCAGTTTATGCCACACAAAGACAACTGTACATTTGTCACAAATAAAGACAGGGGAAAAAAAGCATTAAGCAAACTCCATGTTCCTGTTAGGTGGAAAGGCTTACCAGGTTCATTTCCTGAGTCAATTCAGAAAGGATCATTACTCCTATTATGCAGTGTTCCACAGTACCCTTTGGAAAAAATAACCAAGTTTAGCCTAAGTGGAGATATATGATTGGTTCTTAATGTGTAAACAAAGTAATATTTACAAAAAATTAAATACCAAAACATCACATTTACTTAATGACATTTCTTTTTAAATGTTTTTAAATGTTTAAGAAAATCAGAGTGTTACAAACAAAAAAAACTCAAAACTCATTTTTTAATACATCTGAGTACGTAGAGTTGAATGGGGAAATGCTCATCTACCTTATTAGTGCACAAGCATAGATTCAATATGTATATGTAATAAAGACACATAAAGTACCCAAAATACAGTGAAGTTAATGTATGACTATCAACATGCTGCACATTTTCAGAGCCTCTACAATGTTAATTTTATCAGCCTCCACCTTAATCTCAAAACTTTCTTCCTATCAAAATCCAGACTTTACATGTACATTACTAACAAATTACCATACTGCAACATCACAGCCTCCCAAGTAGTGGAATTACAAGCATGTGCCACAATGCCTAGCCAAAGATATACTTTCAAAATTAGAAAACATAATAATTTGCATTCTTCTGATAAAAAATTATGCAACAGCATGATTTTCATTTACTGAGAGTAAACAACAAAGGATCCAAAGATAAATGATAATTAATATGGTTTTGGTAGCCACAAAATAAACCACATGGCTTTAAGAAAGACAGTATTCTAGCCAGGTGTGGTGGTGCACACTTGTAATCCCAGTACTTGGAAGGCTGAGACAGGAGGATCACAGGTTCAAGAATAGCCTCAAAAACTAGTGAGACTCTCAAGCTAGTGAGATGCTTTTTGTTTTGTTTTGTTTTTGTGGTACTGGGGGTGGAACCCAGGGGCTTTCTACCCCCAGGCTATACTCTCAGACCTATCTTATATTATTTGGAAACAGGGTCTCACGAAGTTGCTGAGAGCCTCACTAAGTAGCTCAGACTGACTTCAAACCTATGCGATCCTCCTGTCTCAGCCTCCCAAGTGCTGAGATTAGAGATGCTGTTTTAAAATAAAAATAAAATGGGACTGGAGGTATAGCTCAGAGGTACACTACCCCTGGGTTTAATGCCCAGTACCACACGCACACAAAAAAGACAGTATTATAAACCAAAAAAAAAAAAAAAAGTGTTGATGCTGTAATATGTCACAATGCCTTCTTACCTGAAGAAACTTCTTCACATCAGCAATAATTTCTCTGAAGACAAACTGGTCTTTCTGAACCTCAAACCACCCCAATTTAGTGATTTTAGCAATGACTTGAATAAGAGTTTGGAGGACAAAGGGAGCCAGCTTAGGTCGTGATGCCACATAATTCAGAATATAGTTTCCTATAAAGAGAATATTTTATGATCATTTGAGAAAGAGAATGTAAACCATGTGAAGAAAAAGGAGGCAATGACGTGCTCTTTGATAGTTAATCCTTTGCTTTGCCATATGCACTTATTCATCTAGCCAATTCTTCTATAAAGCTTGTTTGGAAAAAGAAAACTTGCTCCATTGCATCTGATACACTGGGGATAACCTAAAGAATAATATGAGCATCACTTTTGTTTCTAAGTGATTTAACCTACAAGAAACTGTTAGGTAAATGCAGAAAGCTGCAGCCAGGCCAAATGAACCAAGCTATACACAAAAAACATATGTCTTGAATACCTAATAGCTACTATACTTCATCTCAGATTATCAGCCACACCCATCGTTACCTGGTGTGATCATTTCCACCCTATATCAAAGCATATCCTTTCTGTCACTTCACAGTAACTCACAAACGTCAACTCTTTAGAAGCCCTGCAAATGTTTGTAATCCCAGTACTTGGGAGGCTAAGACAGGAGGATCACAGTTCATGCCAGCCTCAGCTACTTAGGCCCTCCTGCAACTTAGTGAGACTCTGTTTCAAAATAAAAAATAAAAAACAAAGCTGGGATATAGTTCAGAGGTAGAAAGCCCCTGGATTCCATCACCAGTACCACAAAAAAAAAAAAAAAGGCCAGGCGTGGTGGCGCACGCTTGTAATCCCAGCATTTGGGAGGCTGAGACCTGGAGGATTGCGGTTTGCGGACAGCCTCAACTACTTAGTGAGGCCCTCTGCAACTCAGTGAGACCCGGTTTCAAAATAAAGAATAAAAAATAGGGCAGCGGGTGTAGCTCAGAGGTCAAATGCCCCTGGGTTCCATCCCCAGACCTGCAAAAAAAAAAAAAAAAAAAAAGAAAGAAAGGAAGGAAGGAAGGAAGGTAAGAAGGAAGGGAAAGGGGGCTGCAGAAACTTCAGATGTCAAATTACTATCTTTGCTGTACTGTTCAGGTATTTCTTGACCACTTAATATGTATAAAACTCTACTGCCCTTTTATCAGTTTTCTATCATTTTTAAGTCCATCAGTGACAAGCTTTTCAGTTTTGTTTGAACAATCTCACTTTTCACTTTTAGGAACATATATGTTATGTAATAGCAAAACGGACTGTACACTATGCTGTTTAAGTGACATAAAAATATAAATAGTACAATATGTTAAAATAAGTTTATAAATGAAGGAAAGCATGAGCAGAAAAGTAAAATAACACTTCGATTAAATTAACACAAATTCAGTTATGAGCTATTTTTGAAAATACTCTGATAAAAACAATTTTAAGTTCAAAAAACACTTTAAAGATATGCTATGTGTATACCTAGAGTAGCTTATGATCTATTGGTGATGGGGAATGGGCAGAAAAAAGATGAACACAGAGAAATAACCAGAAGATGATCAAGATAAGACCTAAGGCTTGGAGATACAGAAAAACTACAATCTTTGTACATTATTGGTAAGAATGCAAAATAGTATAGTTACTTGGGAAAACGGTTTTTCTATTTGTCATTAAATTAGAAAATACTTTTTTTGGTTATACACTGTTGTGTATATTACATCATTATCATCACTGGATGAATAAATGAAACTACTCATCTTTTGTAAAGGACAGGATCAAATCATTTCCAAGCCTTTTAACAGTTTAGCATAATGAACAGGAAAAGTGTATATTTAAAAGCATAATAAACCACTTACTGATATCAATCCTCTGTTCAATAGGTAAAGGACTGATTCTGCTGACAAGTTTTGAAAGACATGTTGCTGCAAGGAGCTGAGAATAAGATGTCTGTAAAGAATAATTAATCTATGATTATAACAAATAAAATTAAAATAACCAAATATGAAGATAGCAAGTTTTTTCCCCTAAGCAAAAATGAGAATTTTTCTAGTTTTCCAAACTGATGAATTTACAATGGATAAAATATATCTCTTTCAGATACATATACACAGATATATATATATATATACAAACATGTATGCATATATAAATACTCATGCATAAGGGAATCATTAGTTGAAGGAGGTATAAGTAGCCATCTCAACTAGTAAATAAGAAAAATACATGACTATAAACAAGTTCAAATAAAATATTCTTACCAAGGTCTATGCTACCTATTCTGTACAGTCTGTCCTCTAAGCTTCTCTTCAAGTCCATCTGGTTTCATTCTTCCCTGCCCTCTAACCACCACAGGCTTATTTCATTTCAGTGCCTTCTCACTTTGACTTCTATATTCCTTCCAACTCCTATCTGATTAACACTCTCTCTTGCCAACAATTTCTTAACAGTGTATCTAACCTCTCTAAATGCATGCTCATCCTTCAAAATTCAGTTCAGTTATCCACTCCACTCCCAAAAATTTCTTACCAAGATAGTCCCCTTTTGTTAATATCTTTAGAGCAGAAGTTGGCAAACTATGGTTTATGGACCAAATCCTTCCTGTTTTTGCACAGCTTGTGAGTTCAGAATGATTTTTATAGATTTAAACAGTTGAACAAATCAAAATAACAATATTTTATTACATGTAAAAACATGAAATCTGAATTTCACTGTTCATAAATAAAGCCTATTAAAACAGTCTTGCTCATTTACACATTCTCTGTGGTTGCTTTCACACCATGATACAAAATTAAATAATTGAGAAAGACCGTATGTGGCACCCGCCATGTCTTACTGCTTCTCATTGCACTATAAATTGCAGTGATGCAGTTACAACTCCACAGTACCTAGACTGTCGAGTGTATCACCATGACATGTACCTTTTGTTACGACCAGTGCCTCTCGATCATGTCAAAACAACAGAACATTAAAAGTGGACTTCAAATGTCTAACTTTTAAGGCATGGTATTAAATTAGATGAAAAAGGTACCTTCTTTTTCTTTTTTTTTTTTTAACAACAATGCTACAGCTATCCTAAAAGAATATATGAGCCGAGTATGGTGGCACATGCTTGTAATCCCAGTATTTGGGAGGCTGAGACTGGTGGACTGCGGTTCGAAGACAGCCTCAGCTACTTAATGAGGCCCTTCACAACTCAGTGAGACCCTATTTCAAAATTTAAAAAGAACTAAAATATAAGGCTGGGGGTGTAGCTCAGAGGTAGAATGCCCCTGGGTTCTATCGCCAGTACCACAATAAAAAAAGAATATATGATGACAATATCAAACTATGCACTCATTGCAATATTCCCAACTCACAAAAGATCAGTAATCAGAAAAAGCAAAAAAAAAAAAAAATCTATCACAGCAGAATTTCTTTACAAAAGTAAAAAATAAAATGAAGTTGCAGCCAAAAGTTAAGTTTCCAAAGTAAGTAGCTCATTTGTTAGCCAGGCAAGGAAAGCCATTTACAAACGATGAGTTAATTAAAACACCATTGCTTTTATTGCAGCAGCTAAAGTTATAAATGCAGAGAAAATAAATTTTACTAATATTTCAGTGAAAAACAATTGCTCTAGGTGATGAGAACTCTGGAACAACATCAAGTCAATTTAAAAGCAAGACAAATTATTTGGAAAGATTACTCTTAACTATCAATGAGTTAATGGATGTTACCAATACTACTCATACTGTTAATATTATGAAGACTTAATACCTTTTGGGTTTTTTTTGTTTTTTTGAGGTACTGGGGATGGAACCCAGTGGTATTTTATCTCTCAGTGACACCCCCAGCCCTAATTTTATATTCTTTATTTTAACAGGGTCTCACTGAGTTAGTTGCAAAAGGCCTAAGTGGCTGAGACTGTCTGTGAACCGCAATCTTCCTGTCGCAGCCTCCCAAATGCTGGGATTATAAATGTGTGCCACCATGTCCGGCTTTCTACCTGTTTATTTTATATGTCAATGCTGAGTATGAATCAACTAAAGAATTAGCCTCTGTGAACTACAGAATGGAATATCTTCAAAGAATTTGAGGAAACATTAAATCAATGTAACTCAAAGTAGAATCTCTTAGTCCCCATTGGTAAAAATATATGAAGCAGAAAAGGGTTAGTTGGACAAAGTTTGTAAAAAAAATGTAAAATGTTTAATGTTTGCAGTTATTCACTTTAGTATTCATGAGTAGATACACTTTAGTAAATATCTGAATCTATCTTAAGTAAATCAGGGGTATTAACAATTTCATTCACTTTAATGAATTTATCTTTAGCTCTGTGAATTTCTTTTTTTTTTTTTTTGCAGGTCTGGGGATGAAACCCAAAGGCATTCTACCTCCGAGCCACACCCCCTGCCCTATTTTTTATTCTTTATTTGAAACAGGGTCTCACTAAGTTGCAGAGAGCCTTACTAAGTAGCTGAGGCTGTCCGTGAACCATGATCCTCCTGTCTCAGCCTCCCGAATGCTGGGATTACAAGTGTGTGCCACCACGCCTGGCTTGATTCTGTGAATTTCTGAAAGTTACAGGTGAATATCTCAATTTGCCCCTCCACAGAGCAATTCAACATCTTATCAGTGGTAAAGTTGTACTGCAATTTTTTTTTAAACTGGGAATAGAGTATTTTGGATAAGAAGATGAAGATCAAGCCTCTACTATTTAACACTAAATAGACTTGGAAATTACCTTTTGCTGTGAACTTGACAATGACTTGAATTTAGGGGCATTCTACTTCTGAACTATATCCCCAGCCCTATTTTTGTATTTTTACTTAAAATAGAGTCTCATTAAGTTGTGGAGGCCCTTGCTAAGTTCCTGACGCTGCCCACGAACCTGCAATTTTCCTATTTCAGGCTCTCGAGTACTGAGGTTACAAGTATGTACCATCAAGGCCAGCTGACAATGACTCTTAATGAATTCAGCCTAAAAGACAAACAGTGCTTAGTACTTATATAAAGAGTAACTGGAATGACTAACACTGCAGTAATTTCAACAGCAACTGACAATGTTTGAATTACAAAGAAATGTCAGCTTTTACACATTTTCAACACTGAAAAATTAAAACAAGTAGTAAGATCTCCACTGCCAGATATATTTTCTGAGTTCCAACTACATTTCCAGTAGCACTGTTCAGACCCTGGAAATTAAAGGTCTTTATTAAATACAAAGGAAAATTTATATTTCCTTTATAATTATTAAAAGAAATGAATTATTAAATATAAAGGAAATTTCCATATTTCAGAATCCATTAACTATGCTACTGAAGAGCTTCCACATAATCTTCAATCTGTGACGTAATAACATGCTAAAAGACAAATATCAAGAAAAGATATAACAGACTTCTACAAATGCCTTCTAACTGATGAACATGCTTAATTAAAATCATATGCTCATGGACTGTTATTAGTATGTGACAGTACCTATCTATGTGAAAAGATATTTTGTTGTGTGTGTGTGATATTGGAGATGAAACCCAGGGGCATTCTACCTCTGAGCTGCACCCCCTGTCCTATTTTTTACTCTTTATTTTGAAACAAGGTCTCAATGAGTTGCACCTCACTAAGTAGCTGAGGCTGTCCATGAAGGGCGATTCTCTTGTCTCAGCCTCCCAAATGCTGGGATTACAAGCGTGTGCCACCACGCCCGGCTGAAGATATTTTCAAAGATGAAATATGTAGAATTTTATAACAGATCAGCATTAACATATGAACACTTACAATCAATGTTGATGATAGAAAACACCAACTTTGAACTCTGATTCCCAAATGTTCTATTCTTTTCACTTTTTATTTTTAATTTTAACGTTATTTATTCATTGGTGCTGGGTATTAAGCCTGGGGGCATTCTATCTTCAAGCTATACCCCCATCCCCACTTGGAATCAGGGTCTCAATAAATTGCTGGAGCTAACCTTGAGCCATGACCCTCCTAAGACTCCTTAAGTTCTGGGATACAGGTATATGCCACCGTGCCTGACTCTATTTGTTTTATTAATAGATCTATATTACAAAAGACTACATTTGATTATTGTATGTTGGATTTACCAGTAAAACTTTGTGGGTATTTGTTTTCTTTCTTGTTCTAGATGCACTTATGAAATATTCTCCATTTTGCCTCTTGGCCCACAAAGCCTAAAACACTAGGTCCCCCCCCTTTACAGAAAAAGTATGCCAAATCTGTTCTAAATCACAGTCTCTTACTTATCATTTTGTAGCTCTTTATTATGCCTTTTAAACTAAACAATGAGCTACCTCAAGTCATGTACATAAACCAAGTATGGAATATAGTAACTGTTTTTATATTTACGTACTCGCTAAATGATTTCTAAATGAATAGCTATAAATATTCAAAAGGGAGGTAGGCAATAGGTAGTCAGCATTCTTCTGAGTAATCCATCTGTTTCAAAGTTAATTAGAATCTATCTCTACCACCTAGATTTTTAAAAAAAGAGACATAAAAAGGGTCCAAAATAAATCAAGAAACTGTTTCAATTCCTACTGCTATCTCCTATTTCTTCCATTATTTTGCTTTCCTGGATTTCTAATTCTTTCCCTGATTAATCTCTTTGACAGTGAAACAAGTATATTTTATAAATATGTGTATTATACACATATAAGTATATATATGTGTGTATAATTCCATGGCTATTAAATACTTACTGTTCCTTGTTCTAACAAAATTTGACACTTGCTAAGACATTCTGGGCTGTCGATAAGTTCCAAGAGTGCTTTCTCAGCCTCTATTCTTTGAGTAAGATCAGTCCCTGTGTAGAGATGAGTACATAATGTTTCCAATTCCGCCAAACTCTTGAGAAGAAAAAAAACAAAATTAACATTTTACTTAAATTTAAAAATTAGGTAAATATATTAACCACATAATACAAGAAACACAAATATCATGCCTGTATATATTAATTCAATACATATTTATTGAGCTACAACTACTTAATAGTGAGACACACTGGCAACCAAACTAGGGACATCTACTCCCCAAATTACTTCCTTACTGCATAAGTTGAGAGTTTTGCAATGGAAATATACAAGTATAGGAAGGGGAAGATCTGCCTGATTCAAGGAGTTAGAAAAGGTATGCCTCAAGAAGTAACATTTATGCAGAAACCTAAAAGGGTAAGATGGATGAAAAAGACTAGAAGATAGTCCAGGCAAAGAAACAGCATGAACTAGGGCCCTCCAGTAGAATGGAATTTTGTCATTTCAAGGCACTGAAATATCACGGTGGCTGGTAAACAATACAGCAAGAAGGTAATACCAGATGAGACTAGAGCTGGGTAGAAGAAATAATCATAAACAAGTTGCAGATAACTCAATTTGTATTCTTTGTTTACTATAAAAACTTCAAATGTTCCATCTATAAAAAATAATTGCATCTACATTTTTTTTTTAATTATAAATATAGCCGGGCGTGGTGGCACACGCTTGTAATCCCCGCGCTTGGGAGGCAGAGACAGGAGGATCATGCAGGTTTGAAGCCAGCCGCGCGCTGGCTTAGGAGACCCTATTTCCAAATAAAAATGTAAAAATAGGTCTGGGAGTATAGCCCGGAGGTAGAAGAGCTTCCAGGAACCCCAGTACCACCAAAAATAAATTAAATAAATAAATAAATAAATAAATAAATAAATAAATAAAACTATGTCTTGATTTTTTGACCCTATAGTTCTAGCAATGTATGAACATTATTATGCAGGCTCCCATTTTATAATCACAAAGACTAATTCATTCTGCTTACAAATATAATCTTATTTGAAAATATGACACACAAAAACAATGTCTGAAGGAAAAATTTAAAAACAAGTTCGGCATCCCTCTCAGCCTTAAAGAATTTTTTGTTAAAGCCATCTTATTAAGAGAAGTTCTTGAAATTTAAATTAGAAAATTATCCCTTACAAAACAAAAATACTGGTATAGATTTTAATATCAGATAGGTAAATAAAGGTAATAGAATATTCCTAATAAAATTTTTCCTAAATACGCCTAAAAAAGTTTGGTCCTTTTTGACCTAAATTTGTATACAGCAGCCCTATAGCTATACCTGACTATACATTCCCTCAAATACATATACTTTTGTGGGGGAGGGGTACTAGAGATTGAACTGGGGGCATCCTACTTCTCAGCTATATCCACAGTCTCATTATATATATATATATATATATATATATATATATATATATATATATATATATGAAACAGGGTCTCACTAAGTTGCAGAGGGCCCCACGAAAGCTGGCCAGACCCTTTGATCTTGTCTCAGCCTCCCAAGAACTAGGATTACAAGCATGCACCACCACACCCAGCCCCTTCTTACAACAGGAATACCTAAGTATCATTGAAATGGGATCTCCTGTCACTCCCAGTATTCTTTTCACTTTTCTCTTTCTTAATTCATTCATAATATTTTCTACTTTCCAATTCAGGTCAAAGCCTAATTCTCAGAATTGGGAATTTTCTGCTACAATGAAAATAAAAGTCCAAAAGTAAATCTTAAAATAAATTAAGATGAAGAACCTCAATGAACAGCATTTTAAACATTTTCCCCACCTAGTCTCGTCCAGTAAGTCAAATTTATTACTACATATTATTCACAGTATTAAAATGCACAGGAAACATAATCCATGAATTCTCCAAGGTAAGAAATAAAAAAATAAAAAGAACTCAGAAGTCTTTTTCTTTGTTTAATAAATGTGAAGGATCAAATTTTAAAACTGTTAATACCCAGTATAATAAATTGATCCTGCTGTCATACACTCATCTAGACCTAAGAATCTTTGAAGCAGACCTTAACTGTAAAAAGAACTAGACCATAAATAATGATAATACCTATTTAACAAAACAAGGCAACAAAAATACTAGACCAAATCTCAGAGGTTTGGAGAATTAAATGAGTTAGTACCTTGTAACTTCTGGCACACAGTATATATTACAAAGCTAGTTATTATTACCTTATAATAATACTATAATGTGTTGAATTATATCCCCCTAAATGATAGATCCATGTCCAGCACTATGAATGTAATCCTATTTGGAAATAGGGTCTTTACAAAACTTTAATCAAGTTAAGGATCTTAGGATGAGATCATCTGGGATTAAGAGTGGGCCCTAAATCCAATTTCTGGTATCCTTATGAGAAAAAAGAGTGGGAGATCTGAGATGCAGATGTAAGAAAACCAAATACAGAGGGCAAAGACTGGAATAATACATCTAAAAACTAAGGATTGCCAAAAGCCTTAAAGAGAAAGAAAGAAGCATGGAATGCTTTCTCCTCTGGGGTCTCCAGAAGGAATCAACTCTACCTGAACTTTAATTTCAGACTTCAGGACTATGAGAGAATAAATCTGTGTTGTTTTAAGCCACTTATCTGTGGCAATTTGTTACAAGAACCCTAGAAAACAAATAAAAAAAGAAAATGAAAGAAAACTAATATAAATTGTAGCTAAGTACCTAAGTAAATCTATCTGGAAAGACTATGGAAATTTGGAAATTATTTGTTTTGCTTTACTGATTTCATGAACCCTCAAGACAACCAGATTAGTGTATTTAAGTCAGGATGTTACCAATTACATTTTTCTCCAAAAGATATTTCAAATTATTAACAAATAAAAAGTGGCACAATATTAAAAAGGAGTAGTTTGAACATTTTTTTTACAAAAGATTCAAAGGAAAAAATCAAATTTTCTTTCGCTGTAATATTAACAAACATATGCCCAGAAGATTAAGCCTTTTTTAAGAAAAGGATACCTAGAGATCCTTACCTGTAGGAAAGGCAAAATTCAGACACTGCTAACAACCAATCTTTTCATTAGCATTCAATTTTCCAGAGAATCTATAAGACTTTTTGACAGATAACAAATTTGCACCTTAATTTTATACACCGATGCCTGAAAATATGGTTGATATGAGGTCTCAAAGAAATGGATCCCTTCTCAATTTATTGACAAATCAGGTGTGGGTCATTAAAGCTTCTACAAGGCTTAAAATTGACACTGGAAGCCATATAAATAATAAGTTGAACAAGAACTGGACATCACATAAAGTAACTATCAAATATAAACAAATAGCACTCATCTTCCATAACCTAGTAGATATGATGTACTCCTGACTCCTGTCTAAATAAAGATACTCCTAATTATTCTAGACTTACTTCTGGCTTTTGTACTTGACACAAAATTGGCCTGTAAATGATGTGACTTCTTTCTAAACAGCAATTTCCACATGCATCTATCAACAGAAAATGCTAAGCATGAGCCAGACACAAAATTAGATATGGTATGGTTCTTTAGCAACATGAAGATCAATGGTTTTCAAGTTGCAAGCAGGGAAAAGCAGAAGTGCACAGGAGGAGGAGCGAGATGAGAGGACAAAGGAGCACAAGGAAACTTTGGGAATAATGGGTATATTTATTTTCTTCAATTCAGTGACAGTTTCACAGAGATATACATATGCCAAAACTCATCTAATTGCACAATTTAAATACAAACATCTTAATATATTTTGATAAAGCTAAACGAAAAATAAAGGATATTTTCCAGGAAAAAAAATCCTAATAGTAAAAATAGAAAAACCACAAAAAAATCCCACTTCAACTGAATTTAAAGCCCTATCCAATCATGTCCTTGTATCTTTTCTGACTTCTGCAATTAAACTTCTTGAACTACCTTCATGTTGAACTTAATCATTTCCCACAAACTTTGTTTCTTCCTCCTCTCACTACCTGTTCCTGAGTTCCCCTCAAGGCTTATTCCTGGGCCTTCTAGAACTCTTCTTTCTATAACAAATTTAGATAGTACTTAAGTGCTTCACAGTTTACAAACGCTTTCCTATCTTTTCAAACCAATCTTATAAAAATAGAACTCCTGCAAGACATGTTTTTTCAGTATGCTCATTTTACAGGCAAAAACTGAAGGTAACAGATGAAATATACATAAATTGTTCATGATTCAACATAACCAGTAAATGGTCAATTCTGAGCCAAATACAAGTGTGTGACTCCATGCATGTGCTTTCTCCTCAGTCTGCCTCTCACCAGCCTTTCCATCATTATCTCCTGCAGATGATATCCTAATCCGATATCCTAATCCAACTTTTAACCCTGCATGTTCACCATCTTTTTAACCCTATATGTTCACCAAATGCCTTCCTCTTGGAAATCCAGAAAGATGCTAAAAATAACCCCAAACATTAGAAATTGACTTGAACATGTTTCCCAAAGATTTCCACTTGCAGTGTCTCTTTGTTTTTGGTGTTTTAGAGGTCTAGATGAGGGATCTAGATTTATAAGCTTCATGTTATCTTTTGCCTTCCCCTCGCCTTAGTCCCTCCTGCTTAGTAAAAAGGCTGGCCTTGCCAAAAAAAAAAAAAAAAAAAAAAAAAAAAAAGGTCTGGCTTTTGCCCTCAGCTAATGGGAGGGAATCTGTGTCATACCTGACAGGAGTATTTATATTTAGGACAGAGGCTCACTGGTGATACCTGGTAGTCAATAAGCTGGGAGCTGGCCATATATATGAAAAGAACAACAATGTGTTTTAGGGTGGCAACTTTGGATCCATAAGACTGTCCTTACTTCTGACACCAACTGCAAGTTCAGGGTTTCCCAAACCCACCTTCTGATGGACTGTGCCTTCAAACAGCAGCTTGGCTAACTACAGGTATGTACCTAATCTGTCATAAAATCTACCAATTATTTTCAATAAAGAACTCAGACACACATCTCCACATGATATTCACAAATGGTGGCACAATCAAATCAATCTTTTGCTCACTGTGACCCCCCCCCCCCAGTTCTCTGGATTTCTTCGGGGACTACATTAGGAAGGAAAGTGGAGTGTTGTGGGTCTTAGAAACATGGAGTGTAGACAGCTTCGGAATCTGTCTTTCACTTATGAAGTGACCCCAGGGGAAATTGTTTAACCTAAGATCCCTGCTCAAACTGAAGATAGAAATTATTCACCTTCCAAAATAATTATGAGGCTTAATATAGAAAAGACAGGGGAAACACTAACCCACACATCAGATTCACAATAAATGATAATTATTCTCTTCTACTGATTTTTAGAAAAGACCATATTGATCTTCTATAGTTCCTGACTCAAGTCCATGCTGCTAGTGATCTTCCCAAATCGGTTTTTCATCACACACCATTATGTTAAAACAAAAAAAAGTTCTCAATCACATATAAATCAAAGCAGGTAGCCTAAATGGGGATTAAGAAGCATGACTACAGCTGAACGTGGTGGCGCACACTTGTGTTCCCAGTACTTGGGAGGCTCAGAGAGGAGGATCCAGGTTTGCGGCCAGCCTCAACTACTCAGTGACTCTACCTAACTTAGTAAGACCCTGTTTCAAAATAAAGAATAAAAAATTGGGCTGGGGGTATAGCTCAGAGGTAAAATGCCCCTGGGTTCAATCCCCAGTACCACAAAAAAAAAAAAAAGAAAGAAAAAAGAAAAAAAGAAGCATAACTATAGTCTTTGGTAACTATCCTGAGAACAAAAAGAGTTCAACAACTGAGTCCACTAATTTTTTTCCTAATATCTCTGGATTTTCATCAAAGTCCCTAGATTCTCTATACAATGCCTAGAGAATGCCTATAGCTTCCTTGTTCCCAGCCCTCTCTTTCCTCATTCTCTTCCTCTATCTGGACTGCCTCATCAAAGATAATCCAGATCCATTACTTCTTTGGAGACAGAGTACCCTAACTCACAGCTTTCTAAAAAAAATGCATGGACACTGAATGGGTTACAGAAATAATATGATCCCCCTGCCCTCCAGGCAGCCACAGCAAGGTCTGAGATAGCAGGGAAACTCCACACTGATCTGGCTGTGGGCAATTTATGTCAATCAACTACACAATTACCACCATGTGAAAAAGATTGTAGAGCAGTGCCCTAACCTCACTCTAGGGAAATTTGCTTCTTTACTCTTTGTATTGGCAACATAACTTTCAACTAGCTACCCTGTAGGGCAAGTCACAAAGATATAGACCATAGAAAGAATATGGGACTTATAAATTATTAAGCCTACTCTACCTATGAAATCTTGGGCAAGTCACAGCTGTCTAAGAATCACTGCTTCTGGGAATAAAAACTATATATGCACACCTCTCAAAAAATATAATATACATTCTCAGTGTATTAGTGCTGGGACTTATCTCTGTAAAGAACTGTAATAACTCAAAACACTAGATACTGATTATCACTATTCACAAATGCTCCTTGAATTAACTAGCTAACAATTTGACACCATATGCTAAAAAGTTCAAATTGAGAAGTTTTCATTTCTGTTTTTCTGGTCACCAAAACTGTCTGATTTTATTTGCCCAACTCCACTTTTAAGGAGAAACCATATGAATAGTTGGCATCAGCATATAATTTTTCCAACACTATACCTATGTATGAAGATGTGTTCCAGGACTTGATTTACTCTGCATCATCTTTCCAAGTATGAAAAAGTTCCCCCATACTTTTAATTTACTCTCAAGATTTACACCTGCACTATGAACATCTGATTACCTATTTATACTCCATAAATCCTCCCTGTGAGATTCTTCTGTAAAAAATTTTCCCAGAGGCCATATTTACTAAAGTGGTAATAAATATGTTATTTTGACCTGGGGACCCTTAGAAATGGTAAAAAAAAAAAAAAAAAAAGTCAAAAGGTAATGCGTGGGCCTCACCATCTCCTGGTCTATAACATCCTGGAGCTGTCAATTACCTGATACAGGAGCAGTTGGTCGGAAAGAAAAGACCCTTTGGAAGAATCAATAAATAAGGAAATAATAAGTGAGAGTGATCACAAGAGATCCAGAGACGCCTACAAGGAGAATATGATACTTAAGATACACCGTCACCATATTATGAAATTGTCTACCTCTCCGAAGTCACCTCCTGCCATCCACAGCCTCCCCTAGCCTCTTCCCTTTCATGAGAACCTGAGGCTCCAAACGAACTTTCTGCAGTCTGCCACGGTCTTCCACACTTCTATGCTTTGGCTCACACTGTCCTTCTATTTCTAAACCTCCCCTTTCCTCTTTACCTGGCCCACATCTACAATTTCTCCAAGGTCCACTAGCCTGAGAGTAGAAATCACAGAGCTGTGCTCAGAGCTACAGAGTAGGGCCTCAATGACCAATTCATAAATGAAAAAATAGGAGACTGAAGCTTGTATCTTGTCTGAGAAGCAAAGCAGCTCTACTTCATTCCCTTCCAACACACACACTCTTGGACGCCTGTCCCCTTGCTGGGCTCCCAAGACCTTCCATGGCTGATTCTACCACAACATTTTCACATGTTCTGAAATCACCTGCGAGCTCTCGGAGGGCAGGAATAGTAAGATGATGTCACTCTTTACCCCCAGAACTTCCCACAGTGCTGGAGACACAGTCGGGAGTCTGTACAGATGTTTGCCCAAGGGCCGGTGCAAGTGGCCCCGGACACGGAGGCTGCCCTCCTCCAGCACGTGTCCCATCCTCGCAGCTCCGCGCGCCCCGCCCCGTCTCCTCCAATGAGCAGCGGCCGGGCCTCCGCCAGTCCCTGCGGACCCGCGCCGGCGCGCCGGGGCCGAGAACGGTCCAGGTGCGGGCTGGCCCGGCCCGGCAGGCAGGCGGGGTGCTCCTCCGAGCCCCGGCCGGGCCAGCGGGCTCCCACCTGCCCGGCGCGCCCCCCCTGCGGTCCGCACCGGAGCCGAGCCCGCACGCCCATGGCCCGCAGCCCGCCGCGGCCCGGCCCGACCGGCGCGGCCCCGCCGCCTCCGCCGCCCGCCTCCGGCCTCCATCGCCGGCCCCCCACTTCCCGACGGGCTCCGGGGCGGCGCGGCGCGGGGCGCGGCGCGGAGAGACTGACCTGGAAGCGCAGCGCCATCTTCCCGGAGGCGGCGCCGGCCCAGGCCCGAGCACCAGGGGAAGGCGGGAGCGAGGGGCGCGCGGGGCGGCCGCCCAGGGTCCCTGCGCCGCTCGCTCTGGGCCTCGGCTGCTCCGCGACGGCGTGAGGGGCGTGCGTGGGCGTGGCCACAGGGCGGAGGGGCGGGGCCATTTGGCTGTGTGGGCGTGGCATTAGGGCGCGGGGGGCGGGACCGGGAGAGCCTGGGGACACCGGAAGGCCAACCGCCCCTAGCCGCAGGTTCAACCGCTGCTGCTGCAAGGGTCATGACCCCAGACCTCTGTCTTGTCACCCAACTCCCGCAACCCAACTGTTGACCATGGCCCCTAACTCTTCAATCTACTACGGGCTTTCTTACCTCCTGACTCGCAGCACAAATATCACCAACTGCCCCCTCTCTGCAGATGTCCTTGTCCCCTAACACCCAGCGGCTACTCACCTGCGCTCTTTGACTGCCACGTGCCAAGTGCCACCCTTGACTCCCGACACCAGAGCCCAACTTTCACGGTTGCTTTATCATGCTTTAAACTTTATTTTGGTTAAAATTAAATCGACAGTGTCAACCACCAGGAGACTTACCTCTAATTCTTTGTCTATAGTTTAATATGAATTTGTATTTTACATCAGATGATTTCATTGGTATAAAAATGTATTGGAGAAGTGGGTTAGAGAGTCAAAATTCTTTCTCGTGCTTGTCATTTCTCCGGAAGTTCAACATTTCCATTTAGGTGTGTTGCATTTTAAAGGGAAAACTTCCCTGAAGTATTTTTTATAGTTCAGGTCTAACAACAAATTCAGCTCTTATTAGATTGAAAGCATCTTTATTTCATCTCCATTTTTAAAGGATAGTTTTGCTGGGTATAAAACTCCACATTGGTTGTCTTTTTTAATCTTTCAGCACTTTAAAGATGTCTTTCCACTGTATTCTGGTTGCTATTGTTTCTGTTAAAAAGTAAGTCTAGTTATTGCTATTGAGGATAATATCTTCTCTTCCTATCCCTGGCTATTGAAATTTTTTCTCTTTCACTTCGATATTTACTAGTTTGAGTTTGATGTCACTATGCCTGTGTTTCTCTGTGTCATTTTTATCCTGCTTGGCATTCGCAAAGCTTCTCAAATGTATGATCTGATATTTTTCACCATTTTTTAAATCCTATTATTTCTCTAAATATTGCTCTATTTATCTCTTTCTCTTTTTATTCTGTAACTCCAATTACATGTATATTAGAAGTTGTTGCTGTTTTCCTGTATCTCTTACTCTCTTCTGAATTTTTTGTCTTTTAAAAAATTATTTTGCAGCCAGGTATGGTGGTACACACTTGCAATCCCAGTACTTGAGAGGCTGAGACAGGGGGATCTCAGGTTCTTCCTCAGCCTCAGCAACTTGTGAGGCCCTCCACAACTTAGTGAGACCCTGTTTCAAAATAAAGGATAAAAAATAGAGCTGGGGGTATAGTTTGGAGGTAGAATGCCCCTGGGTTCTATCCCCAGTTCCACAAAGAAAAAAAAATTCTTCTGCCTTTTAGATATTTTTATTATTTGCCAATTGCTCATTTAGTAGAAACTCTGCTATGCCTGAGTTGCTATACAATCATGATTCTTAATTTTACTTTCTGTTTTATAGTTTTTATTTGACCCCTTTCTTTTCATCGTAAGAACAGATTCCAAGGCTCTGGTAAAATTCTTCTGTGTTCTCTAGTTTTTTTTTTTTTGTTTGTTTGTTTTTGTTTTTTTTAATATTTAGCACTGTTTGCCGGGGTGATGGCACATGCTTGTAATCCCCATGCTTGGAAGGCGGAGACAGGAGGATCCCGCAGATTCTAAGTAAGTCAGCTGCACGGGCTTAAGAGACCCTGTTTCCAAATAAAAGATATAAAATAGGTATGAGAGTGTAGCCCGGAGGTGGAAGGGCTTCCAGGAACCCCAGTACCACATATATATTTTAGCACTGTTTTATTTGTTGGCTTTTTTCTGTATGTCTTATAATTTCTTGTTGAATTTGGACACTGTAAAGAAAATGATGATAGCTTTCTCCAAAGTGGGTTAAATTTTCTTATGTTGGTTGGCAAATAAAAAAAAAAGATCACCTTAATCCCATTAAAGCTTTTTTTTTTTTTTTTTTTTTTTTTTGGTGGTACTGGGGGTGGAACCCAGAGGCTTTCTATCTCCAGGCTATACTTCCATACCTATTTTATACTTTATTTGGAAACAGGGTCTCACTAAGTTGCTGAGAGCCTAAGTAGCCTAGGTTGGCTTTGAATTTGCGCTATCCTCCTGTCTCAGCCTCCCAAGTGCGGGGATTACAAGCGTGCGCCACCACGCCTGGCTTGGTTGGTTAGTTTTCGAACTAGGGATTGAACCCAGGGCACTACAAACCCAAATCCAGCCCTATTTTATTATTTTGAAACAGGCGCTCACTAAATTGCAGAAGTCCTCAAGTTGCTGAGGCTTTCCCCGAACCTGAGAGAGACTTTCCTGGCTCATTCTCCCAAGTATTCAGATTACAGGCATGCACCACCACACCTGGATGGTTTTAGGCTTTTTTTTTTTTTTTTTTTTTTTTTTTTTTTAGTACTGGCAATGGAACCCAGGGATGTTCTACCTCCGAGCTACACCCCCAGCCCTATTTTTTATTCTTTATTTTGAAACAGGGTCTCACTGTGTTGCAAAGGGCCTCACT
This sequence comes from Muscardinus avellanarius, assembly GCF_963383645.1. Taxonomy (NCBI): domain Eukaryota; kingdom Metazoa; phylum Chordata; class Mammalia; order Rodentia; family Gliridae; genus Muscardinus; species Muscardinus avellanarius. The sequence goes on along the minus strand of NC_137793.1, from coordinate 22,586,107 downwards.
AAGTAACTGAGGCTGTCCTGGAACCACGACCCTCCTGTCTCAGCCTCCCAAATGTTGGGATTACAAGCATGGGCCACCATGCCCATCTCCGTTTTAGGCTTTTTAATGCTGGTTTGTTTCAGTTTTTTTCCTAGTCCTAGGTTATGATCCTTAATAAGTCTTACAATTAAAAACCTAGGATATTTGCCAAGATCCCTGTACCTTGTGGAGTTTGTTCTCTAATCCCTGGCTCGTCCGCACTACGCAAAATGCTAAAGTCTCTGTTTAGCTCTTTAGGCGGTGCTGATCTGCTGGGCTTCATGAAGTCTTTTCTTGTGCATGTGCATTTTAGGAATTACCTGATGATTCATAGGGAATTTGTAAACAGTTTCGGGGGCTTACATCTCTGCAGTTTCCATCTCTCTAGAATTTTGACCCTCAAATCCCAGCTGCATTTGTTCCTAAGCTCTGAAGTCTGCTTTTTCCCTATTGAGACTGCTGCTGTCTGTATCTGTTGCTTCTTGCTGCCACGTAGAAAATGCTCATGGGGCGGGGGTGGGGAGGCTGGTTCCTGAGGCGAATATAGATCTTGCCTCTTGTGCTTGCGTTCTTTCTAGAATTGTGGCTAATTAAGTTCTACTTTCATGTGTTGTTCATTAAAAATTTCAAATGCTAAATTTTTTCTTCTTGTCTAGGATGGGGTGTGTGCATATATGCATATAGTTGTTCAATATATTTATAATTATATGTACTTAATATATGTAATAAAATGTACACTCATGATCTATCCTGATTTTATAATTGTCCAGTTTTCATCATTATTTTCAATGGAAAGTCTAATGCAGCTTAAGATACTTCATAGCAGGATGTGATGGTGCATGCCTGTCATTTCAGTACTTGGGAAGCTGAGACAAGAGGATCACAGGTTCAAAGTCAGCCTCGGGAACTTAGCAAGGCTCTCAGCAACTTAGGGAGATCCTATTTCCAGATAAAGACAAAATAGGGCCAGGGATTTAACTCGAGATAGAATGCCCCTGGGTTCAATCCCTAGACAGACAGATGTGAGCACGCGCGCATGCGCGCGCGCGCGCACACACACACACACACACACACACACACACACTTTATTATGACCAACTGTTTGCAGCTTGAATCTTTATTTTCCCAACTCAACTCTTAAACCTTAAAAATTTTTCAATAGTCTCATCCTTCCATTTTTACCCCTATATCTCAAGTTCCTCATTCCTACATTTGCATTTCCAGGTTCCAACACTTTCAATACCTAATCTCAACTATGATTCCCACACTCCAATGCTTGTAAATTTTATATCTCAAAGACTAATGATGATTTCCAACCTTCCTATGACACCTGCTATACAATACCCCATTGTTTTAACTACCCACTGCCTTCTATGTCCTAATTAAGTTTTAAAGCTATTGTTTTAAAGTCATATTTCTATCAGCTCAAATTTTAGGTCCTGGGGGAGAAACAATTATTTGAGATTTGAACATCAGCATTTTCCCACTCCAGAATATCCTTGGCACAAATGTAGGGTTATGATAATAACAGCAGAGGATATTGAATATCCTATGAATTCACCAGGTAATTTTGGAAATTAGAAGCCAGTTATTTTTTCCCCTTTAAAATTGAGTGACTGCTCAAGATTTTTGTTTCAATTAACCCTCCCTTCCACAATTGTCTGTCAACAAAGTATTCATTTAATACCATATTTTTGCCAGTTAATCAAATTTAAGATAGAATTATGTCACTACAGCTAGTAAAATTAGAAGATGCTCCAGGATGTCAAATAATTCATTTCTATCATAAAACTCAATTAAAGAAAGGACATTTCGAGCCCTTAAGAATTACAGAATTATTTTATTTTATGGTAACTAGCCTTCTAAAAATGACAGATGGATGTTTGATATTCATGCTTTCTTTTAAAACTAGGGACCCATTTATTTTATTTATTTTGGTGGTACTGGGGTTCCTGGAAGCCCATCTACCTCCGGGCTACACTCCCAGACCTATTTTATACTTTTTTTTTTTTAAACAGGGTCTCTTAAGCCAGCACAGCTGGCTTCAAACCTGCGCGATCCTCCTGTCTCCACCTCCCAAGCGCAGGGATTACAAGCGTGCACCACCACGCCCGGCCTCTGGGGATCCAATTAATAATTGTAATTCTGGTACCTTAAGAAATTCACTTAATACCTCTGAGTTTGGGTGTGTTGTTTTTAAGATTAATATGGCAATAAGTCTCTAATACAAATAATTTTATAAACAACATAATGATAAGAGACAGTAGAACCCAGGCATTAAGAAAACATATTCTAGAGCCAAAAAGTTTGGATGGATTTATATATCAATTACATCCCTTACTAGCTGATCAACTTGGTGGTGTTACTTCTCTCTGTATCTTTATTTTCTCATTTTTGAAATGGAGATATACCTATCTCATTATTTCCTGGGATGATTAAATGAGTTAATGTAAATTAAGTATACAGAAAGTACCTGACAATAAGTGCTACATAAATACTAGTCATTGTTATCAAATCAGTTTACATCATTTTCTAGATATAATACTTAAAGGTGTATTTTAATATAATAGGATTAAAACTTTAACCAGAGAAAATAAGTTAGTTTAGGCTACTTTAGTTTGTAATATTATCATCAAGGTGAACATTTCCTCATTGCTCTACTTTGACTCTATCCTGCATCTCTAACTTGGAAAAATTTGAAAAGTAAAATTATCTAATTAACATATTTTCCAGCCAGGCGTGGTGGCACATGCTTATAACCCAGCATTTGGGAGGCTGAAAGAGGAGGATCACAGTTCATGGACAGCCTCAGCTACTTAGTGAGGCCCTTTGCAACTGAGACCCTGTTACAAAATAAAGAATAAAAATAGGCCTGGGGGCATAGTTTGAAGGTAAAATGCCCCTGGGTTCCATTCCCAGTACTGAAAAAAAAAAAAAAAAAAAGAACAACATATTTTCCATTTAATGTTTTTTAAATTGTGAGACTGAAACTTCAAAATGCCTGGTATTTTTTCTTCATAATGTTTCTGTATTATCAAGATTTTCTGAAGTTACTTTTTTAATTCCTTTTTTAATCAGGAAAAAACTCATGGTGGAATGAAAAATCATATCTGAACAGATCTGTTTTTTCACTCAAATTTTTATTAAAGAAGCACTAATGGAAGGTGTGTAAAACTGGAGGAAAGGTAATCAAAAAAGTTGAATTTAACCAGGAAGCTACTATTGCAGTAAATAAAAATCACAATGTGATATATACATACTATGAAGGCTCTAAGTAAAAATTAAAAAGCCAGGCATGGTAGTTTACACCTGCAATCACAGTACTTGGGACGCTGAGACAGGAGGGACATGAGTTCAAAACCAGCTTCAACAGCACAGCAAGACTCTGCACAACTTAGCAAGGCCCTGTTTAAAAGAAATTAATTTAAGCCGGGCCTAGTGGCACACGCTTGTAATCCCCATGCTTGGGAGGCAGAGACAGGAGGATCACTTACGCGCTGGCTTAAGAGACCCTGTTTCCAAATAAAAATATAAAAAATAGGTCTCAGAGTGTAGCCTGGAGGCAGAAGGGTTTCCAGGAACCCCAGTACTACAAAAAAAATTATTTTAAGGGGTGGCAATGTATAATGCTCCTGGGTTCAATCCTCAGTACTACAAAAACAAACAAACAAACAAAAGATAATGAGTGTTCATGAGAACACAAAGAAAATGAAATCCTCATATACTGCTGGTAGAAATGTAAAATATTGCATAAGAAAAATAGTCTTGAATTTCCCCAAGTGATTAAACAACGAATTACTCTGTGATGCAACAATTCTTATATACCCAAGAGAAATGAAAACATGCCCACACAAAAACTTGAACATAAGTGTTCATAGCAGAATTATTCCCACTGTACCAAAAGTAGAAACAGCCCAAATGTCCATCAATTGATGGATGGGATGAATAAAAGGTATCTTCATGTAATGCAGTATTATTCAACAGTGGAAAGAAATAAAGTACTGACACATGCTATACAGGGATGAACCTTAAAAACATCATGTGAAATGTACATTGGCTAGTCACAAAGGGCCACTTATTAAGATTCCATTATATCTCAATAAAGCTGTTACCAAAAAAGGCCACTTCAAAAAAATTAAAAGATATCTTTTATAATATAGTACGTAGGATAAAATGGTCATTAGTCTCAGATCTGGTTTATACTATGTAAATGAGAGAAAGGAGAAAAGTATTTTTAAACACTTTTTTTTTTTTTGGTCTGGGGATGGAACCCGGGGTCATTCTACCTCCGAGCTACATTCCCCAGCCCTATTTTTTATTCTTTATTTTGAAACAGGGTCTCATTGAGTTGCAAAGGGCCTCACTAAGTAGTTGAGGCTGTCCTCAAACCCAGATTGTCCTATCTCAGTCTCCCAAGTACTGAGATTACAAGCATGCGCCACCACACCCAGCTTGAACACTTTATCAAGCTATTTTTTGTCAACTTTTTCATTGCTGTGACCAAAATACTTTACAAGCACAACTTAGAGGAAGAAAACTTTATTTGAGCTCACAATTTTGGAGGTTCCATCTGTAGTCAGCAGACTCCAAGGCAGAAACTGGTGGTGGTTAGGCATGGCTGACACATTCTTCTCTCACGTCATGGTGGCCAGAAGCAGAGAGAATGAAAGGAAGGAACCAGGATCATATGTAGTACCCAAGGCCACATTCCAGTGACCCACCTTCTCCCACCATGCTCCACTTCTGAACTGGGGGCCACGCATCCAACACATGAGCTTTTGGGGGGAGGAGGTAGTTCTTAGTCAACATTTTCACTACTATGACTCAAAACTACTGATCACACAACTTAGAGGAAGAAAGATTTGCTCACAGTCTTTTTGGAGACCTCAAAGTTTCAGTTTATCAGGCTGGGTTATATATGCAGAGTTATGGCAGCAGGAAGCAAGAGAGAGCAAGGGCTCGGTTCTCACATCATGGAGGCCAGAATCAAGAGAGCAAGCAAGGGGATTTCAGAGCTCTGCACATGGTCACTAAGGTAGACTCAAAGACACAAGCACAGTCCCCAAGGCTACATCCCAGGGGCCCAACTTCTCCGGCCACACTCCACCTGCCTAGGTTACCACCCAGTAAGCCCATCACAATGGATTTACTTGCTGATTAAATCACAACTTCAGGGCTTAATTATATCAACCTGAACGTTAACACATAAGCTTTTCAGGGGACATTCTACATCTAGCCATAACAAAGCGATATTTTGAACCCAATCCATAGCACAAGCTTTGTGCACTGATTACTTAATACCATCAGTTGGTAAGGTAGGTATTTTAAAGTTTTACAGATAAATTCAAAGAAGTTAAGAACCTCACCCCAAGTCAGTTATATCCTAAGTGGCAGAGCCCAGATTTGGTCAAGATTTGTCATCTACAAAGAAAATATTTTGTTCCATTACATCATTTAGTTTCTGTATTATAATTAGCTTTATAATTTTATTTCAATAGGAGAACTAAATCTAAAACAGATGCCTTATTCAGATGTAAGATATAACTAAGAATACAGTAAATTACATTTCAGGGTTATTTTTATTTTTTAAAAAATCACATAAAAATACATTAAACCTCTACCAGTCATCTCAGAGCATGTATTTACCACTTAGAAGATAAAATTCAAAGTATATGCATATGCATATCTTTAATTAATATTTAATTATGAATACTAAAATTTCTGTCAGAAAAAATATATTATAATTACAGAAGTCAGTTTTATCTTAAGTGATACAATGGCTTGGAAATTGCTTTTGCTATAGCTCAACATTAAAAGCAAAAAGTCATATATAATCTAACTGAGATTACATTGTCCACTTATTTAACTATTTATCTGTTGTAGTCTATATGCAATCGATACAAACTGACATTGTATAGTTATTTGATGGCTGATATGGCCCTTAGGTAGATAACATTTATTAATTTTATATTCCCTAGATTCTGTTTCTAATATTAAGTGTTTTTATTAATAGTAATCTCAACAATCAGAATGGTCCCTCAGTTAATTTAACATTAAGCTAATCATTATTTTAGCCCTAAGAAGGAAGGAATGTCCAGGCCAAAGACACCAACTAAAAAAACCACAAATCACATAAATTCCATTTTTCAAGGGGAAAACAATTGTATATGGCCCTTTAACATATTAGGTTGTTCATATCCAATAAAAATAAATGGGATAGGAATAAAAGTAGACTGGTGTTAAGTTGTTGCTTCTCAATAATAGGGGTATAGTTTACATCACAAAACTCATAAAAGACAGATGATAGTTTAGTTCTCCTAACCACTAATTTTTTGTCATCTCCGCTTTTTCAAAGCTCCTGATCTTTGGAAATGGTTTTTTCCTCCTCTTTTGTTTTTGGTGTGTGTGTGTGTGTGTGTGTGTGTGTGTGTGTGTGTGTGTGTGTGATTGCTAACAAAAGTGGCCTTTCTTCAGCTTAAGTGATACAAACCTACTTGTATTCTGAATTGCCTACAAATAAATTATTCTAGGCTAAAGGAAATTCTGATAATAACTTCACCATTCTGGCTGATGTCACACATTAATTAGTGAGACTGAACCTTTAATTTATGTATATTATAAACTCATAACCTGTGCTAAAATCCCTCATGATAAATCTACTTGTCTTGTTCACAAAAGATCTCCCAGACTTTCCATGGCCCCGGCATGATCAAAGTTCAAGCTTAATCCATCATATTATCTGCCAAAACCCCAAAGAAAATCGGACCCAATGGACTGTTAAACCACATTAGGTTTGTATTGTTTATTTCAAGAACACTGAGCCAGATTTAAGTAAAATGTAGCCTTGAAGGTTTTTTATAAAGGATTTTAGCTTGTTGCTGCTGCTGCTGCTGCTGCTGCTGGTGTGTGAGTGTGTGAGTGTGTGTGTGTGTGTGTGTGTGTGTATGCGCGCGCGTGCGTGCGTGCACACACTCCCACACTCATGTGTATAAAACTTAATTATTTCATATGAATGCAGGAAAATTATAATTACATTGGCAAAATGGTCATTTTGCAAAGCATATGAGTTTGAACCATTACAAGAAGGTATTAACGTATATTAACAGAGTAATGGTTAACTATGTTTTTGTAAATGTGGTGAATTTTTTAAGGCTTGTCACAAGATTCAGAAAAAAATTCTACTGATCGTATTTATATATTTTCTCCTGCTTTATCTTTAAATGGTGCTATTGTTGTCCATGTAAAAATTAGAGTGGGAATTAGTAAATAAATCAAGAATGGTAAGATTCTACACTTCCAAACAATTGATACCACTAGTCTTTTAGATCATCCTCTCAGACCAAGGAACTCACAAATTACACTGAAATTATGAAATCACGAGTAAAGGTGATGTCAAAGATTTCTGAAAACTATCTTTGATCCTTTTAAAAGTAATAATAGAAGAGGCACTATAAGTTTAAAAGTTAAAGGATGAATGGACACTTGAAAAAAAGTTTCATAAATAATCATAAAAAATGATGTCAGGGTCACTGGATTTATATCAAATGTCACTGTGGTTCAATTACTCTGGAAAAAAAATGACTCTTGTTTTTTTTTTTTTTGTGTGTGTGTGGTCCTGGGGATTAAATCCAGGGGCCTTCTACCTCCAGACTACATTCACAGACCTATTTTATATTTTATTTGGAAACAGGCCCTCACTAAATTGCTGAGAGCCTCACTAAGTAGCTGAGGTTGGCTGCGAACCTGCACAATCCTCCTGTCTCAGATTCCCAAGCACTGGGATTACAAGCATGCACCACCACCCCTGGCAACTCTTGTCTTTTGTTTACAAAGGGATACATTCATTATAATATGCTGGAACTGATTTGATATATTTTTTGAATGTGCATCTTAGGCAAAGCCATTCTTATTGTTAAATGGTGTAATTCTAGGGAGTCTTAAATTTTGGCACATCTAATACTGCCATGTTTCTCAAACCTTGGGCATCTACATGTGCACTTCTAAAACTATTAGCATGGGGGCATTGTTACAGTGGGGACATTGCTGGTTAAGCCCTATTTCATTCTGGGAATCTGTTTTTTTTTTTAGATTTTAAATTTTCACTTGTCAGATAGAAATTTAGTAGGGGAAATTATTCCAATGGACTTTTGAAAACTAAGTGGAATGGCCATATATGAAATATATGCTTTATAATACAATACATCTGAAATATATGCTTTATAGAGCACACGTGTGATAATATCAGTGGATCTAGATACAAAGTTAGCTGTCAAGCTTACTCTCTTTCATTAACAGTTATCTTCAGAACTGTATTTTGGAGTGTTTAATAAGTTTAGAACTCATTAAAGCATGCTTTGGGACATTGGAACACCTATAAGATATTGAAGCAACTAATTTTTGAAGAATGGATTATATTAACACAGGGACAGAAACTGAAAGTTGCTGTTGTGATTGCTTTATTTTTCTTCATCTTTCCCAATAAACATAGTAGTTTTATTTATACAGTGGCTTCTTTCTCTTATCAAGGTAAATGAAGCCTTATGAGAACTTTGTATTGTCCTGTTATGGTTTTTAGTGCACCATAATAAATGCAAATGATTTCCCATTGACATAGGCAGTTTGTTCTACTCACTTATCAAATAATGTAGATTTACATTTACATTTATCTGTGGTTATTTTGAAGGATATATTTTTTGACTTACACCAAAGCAAAATTTCACTCAATTAATTACATACCATGTCCACATTTCTAAAAATGTGAATCCAGCACCGATATAATTTATATTTATCAAGGTGATTTGTATATATATTAAGTATATATATATATATATATATATATATATATACTTTTTATTGCTTATTTTTTTAGTTGCATCTAGATATCACTAAATATAAGTCTGGCTAATTTCGCGTATTACCTGTAAGAAGAGAAACAAAAATGCTGTATTGTTCTGAAATATATAAACAGAAACACTTGATGCTAATCAATAAAGTCACATAGTTGAAGTCTATTATACTTGACTTTTTGAATCTTGTATAATTTTATCTATGAGCACTGAATCAAACTCTAGATAGCTAACTCTGTGTAAGCTGAGTTTTATAGAACTGTCAGAGACTAAAAGTCCCCCAAAGTAAATCAAATTGTGATCACAAAATAGATATTGAGATTTTACATAATTTCAACACGTTGAGTCAAAGTTAAATACAGGAAAATATATGTAAAGACCTACATTCTTTGTTCTTTAAAAAATCCATTGAAGCCAGGTATGGTGGTGCATGCCTGTAATACTAGTACTTGGGAGGCTGAGATGGGGGAGGATCATAAGTTTGAGTATGCCTCAGCAAGTAGTGAGACTCTCATCAAACTAGGGAGACCCTGTTTCAAAAAAATAAAATAAAATAGGGCTGGGGGTATATCTTGGAGTAGAATGCCTCTCATTCAAGCCCCAGTACCAAAAAAAAAAAAAAAAAAAAAAAAAGTGCATTGAATGGTTTGGGTATTTCATACTACTTGAATTACAAGGTCTTTTTTGTTTCATGTTACTCTTGGCTCATCTAAGAGTTTAGCTCCTTGAACGAGTCATAGATGGCTTCTTGGTTCTCGCAGGCACAACATGGCTCAGGGCTTCTCCTTTCACGATCTCTGTCTCCACAATCGTGGAAATGGCTGTTCCTGTCCCCATTGTCACTCTCCAAAAAGCAGCCTCATTAATCCAACACAATTTCAGGCAGGGACTTCACAGGCTGGGAACAGAGTTCTAAATCATATTTTCCACAGCCACTACCCACCCCATCCCAAACAACCTCAGCCAGTGATCGTGACGTACTGTGGGGGGACTTTGCAAAGCACAAAACAGATAGCCAGGCTGCAAGCACCACTACGCTCAATGGAAGCTTCACTTCTGAGGCAATGACATCAAGTTTAGATTTTTTTATTTTAAGTCAAAAGGGGGGACATTTTTTCTCTTTTTCTCTCCCAAAACATTTGCAAATCTGCCACAGGTAATTTTAAGGCAATATTAATATCAGATTCCAGGTCTCAGCTACTTAGTGAGTTTCTTTTTAAACTCAGTGAGACCCTGTTTCAAAATAAAGAATAAAAGTATGGCTGGGTATGTAACTTGGAGGTTCAATCCCCCTGGGTTCCATCCCCAGTACCGCAAATAAAAAAAAAAAAAAAAAAGATTCCAGGTCTAAAGGAGATCAACAGAATATTTTAACATTTATAAATGTTCTTCTGGGATGCAATATACATATGTATATCACTGCTCCTCTGATTTCCAGATGTCTTTTGCTTTTCAAATGTTAAATAATACATACAATGTGTGTGTATGCATATATATACACACACTCTGTGTGTGTGTGTGTGTGTGTGTGTGTGTGTGTGTGTGTGTGTGTGACAGAGGATTGAACTCAGAGGCATTCTAACTCTAAGCTCTATCCCAGATCATTTTTAAATTTTCTTTTTTAAACAGGGTCTCCCTAGGTTGCTGAGAGTCTCACTAAGATGCTGAGACTGGTCTTAAGCCTGCAATCCTACTGTATCAGCCTCCCAAGCACTGGAATTATGGGAGTGTGCTACCAAGCTCGGCTGAAACAAATTATACTCTTGACAAGAGAAATGAAGTTTTTGTGTCCTGGGTGGTTCTGGAAGTCAAATCCCAAGACAGTTATGAGAATAAAATTGTTTTATAACATTTAATAGTGAAGCCCAAGAAGTATTAATGAAAATTTTATGTAAAGTATAAAGTTTATTATCATGTGTGATAAAAAATTATTTTAGGTAATGATCTTCTTTCCTTCTTCCTTTCATCTTATCCGTAGGACTGATATGTCAGAATCTATAAACCAATATTTTATGAAATATTAGAAAGTAGTTATGACATAACCTAGTTGCCCTCTGTTTATCTGAGGACTAAGTGAGGTTATGGGCCATTATTTAACACATGATGCTAAAATAACTGCTAAGTAATAATAAAGCATGAGAATTCTAGTTAAACACATTAAAAGCATTCTTCCATGTATTCCTGTTTTTCCCTGAAATGCCACTAACATGATGCAGAAGGAAATTGAATAAACACAAAATAACAAGGACAAATAGAGAGAAGAGGCTCCATTGCAGACAAGGGAACTCAGCACAGTATTTGGAAGCTGGGAAGTGAAAGAACAGGGAGAGAGAGAGAGAGAGAGAGAGAGAGAGAGAGAGAGAGAGAGAGAAGAGAGAAGAGAGAAGAGAGAAGAGAGAAGAGAGAAGAGAGAAGAGAGAAGAGAGAAGAGAGAAGAGAGGAGAAGAGAGAAGAGAGAAGAGAGAAGAGAGAAGAGAGAAGAGAGAGGAGAGAGAGAAAGAGAGAGAGAAACACTGTAGAAATCCAGAATGTCAATCTTAAAAACAGTGGGAACCTCTGGAGAAAGGGTTGTGGAATGAGGCCGAAAAAGGGAAAAGGTGAGTTTAATATATGCAAGATATACTTATGATACTTACGTATGTCCAGGGATAAGATGTTGCACCAGGATATTAAAAGCCTGTAGTATACCAAACAAGGAGACCTCGGGCCCATTTTTCCTTCTGGGCTCCCAGAATGCTGGCAGCCAGATTTTACCACCTGTAATGGTTTGGGTTAGAATGTCCCCCCAGCCCTCATGGAAACAAGGTAGCAATGTTGGAAGTGGGGTTTCGGTGTGATCTCAGCATTGGATAAATCCATTGCAACGGGTGTATCTGAATGGAAACCTAGGCTGGTAATGTGCATCTGGAGAAGATGAATTTCTGGGGGTGTGGCCCGGAAATTGTGTATGATTCCTCCTCTCTTTGCTTGCTCTCTCTCGCTTCCAGCCCCCATGATGTAAGAGCAGTCTTGTGCGCCCCCTCTCTCTGCTGCTCATTGCCATCAAGCCCTTGAGGCCCCCGGTTCCTGGCCTCACATGAACTGACCCCAAATCCCCAAGAAAGCCGTGAGCAAATAAATCTTCCTCTAAATTAGCAATCAGGTCTTTCTAAGTTATGTGAGCAGGTCTTTGGATTATGGCTGTGAGAACGCTAAGACTCCATCCAAGCAAGAAACGTGGGGGTCCTTCTGGAGGGAAACCAACCGGGTTGGAAGATATAACCTTCAATTGATGCGCACAAATTACTTGGTTAAACATAAATTTTAAATTAAAGTAGTGGTTTGGTTTCAATCTTGGCTCTGCCTATTATCAGCTGGTGGCCTTAATTTGATCTTTAAAATTTCCCCTAAAATTAGAAAACCTGTTGCAGGATCTTGATGAAGATAGCACGAGGTTCGTATGCAAAAGCTTCTAGGGGAGGTAGAGACACTTAATAAATAGTAGCTTTTTTCATTAGTTCATAGTGATCAATAATTATAGTAAAAGTAAGTCATCTTGGAATAATTAACTTACTCTGGCACAATAACCTTTGGTCTAATATTACTCTGAGCAGAACATTATATTGGCTGGCTTTAGACTCCTGCTAAGTGGCCCGCTGTTGCCTGAGAAACAGTGATTTAAACTAGACATATGGATTTCTGTCTAAGTATGATAGATGAGGTAAGATAACAGAGGGAAAAGAAGAAGCTCAAGGAAGGGGAGGGGGGAATTGATTTTAGTTTTCTTCGAAGGGCTAGTGTCATTTTTCTTAGATTTGTCATCATGTCTTGTTTGATCACTTGAAATCCAGGTGTCAAATACCACTGCATGCTTCACAAAAGCAGCAGGTTTTATAGAGGGATTGGAAAGGTTGGGAGATAAGACAAAAAAAGATATTGTGTTTGATGATGGTCACCATCCTGCAGAGGGAAACTACTGCAGGGTAGGGCACATTGAGATTCCTCTACAATGAAGTAGGAACAGAGGAATGGGCTAGATGAGAAATGGAGGAACACACTAAATGACCTCTGGGTTCCAAGCCATAGCTAGCCAGTTTTCCTTTGGAACCTCACATCCGAAGACCCAACCTTAACCCAACTAGCTAGCTCATGATGCAGCTATTATAAATAGCTATTAAATGAGAGGTATATTATAAATATACCTCTCATTTAACAGATGAAAAACGCTAAGAAAAGATACTAAATAATAATTTACCCAAGATAGAATTCTTGGCAGAGCCAGGATTGGTACTCAGATGAATCTCACTTAAAAGTCCATCTACTTTTTCTACTCTAGCACGCTCTTTTTCTCGAGACATGACTCATTTTTATGAAATAGATGCATGTACGCCCTTTGTAAGGCATAATGGAGTATATAAATCCCAGACAATGTAGGTGTTATTTAACACTTGAGAAACAAAAGACATCTGGAAATCAGAAGAGCAGTGATATTCATGTAACACTCACTGTAGCTAGTCTTTTTTTCTTTGTGTGGAACAGGTTGGAAAAGGAGAGGAAAGTCGGAGGTTGAAATGGGGATGAAGTGGAGACAAACGAGAGGTGGTATTTTAGTATTTCAAGAGATAACAAAATTATAGCACTGGAGCTTACTCAGTTTAAATATTTGTATCTTGCATTATAACACCATATAAGTATAATACGATTTTTTCTGGGTATAAAACTAAAGATGGATTATTTTGAGGATAATTCACCAAAAGTTTAAATTCTTGCTATTTTGAAAGATGAGTCTGGACCAGAATCTTAGTATCTACCTAGTATCTTATTAGAATTGCAAAATCAGGGCTCACCTGAGCCAAGGTATGCCTTTGAACAAAGTTTCTTAGGTTATGTGTATGCACATTGTGTCTCAGAAGCCTTATTTTAGGCCAAAAGCTAAAAGTTTCAGATGAAGAGAAAAAGGCATAAGGTTGGGGAACAGTTTTGTGGAGTTATATTTTTAATGAGAAAAATAAATTCCAGGGAGTATCCTGAGTATTTTTAATGAATAAACAAACTATGAACAAATTATCCCAATTGCCACAAAAGTGACTGAACTATGTCCTATGAGTAGGGCTGTGGTGGGGATGCACGTTGTAAATAAATTTCATTAAAAACCAAAGTTTAAATACTAAAAGGGATCAGAGCACTTAATTCAGCTTACTATTTACCAGCTGCATTTTAATTAGCCAAGGAGGACTTCAGTGAAATCTTGAACACGAGCTTAAAAATCCCCCTTTAATATATTGTATAAGCTACGAATAAAACAAAGGCAAAGTTTTATATTTTTCTCACTTGTCAAAGTGCTAAAGCATTTTATATAAAAAAAAGTTTAGTTTACTCCCCTGGAGTAATTAAAGGGATGAAAAGAGGTACCTTGGAGAATCCAGCCTCAGGGAAGGTGATAGTGCCATTAGGGCTTTTGAGACCCTACAAGGGGCTGATGGCATCAGCCCACTTAGGATCTTTGCACTTTTGGCAGAACCTGGAGGCAACTGGCAAGGGTGTGAGGCAGGAAGATAAGAATATACAGATAGAGCTATAAGTCTCTGACCTGTAAGGAAATTGCAATTCCTCAGGTCCTCAGGGAGCAAATCAAGAATTTACACTTTTGTGGGGCTGGGAATGTAGCTCAGTGGTAGAGTTCTGAGGCCCCAGGTTTGATCCCGATCACCATGGGGGAAAAAAAGTTTACACTCTTCTGATCGATTCATCATGTATTTTTAGTAAGCACATGCTTTGTGAACAACTCTGTGCAATATACCAAAGTGTAAGCCTTAATTCATTCCTCTAGAATTTTAAAATCTTCATGCCAGAAGCAGTGTTTTATGGAGGGGTAGTGTGTGATGCCAGTTGGGATAAGAGGGAGCACCAATAACAATATGTTGCCTGAATTTAGGACTTGACAGTGAACCAACACATTTAGAGTCAGAGGAAACAGGTTTGGAGAGGCTTAATGATCCCTCAAGGTCATTCCTTGCTTGTAAATTGGCAAAGGTGGAACTAAAATATAGGTCTTCCATTGCTAAATTCCATGAGGGAGAATAACCCAGATGATGATGTTTATGGCAATGGTAATGATGGTGGTAGTGATGATAATGATGATGATGATGGTGATAATACTGGTGGTGGTGGTGATGATACTAAGGAGGAGTAAAAGATGAGAAAGACGGTGCCAGGGACTCTCTTCCTTAAACAAAGAACATTTCTGCTATTCCTTCCACTAGTGTCATTTATTCTGTCAAGGAGAAAAGTGAGCAGCTTCAATGGACTGAAACTAGGACAAACAGAGGGACCGGGGCATCCCAATGTGCTCTTAGCATGTCTAGGGCTTCCCAGAGCCTCATGAAGTGGATGTAAGTGAAGAATCCTTGTTGTAACCTACAACTGAGGTTAAAAAAAATATCATGAGTTTCACTAAATGCATCTGGCAAGCATTTCGTCTTCCCTTAAATAAAATAAATTCTCTTAATAAAGCCAATGGAGGCAAGGTTGGTGGGGGGTGGAGCTGGTGTGTGTGATTTATTGCAGAGCAAGAGGAGGGCTTTGATGGCCCTGAACTATCTGCTTAGAACTGCTGGCTCTAAAACCAAGTTGTACATTGGTTTTTCTTTTTGTGCCAATCTTACATTTTTAAAAAAATATAACTTTTATGAATACCATCATTAGTGCTATAAGCACAGGGAAGTATAAGTTAATTCTACAGTAAAGTGATTATTAAATCCATTAGTCATATACATGGAATCCATAATTAACTTATTCTCCAGCATCAAGTAAATGATTCTACTGTGTGCTTTAAGAAAGCAATTGTTCACTAATATGCAAAATAGAGCAGAACTATTAGATCATAAAGCTATGCAATCTTATAATTAAATTATAAATTTTACATATTTTAATAATGTGCTTTATATACTTTAATTGTTTTCTACGCAAGATTAAAAGGAGGTGCCACGGGTTTTCTCAGACATATTATATCTTGACCTGAACCGTGCAATACTTAATAATAATTGATGAGCATCTACCAGAGATGACAGCAGTCTTTCAGCAGCATCAGATATTTCTTTGGATTATTGCCGAGGACTGAAATGAAGATATGCATTAGTCTTAAGTGGAGTCGCAGCTATACCCTTGGGCTTCCTCCCTCCCCCTCCCTTGCTGTTCTAACAACCATAGACATCCACATTCTTTCATTGCAGGCCATGAGCAGGCACTGCCCCCCATTTACACTGCCTTGGCTGTATATGTGGGTAAAGGCAACAAGCACATTAAATTCTCTGCAGGGGACTTATGCACCCACATGAGCAATCTATTGCTGTTATTGTATTCTGGATTAAATAATGATGTCATTATTTTCCACTTGCAGAATTAACTGTGTTTGAAAGACCTAGGAAATGCCACAGATCTGTGCTGTGGGGTTGTCTCTGTAACCTTCTGCATTTCCAGTTCCTGATTGCTGCAGAAAAGCTGTGCTGCTGGTTTCCTTTTCTCTCCCCTTAGAGCGGATCATTCGTGGTATGATTCTACTGTTCCAGCCTCCTGTCCAGTAGTATTGCATGGAAGATGCCCTCTGCAGAACCAGAGTGAGTGGCTCACACTCTCCTGCCCTTATTTAGAAATCACCTATTGGAAGTTTACAAAGTGCTGAGCCCTGACCTCAGCATTGGAGGCACAAAGCTACAAAACATGAGGTTATTTGTCTTGGATTCATGAAATCCAAGGCTTACCCAGCATGCTAATTGTATTAGTCTGCTCCAGCTATCATGACAAAGTACCACAGACTTGGCCATTTAACCAAAAGAAATTAATTTTCTCACAATTTTGGAGGTGAGATGACTAAAGTGTTGGAAAGGTCTCTCTCTAGCTTATAGATGACTATGTTTTCTTTATGTTTTCACATGGTCTTTCCTCTCTGTACCTCTGTATCCAAATTTTCTCTCTTTATGAGGACACCTTATAAGATCTACCCTAATGACATCACTGTAACTTAATTACCTCATTAAAAGCTGTATCTCCAAGTACAGTCACATGCCAAGGTAGTGAGAGTTAGGTCTTCAACATACCTATCTTTTAGCCCCTAAAACTGAGGGTTTGCCAAGATAAAGACTGAGCTCAGTCAGGGGTAGGAAGGCTTTTGGGGGGATGTTATGGTTTGGGTTTAGAATACACCCTAAAGCTCATGTATTGAAATCATGTCCCACATGAATCAAGGTTCAGGTGGAGCATGGCTAGAGGGGGTAGGTCTTTGAGAGTGTGTTCTAGGGGTCTATATCTGTCCTTGGTCCCCTCATGTCATGCTTAGTCTCTCTGCCTCCTACCACTACTGAACCGAGCTCAGCTTTCTTCCACAGTGCTGTGCCACTTGTTGTGTTGTCTGCCTTGGAGTTGGCCAACTATGAACTATATTCTGAAAGCATGAGCCAAATAAACGTTTCCTTCTCTATGTTGTTCCTTGCAGATATATTGGTCACAGTGACAGCAAAGCTGACTGAAATAGGCGTAACTCTAATCTGTTACATTAGAAGATAAATAGGGGTTATCCAGGTGAAGTGTGGGGAAGGTGAGTAGGCAACCCCATTGGAGAGGCAAACGTGATTTGTCTTGACTATGGCTAGAGCTGAGTATGCAAAGAGTGGAGAGAGAGATTGATATAACACTGAGTTTGAGAGGTATACAGGAATTTGACCTTGGAGGGCCTTGTGAGTCCTGCTGAAGGGTTTTTTTTGTCTTGAAGGTTGAGAGGGACACTCAAGGATTCTAGGCTGGAGGATATTGAAATCATATTTTTTTTTTAACAAAGAAGCTGATATATTCAGGGCCTAATAGAAAGGTCAATCTTGACCCCAAATATTTTTTTTAAATGTGATTTGCCAAAGTACCTGAAATTCTCAATGCTAAAGAAACATTCCTTTGGGTAATTGGTCTATATAGATACAATCCTTTTTATTTTCTTAATGACGCCCATCAGGAACTACAGTTATTTTATTTGCACATTTATTTTTCTATTGTCTGTATTCCTCTTGGAAGTCTGTTCATTGCTTTACCCTCTCTGGGCCTCCACTTCCTCATCTCAAAATAGTTCTTACCTTTTAGGTTATCATGAGAATTATATGAGTTGATATAAGAAAGACTTATTTAATAGGGTCTGGCATGTCCTAAGAGTGATGTCAGTCTTAGATACTCCTATTATAATGAATTCTTTTCTTTAGAGGAGGTTAGTTTAATCCCCTTGACTCTGATCAATACCCCCTTTTTCCCATCTTCTAAACTGCTCCTACAGTAGTTCCCTTTTATCTGAGGTTTTGCTTTCTGCCCTTTTTAGTTACTCACAGTCAACTGTGGGTCAAAAGTATTAAATGGGGAGAGAGATCATATTCATGGAACTTTTATTTTAATATATTATTATAATTGTTCTGTTATTAATGTTATTGATCTTCAACTGTTCCTGATTTATAAACTTTATCATAAATATGTATGTAGAGGAAAAAATAGTGCATATAGCGTTTCAGTACTATTCCTGGTTTCAAGCACCCTCTGGAGGTCTCAGAACATATATATCCAGCACAGATAAGTGGTGGCGATTGCATTTGCTTTCTATAATCAAGATCATAGTACTTCTCTACTCAAAACAAATGTCATGGCTTGAGCTTAGATTATCATACATATATCACTGTCATCAAACACTGGAGAAGATGTGAAAGGATAAACAATTATAAGCAATAATATAAATAGGATAGCCAGATGTGGTACATGCTTGGTACTTAGGAGACTGAGACAGGAGGATCTCAGGTTTGTGGCCAGCCTCAGCTACTTAGTGAGACACTCTACAACTTAGGGAGACCCTGTTTCAAAATAAAAAATAAAAGATAGGTCTGGGGGTGTAGCTCGAAGGTAGAATGCCCCTGGGTTCAATCCTCAGTACCACACACACCATATATATAATTTTATAATAATAATAATAAGCCTTGCTCTTAGAAGCACATTCTTTTTTGTATTATTTATTTATTTATTCTAATTTTTTATTGGTGCATTGTAGTCACATATCTTAATGGAGTACAAGATGGTAGAGGCATACATGCACATATCATGCAGTTAGCTCTTCCCCACTTCCTATTCCATTCCCTCCCCCTCCCTCCTTCTCATGTTTGGCTTAGAGATTGACTTTGATGTTTGTGAATGTCCATCATGGACATTAGGGAATTTCCCTCTTCCCCCTCCCATCTGCCTCAGTTAGGTCGCCTTATTTGCTCATCTACCATTTCTCCTTGGAAGCACATTCTATTGATGGGTTCACTTTCTCAAAATGTGGTTCACTGGCCTCCCCTCAGCATTTCTGGCACCGAATAGAACTCTGGTGGGTCAGGTGTGTGAGTGGTCAGAGCAAAATGGAGGCAACCCAGGGAAGATGCTCAAGAGAGATGAACCCCTCCCTCCCCAGCTGGCACTGCAAGTCCAGGGCTTGACTCTGTCCCAGAGCTATAGAGAAAACTGTGAAAAGGAAGCAGGAAGTAGGCCACTGGGTGCTGCAATGTTATTTTTTTTTTAATTTATTTTTTATTGGTGCAATGTATTCATACATCATAGTGGTATAAATAAGATACTTTTGTAGACATACATGCACACATCGCCCAGTTAGCCCCTACCCGATCCCCACCCCATTCCCTCCCCATCCCTCCTTCCCACGCTTGGCTTAGTGGTTGACATCTAGTATTATAGCAATTTATACAATATTAACATTGATAATCTCACATAACAGTTTCATTTGTCTGGTACCAAACTTTTGATGACTTAAAGATAACATTTCAATATTTCTTTTTGCTTTCTTTCTTACCAGAGAATATTTTTTTTTCTTTTTTTTTTTTTTAGGTGAAACTATCATACATTTATTTATTTATTTTTCAGAAAAAAAATCTATCCTGATATGGAATATGGGCTCTAGATACCCAAAACAGTCTCAAAGAAGAACAAAGCTAGAAGATGTATATTTTCTGATTTCAAACCATATAAAGCTACAATAATTGAAACAGTGTAGTACTGTTCTAAAGGCAGATATATAAACCATTGGAGCTAAATAAAAGCCTAGAGATAAATTCTTCCATACATTGTCAAGTTATTTTTGACAAGGTTTCCATGAACTTTTGGTGGAGGAAATGCAATGTTATTTTTTTTTTAATGTGGATCATATTGAAAATGGCATACATCAGACTGTACTTGGCGCCCTCTACCCCCACTTCCCCTTCCCTCTCCCAACAACAAGTGTCCAGGTTAACCTTGCATTCATACTTTTACACATATTTGGATGTGGCTCCTCCATTAATCAACCTCAGCCTTTTTCGTCTCCTACCCTTCCATTTCAGCTTTGCTGAGGTTTCCCCTCCATTATCTGGAGTCCCTTTGTTATTCCTAATAGGTTGGTTCCATATTTTGGCTATTGTGAATTATGCTACTAGGAACATAGGTATGCATATGTTACTGTAGTTCTCTGATTTCAATCCCTTTGGAAAGATACCCAGGAGTGGTAGTGCTGGATCATATGGTGGATCCATTCTCAGTTTTCTAAGGAATCTCTACACTGATCTCCATTGCAGCTGAACTAGTTTGCACTCCCACCAACAGTTTAAGAGTTCCTCTTTCCCCACATCCCTGCCAGCATTTGTTGTTATTTAATTTCTTTATGCTTGCCACTCTGATTGGAGTTAGATGGAATCACAGCGTAATTTTGATTTGCATCTCCCTGATGGCTAATGATGTTGAACATCTTTTCATGTATCTATTGGCCATTTGTATCTCTTCTTTTGTGAAGTGTTTATTCAATTCAGTTGCCCATTTCTTGATTGGGTTATTGGTTTTGCTAGTGTAGAGTCTTTTGAGCTCTTTATAGATTCTGGATATTAGCCCTCTATCAGTGTTCTTTCTAAAGAATTGCTCACATACCACCCAGAAAAAAGCTACTGAGGTGGAAGCAGGTTTAAGTTCTGGGCAAAAGGGAAATGCATGAAGAATTCAGGCCTTGCCAGGCTTCCTTACTTGGGCCCTCTTGTACTGTGGCTACCCAAAGCAAACTTGACTTCCAAGAATTGGCTGACAGAGCAAGAGCTTGTTTAATTTTTGAGTACTGGACACAAACTCATTCTTTGTGGCAGCTTCGATATTGGCAGATAGGAGATTTAGCTCTGTCCTGTTTATATAACAGCAGTTGATAGATAGTGACTTCATAGTTGGATATTTATGAGAGGTTTCATTTCAAATAATATAGTTTTGGCCTGTGGCAATGCTAAGGCTCTTACCCATTATTACTGAGAAGCTAAATCTTTAGGATATTGTAACTATAACTGCAGGGTCCGTTTGATCTACCCGGAAGAACCGCAAAAGTTAATATTTTCAAAGCAATGAAAGGTTTATTATAAAAAGTCTCATTAGGAAGTTATCTGTCCCTAAAACATATAGGCTATCAGAAGGTCAGGTATATAAGAAAGCAACTTTTCATACTTTTCTTTCACCTTATGACTTCTCTCATATAACAAGGTAATTAAAAAAAAAGGCTCCTGCTTTCCATTCCAGAAACCAAACACCCTGCCATGCCCTCCAGATAGCCCCAGCTCCAAGGTAAGCTAGCAAAGTCCATTCTTCATAGTTTAAGGACAATAGCCCTGGCTGTGTTAGGCATCGAGCATCTCTGTCAAAGTCTTGCCCCTAGCCCTGTTAACTGCCATCAAATTCTGAGTGGCCTTCTTTTGCCTTAGCTGTGAAAGAAGATGATCCCATTTTGACACCACTGGGGAGATTTTGGGGGAGAATCTGTGGGTGTTAAATTTTTGTAATGTGATGGGGGATCTTTGGCAGCTGGGGAAGTTACTGGATCTGAAGAAGATGCAGGGGTAGGGTGTTACAAAGACTCTTTAAGGATGGGCCCTGTCATTTCAAGTCTCCTCTAAAGGAAGAAGCTCTTAGTTTGAGAGACAGATTAAGTGCTAAAATGGTTGGAGAAAGATTAGGAAAGAAATGAAGAGGCAGATAAATTAACAACATTTACATATTTTCTTTTTTGTTTTTGTAATGCAAAAAGTCAACTATGGCACAGAGAAACCCCTTTGAAGAAGAGTTCTACTCTTCTTGGTTTCATGGTTTTAATTGTGTCATTTCCAACCCTCCCTTTTTCTCACCCAAAATTTATATGGAGTCAATAGCCACCACCTGAAAATGTGACTATATTTAGAGATGAGGCCTGTAAAGAGGTAGTTAAGTTAAAATAAAATAATTTGAGTGGTCCATAATCCAATGTAATTGATGTCCTTGTAAGAAGAGGACATTTGTGCACAGATACACACAGAGATTATGTGAAGACAGCCATCTGAATGACAAGGAGAGAGGCCTCAGAAGAAACCACTCCTGCCTATACCTTGACCCTGAAATCCTAATTTTTAGAATTTACAATAAATTCCTGTTGTTTGAGCCACTGGGCCTGGCACGTTGCTATGGCAACTCTAGCAAACAAATACACCTAGTTATTTGGGTGAAGGAGGGGAAGGGAAAATGGAAAACTTGAAACCTTGCATATCACCATCTACCATCAGTACTTATCTTCAAAGCAGGATACACTAAGTACAAAGGCCTACCCAGTCTAGTGCCCAGACTCTTCTACAAACTGTATTAGGCTTTATCTGCAGACTCTGTTCTCTGGTGCTACAGGATCTATGACCTCAACTTGGGTAAATGTTGGGTTTTAACATTTAAGGGTAAATCTTTTTTTATATCAGTACTGGGGATGGAACCTAGGGGAATTCTACCTCCAACCTACATCCCATACACACACACACACACACACACACACACACACACACACACACATATACATATATATGTATATATATGTATATATATATTTTTTGAACAGGGTCTCACTGAGTTGCAGAGGGCCTCACTAAGTAGCTGAGGCTGTCAGCGAACTTCAATCCTCCTGTCTCAGCCACCTAAATGCTGGGATTACAAGCATGTGCCACCACACCTGACTAAATCTTTTTTTTAATGTACTTTGCTTTCTTACTAATGTATTTGTAAGGTAGTTACTTTTTATTTTTTTCCAATATCAATAATTTTGAAAAGTATTTGGTCCCAAACTCTGTTTCTTGCTACGTTCTTGTTCCATATAATACCCCTGAGGTTCTGATATAATTATTCACATACTTTCATTGTTATAGTCTATGAAACATGAGGATTTGAACTATTCAGAGATTTAAAAAAAGCATCACCAGGAAGTTAAAATTAAGCCTAAAAGTAATCTTATTAGAACCCAGCCCTATGGGTGATATTTGTGAAAACTCCCATAAAGTCTTGTTTTAGTTTGATATATCAGAAACTGGGTTTTAACTTTTAATACAAAACTTTACATTTAGTACTTAACCGATAATAGCCACATTCCCCTTTGCCCACTTGCCTGCCCAAAATTTCCCCATGGTTTGTGTAAAATTTAAGTGAGTCCCCCAAGAGCTCATGTGTTGCAGGCTGGGTTTTCAGTGTGGGGGCTTCGGGAGGTGGGATCTTTGAGAGAGTGACCTGGTGGAAGGTCCTTCAGTCTGTTGGGGTGACTGCCCTAGGAAGAGATTGAGGTAGCGCCTGGGGTACTCTTCTGTTCTCACAAGAGTGAGTTGTTATAAGAGCGAGCCCTGCCCTCAAGTCAATCTCCTGCTTCTTGTTTTGCAAGCTGATCTAGCTTCTGCCATGTGTTTCCACCAGTGCCATCCACCATAGTGTGATGTCGTCAAGGGGAGCCCTTGCCAGAGCCATGCTCTTTGGACTTTCACATCTCAAAATGAACTAAATGAACATCCTTCCTCTGGAAAGCTAGCCTGCCTCAGGTATTCTATAGTCATGAAAACGAAGTAATACAGAAGCCTTCCTTCTGAGGGGTCATCAGCCTTTTCTCTTGGATTAAGCCATAGCCCAAAAGACTGAAGGTCTGATAGAAAGTTTCCTTGGGTAGAAGACCCACTAAGCATGTAACCAGGATGCCATTTTCTTTTCTGTAATCCTATTTAGGACATTCTTTTTAAAAAGAAGAGCTCAGGAATGATGTAAAAAGTGGTTAAAACTTCATTATGTAAAAGCAAAGTGTGGGATGTGAAGCTTAGGGACTGACATGTTAATTAGAAATTCTAGGAACTCTTCACACTGTTAACAGCACTAATTTCCTACTTAAACTGACAAGAGAAGCCAAATGGATTTTATTGTGGGCTGTCTGACTAGACTTTAGTGCTGGCTGAGCCCAGAAAAAGAGCATCTGTTTTTGAAAATAGAAACCCAGGGCTTGATATCCACTCTTTGTTTTGAAGGCTCTCTTAAATCAAGAAGTGTTGAGCCATTAGGTGCCAACAAAAACCAGTTAAACAAGGAACTGTGAGTTTTGTTTTGTTTTGCTGATAAATGCGTCTTTTATTTTCATACGGCAACCTCACAGCAAAAGTTCCAATAAAAAAGAGATAACATTTCTTGAGCATGCAACACTATGTTGGGAAGCATGTCAAGTGTTCTGCACGCTTTGTATCATTGTGTCTACCTCACATATTGCATGAGGGAAACCTGTGACAAGAAAAGAATAAAAGGTTCAAAGAGGTTAAATCAGGTCAGGCAACTAACTGGGAGAAGGCAGGGGCAGGGCTTGAACCCAAGTGAATTCAGGTCACGCTGCAGCTCCCAACCTCTCCAGTACACTCCTTGACTTGCTCTCACTGTCAGTTTGCTTCTTCTCATCAACCCCGTGAGTTCTTGGCTGTGGAGATGGAAAGCTGAGTGGAAATTTCTAAGGTAGGAAGGGAAAGGAGGTGTGTGCTATTCACTTTTCTCTCATTCCTATACTTACCTAACTCTGTTCCAGATTCTGGAAATGTCAAACAGCTTGTAAGAGTGAGGCAGAATGGTGTAGGAGATGAAGCATGGGCTTTGAGGTCATAGAGACCCAGGTTCAAAATCTCAGCTCTGCCACTTTCCAGTTAAAACCTTGAGCCGGCCACTTAATCTTAATGATTTACTATATTCTCATTCACAAAAATGAGAGAATAACATCTACCTTATAGGATTATTTTCAAGACAATAAAAGGGCAGGTGAGGTACTTAGTATGTGCTTGCTGCTTAATAAATTGTAGCTATTGACTAGCATTCATACATTATGGGCTCCTGTTCTTTTATGTGACTCATAACATTGAATCTATCTAAAATATCTGGGAAGAAGCAAAACGAGAAAACCACTGATGGACTGTATGGTGGTGATTATTCTTAATATTTTTCCCCAGCCAACTGCCTAAAAGTTATTTTATGCCTATGTTATATTTGGAAAACATTATAAAACTTTGAGCAGACAACAGTGCACGATAGCACAGTGCTTACTAAAGCACTGTATGCTTTTCTGATAAAGATATAACTTTATTGCCCTTTATGTACTCTCTTGGTTAATACAGTAAGCAAATGGGAGATAATTTGAAATACCTTTACCACCATTTATAGTGTCAGAACATACAACTTACCTTTAAAAATGCAAACGATTCATTGCTATGGAAGGCATTGTGTACACATACAAATGCATTTTTAAAACAATCACCTGTGCAGCACCGAGAGGGATCATGTTCTGAGATCTTTCCCTTTTGCAGAAATGAAATAAATCGTTCTTGCTAACTGTGCTCTTGGGTCAGAAAGCCAGGTCAAAGATTTGTGTGTGTGTGTGTGTGTGTGTGTGTGTGTGTGTGTGGTCTCCTT
The DNA here is from genome assembly GCF_963383645.1 of Muscardinus avellanarius. Classification (NCBI taxonomy): domain Eukaryota; kingdom Metazoa; phylum Chordata; class Mammalia; order Rodentia; family Gliridae; genus Muscardinus; species Muscardinus avellanarius. Next base: position 22,560,485 of record NC_137793.1, on the reverse strand, counting down.
TGTAGAAACTTTTAGAGGGGGGAGATGAAAAGCGGGATCCTTTAGGCTAAAAATGACTTTAAAAGTCCTTTTTGAAGAAGAATAATCTGATTTGATTGCAAAGACTCCAGTGATACCCCTGGCTTGAATGTCTAGGGGTAAAATGGTCCTGGCAGGTGGATTGAAGTTTTCAAGACCCAGGCCATAGACACTGCCCTTAATTCTTGATGGGGTTATGGCTTTTTTAGACTCAAATGCTGTAATTTTACAGCATTGCTTCTGCATAGACAGAGTGTGGGTGCATGCACACAATTTAGAAAGGAATGTGGCAAGCGTGCTGGGCTTAGGGGATGTGGCTTCTAGTCTTGGGTGTACCCTGTGTTTGATCTTGGATACAGCTTGTGATATCTCTGACTCTTATCTACCAATATGTCATATAAGCTGGCTGTACTTTATGATGTTCCAGCTATTTCCCAATTCTAATTTTCCAGGGGTATGCAATATAAGCATAATCATGTATCAAACAAATTAAGACCCACTTGTGTGACTTACATCACATTTCCAAAATCTTTTTACATCTCTAAACTCATTTTTAAATCTACCTAAAATCTGTGAGATAGGAAAGGCAAATATTTTTGTTCCATTAGATGCATTAGAAAACTTAGGCAAATAGAGATTAAGTTGATGGCAGAGTCCAGGTCTCTTGACTCTCATTTCTGGGCTCCTATACTAAATTAAACTGGATTAGTCTTTTGGGACATGTGTGAAAGGGTATACAACTAGATTCTTTGTGGAAAAATAACTTGATAAATTACATTAAATTACTAGAGGAGTGGATAAAAAACAAAGTTCTATTTCCCTTGTTGAGAATTTGCCTTTGAGTCCCACTGTGAAATGGATTAGAATGTTTCGTTAGGATGTAAGCAATATACAAACCCAGAAAAGGTACATCTCATATTCTTTTAAATAGATAATTTCTCCTGGGACTTCTTTACATTCTGAAAATTCACTTTATTATTGCATTTGAAGGTTTGTGCCTTTAAATGCCACGGCATCTGAGTCTAACTTTTATTGGTGATATTTGTGGTTATCACTTTCCACTGTCATTCTCTCCTATTTCCTTTGTTTTGTTCTAGAGATACGAGTTGATTTATGAATGAGGGATTTTTGATTCTTCGAGATACATTTTGGCAAATTGGTTCAATAACTTGTTATGGAAAAGCAAAATCCATCAGGGACAAGTTTGCCTACTCCCTCTAAAAAGAAATCTCTCTTAGAAACCCACTCTTTGTTCTCTGGTCATGACACATTTCTGTTTATTTTTTTTTTAAATGAGGACATAGTCACAGTTTTTGTTTGTTAAGTATGTCCATAAAAGTATTCACCTTAAAAAGTCAGCTGTAAGATTTATCCTAATATTTGGAGTTAAACAAGTATCTTAATCTACAAGCTAATTTGCCACAAGGCAATTCAGACTCAGAAGCCTTTTGTCATCCATACAGATACAGAATAAACTGGTGGGTCGAATGGAAGAAATCATAAGAATGAGAGAGGAGATTAGAGATTACCTTTTATGCCCCAACACTGACAATCTCACTGTTTCAACCGTACTGTTTCCTTCATGATCAGAGGTCCTTAATAAAACTGGGGACTCACACTCCCGACTCCTTGAGACCTACCTATGAGTTATAATTCAAGCACGTGCTTCTCCTCCTTATTGTAGAAGTCTAACTCTGGTTGCATGGAGTCTAACTTTTTACTTACTTAGGATAGTTTTGAGTTCATGCACATGACTGTTGAGGTTTAGTGTCTCAGCCAGGCATGGTGGTATATATCCCAGTACTTGGGAGGCTGACACAGGAGAATTGTAGGTTTGAGGACAGTCTCAGCAAAGTGGTGTGACTCTCATCAGTAACTTAGTGAGATTCTGTCTCAAAATAAAAAATGAGAAGGGCTGGGGTTGTAACTCAGAAATTAAGTGTTCCTAGATTCAATCTCCAGTATCACAAAAAGATTAAAAAAAAGATTTGTTGTCTCAAACACTTGGAAACTACAACAAAGAACTGCTACATCCCTGTATGCCACCTCACTCTTCCAACACAGACTGCCTTTTGCCATATCACAAATAGACCTTGTCCTGCTCCTTCTTGCCACAAACAGAGGATTCAATGAGACAAAGAAAAAATTTTGCTTTCTGTCTGCTCTATACATTATTCATACTCAATAATCATATTCAGTTGGACTCTTCTTCCATGCAGCAGACATCCTGTATTATCTTTTCCCTCTGAAAACATATTTTTCATGCAGCTGTTTTCTTTTCTACCAAGGCATTTGTCATCTGGATTCTCACTGAGAACATCTGGAGAGCTTTGAGAAACACAGGTCTTGTGCTTATAGGTCTGGAGTGAGACTCAGAGATCTGGTGCCTACAAACCTGCAGCAGTGAGTCTTACGATCAGCCAGGTCTGGAAACCAGTGCTCTGAAGCATGAGTGTCCAAAATCCCCAAGACCACTGCAGGTTGGATGATTCACTAGCAGGACTCTCAAGACTTGGCTTATAGTCATACATACGGCTATGATTCATTACGATAAGATGATTGGCGGCAAAATTAGCAAAGGAAAAAGGAGGACACCAGGAACAAGCTTCTGACAGTCCTCTCCCGTGGAGTCACGTGAGGTGTGCTTACTTTCTCTGGCATTGAATTGTGGCAATATGTATGGGGTGTTGTCTTCCAGGAAGCTCATTAGAGACTCAATGCCCAAGACTTTCACTGGGAACTCGTCACATAGGCACCCTGTGCCTACCATGTACTACAATTTCAGATTCCCAGAAGAAAAGCATATATTCATCAGAAACTTGATGTGCCTTGCTAGGCACATTAAGCCTTTCTTATCAGTTAGGGAATGATGGGAGGAGCCCTCCCCAAGTTCAAGTTCTCAGATGCCATCCAGGAGCCAACTTTACAAATAGACTTTCTAAGAATACCAGTCTCAGACCTACTACGTTATATATATTTTTTTCTGAACAGTTGTATGAGAAAGAGGTAAAATGTAACATGGTTCAAAGTATGTTAATTAAGTTTCTGTATTAGGTAGGAAGAGAAACTTCTGGATAAAAATGGAGATTCAGCTAATGAAATATGAAATACTATTCTTTTTTTTTTGTGGTACTGGGGATGGAACTTCTGAGCTAAACCCCAGCCCTACTTTTTATTCTTAATTTTGAAATAGGGCCTACTGAGTTGCAAAGGGCCTCACTAAGTAGCTGAGGCTGTCTGTGAACCGCGATTCTCCTGTCTCAGCTGGGATTACCCTGCCCAGCTCTAAAATCCTATTCTTTATGCATCATAATAATAAAATTCACCTGCTCTTATTTGAGTAAGAAGCAGGCAAATATTATAGGACATGGACTACCCAGTGTCCCAGACATTTTGGTGTTTGGCTATAGTCTTAGAATGAATAGATTACTTACAAATACATGTGTTGTAAAAGATCACAAAGATATTGGATTATTAGGCAGATACTCATTTTGTATATTCTGCCCTCCCTTTCCAGTTTTCCAAATGGAATTGCTTTTTCTCTAATTTCTGGAAAGGCATGATTATATCATTATCATGTGCAATGGATGGTCAAGGCCTATAGCACATTCAAGTCATTGAAAGCCTTGAACCACATGACTCCACTTCAAGTCCTCCTAAAAGAAATCTTAATTTTGAAGGTCAACTTCTTGGACCACTAGGACTATTCTTAAGCATTTGTATTTACATTAACAATATTTTGTCGGGCACTAATTTTCTGTAGCCAGGGGCATCTTTCTGCATCTACAACTTTCCAAGATTACCTGGTAGAATAGAGTCATAATCTGGTTTTAGGCAGGTGGATGGCAAAATCAACAGGGAGAGATGACCATTTATTCTCATTGGAAGTTTCCAGATGGAGAACTTGCATATTTCGTGATTTGACTTGCACATTTCTTCCTTCTAAACAATTAGACTTTCTCTTAAGTTCATTTATACTTATTTACTTTATTCAGTTCACTGATTCAGGTGAATAGTGGAACAGTATGTCTTTGTATATATCCCTTCTTGAACCTAATAATGATGGTCATATCACTCAGCCTCGATTTCCAAGGTGCAAAATCTTCTTCTTGGACTTTGTTTCCCATGGTTTTAATCACCTCTGTCAGTTCTCTCTTTTTTCATTTTGCACATCCTTTTTAAAAGTGTGGGCCAAAATTGGACTCAATGACTTTTCAATCCAAATATACTACTACATGATATACATATACATATAAATATATATATATATTAATTTTGTACAAAATGTTAACATTTTTATGTAATTTAATACATATGTTAAAATTTAAAAAATAAATGAAATATTTAAATTTCTTCCTTTTTAAGTATAACACATAAATTATATTTCTTTATCATACATTAGAGAGGAAGTCCCAGTATGCCAAGAGTCAACTTAAAAAAAACTGTAAATGTTTTAGCCGGGCGTGGTGGCGCACGCTTGTAATCCCCGCGCTTGGGAGGCAGAGACAGGAGGATCGCGCAGGTTCGAAGCCAGCCGCGCGTGCGCTGGTTTAGGAGACCCTGTTTCCAAATTTAAAAAAATGTAAAAATAGGTCTGGGAGTGTAGCCCCGAGGTAGAAGGGCTTCCAGGAACCCCAGTACCACCAAAAAAAAAAAAAAAAAAAAACTGTAAATGTTTTAAAGAAGCAAGGATCTTCGGCAGTAAATGTAATATGGACTGATAAAAGTTCCCTATGGGCTAGCAACTTGCTTTCTGTGTGCAAGAGTGTACAGAACATTTAAGAAGGACCACATGTCACTCATGGATGTCCAGCTCCCCCTAACTAGGTCACTTTACTTGTCACCACACTTGCTGCCACCGAAAGCCCAGATTCTACTTATCTTCTAAAGTAGAAGAAAAAAATGGCCTACTCATTTTAGCTTATGGTCTAGTATAATCTCAAGCTCTTTTTTGCTCTTCTCTTTTCTCCCTCTGTCTCATTTGAAATAAATCTTTTGTCATTTATCTGTTACTGAATACCTTCCTCTATTTATTTGACACTTCCTATTGACACCACTGCTATTCTCATTATCCAGGTAATTAAATATTATAATTTCATGACTTAGAATATTTCCAATTTCCATAAGAAATTTCTGTCATGTTCTTGGGCAATTTGGTGAGGTTAATCTTGATATTTGTACCCAAGAAATAAATATGTTGAATAAAATGAGTCCTGGGATTGCTCTGGGGAGGTAGGGCAAGTGGGATAGACCTTGAATAGTAAGAGCTTTGACTGAGAGCTTTTCTGTTGTAGCCTACATAATGTGTGGAGTGATATAAAAACCTAAGGGTTTTTCCCCCAGAGTATATTCTCAAATTAATTTTTTTTGTGGTACTGGGGATGGAACCCAGGGGCATTCTACCTCTGAGCAACACCCCCAGCCCTATTTATTCTTTTTTTTGGTGTGTGGTACTGGGGTTCCTGGAAGCCCTTCTACCTCTGGGCTACACTCCCAGACCTATTTTATACTTTTTTATTTTTGGAAACAGGGTCTCTTAAGCCAGCACGGCTGGCTTCAAACCTGCGCGATCCTCCTATCTCCACCTCCCAAGCATGGGGATTACAAGCGTGCGCCACCATGCCCGGCTTATTCTTTATTTTTGAAACAGGGTCCCACTGAGTTGCAAGGGGCCTCACTAAGTAGCTGAGGCTGTCTGTGAACCGGGATCCTCTAGTCTATTCTTAAATTATAAAACCAAAGTATATCACTTAAAAAAAGAGAGTTCCAAAATAATAATAATAATAATAATAATAATAATAATAATAAAAATACTTAAAAGAGAATCTTGACATTTTTTGAGAGTCGAGTCTTTTAACATGGCCAGGTTTAGTTGTAAGGCAGGTGTGGTAGTGTACTGGGGTCAAAGAAGAACATCGATTGTGTCAGCAGGGTTTACAATTTCTTCTGTAGGAAATTAGTGTGTGTGTGTGTGTGTGTATGTGTATATGTGTGTATGTGTGTATGTGTGTGTATATATGTGTGTGTCTGTGTGTGTCTGTGTGTGCATGTCTGTGTGTCTGTGTGTATGCATGTGAGTGTATGTGTATGTATGTATGTATGTATGTGTGTGTATGTGTGTGTATGTATGTGTATATGTGTGTGTGTATATGTGTGTGTGTGTGTGTGTGTGTGTGTGTGTGTGCTGTTGGGTGGGGGGAACATGAGGACCAGAGAAGTGTGTGCCTACTGCTCATTGGGCTTGCACCATAATGTGTCCAAATAGGAGCTTGTAACACACATCCTATAAATGACCATCAGGTTTGGTGGGTAGGTAATAAGGTGTATTTATTTCACAGTTCACAATTTTACTTACATAATAGCTTAAGTGGGACTTCAGAGCAGATATATTTTAAACATTTTAAAAAAATCACAAACATGATACAACCATTCAACCATATTCCACCTCTTTCCCCCCTCCCCCATCCCCATTAGAAACATTTTGTTAAAAGGATGGGTGATCAAACCCATAGAAACTGAGAAGTATCATAATGTTAAAAAGAATGAGAGCCTAGTGATACAGGAAGTAACTTAAGAGAAATCATCTTCTAAAGCTATGCTTTGTTTCAGAGAGGAAAGGTGTATATTTACTGGAAAAGGAAGCTAAAAAATTGGAGATGGTGACATTCTTTAAAATAATTGAGCTGAACTGGCCAAGGTGCACAGGGGTACACACCCTCGTGCCCCCTATGTTATGGTGGGATGTCTGGACTTGGAGAACAGAGGTGTTGTAGCATGTCTCATTGTTATTCGGAACACTCAGGGCCACTGTTCTCCTGCGTATTCAGGGTAAGTCACTCAAAGTAGTTTAGCTAGAAGCATCAGGGATTTGGGCATGGCCAAGTCTACTTGAGTTAAGCTGCTTGTACCTGGGTAATGCAGCTCATTATCTAATAGGCATCATTCCCAGTCATTAGAACACAGGGAGGTAAGCTCCTCTTGGAAGGATGCTGGGGATCTGTTGCTGGCAAGTGTTGCTCAGTGTTAGAGTAGCAGAAATGGTGGAATAAGTGGAGACTGTTCTTTTAGTACCTCACCAGTGTGTGAGTAAAGGTAGCCTGAAGGTGGATTTGATTCTGCAAGTTCATATTAAGATGTCTAGGATAAGTTAAATTCTTCCATTTCCATCCTTAATGTAGGAAAAGGACTTTTGCATTGTTTAGGACTAACATGCATATAGTTGTAAAATGGCAAGGGATGTATAATATGGGAATAAAGACCCATGTCCTTGCAGTTGAGGGAATCTATTACATCTTAGAAACAAGGGATGTATGTTTTACATGATTGATGCACTGAATTTTTATTCACTTAAATTTAATTTTTTAATGATAGAACTTACTGGAATTTTGGGAACAATTCTACTATCGTAGTAAAAATTTCTCATTAGTAAAAAATAATTTTAGGACTGAGTTAGTGTAGTGACTACCAATGAATTGGTATAAGCCCATGTTTTTCATTTTAATAAAAACCCAAAACTAGAAAAAATGTTACTCCCTAAATAGGTAAACAATGTACTTTATAAGCACCGCGGATATTAAGTGGTATGCATAATTAACTTAAAAACAATCTCTGAATCAATCACTTGGGGGGTTATGCAATACATGTAATGTTCTCCTTCCCCTGGTTTATATTAGGTAAATGCAGACCAGAGAGCCACTGAGCAAGTGGATCTGACGACATTTGTGTTGGGTCCATGGGGATGTCCTTCACGAACAGGCTATTTCCACTGCAAAACCCTGTAATGTAAAAACTTCTATAAAACATAAAATTCTGATGATTTACATTACATCTTTTAAGGAGAAATGCCTATGTGTTATTTTAGCCTCTTGTAGCACCATTGTGTTAGAGTGCATACTTGGCCTAGAATACCACTTACATCATTACCCTGTTCTCTTGAAGACCTACGGCAGGCAAAAAGTTCAACGTCATCTCAAAAATACATGTAGTATGCCCAGTAAAATAAATTGGCTAGCATAAAAATCAAAGGAAACAGTAGTTTGGAGTATCGATCAACATTGCTGGGGTTTTGAATTGTGAAATAATCAACAATCCTGCCCATCTTTTCTCGGAAGACAAACTTGAACTTGTCACTGGTTTTCATTGTCAAGTCACTGTAATCAACTTTGTCACCAGAGATTTCAATGCTGGCAAAGCTGATCTTCCGTTTAAAGCTGGAGAGGGAGCTGTTGATGATGTTCGTGATATTGACTTCCTCCACTTCCTTTGCTTTCCCCTGGTTCATAAACAATGCAGTTAGCTTAGAAGACATGACTCAGCAAAATAAATAAGTGGGTAGTGAGCTAATGAAAAGTTTAGAGGCTCAAGTATTGAACAAGTAGCTTTAATAGACAGTGGCATTGAGTATCTCAGAAATTGGCTGGTAAGCCAGACTTGGAGTCTATTTCTCCTGTTTGGAGACACCTATTTGCAAGCCAGCAGCATATATAGCAGGAAGTATAATCATTGCCCTCTCTAGATGTGCAGACCAGTGAGCTAAATGCCAAATTCTCAGGCTATGAAGTTAGTAGACCTGGATTTCAATCCCATTCAGCTTCTTGCTGTTGTGAAAATCTAGTTGCCTTAATCTCTTTGAGACTTGCTTTCCTTGCCTGCAAAATGGCAGTGATATTAATACCTACTTCAGGAGACTGATGGGAAGATTAGTGGCATAAATTATATATAGCACTCGATAGGCATTTGGCGAAGTTCTATTATGTTCCAAAAAGGAGGAAGTAAGTGATTATGCGAGATATAGAAAGTAAGGTCTTTGCCATAGAAACAAGGATGCTCCCTGCCATGCCAGGGAGCTGTCATTCCCCAAAAAGGTGAGGGTGACAGGAAACATGGAGAGTGTAATGAAGTCAAGGAGAATGTAATGTGGATTTTTGGCCAGGCTATTTATTAGCAGTGGGATCTTGGATGAGTTATTTCATCTCCCTGAATGGCAGATTTCTCATTAGATAATAGTCCTACATAGCTTACTGGGTTACTAGGTAGACTAAAAAAGAGGCTGATAGGTGCTGAGGACACACCAAGTACTATATCGTACATATATTATTAAACACACAAAAATAAGGGTCTTCTGGTGTCTTTGGTGGAGGATCTCATTGATATTCCAACCATTATTTTTCCAATCTAGTAAATTCAGATGGGGGAAGAGGAGTAATTAAACTTTCTTTTTCCAAAAAGGAAGCTTACAGGGAGCAAAATAAATGAAATCCATATTGTTCCTTGGCTGGCACACATGTTCATTTGCCTTTAGTGCTTGGAAACCATGACTATGTGAATCACTGCTCACAATAGCCAAATACTTGGGGAAAAACAACCGGCTTTGGGTCTGTTCCGTTTTCTCATTTCCTCACTATTAGATCCAGTGTGGTCCTAGCATACTGCTAAACATGGGTCCCTCTTCTAAATTGTATCCCTATAATTTTCTTGCTTGTTAGCATGATCTTGTAATCTATGGTCTATTAATTTGGCTTGCAAAGGACCCCAGGGTTCTATGGGGCCCTAAAGAGTGAAGAGTGTGGCCCATTGCTTATTGCAATCAGGAAGAAGAGACAAGGGTTGGGCCTTGAAGCCAAGCAACTTTAGCTTGGAATCCTGCTTGCTATGGTTTGGGTTTGTGATGTGCCCCCAAGACTCATGTGTTAAAAGCATGTCCCCAGTGCAGCAAGGTTTAGAGATGGGTCACTGGAGAAGGTGGGTCACTGGAGGAACTATATCTATCCCTGGGTCCCTCCTCTAACCCCGTGTGCTCCAGGCCACTGTGAGAAGAGTAGTCTCGTACCATGAGGGTTCATGGCGCTGGCCAACCATGAAACTTCTGAAACAATAAGCCCAAATAAATCTTTTCTCCTCTAAGTTGCTCATGTCAGATAGTTTGGTCACAGCGATACGAAACAGCCTAAAAAACAGCTCTGCCTCTTATTCTCTGTACCTCTGGAATAAATCACTTACACTTCTTGTTCTCAGATTCCACAGCTATAAATATGAAGACAACTACCTCATTGGGTTGCTATGAATACTTCAAACTGTACAATATCTGCAAAAGGCTTGATACTGTGTCTGGTGCATGTAAAAACTCAATAAATAATAACCATTATTATTCAGAGTTGGATCATGGTACTTCCCTGCCAAATCAAATAATATCAGTCTTTCCCAATTAGCAAAAGGAGTGCTAGTCAAGATATTTGTTCACACATTTATGCTAACCATTACTTGTATAATTTAAGGATATAAGAACGCAACAAAAGAGTGAAGTAATAGTAGCTATACAGTAATCTGGAACTTGTAAATAGCTGATTGTGGTTGGTTGGATACTAGATTTTTCATGGATTCTTGTGATTGTGGTTGTAATTTTATGTTGAACACAGTTAACAGTTACTTTATGATAGAAAATTAAATGTACAGATATCTCATTGCCTTCGGTGAAAAGAATGGTCTTTTCCAACAGGCACCACAACTTCCACATGTGCTTGCCTGAATAAGAACAAGATTCATTGGAACAAAGTGATTATTGGACCCAGGTCCAAATCATCTCTACAGAACAGCCCATGGCACAAGTGATGGATTATAGGCAGTGTCCCAAGGTCCTTACCCTATCTTTGGCTGCCATCTGCTGTAAGGAACTGTAGTGAGCCACAGCATATTCCAGCAAGGCCCCAAACACGAAGCTAAAGCAGATCCCCAGGTACACATCGATGGCCTTTATGAAGCAGTTGGTGTTGGGAAGAGACGTGCGGGACCCAATCATCAGCGTGGTCATTGATAGCACAGTGGTCACTCCTGAGAAAACAAGTAGGGAACGTTCCCAAGTTGGCAGCCAGTTAACCCTCTCTGTTAGCAGGGAAATTCTCCAATTTCCTCTCAGAAACTGGAAAGGTAAGGAGAGGACTAAGAAATGGAATATATTTCATTTTGGAAAATCTGAAACCTTGTATAACAGGCTTGATTTGTCCATTGTATAAAAATATATAAGTGATATGGTTTTCTTTTTCTTTCTTTTTTTTTTTTTTTGGTGGTACTGGGGATGGAACCCTTCAACCTCTGGGCTATACTCCCAGATCTATTTTATATTTTTATTTGGAAACAGGGTCTCTTAAGCCAGCGCGGCTGGCTTTGAACCTGCACAATCCTACTGTCTTTGTCTCCCAACCGCGGGGATTACACGCATGCGCCACCACGCCCGGTGTAGTGATACGGTTTTCTAAATGTTTTGTTTTCTGTCTTTTACTTGGCAGGAGTGGTCAATACACAAAATAGCTGACAATGGACCATCTAATAAAAATTTGCCCTTATCTGTCACAGTGAAACAAGTTTTTAAAAATGCATTACTTCTAAAGTAGTCTCTGACTCACTTAAAAGAACCTCTAAAGACACCAACTCTTGAAACCGCCCTGTAAGATCAGTGAAAATAAGGCATGAAAGGGTAAAAACAAATACCTGATAACCCAGTTCTTAGAAACTGCCAATTTCTCACCAATGCAAGTTCTTGCAGGAACTGAATCAAGGGAGATCCAAAATGAAACCCAGGATAACACCACCAGGAAAGTGGAAGGAACGTAGGTTTCCAAAATGAAATACAGGACATTCCTCCGAAGCTCAAATTGCAAGACCAATCGTGTGTAATTTCCTGGTAGGGTAAACAAGAGATAGGAAATCATGTCTGTTCACGCAGTGGAGTAGTTTCCCAATGGGGTGCTTACACTGAACTGCTTTACATTAAGCTCCTGTTACTCACCGAGATTTAGTTAGCCATAGACGGCCGTTAGAGTTTCTACAAAGGATCTTGCTGCTGCATGAAATGGGACTTAGAGGGGTGCTCTCCCCTTGGATCCTCTTCTTATGCTTTTCTCTATCATAGTGTTTCTACTGTTTTGGAGTCGCCAGTGTCCTTGACATCTCCCGCACTGGGCTCTGAGCCCCCTGACAAGCAAACCCGGCATCTTGCAGTTCTGCATTCTTGAAGTGGTGTTCAATAAATACCTGCTTTCATGATGACCTGAGACTATCCATTTTTCAAGACTATTGCAAAATAGATCTATTAAATATAATTCAATTTTTGATGATATCAGAGGTATCCCAGATTTTATAGTACTTCAGGATCCTTCTTAGGATATTACTAATGTAACTGTTAAGGCTTGAGTTTGAAATGTTCTCCCCCCATATGCTCATGTATTGAAAGCACGTCCTCAGTGCAACACTATTCAGAGGTCAAATAATCGAATTGGGGCTTTAATATCATCAGTTAATACATTTTCGGAAGGGTTAATCATTTGAATGGACTTACGAGTGGTAATTTGTGCAGGTGGGTTGGCTACAGGAAGTGGGTCACTGGGGGTGTGGCCTTGGGATTGTAACTATCCTGGGTTATTTCCTGTCCAGTTTTCTCCTTCTAGCCACCATGACATGAGAGTAGCATCTATCCACCGTGCCTTGCCGCTGCAGCCTCTGCCTTGGAGCTGACCCTAAGCACTGAAGCTTCAAAACGGTGAGCCCAAATAAACCTTTCCTCCTCCTCCTTTTTTCTTTTTCTTTCTTTCTATTTGTTTTGTGATACTGGGGATTGCACCCAGGTTATACCCACAACTCTTTATATTTTTTTGTTTTGCTGAGAGCCTCGCTAAGTTGCTGAGGATGCCCTCAAACCTGCAATCCTCCTGCCTCAGCCTCCCAAGTGCTGAAATTACAGATATATGTCACCACGCCTAGCTAAACTTTTCCTCCACTAATTAGTTGTCATTATCAGGTACTTTTGTCACAGTGATGAAAAAGCTAATTAAAATGATATCATAAATGTGGGAAACGTAAACAATAGGAAGTCATCATGAACAGAATCCTATTCAGCAAATAGGCTATTGTAGAGTAAAACATAGGCCTGGGTTCAACTACCAGGTTGTGTTCCCACAGTGCTTCTGTGAAGGGGAGGGGGATGAAACAGCAGGCCTAGCAGCAGTGGCCAATGTTAGGCTGGGTGGAAGGCTGGCAAGGTTATCCTCTGGAGACTGAAAGAAGTGGCTCAGAGTAGAGTAGGAGAAAAGCAGGAAGGTGTTGGGAGAAGCCACAACTCATGCCATCTCAAGCTAAAGCCTGGACTTAAAATGATACCTTCAAATAGCTAAAGAACAGAAATATCACTGGAGAATTATAATATGAAATAAACATGCAATTTCAGAGCATGATTGGACCCTAGAGATAACTTATTATTTTATTTTATTGGTGGAGAAATAGAGACACAGGGAATTTTAGTGGCTTGAATGAAGGACCTGTACTTGATATTAGATGCAAGATTAAAACTGAGATCTTTTACTCAAGAGGTGTTCTACTAATCTATACTCTCTGCTTTTGTTTTTTGATTTTTGAAAATTGATTTTGTAGAAAAACACCTAGAATCAATTTTTGGCTAAATAATGGCCCATTTTTATATTTAAAGTACATATTATATGCTATCTGGAATTAGGAATTCTTAAATCTGGACCCACTTTTTTTTCATGAACCCAGTTTGGGAACCCAGATTTGGTAAAACATGATGGCATAAGCCTAATTTACAAACTTGTTTTTGAGAAATAACGTGTATTCATTCATTCCCCCTATGAAAGTAATATATTTTAATTACTTAAATTTTGCAAAATGAAAAGCAGAGAGGCAATCATCTTTCCTTCTAGTCTAGTCTTTTCTCTATGCATGGCCTTCCATTTCTAGTTTTTATGTGGTCCTGATCTATCTATCTATCTATCTATCTATCATCTATCTAGTCATCCAGGCTACATTAAGATATGTGGTAAAGTTTTTCAGGGTATAAATATTGGTGAGAATAATTATTTGTATTATCATGAGGGAATGAGAAGAACATGCCAACCACTTATATATAAAAAACCAGGTCTTTTAGAAAATATGTATCTACAACTGCCCAAGACTACGAGATCCATCTTTGATAAATAATGGGAACAAATACTTCTTCCTGCCAAGCTTGAAGTAATTAGGGGGTACCTGCTCTCTCTTGTTGGACACTGATGCTATGTCTACTCAGGAGATCGCTCCTTATTTTTATTCCTCAGTGTGAAAATCAGTGTGCTAAGTAGAAACGTGAGTGAATTCCTTGTATGAGGGAGATGTGGAATTTGAGCAGTCACTAGGAGGTAAACAGTGGTTGGCCTCAGGGCTGATCCTGGGATCTGTTGCTTTTCAGTCCTGGGCGTGGGGTAGGTAGAAGTGCAGGCCCATGAACCTGCTCCCTTTACTCCATCCAGCCAGGGGATCCTGGCTCCAAAGGGTAAAGTGGAGAAGAGAGGATAATTCAAACTGAGAGTGCAGCCCTCCACCTCGGCCAGTTATTTTTATCTCATACAATTGGTCACACATGTTACCTGTCTCCTGATGCGATCTGGTGACTAAAGTGAAATACCGTTGTATGGTGTACTGAGCAAGTCGCAGGTTTTCTAGCCCACGCACGGAATCATTCCCTCTCAGCCAGGTGAACTCCACGTCGTTTCCATCGTATCCCCCTGGCAAATAAAACGGAGCCCTGGTCAGTGTGAGAATGTCAACAGATTAGACTGGTCTGGAAAAATGCTACAGTGTGGAGACAGCAGGAGCTGTATCCTGGTGGTAGTCCAAGGATGATTTCATGCCAAACTTGGCATGATTTCTCCAGTGCAATTACAGCACCTACTCAAAATAAGGTCACCTTCTAGGACCATTTGTCATCGATTGAGAACTAGTCCTGTGCTAAGCACTGCCTGCACCTGGTAGATGAAGAGCCTTAGAAGTTGCCTTTTTAATTATTAAATGATACTTATTGAACACATATATATATGCACATGCAAAGGGCTATGCTAGATACTGCCTTTTAGTGCAGCCCAAGCTGTTACAGGGTTTTCAGGGGCTTTACAACTGGTCTATTCATATTTCAAGTTGGCATAAATGTAAAAACCCAAACAAAAACCCTACAGCCAGCCACTTTATTGATGTCAATATATGCAGTTGATAAATCTCCAACTAGTTTTTACTAATTTAGACAGTAATAGTAATAGCAATTATCTTTATGAAACATTTATGTTGTCCTTTATAGATGATATCCCTAATGTTCTCACAAACTTGCCAAATAGATAGGTAATTCCTCAATTCTAAGATGAATTTTTTTTACCTTTTTGAAATTAGGATGGATTTTATAGTCAATTTATGTAGAAAAATCCTGCATTTTTCTTAAAATTTGATTACTCAGTAAATGGAATTAAAGTATTAATTCCTTAGAATTAAACTTAAACATTTTCCCCATTTTATACATAAAAGCTCTCAGATCAGAGAGGTTGTACAACTTCTTCAGGATAACAAGGCAAGCAAGAAACAGAGCCAGTGTTGTACCTCAGGAAAGTTTAATCTCAAAGCCCATGGATGATCATAATAACTCATTTAATTTAGCAAACAATTACTTTCTAAGTACCTTATTTAATCCTCAAAATATCTCTTTGAGAAGATATGTTAATGGTTAATATGGACCTTAAAAGCTGTTCAACACTATTAGTCATTAGGAAAATGCAAGTCAAAACCAAAATAACATACTACTTCATGTTCATTAGAATAACTATAATAATTTTAAAAAAGACAATAACAAATGGTGAGGACATAGAGAAGCTAGAACTTGGCTGGTAGTGATGCAAAATGGCACTATCATTTTGGAAAACAGTTTGGCAGCTTCTTAGAAACTTAACACAAATTTACTATTTGACCTAATATTCCATGCCTAGGTATCTGCTCATGAGAAGTAAATGTTCACACAAATATTTGCACACCGTATGCTCAACATAGTGTTACCACAGTATTATCCATAATAGCCAAATGTTCATTAGCTGATGACTGGATAAATGCATAAATAAACTGATAAGGATGCATATCTCCATATAAAGGAATATTTTACAGAAATGAAAAGGGATCAGATACTGATAACATATACAACATATATCAACTTCAAAATCATTCTAAGTGAGCCGGGCGTGGTGGCGCATGCTTGTAATCCCAGCATTTGGGAGGCTGAGACCAGAGGATCGTGGTTCGCGGACAGCCTCAGCTACTTAGTGAGGCCCTCTGCAACTCAGTGAGACCTGGTTTCAAAATAAAGAATAAAAAATAGGGCAGGGGTGTAGCTCCGAGGTCGGATACCCCTGGGTTCCATCCCCGTACCCGAAAAAAAAAAAATCATTCTAAGTGGAAAAAGCCAGAAGCAAAATATCATATTATATGAAATATTCCACTTTTAAAAAATATCCAGAAAGGACAAATTCATATAGACAGAAACTAGAACACTCATCAGGGCTGGAGGTGGAAAAGGGGGTTGATTACAAATAGGTACCATGGGTCTCTTTAGGATAAGAGGAATGTATTACTACTGCAATATGGCAAAGGTTGCCTGACTTGGTAAATTTACTAAAAGCTTTTGAATTACATACTTAAAATGGATGAATTTTATGGTATATAAATTATACTTAAGTAAACCTTAAAAAACAACTCTAGCCAGATACTACTATTTTCCCCACTTCCCTGATAAGTAAACTGAGGTCCAGAGAGGTTAGGTACTTACAGTCACCCAATTAGTTATGGGAAAGCCCAGTGGTTCCAGTGCCTGTGATTTTTTTTTTTTTTTTTTTTTTTTTTTTTAGTGATACTGGGGGTGGAACCCAGAGGCTTTCTACCTACAGGCTATACTCCCAGACCCATTTTATATTTTATTTGGAAACAGGGTCTCACTAAGTTCCTGAGAGGCTCACTGAGCAGCTGAGGCTGGCTTTGAACCTGTGTGATCCTCCTGTCTCAGCCTTCCAAGCGCGGGGATTACAAGTGTGCACCACCACATCCAGCTAGTGCCTGTGATCTTAAACACAAAAATGCATTCCCTTCATATTCAAAATCTATGAGATATGAAGTTCCCCAATATTGGAACTAATATTTTGATATCAGCTTACAGTGGTTAGCACCTAGTTAGGCATTATCCCTCCTCATACTGTATGATCTCTTTGAAGATTTCTAGGTAAAAATTGTGTATGGGCTTTTCTTTGGAGGCCTCTAAAAATGTACTGAAGCAAGCTACAAATTGGCCTGGAGCCCCCCCCCCCAAAATGCTATGAAAAGGAGGAGTACAAACTCATACTTGTACATTGCGTTTCCAGCTAATAAAGACTCACAATGGGTACATTATCACCTTCCTGCCCTTGGGTGACTGTGGGAAATTGTGGAGATGGAATCAAATCTGTTAGGAATGTTGTATAGAAAAAGCCCTCAGTGAGTTTTCTGAACCCAACCAACTGCTAATAAACATTCAGAGAAAGCTTCATCTGCTCACTGGGGATGGTATTCATGCAAGCAGAGTGCCGAAGTTTCCAGGAGAATCTTACTCCTGGGATTTGAGATGAGCCCAGCCACTGCTTTTCCTATGTGGGGCTCACACGAGTTCTCTTTGTGATAACCTCACGTTTTATTCTGCCACCAAACAGCTGTATCGCTTCAAGAAGGTTTTGCATGCATTTAATCAATAAGATAATTAATCTATTTGAGTCTTTAATTAAATGTCTACTTCTGAAAAATGGCTTCTGCCTCATAATGGTTGTGTCTTCCTGATGCTGCCTGCCGCTTGCGTCCTTCTCTACAGAGTGCAAATTAGTCTCCAGACCTCAGCTACTTATTCCCCCCACCCAAGCCACGCTCTGATGCCTTAACAAGTTATATTCGTGGTGTTATTTTCCTATCAGAGGTGCCCAAGTTTGGTAAGCATTTCAGAATCGCTTGCTGAAGAACAATGAAGATTACTTAATAATGCTAGGGAATTCACTTGACGCCACATATTAGAGTAAATCTTCATTTCTTATTATAAGCCAGTCCACAGATTGCAATTTACATGTCCACTTACCTGGCATTGCTGTATTTACCTTTACATATACCAGGTAATCTCTTGTAAAAGTTGGAAGCAGTAATGTGAGAAACCTCAATAATTGCTTTCCATACTTGCTTTTTAAAAATATCTTGCAAGTCCTGGGGATTGAACCTAGAATCTCCACATACTCACTGAATTCACTACCACTAAGCCATCCCTCCAGCCCTTCCTTGCTTTTCCTAACCTCTACTATGTTCCTCCTTCCTCCTATGCCTCAGTACATTTAGTGCTCTACTCCTTGTCCTCTTAGCCAGCTTCAGCTGATCCCTCCTGTCTGATTTCAAACGATACTTCCCCTAGGAGACCTCAGACTCCCCAGGCTTCTATAGTGCCATCACTTTATATCTTATCCTTTATTTCTCATAATACATTAATCTGATTTCTATTAGATGATGGACTTTTTGGAGACGGGAGCATTGTTTTCATCATTAGGTTGTAAACATCTACCACAGTGTCTAACACAGAATAATCATTTGGTTGCTGATGAATGGGAGGCATGCAAATGAGGGCTGACAGATGGAACTCAACCAGTCACCCAGACTAGCTGGAGACTTTAGTGGGAAAATACGCGGAAATAAGTATTAGAACAAGTCAAAATATTTTCCTCAGGACACAGGGGAAAGGAAAAACACTGGCCTTGGTCCTAAGTAACGGAAAGAAACTGGCACAGGAATATGTTTGGGACTGCTGTGTGATAATCGCATTGCAATTCAGTTTAACATTCTGGCAGGATTTGGGGGATCCCAAACTAGCATCACGTGGGATGCTCAATTTGGGGAAAATAATGATAATAAATGGGCACTAGAGAAACTGGAAAGGAGTTATTAAAAGCTTTTCATTATCCCCATATTACTGTTTAAAATCACTTTATGGTATACTTAGGAAAAATATATAGCTCAAATCCTGAATGAGCCACTGGAATGAAATTCCCCTGTGACTCTCCAGCCGGATGGAAGGGCTGCCTGAGTTAGGGGACAACTGCATTTTGGACCACTATACCTGGGTTCCAGGCCCAGGGTTGCCACTTATTTATTGTGTTCCTTTGGGAACACAAAATGAAATATGATGAGCTCCAATTTCTATAAGCATAAGGTGGGGAAAACAATCCTAATAGGGTTGTTTAAGGTATTTAGTAGAGTGGCTGACACACAGTAAAATACTGGCACATGGATGCCCTAGTATTTACCAGGAAAAGAACATTCATTATTGCTGTTGTTAATGGAAAAGATATTTGATCAAGGAAACCAACAGCAGATTGAGATCATAATGTATTTGTTACCTCCTATTAGAAGTCTTTCCCCAATAACTTTTCTATGCCCCTTATAGTGGATAGCAGGGGGGAGTGTTCTAGCAAACAAAGTGCTTTTGCACAAGAAAGAAGAAGGAAAGAAAGAAGCAGAAAGTTTTTTAGGCTTCCTAGAACTCAAAGGGCAGCTCTGAGTATATTTGCTGAATAACGGAAAAGCTGTTGACCAACGGTCCATGTCCTCTTCATTAGCTTCTATGACTGATTCTAGGGTTGATTCAACTTTGGTAGAGTGTGTAGAATGGTAAAAACCATGGCCACAAGAATTTATGGGGAACCCACCTTGGATCATAGGCCTTTGGAGGATAAGTAGCCAGATAGATGGCATAAAAAAGTTACAAGTGTAAGTATCAGGTGCTAGTGTAGACCCATTTCCATCAAGATGTTTTCTTTTCTTTCTTTCCTTTTTTTTTTTTTGTGGTACTGGGGTTCCTGGAAGCCCTTCTACCTCCGGGCTACACTCCCAGACCTATTTTATATTTTTGAAACAGGGTCTCTTACGCCAGTGTGGCTGGCTTCGAACCTGCGCCATCCTCCTGTCTCCGCCTCCCAAGTGCGGGGATTACAAGCATGCGCCACCACGCCCGGCTAAGATGTTTTCTTTAAAATAGAAATACTCAGCAGGCCAGGCATGGTGGCGCACACTTGTAATCCCCGTGCTTGGGAGGCAGAGACAGGAGGATCACACAGGTTCGAAGCCAGCCACGTGCACTGGCTTAAGAGACCCTGTTTCCAAATAAAAAAGTATAAAAATAGGTCTGGGAGTGTAGTCCGGAGGTAGAAAGGTTTCCAGAAACCCTAGTACCACCAAAAAAAACAAAAAACAAAAAACAAAAAACAAAAAAAAACCTCAGCAGGGCATGGTAGTGCACGTTTTTAATCCCAGCATTCAGGAGGCTGAGACAGGAGGATCGTGGTTCGCAGACAGCCTCAGCTACTTAGTGAGGCCTTCTGCAACTTAGTGCAACCCTGTTTCAAAATAAAGAATAAAAAATAGGGCATGGGGTGTAGCTTGGAGGTCTAATGCCCCTGGGTTCCATCCCCAGACCCGCAAAAGAAAAAAAGAAAAAGAAAAAGAAAGAAAAATAAATACTCATTAAACAATATTCCATGGCTGTGTAAATTTGGGAAATATTACCTTTCTTGGAATTTTTCATGAAATTATCTTATTAGAGGCTCTTAAAAGCTCTGCAGCAGAGAAGAATGTTAATATTTTAGATTTGGGGGGCCATATGGTCTCTGTCACAGATACTCAACCATGCTATTGTAGTGTGAGAGCACAGGACACACTTATGCTCCAATAACCTTCATTTACAGAAATAGGTATGGGTTGAATTTGGGACATGGATGCAGCTTGCTGGTCCCTGGTCCCTGGCCTGGAACACTGAGTACCTTAATGCATGTCCTTTGGTTGTCTTTTTGGTACTGAAAGCACATGGTTGCCCTCAAAGTCTGTCAGGTTAGAGGGTTTTTCTCTAAGAAGAATCTAAATCTGTCTGGAAGGATGGTCAGATGGGCTGAATCCATTGCAAACTGATGTCAAGAAAAGAAAAGTCACTAGGTGTGGATGCTAGTCAAGTCCTGCTGGTTCTGCCTGGGGAACCTGCAGGACATATACTTACAGCTCTCTAGCTGCAGCTTGCATGTCTGTGTGTCCATGGGGTATTTAGACAGATCCATGTTACATGCAACAGTCGTTGTGATTCTAAGGAAAGAAAAAATGAGTTCAGACAGAGTGTTACAAGAAAGCTATAGAAAGCATACATTCCCTTCTAAGGGCTGCTCCAAGAGGACTTTCACCTGCGTTCTTCCAGGGAACATATGGCTTGGAGCCCACATCCAAGGCATTCTGGAGGTTTGCTGTGCTGAACAATACCTGAGAGACCCAGTCAAGCTGGATCCAGAGCGGAAGAAGTTGGAATGCTGGCAAGTTAGAGGCAAAACATCCAACAATTCTACAGATCAGACTTGCTTGTCACCTTGTTTGAGATGCTCTTGTTGTTTGTTTGTCAATGGAATCTTCATGATGAACCTGTGTAGGGCTGGAAAGTGATCACTGGAGGGCTTGTGTAAGCTCAGGGGCTCTGAGGGGCTGAGCTGGGCCCGGAGCCCTGATCCCCTGGATCTTTGATGGGATCCAGATGTAGAGGCAGTGGCAGGCACTGGGCACTGTGGCTCTTGCAACTGAATGTCAGTGAAGCTCTCACAGTTTTTACTCAACCCCCTTATTAAGTACTGTCTAGGTGCTCCCAGAAGCAGAGGTGACCACAGTATAGTGCCTACCTTGGAAGCTCACACTTTCTTAAAGGGAGACAGGATAACAACCACTACTGTTTAGTAAGTGCTTGTAGCTGGCCATTTGCTGGGCTGAGTGCTTCCCCTGCATTTAACCCTTTGAACAGCTCTATGGAGTAGGACATATTATTATTCTCATTTTGCTGCTGAGGACACTGAGGCTCAGAGGGTCAAGTAAGTTGCCTAAGGACAGAGCAGGGACTTGAACCCAAGTCTGTCTGACCCTACAGCTAGGGAACCATTATATATAATTTGTTGTCCTTACACAAGACAATGTGCTATAATATAGGCAGACATATATATATGCACAAAAATGCACTCACATCTATGCACACATGTGCTGTCGGAACATGGGGAAGAGGACACTAATGTTGATTGAAGTTATGGTCAAAGGAGGGGTCTAGTTAGGTTTCTTGAAGGAGGACTTGGGCATTGCAAAATGTGGTTCTGCTGAGATGTGTCCAAAAATTTCTTTGATTGGTTAGCTCAGTCATTGCTTTACAACTTCATATACTTGACATCAATGAGTTCCATTAGTATTTGGTTTCTGGCCTTCTCCTCAAGGCCTCTGGAGCATAAGTGCTCACAGTCTTTGCATATCATACATGGCTGAATCCTCTGCTGTGGGCTGCCTTTCTGTCTTAGCCAACTGGGGCCCCACCAACAATTGAGTGGAAGGAACTTCAGGCCTTAGGGAGTTGGAGAAGAGATAGAGAGGAGCTCATAGCTGCTAGTGGCCGGGGACTTTGGGACATTGCACCTTGATTCTCTGTGCAAGCATGACTCAGACAAGTAGTGATGCATTCTGAAGCTTCCTCTTTCCATGGAGCCCCATGAAAGGAAGTTCCTTGCATGCACTTTGGTTTGCTCTGGTTATTTCCCTTCCTTCTTGCATCACATACTTCCTTTTACCTCTTTTTTTTTGGGGGGGGTTAACTGGGGATTAAACCCAGAGGCATTCTATCTCTAAGCTATACCCCAGCCCTATTTTATTTTATTTATTTTGAAATAGGTTCTCACTAAGTTGCTGAGACTGGCCTTGAACCTGTGATCCTTCTATTTCAGTTTCTTAAGCACTGGGATTACATGCATGCACCATTACTCCCGGTTTCCTTTTACCCTTTAAGACTCAGCTCAGAATCCTGTGCAAACATCCTCTAATATCACCTTCAAACCACTAATCTTCTTGGGCCCCAGCACTCAGGACTTCCTTTGTTTACATGTGTATGCCTTTGAGAAGCACAGGCTGCTTCTCATTCAGCTCTGTATCTTCAGCATCCAGCCTGGCACAAAGCAAGTGCTCAGTAGATGCTGGTGGACCCAGACTGGACTGAGGGAGGGTCCATCTGTTACAGGAACAAGATCTAAGAGAGTGGGAACCTGAGAAGCTTGGGACCTCAGAGTAAATATTTTAATACTGGTCACAACTACTCAAGATGTAGCTATGCCTTTTCTTGCAGCTGCTTTCCCTCCAACCCCAAGTTGCAGGTACCTGCTCACCTGAGAGCATATAGGACTGTGCCATTGGAGAAGAGGCGGATGAGCCTGTTTCCCACTGTGACTTCATGGAGGAAGGACGTCTTGGACTCTACAATGTAAGTATCTGGTACCCAGAGGAACTCCACGAGGCGGGCATCCAGAGTGAAGCTCTTGTTGCCCTCAAACACCAGCCGCTGGTCGGTCCAGCGCTGTCGGAGATATATGGTAGCTGTGTAGTCCTATGGGAGAGACGGGGATGGTCAAGAAGGTGTTTTCTTACATGAGAGGACCAACAAATCAGTCAGTAGATTGTAGTTCTGACCATCTCCCCTCTCTGAAGGACCATGTGATATCCAGGTTTCCTCAGGACATTTTATTCTTTTCCATAATTTTTATCCCTCCTTAAAACGACCCATTTCATTGTTACATTGTCTGGTGTCTCTCCTCCTAGTCTTTGAATCCTTTTTCTCCTCCTCTTTCTGTTTCTTCTTCTGTTCTGGGGATTGAACCCAGGGACGTTTTTACCTCCAAGTTGTACCCCTAGCCCTTTTATTATTTTATTATTTATTTTTTTGTTTTGAAACAGGGTCTTGCTAGGTTGCTGAGATTGCCTCAAACCTGAGGTCCTCCTGTCTTGTCCTCTCAAGTACTGGGATTACAAGCATGTGCCACCCTGCCTGGCCTCATTTTCTTCTTGACACTTAGAAATCCTGTTCTATAAGAATTTCCCTTTTGTATCCCAATTTCTCCCTAGCTTCCAAGTGATGGGGGAGGGGTTAAGTGATGGGGGAGGGAGATCTGATGAAGGAAACACTTCAGCAGACATGATGTGTCTATACAAAATTATCAATGCCAATCTCAATATCATGCACAGAAAAGGGAAGGAGGCTTACCAAGGGCTGTATGCATGTACGTCCCTAATGCTCTGAACTTCATCATGACTAATACAATGCACAATATATATGTTAATATAAATATATGCATATACATATATGTATATACAGTTTCCTTTGAAATAATTTAACAAAAATAATCTCCCACTGTCTTGAGTTCGGGGATGAGTGTCTAACTTCTACATGGAGGAGGGATGTACATCTTTCTTTTCTGTTTTGGGGCAGCTAGAGAGGGTATCCCCATTAGCCACATGAGAGGGATAGGACTCCCTAGGTGAAACACAAGAGGACCCTCACCATGTTACTCTCAGAAATGCTGGAGATGCTTGCGATGTCCAGAGTCAATGCTATCTGAACAGGTTCTCCTGGAATAAAGAAAAAACAAAAGGACAATAGAAACACAAATATCCATCTTTCTCCCCACTCATCTGCTTTTAGCCCTTTAGGAGTACACAGCCACCATTCACATTAGAGTACAGGGAAAACAAAACTATTAAAAATTACAAAAGTATCTGGGTGTGGAAGCACATGCCTGTAATCCCGGTGCTTGGGAGGCTGAGGCAGGAGGATCACAGGTTTGAGGCCAGCACACGGCAACTTTGCAAGACCCTGCTTCAAAATAAACAAAACGGGCTGGGGTATAGCTCAGTGGGAGACACCCTTTATTCAATCCTGGGTAACTTAGTAACACATACACACTTCCAAAAGTAATACTTATGAGAAAAATTAAGCAATCTAGAAATACAAAATGTAAAAGGTTGACGTTTATCTCCCCCTCTCAGAAGCAACCATTGTGTATAGCGTCTCACCATTTAATATGAAAAATATGCATAAGTTCATAGTTATCTGAACATATTAGAGATACCACACGATTATTAGTACACATTTGGGAGAACATAATGGTAAATCACATGCTACTTTTTACAGGGAAGACTTTTCCTAGGGGGATTCCAAGGGGCTGTCAGGTAGAATGTGACAGAGACCTAGTGATCTGCGGCAGGTGGCTTGTTTCCTGCCCCCCCCCCCAACTTGGTAGATTTGCTTCAAGATGGCATTCAAGACTGCTCGACTGAGCTCCTGTTGACTTCCTGACACTTTCTTCCTCTGTTTTTCTCCTCTTCAGGACCCCTGAACTATTTAGACTTCCAGAACCTTCTCCACTTGGCCCCGTGCACAGACTGTTGGGCCTCCATCTTGGAGATTGGTCAGATGGATAGAACTCCAGAGAGAGAGAGAGAGAGAGAGAGAGAGAGAGAGAGAGAGAGAGCCAGCTGCGGCTCTAGAGACTCAGTGCCAGAGCCACGGTTCTCTGGAGCCAGGGTTAGATGCTCATTGGTGGCATTTCCCTTTGCTTCCCTCTTTCTTCCATATTCTAGCTAATTTGGAAGAAACAACTTTGCTCACCAGGGGATTAGATGCAATAGCATTCACTGGTGATAAAGAACGGGAAGGGTTCCCAGGGGACTGTGTAATCCCAACATTTGGGAGGCGGAGACAGGAGGATCATGGTTTGCGGACAGCCTTAGCTAGTTAGTGAGGCCGTCTGCAACTCAGTGAGACCCTGTTTCAGAAAATGAAGAGACTAAAGAATAGGACTGGGGGTGTAACTTGGAGGTAGAATGCCCCAAGGTTCCATCCATAGTGAAAAAAAAAAAAAAAAAGATGCTGGAAAACGTCTAACAGGTAGAAAGGAGTCAGACAAAGCAACTTAATGATTCGCCTAAGGAAATCAAGCCATGCAAGGCAGGCAGGAGTTTGGAAATGGAGTTTTATGAGCAATGCAATGAAAAGATAACTGAGTGTTAATAACTGGTGGGAAAGGGGAAGGTCTTTGAGGGCAGACCTTGGAAGGTGCTGAGAAGGGTGAGGTGCTAAGTGGCTTTCTGCCCTTCCAAGCGGCACAGCTCAGCATCAGGAAGCTCAGCCTGGTGTCTTGAAGAGGGCCTTGAATCCCACGCTGGCCACTTAACAGCCTTGTGATCGCAAGCAAATTGCCAAACCTCTCTGTGCAAGTTTCTCACCTGCCCATGGAGTGATGGAAGCTGCTATGAATTGAATGTGCATTCCCCCCTCAAGTTCATGTTGAAAAGTAATTGACCCTGAAACAGTGTTAGGAGGTGGGACCTTTAAGAGGTGATTAGGGCCTGAGGGCTCCATCCTCCGAGGTAGAATTGGCACAATTATAAATGAGAGCCAGCCCACTCTTGCGCTTTCTGGTCCTCTCACCTTCCACCAGGTGATGATGCAGCAGGAAAGCTGTTGCCAGGTGCTGGCCCCTGGTCTTGTACTTTTCAGCCTCTAGAAATGTGAAATTTTTGTTCCTTATAAATTTCCCCAACTCATGTATTGTGTTCTAGCAGAGCAAACATGAAAATAAGTGCCTGCCATGGAGGCTTGTGTTGGGAAGACCGAGGAAGCTGTTTCAAGTGTCTGGAACGTGGGTCACGCATTAGTTATCCTCCTTGAAGAAGGATGGGGGGACACGCAGGGGTTCCAGCCAGCCCTGTCGTGGAGTTGGTTTAGTTTTTTTCTAAATGGTCTAGCTCAGACCTTGTCTCAGTGGGATTTTTTTTTTTTTCCTAATGCATCAGACCTTGCTCTTTCTTTCCCGGAAATTATAGGAGTAAGCTGTTCCACCAGAGGGCAGCTTCTCCCAGGAAAGAGGTCAGTGGCCACGACTAGGTGGTGTTCCTTAGTGCCTGCTTCAAACCTTTGCTCTGTCCAGCTCAGTCTCTGAAAAATCCTATAGGGGTCTCGTCTTTTAGGACCTCGGGGTATAGAAGCTGAGTCACAGATATTACAGAGAGCAACAGGGCCTTCCCAGTCTCCAGGCTGCCAAGCAATTGTAGGTTCCTTTAGGCAGCAGAAGTAAAAGGACTAAAAGGCACCAAGTAAGGGGAGAGGGATTGAGTCCCCCTTCTTTGACTGAGGACCGGGACCCCATGCCCCATGGTCACCACAGATGGGACTGGGCCTCACATCCCCTTAGGTCCACTCAGCAATCTCCTTGCCCCAGGTCCCTGCATCTTGTTGGCCAATGGGCAGGCAAAAGAAGGGCAGGGTCCTGACGTAATTGTTTAAGGTTTGGTGGCAAGAGAAGTTGTCGAGTGGCCCTAACCAAGGTGTTCAGCCTCACATGACTGTCACTAGTGTGCACTGGGAAATTCAGGGGATGCAGAATCTCTCTTGGTCTCATGATGTGAGCAACTCATATCCTAATTGTGTGACCATGCAGCTCTCAGATCTCCAGCTGAGAGATGTAACTGACTGCAGGTCCCAGCTGCTATGCTCTGGAACCTACAGCACTCTTGCTCTGAGGCTGTGCTTGCCATGGGCTGCAGCCCACCAGAGAGCTGAGCATAGTGGGGATAAAAAGGCAGGCCTATTCTGGGAGTCACTGAGGCCAGAGACTTCTCTGATGGGGAGGGTTGGCTCAAGGGCGCTCTGTGGCCTTTCCAAACACAGTTAAAACTTTACTGCTTCAACTCAATCAACCTTCCTTCCTTCCTTCTTTCCTTCCTTCCTTCCCTTGGGGTCAGACCTACATTGTGCTGTGGTATCTCTCTAGCTCCCTCTCCACTCACTCTTGATATCCCAGTAAATATCTTAAAGAAATAATTTACCTTCCTGGTATCTGCCTCTCAGTGGCCTGGATTAATTCTGATCCTAGATCTGAACAGAGTTTTCTCATTTAAAGGGAGGAGCAGGAGGAAAGGGGATAAAGTAGTCTGGAAGCCAGGTGTGGTGGCGCACTCTTGTAATCCCCGTGCTTGGGAGGCAGAGACCGGAGGATTGCGCAGGTTCGAAGCCAGCCGCGTGCGCTGGCTTAGGAGACCCTGTTTCCATAAAAATGTAAAAATAGTTCTGGGAGTGTAGCCCGAAGGTAGAAGGGCTTCCGGGAACCCCAGTACCACCAAAAAAAAAAAAAAAGTAGTCTGTGCCCCTCTGATGTGGCAGGTACTTCATGTCCACACAATCCCTTCATCGGATCCTTCCTGTGAGGGAACGAGGAAGTACCCATTCTACAGAAGGGAAACTGAGGCTCCGAAAGCCAAGGAACTTGCTAAGCAATGGTGCTAGGATCCAAACTCAGGTTTGTTCAGCTCCAGTGTTCTCGTTGTCTCTCTTGTTGTCTCTCTTGTTGCCTCATTCTTCCAACAAATATTAGTTGGCAACTGGCTGTATGTCAAGCACAGAACTTCTGCTGGGGGAGGGAGCTCCCTGCGGTCTAGAGCTGAGACAGACATGAGGCCAGGTACAATACAACAGCAATGGCTATAGTTTGGAGGTGTGTTCAAAGTAAGATGTAAAGAAAGGGGTGGGCCTGGAGCAATCATGGGTGAACTTCTTAGAGGAGGTGGAAGAAAAATTAGCATTTTCTCTAGAAAGAGGAGTTGGAAGAGTAATTCAAAGCCCATAAACAGTCTTTGCAAAGGCACAAAGGTCAGGGAGGCTGAGGAGTAGGGAGCACTGGGGAAAGAGGCAGGAGGAGGGTGAGGATGGCAAATAGAGACTGGGCTGGGAAGATCTGGGCACGCTTGGACTCTGGGCAAGGATGCTGGGACCCTCGCAAGTGTTCTGAGGTGGCCAACCACCCAGGAGAGTCATCGGGGTGGCAGCGGGGGAAGTTAGCTAGGAAGGTACAGGGTGAGGATCAGAAGGGGCCGTGTTGGTGGCAGATGCTGAGGTCTTTAAATGATGGTCCTGGAAGTGCAGGCAGGATTATGACAGTGTGTGAGCTGCTGTAAGAGGTGCTGGCCGCCTCCTCAGTGGGGAAGAGTATGTCTTCATCTTGCAGTGGAGACAAACTGCAAGATGTGGAGAGACAAACGGCTGTCTTTAAGCTAGTGTGAAAACTCATTGACGCCTGTCCTCATCTCTCATTACCGATCCTTAAAACAGGCTGCAGATCAGGAAAAGGAGTCAACCCAACCTCCCCAAACCTCTTCTGCATTTTGTCTTCTCCTGAGCATTTGAATTAATGTCTGGCCACAAAGAATAACCTACCCCCAAAGTTGGGCCTGAGAAACTTGTTATAGCCTGCTGTGAGGTTCTCAAAGCCAGGCAGGGAGAGCTTGTCGCTTCTGCTGACCTCGATGTTAAACTGATTCCCCTGGATGCACATCCTGCAAAAGAAAAGGGCTTTGATTTGCACATGCGTTCCACAGGTGAAGAAACGTGTATAAACCTGGACTCCTCTTCACCTGTGTGTGTGTGTGTGTGTGTGTGTGTGTGTGTGTGTGTGCGCTCTGCCTAGGGACCAGCGGTGACTTTCCTAAGAGAAACCTCTTGATTTTTAACGAATGAGTTACCATCTCATTTTTTTTTTTTTGAAGGGGAGTAAAAGGTTTATTGGAAGCAGTAGGGAATGGGGAAAGGTGGCTGAACACCCGAAAGGGGCTGGAACTCTGGGGTCCAGCAGCTGCCTTCAGGACAATACTTGAGAGTAGCCCAAGCCGAATTTCCTTCAGTTGCAGGCTGCTTTCTTTCAGAGTCCACACGATCTGCCAGAAGGGAATAGGAAAAGTGGCAGAACACCACTCGGGCTGTCGGGTCTCTGGTTAGCATCTCATTTTTATTACCCATTTACCACAGATCAAAATGTCAGGCTACTTTGGGAACCCTCCGAAGGGGAGGTGGTTCTTAGAGGAGGTGGAAGAAAAATTGGACCATCTATGACCATTTTGGAAACGTTTATTCTTGAAATAGATCAAATGGCAGAAAATTGGATTGTTCTGAGGCTTCATTCAGGGAGGTGAGGGACTAGTTTTTCCTCAGCATAAGGAAGTAGGAGGTGCCGGCCCCTCTGCTTCCCCATGGTCATGCGCAGAGCGATTCAGACCAAGACTGATAACAAAGCTTACCTTTGAGTGAAGAGGCTCAGACACATGAAGGTCAAGTGGACACTGTAGCCCATGTTGAGAGGCTGTTTGCACAAACAGGTGTTGAAGAAGGAATAACCTGGGGGGCAGCAAACGGGATCAGGTGAAGGAATTCAATCCAAGGACTCACTATCCACCCAGGGTCTCCTTCCTGTGGTTTTCTGGTGGGGCACTTTCTCCATGTGCATAGGTGAAGCCTCTCTGCACATCCCTCCGTGCAACCCTACTCTCAATGTGTCATCTAGACCGCTATCATTTTGGAGAATTGTTTTAAGTCAACCCCAAATAAAGGCCGAGACCTTGTTTAGCCGTTGGTTCACCAGAACCAGGAGATGCAGCCAGTATCCCAGTCTGTGTTTCAGGAGCCCTAAGACTGACTTTACCCTGTCCTCGTGGCCACACAACTCACCACTCACCTGACCTAGCTGGACATTCTCTTCTCTGTCCCACAGCAAGGCCCACAGGCAGGTTGTCTCACTTAATCCTTATAAGCTTCATGTGGGTAGATGACTCTCTGCTTAGCATGGGAGACAGAGGCTCGCGGAAAGGACCCCATACCAGTGAATGGCAGAGGTGGCTTGGAATCAAGGCTGCCTCCTCCAACCCTCGATTACTCTCCTCCTTCAGGACTGGCTATAGCCAGTGCCTGAGCTGGCCTGAGGCTCTCATGACCTCTGCACCTGATCTTGGGAAGCTCTTCAGCTATTCGGCTGGTATGTGCTGGCGTGTGCAAGGGAAGTGTCAGTAGGCGTGGCCAGGTGCCTGACCTCCTCAGGTCTGTGAGATACTGTCAACTGTCCCTGTGAGAGAGTAGAAGGCAGCTAGGGGTTCAGCCTCTGGACCCTTTGTTATGCTGGCGACAGCAGGATGGGGATCAGGCTCAGGCAGCCCCTGCTGGATCACCCCCTTTTTCTGTGGTAGCTCCAGGGAACCAGGACACTTTCTAGAATCTCAGCATTTTGGAGCTTTGGACCAGATCTAGCCATCCATTAAATAATAGTGTGCTACTCACAAAGCCAACACCTGCTCATTATAGAATACAAACAAGACTGAAATGAGTAAAGCTAAGAGTGTAATCCCAAGATATGCCAGTATAGGTGGTATTGAGCATACCCCTCTCCCGTGGCCTCTGATAGCCGGGGCAGTTATGCATATGCGAAGCGCTCGGTTTCACTGTGAATCTAAAACTGCACAAAGGCAAAGTCTGTTTAAAAAGACAAAGATGCAGCCTGAGCAACTTAGCAAGACCCTGTTTCAAAATAAAAACATCCTCTCACTCTGAATTACATTACAATATGAGACTACAATGCACCAAAAAAGTATATAAAATTAAGTTTTATTTTTGAACTTCTTTCTTATTTAAACATAGCTTAGCTGGGCATGGTGATGCACGCTTATAATCTTAGTACTTGGGAGGCCGAGACAGGAAGATTGCAGGTTCATGGCCAGCCTCAGCTCCTTAGGCTCTCTGCAACTTACTGAGACTCTGTTTCAAAATAAAGAATAAAAAATAGGGCTGGGGGTAGAGCTCGGAGGTAGAATGCCCCTGAGTTCTATCCCCAGTATAGCAAAACAAACAAATAAATAAACAAACATAGCTTTAAAATTATTTTTAAATTTTGAAATTATTTTATTTACTAAAGGAACATATGTTCATTGGAAAATATTATGATATGCAGCTAAGCAAAAGAAAAATTCAAAGTACAACCAAAAAAACAGACCAGTGATTGGGTCTGGGAGTTAAGGGAGGTGATTAGAAGGGACATGAAGGAAGTTTCGAGGGAAATGAAAATGTTTAGTGTCTTAATTGTGATGATGGCCACAAATATGTGTGCACTGTCGAAATTTATCAAACTGTATTCTTAAAATGGGTATAGTTTGTTGCATGTAAATTACAGGTATATGAAATCAGTTAAAAATAAAAATATAACAATGGCCGAGGGTGTGGCTCAGAGGTAGAATGCCCCTGAGTTCAACCCGCAATAGCATAAATAAATAAACAAATAAACAAAACAAAGGACGTGTAAGTTCCTCATTTCTTCTCTCTAGTCTCATATCTCAAAGATATTTGTTGTTTACAATTGCTTTTTACCACAAACACATATTTGTATACATATGTATTTCTGCATAAAGAAAAAGTTGAAAAACAAAATTGGGGTGATAGTATGCATTTTTTTCTTACTTTTTCCCCACTTAACAAGCAGACATTTATTGAATACTTAATGGTAAGTGCCTCTAAAATCCTCATACTTCTTAGAAGTACTTACCCGCATTCTCATTTTACAAGGGAGAAAACTGAGGCTAGAAGAGGGTAAGAAATGCCCCCAAGGTTAAGTAGCAAGAGAAGGGAAGAATTGAATGCAAGCATGTAGACCCCAATCCTATTAATCACTGCTCCATGACACATTCTGTTCCAGTATCAGCAACATCATTTCTACATGTGAGTTCATGGAGAGCTGCCTCATTCTTTCCAATGGCTGCAAAATAGCTCATAATGTAAATGTACCAACATTTATATTTTTATGAATACTAAGTTATTTCCAAAATTTTTACTGCCACAAAATCTGTAATAAACATCTATGCATATAAGTAAGCTCTTATAATTCTCTCCTCTCTCTTATTCTTCTACCTTGGCCCCTTTCCTCTTGCTCATCAAAATAGCAGCTGTAAAACCAACATTATCAATCCACTGGTGATTATATTCATCCCTTTCCCCTTTAGTCCTTCTTTCTCAGTCCCTGTCCTTTCCTTTGTCCCCAAAATCAAGTTTAAAAGTTGAGTGGCCCCCATGTTCAATGTTCCAAATATTGAACAAACTCCTCAGATGACCCAGTCATGTGAGAAACCACCAAGGTCCTGTCCAGCAAAGGAATGAGGTATGCAAGCAGTGGCTGGACATGCTTATACCAGGAGCAGAGGCGAGGGGCTATTTGGTGTGCCAGGAGTGACCAGCACCATTGGGGGAGGCTGGGACAGTGCCAGGATGGAAGTCCTTGAGATGGCCATTCAATCCTTGAC
Organism: Muscardinus avellanarius; assembly: GCF_963383645.1. NCBI lineage: Eukaryota > Metazoa > Chordata > Mammalia > Rodentia > Gliridae > Muscardinus > Muscardinus avellanarius. Next base: position 22,527,629 of record NC_137793.1, on the reverse strand, counting down.
GAGCGATTTGCTTGTGCCAGCCACACATAGAATATTGATAGTCCTCTCAATGCCAGGCAAAGAAGTAGAAGCTTGTCCCTAGCCACTGCCCAGCCCACTCTCACTCAGCATCTTCCCCCTGCCCTTGGTACCTGGACTTCCTCCAAGTCTGGCCCAAATTGGTTTAGTTTTCATTTGGGGATTTTCCTTAGTTCTATATCGTATGGAAGACTGTCCTGATCAAATAAGTTAGGGAACCATGTCGTCTTCAGATATAAAAGTCCTACCGAATAGGGCTTTTTCTCAGTGACCAGCCCATATTAGCGAGAGACAAGATTTGGGCCTTGCGCCTTTGAATCTCCCCTAAGGAATCTCAAGTCTGAGTAGCTTTTGCTAGAAGGAGAATCGTGAACCCATCCTACGCTCATTGCCTTGGTTAGGTGACTGAGTATGTTTCACTTTATCATGGAAGAAAAGAGAGATGGGGAAGCCTTTTAAATGCCTGCTAAATGCTAGGTGCAGTGTTTGGTGCTTAAATCTCAGTTAGTTCTCATGACCACCTGGTCCAAGATTGAAATTCCGGGTATGTAAAGAGACTTGACTGAAGTCACACAGCCATAAAGTGGCCAGGATTTGAGACTATGTTTTCCAAGTCCCTGCTTTTTGCACTGAATCTAGAAGGAGGGCCCCCAGCTCCCCAGACTGAACCCCGTTACACGGAACTCTGCTCCTTACTCCAGACTCACTTCTGGGATGAAGAGCTGCATCCACTGCTTGTCCTGAGTGGCAAGTACTGTTGGTAGCACCACCTCACATGGCTTGGAATCTGAGCATTACGTGGCTATTTCTATATCTGCCGGTCTGAGTGGAAGCCCAAGCCACCATTTTTAATTGATACGTTATATTTATCCACAATAGCAGGATTCATTGTGGTGCATTCATGCAGAGTAATTTGAAATGGCAGTTAGCCGAGAGGTGCACTGAACCACCAGAGGGCAGTGTCCTGAAGGTTATCCTTGTAGCTGCAGCTCGGAGATTCTGGCTGGAGCACCCAGTACTCAGGGGTTGCAAGAGGCTGTAGCACAGGGGCAGTCTACGTCTACGTACTCCTGCCCTGGGACATCTCTGGTTAAACGCTCATCTTTATTTACAGAAGAGGGCTCAAGCTTTGGATTTGGATAAACCTGAGTCATATTTAACAGCCCGGAGCCAGTTTTACCATCTGACAAATGGGAATAAAAACACTCAAACATTAATTTTCATTTTCCTCTCTTTTCCATTCTGCCATGGGGAATTCAGTAACCCAAGATGACTAAGAGAACCTCAAGATAAAGTTTTATATTTTTTCTAATATACCCCATGATGCCACCCAGAGTGTGGGCTGACCTGGTGCTACCTCAGGAAGGATGTGGCACCAGAACAGGGTCAGACACGGGAGACCAGGCCACCTAGGGGGCTGGTAGCACTTTTTTTTTTCTGGTCTGGCTCTGAGAGACAGGTAATTCCCACATGTGCAGGTTTCCACTCCCATTACAGAATCCACATCAGATAAATACTATGAACCCCAAACGTGTCACGGCCCAGCCTCCTTCCTGCTCAGGCACCGTTTCCTTGTCCACAGCCACTTCAGCTCAGACAGTCATTTTCTGGGAAGGAGGACTGGAACCTGAGTTAGTTTGGGGGTGAGGATGGGTACCAATGCCATGGGTCCTCCCCAAGAAAAACCACAGAAGGGAAGGTGGTACCAGGTGTGCCATGTGTCTGCTGGCTTGACCAGCTGGCAGCACAGCAACAAACCACTGTGGATTTAGTAGTGGGAAGGAGGCTCTCTAATTTTGACTCTGCTACTTGTTATAAGATGGTACTACTTCTCCTCGAGGCTTAGTTCCCTCCGCTTTAATATCGGGGTCATACCATGGTAGGATGGGAGGCAGAGCAGGTTCCAGGCCCGGCCCCCTTCCTCTGTACCTCCCTTTAAGCACCAAGAGGGGCCAGCAGTTCCCGTACCTGGCAGCTGTTGAAGTTCTATTAGGGCAGGTGTTTGGGGCCTCCAGGCAGGACTGTCAGGAAGGACATGCTCTTCTGGGTCCCCAGGATTCTCCCCATTTCAGCTTCGACCCCTCGGATGTGGGCACACAGCCACTCTCTGATGGAGTGACTCTATCTGAGAAAGATGGAGCTGCTAAACCTGTTGGGCAGAAACAGAGGTGGGCGGAGCCTCCCACAGCTCCTCCCTTCCCGGAGCTCTAACTGGTCCTGGGAATCTGTGGGAATCACCCAGCTCCTGTTATCACAATTGGTGGCTGCCAGGGGTTTGAGCCTTAGTTAGTGTCTCGGCCATCCTCCTGGACTCTAGCCATGAAAGACTCCTGAGACCCAAGACCCATGAGAGGCAGGTAAAGTGGATGATCCCATCTACCATGCCAGGCTCTGCCTCAGACAGCCCCCCTCCATCCTAGTGCACGGAATGGGGGTCAGCAGTCTGACTTTGGCCACTTCACCTCTTCCTTAGCTTCCCACCCACAAGTCAAGAGCTTGACCATTTCCAAAATCTGGATTCCTGGTTGTGCATTTTAAGAGTTTCTTTGGGGATCAACAGAAAGCCTCTTCTTGTTAAGAGACCTTTAGATCTTGGGACCTAAAATCTTAGGTGCTTTTTGGTCTGGCAAATCTCAAAAGGAGACATAGAGGCAAAAAGAATAGGAGATGGAGATTCAGCAGACCAACCCAGGAAAAGCTGGGAGAGATTCTGGGGGAAGTTTGGGTTCTCCCCCCCCCCCTTCCTTCCATACCCCAGATCTCCCACAGAAGTTTATTTGTGTGTGTGTGTGTGTGTGTGTGTGTGTGTGTGTGTGTGTGGTACTTGGAATTGAACCCAGGGACATTCTGTCTCTGAGCTGCACCCCTCAGTCCATTTTATTTTTTATTTTTAAACAGGATCTGGCTAGGTTGCTGAGAATCTCACTGCATTGCTGCAGCTGTAGTGAGAACCTATGATTCTCCTGTCTCAGCTTCCTAAATACTAGGATCACAGGTGTGCACCCCACACCTGGCTCCCACAGAGGATTATTTAACTCCCCACTATGTCCCTTTGGGGGCATCCCAGACATGGAAGTCGTCTTCCGTGGCCAGCTGACCTTCCTAACAGAAGTGCTTTGACGGTGTCCTGAATCTCCCCCTTCATTGTAGCCACCGGCCCGAAACTCACCCTTGGCTCAGCTTCTCCAGCCTCAGGCCAGAATCCCCTGGAGGCTTGGCCTTGTACCCCAAGAAAGCTAGGGGCCAGGGAGGGAGTCGGCATGGGGGTGGAAGAGAGCTGAGGTTGTGGCAAGATGCCCAGAGGCACCTTCTTCCCTGGAGGTGGAGGACCGGCCCCTGTGAGCCCCCTGCCAGTGCTGGGGCTGGGAAGGTGGGAGCCAGGGAGAGAGGCGGGAAGGAGCTCACCTGGAGCTGGAGGGAGTCAAGAGAGTACGCAGGAGCACTGATGCACAATGCGCCACACAGGCTTTTGGCCCCAAACCAACTTCCTTAGTGCTCCTCTGGAGCTCAGCCAGCTTTGAAAACACTTCTGTGCTGGTTGGTAGGGAGTGGGCACCTGAAGAGAAAGCTCTCTCACTTCTCCCGGGAGGCGGGACCTCACTTTCACCTGGGAACCTTGAAGGCGAAGGCAGGCGGATGGAACAGGAATGCCCCAGGTGCGGGTTTCAGGCTTTCAGTGAACGCACGGTGGTTTGGGGCTATTTTCAGGATTTCTAAGGCACAAAGCAACTAAGGCTCAAGAGTAACAGAGACAATTCTGGGACCAGAGCCGGGAGGGAGGCAGGTTGTGGAGGGCGTCTTCTGACTAGGAATATGAGACTTAGTTTAAAGAACATGGGCTGACCAGCTGCAGGGCCTTGGGCAAGTCGAATTATCTCCCTGGATCTTACCTTATCTGACAAAAAAAGGACCAGGATGCCCCAGTCTTGCTGCAGGAATTCAACACTGACAAATGCAGTGTGGTCTGAGAGTCTCTGACACACTCTATCTGCACAGATAGGCGCTCACCATGGTACTCTTTCCCCCCGATATTGTTGGTATAATTTTATCTTTATACTTGTTTATTCACCCAATACCTATCTGTGTATGGATGCTTTAATATATGCATGTGTATATTTTTGTTATTAATTGATATCTGTAATCTATCTTCTACCTACCTATTGTTATCATCTATTTACTATCTACCATCTATCTAATGTTTATCTTCTAATCAAATTAGTAGGACTTTCTTTGCTCAGGACTTGTTTTATGCTTCTAGGTAAGCAATTCATGTATATGTTAATAGACTGAATATACCTGGAGGCCAGGGCAATCTGGATTGAAGTTAATGAAGCAGATATGATAAAAGGTCTTATCTTCAGTTTCATACCATACTTCAGGGTCTAGTGTCAACTTCTTAGATTTCATTTTAGATCAACTGAAGAAATCCCCAGAGTGGAGTTTCCAGGAAAATGATGTCCTTTCCCATTGGTCCCAGGCAGCCTTGCTCCTTGGCTCTGGGACTCCCTCAACCTCTGTACCATCCAGGCCATCTGGTTTCGACTGTGACCTCTCATCTCAGGATACCCAAGGTCAGTAGTATCTCAGGAAGTTCAGCTATGCAGATGTACTGCCCACAGGGTACTCATCTCAGGACCTGCCTCCTGCTGGACACGCTACACGCCCTCTTAGAATGCGTCCCAGAAAAATAAAGGCCAGAGTGAGTCAATGTGTCTTGTCTTGCGCCTCCATCACAATGCATACAGGATACCAGTGTCATAACAATACCCTGCATTTAGACAGTGCTTTGCATTTTTCTGAGCCTGTTACTGTGTGTGTGCCTTGTCTTTTTTGAGCTGCAAAACAGTTCTTTGAGGCAAAGTGAGGATTTTTTTTTCTTTTTTTTTTTGTGTGTGATACTAGGGATTGAACCCAGGGGCATTCTACCTCTGAGCAACACCCCCAGCACTATTTTTATTCTTTTATTTTGAAACAGGGTCTCACTGAGTTGCAAAGGGCCTCACTAAGTAGCTGAGGCTGGCCACGAATCCAGATTCTCTTGTCTAAGCCTCCCAAAATGCCGGGATTAGCTGGGCGTGGTGGCGCACGCTTGTAATCCCCGCGCTTGGGAGGTGGAGATAGGAGGATCGCGCAGGTTCGAAGCCAGCCGCGCTGGCTTAGGAGACCCTGTTTCCAAATAAAAAGTATAAAATAGGTCTGGGAGTGTAGCCCGGAGGTAGAAGGGCTTCCAGGAATCCCAGTACCACAAAACAAACAAACAAACAAACAAACAAACAAACAAACAAACTGCTGGGATTATAAGCGTGCACCACCATGCCCGGCCTCTTTATTCTCATTTTGCAGATGAAGAAGATGTGCCAGAGTCACCAGGCTACTAAGCAGTAGAGCCAACATTTTGAGTCAGCCACATCATTAGTGCTCTCCTTGTACTGTTGGGACTTACTACAGTTGTCACTCATTGTCCACCCATCTCTGTCACTGAGCTAAGCGCTCCCTGGGGTCAGGTACATTGCCTTAGTAATTGGTGCATCTATAATCCAAGGGTCAGTGTCTTGGTCACATAATGAGACCTTGAGAAGTCTACAAAGCCAATGAATGAATGCAATTACTGGCATGGGTCCACCTCGGTAACAACAACGAAGCGTCATGAGCTACTTATATTTCTTTCTAATTTCTAACAATAAGGAATGCATATCTCTCTATAAGTAAAGACACAATTTTAAACACTATATAATTAAACTAAGTAGCTAAATTATTAGCTATTTATATATCTTTCTTTCTTTTTTTTTTTTTTTTTTGGTGGTACTGGGGTTCCTGGAAGCCCTTCTACCTCCGGTATACACTCCCACGGGCTACATTCCCAGACCTATTTTTTAACATTTTTATGTGGAAACAGAGTCTCTTAAGCCAGCGAGGCTGGCTCCGAACCAGCGCAATCCTCCTGTCTCCGCCTCCCAAGCGCGGGGATTACAAGCGTGCGCCACCACGCCCGGCTATATATCTTTCTAATAATAATAATAAATGCATACCTCTCTGTAACCTAAGGTATAAAATTTCAAACCCTATCTACTTAAACTCTGTAGACTTAGAGCACTAGTGCTATTTATAGACCTTTCAGCTACTTATATATTTTTCTAATTTCTAATAATAACAAATGCGTGCCTCTTTGTAAGCTAACACATACAATTCCAAACTCTATATACTTGAAGCACTAGAGAAAAGACAAATGGTAGATGGTGAGAATGCCTTTGCTGGCAACGTCTCTGCAGTGGAGACCAGCCAGGCAGGTAAGACAGTAGTTCCCAAGGTGGTCTGCCTGGAGGTGCCTCTCTCAGGGAACATTACCAGAATGCACACTTCTGGACCTTTGCCCACATGTATGGAGATCTGAGAGCTCGGAAGGAAATCAGCAGGGTCTTAACATTTATTAACCAAATTAATGAGCAAGTAAAATGCAAACTCTACCCAGCTGCATCAGTCCTCAGATTTACCTGGGAGCTTATTAAAAATAAGAGCATATCTAAGTAAACCACAAAGAACGCATATTTAACTGCAAAGGAATATAATTTTTTTACATTACAAAGAAATGTAATTCTGTAGTTACATTTCATTGTGCTGAGAGCTCAGAAGGAAATGGACAGGTCCTTAAGAACAGAGATAAGAGATTAGGGCTGGCCAGTTCAAATGGAGTGACTCAGAAAAATGAAAAGGGCCATTTAAGCTGACTGCTAGAGGATGGGAAGGAGGTGGCCATGTATTGAGGCGGGAACAGAACTAACTCGGGGGCTCAGGAGACACCTCTTGGAAGTCCCCCCCCCCCATCCATGCATGAGTACTAACTGGAGGAGAAGCCAAAGGCTGGCCTCCTGCTTCCCCAGGAGCCTTCCTACAAGTTCTCAGAAACTCAGATATCTGCAATAATAGACACCCTCATCAAGTCTTGGAACACTTCTCGTCTCTTGGACTTCAGCCAGACACCCACGGTCTGTGAATCCCCGAAACCCAGGGAGGGCTCCACCCATACTTTTTCTCTTGCCCTTGGTGTTTTGTTCTGTCCTCTCTGTCAGCCTTTTTTTTTTTTTTTTTTCTGAGCTGCTAAGTCATGTGCACCTCTAGGAGCTTTGCCTTCAGCTGAAAGCATTAAAGACCCAGATATTGTTCACAAGCTACAAACACAATCACGAGGGCAGTAGGCCACAGGGCAGGGGAAGGAAGATGGGCTGGACCAACCTGGGAGCACAATGAGTCCCATCCACATCTCTCCTGTGCACCCTGAGGAGCTGCTCCTGGGGAAGGGTGGCCTTGTGGGAAGACTTGCAGCACACAGTGCATGGTACCAGCTATGGAACCTTCAAACCAGAAGAGGGCAAACTGTCTCACTAAGTACGTGGTGTTATTTTGCTGCAAAGAGCTCATGCCCAATGCATCCCAGTCTTTCCACATCCCCTCGACTTAAAGAAATATACAAACAAGCAAATAAAAATGCAAAATCTTAATGACATTTTCAGAGGGTCAGTCTATACACATTGGTTTTATTTATCAATATGATTCCCTATGCATTTTCCAGGGCTTCTGGAATTCAAATATCTTTCTACGTTTCTTTTATTGTTGCCTGTTTCACAGGGTTTCTGCATTTCCTGGCTCCATTCCAGGCCCACCTGGGATCCCTGACATCTTCCTCAATAGGCGTCTTCGGGTGATGGGGCCAAGGATCTATGAGTCACAAAGGGCTGAACAATCTCTGTGGTGAGGCCAGTAGAGCTCGAGGCTCTTGGATGGCAGATCTTGTTTGGGATTAGAAGTTTCCATCTTTGTGGTTGAATAGAACAGGGCACAACAATGGAGTCAAACTTGGGCTCCAATACCTTGGCACTTCCTGCTCTGTGATGTGTTTTTCAGTATTTCATGGGGAACCTGCTTTGTAGCATTAGCATGTATAGAATGCCATGCCCTTTGCCTGGCACAGAGAGAGATTGCTAAACACATGGTTTCAGACCCAGGGCCCTTGGTTGCCAGTTGTATTTTTTTTTTTGGTAATGGTACTGGGGTTCCTGGAAACCCTTCTACCTCTGAACTACACTCCCAGACCTATTTTATACTTTTTTTTTTTTTTGAAACAGAGTCTCTTAAGCCAACATGGCTGGCTTCGAACCTGCGCGATCCTCCTGTCTCCACCTCCGAAGTGCAGGGATTACAAGCGTGCGCCACCACACCCGGCGCGAGTTGCGTCTTTTATGGAAGCACTTGGTGCTGTAAGATGCTGGCACAGCACCAAGCACTACACACCTACCAGCCCTGGGTGCTATGGTCAGCAAGCCCCAGATCTTTGCATCATCTGGTTCTCTGAATTCTGCAGAACCATCAGATTGCCCCATGTTTCTGGTGCTTTAGAATATACATCTCACAGACTTTGGGCTCCTTTCCATGACCTTATCTTTTTTTTTTTTTTGGTAGTACTGGGAATTTGAACTCAGGGGCAGTCTATCTTTGAGCTTGACCTCCAGCCCTTTTTACTTTTTATTTTGAAACAGGCTCTTGCTAGGTTGCTGAGAGTGTCTTAAATTGACAAGGGTAGCTTTGAACCTGCAATCCTCCTGTCTTAGCCTCCAAGTGTGGGGAATACAGGTGTAGGCCACTACACCTGGCTAGAACAGCTCATCTTGACCCTCCAGACCAACTGTAGCGTGGCCTGCCTATGGCTTCAGATAACAATAGGCTCTCGGCCAACTGTTCTCGTTCTTAGAAAGACAGGGCTTTTATTATTTTTCCTTCATCCTTCAACAAAGGTTGAGAGCTAAATTGTACCAGATGTTCTAGGAGTCAAGGACACAGCTTTTAGTGAGGGGAGAGAAACAATAGATACATGCACACATAGATGTATTGTTGGATAGGAAGAAGAACTCTGCAGAAACATAAAGCTGGCCAAGGGAGATGAGGAATGATGGGGTCCCCTGTTAGATGGGCCTTAAGTAGAAAGCATCTTCACAGAGGTGACATTGGAGGGACACCCACAGCAAGGGAGGCTGTTCCATCCAGGCTTCCCTCCTTAAGCCTCTTGTCAACATTCTCCTGAAATTCCACTACCATCAGATCACTTTGCTGCCTAACGATCCACTAGTGGGAATTAGGATCTAATTAAATTAAGTCCAAGCCCCTTTTGGCATGGCGTTCAGATTCTTCAGGACATGGCTCCAAAGCTGGGCCTTTTCTATCGCTGTCACTCTATAATTATCCACCCATGCTGAAATGCTCACAGTTCTCCAAATGCCCCCCAATCTCAATGGCTCACTCTCTTTGCCCCTTGTTGCCGCCTGCTTGCTTAGCACTTGCATTTCCTTTGCCTAGAACACCTTTTGTCTTTTCTCTCTTATCCAGCAGGCCAACCCCAACAGGTCCCTAAGAAGCCCTCCTGTCTGGACCTGGTTTTCCCCCCCTTTTTTATGCTGACCTCCTCTTAGCATCTGCCATCCCATAAAACACAATGCACATAGTTTGTGTTTTTTTTTCTGTTCCCACACCAGACTATGAACCCCCAGGGAAATTATTTGGAGCCATGATGCACAGCACAGAACCAGACATGTAGTCAGTATTGAGTGAATTTGTAAATAAATGAAAGTCATCCATTCCTTTTATTCAGTAACTTTATTGAGTCCTTTCTAGCATGGCTTATCTTCTTTAGCAAGAAAAGAAGGTCTGGGCCTTTCATCCCTATGATGTCTGGATTGTCAACTTGATTGGATCATGAAACACCTAAGATTTTGGAACTTTGGGTGTGTTGATGAGATGATTGGTCTCTGTAATGGCAGACTGAAGGGGAAGCCCTGAGTGCAGGAGCACTGTTCTGATATGCACAATGCCTGGATTAGAAGGAGGAGGAAGCCTTATGAAGGTATGTATTATTCTTGCTGAGGAAAGCACTTCTGCTCTCTTCTGAGATGTCGGCCTTCAGCTATTTGAACTGGATCTTCACCATTGTTTTCCCTAGAGAGTTTCCTGGCCTTTCCATCTTGGACTGGGACTGAATTAGTGGTCACTCTGATTCGGAGACTTCAGCTCTCAGACCACTCAGCCAGCTGTTGCTTCCTCTGGCTCTCTGTGTGCAGTTGAGCACTTGGGACTACACTGCTTCCCCCTGTAAGCTGATTCAATCAATCCTCTTTTACCATATATGGGCCCTGTGAGTTCTGTTACTCTAGTGAGCCTTGACAAATACACTTCCTAACAATGTCCTGTCTTCCCAGAGTCTCCTTAGGTTTCCCTTCCACAGTCCTTGTTCTGCTTCATGCTTTCTGTCTCTTTTCCAAACTTTCCTTCACAGGATGTGTCTTCAGTTTTGAGATTTGGGTCACACAGCTGAAACCCTGCTCTCCCTCTGACACAGACCACAGACCTCTCTCCTGGTGATCGATCTCTCTCTCTCTCTCTCTCTCTCTCTCTCTCTCTCTCTCTGGAATTTAGATGGGCTGCAGGTCCTGGTTGGCTAGACCTGATTCAGTTTTAACTTCCATTAATCCTGGTGAAGCTGACTTGGAGGCTGCTCCATGCCGTGGGTCAAAGGCAGGCTCTAGGGCTTTCCTCCTTGCCATGATCCTAGGTCCCAAAAGGTCATCTAGCTTGACCACACTGGTTGGAGCCTAGACTTGGACATAAAATTTCCTGTCTGCTGCCTTAAACAGTCTTGACTTTACTTTCCATTTGTACCCATTTTGGTTTAAATTTTAGAAACTTGAATTCTCTGACCAGGTGTTTGCTTAACTCCCATGTGACCTTGAACCTGGTGTCCAGACTGTCTGGTTTCTGGTTATTCTCTCAAATCCAGATTCCATTGACTCATAGATATTTTCAATCATTTAGACATGGTCAGCAAAGGTCAGCCTCTTTGCCAGGCTCTAAATAAATCAAGGGTTGACAAGGGTTTTGCCAAGGGCCAGAGAGTAAATATTTTAGGCCTTGTGGCCATTGTGGTCTCTGTTTGCAACTATTTACCCTGATATAGCACAAAAGCAGACGTGGGCAATATGTAAATGAATAGATGAGGCTATGTTCCATTAAACTTTGTTTATAAAAATAGGCACTAGAAGGGTTTGGCCCATGATCTGGAGATACTGCCTTCTCTTCTAGACAATTAATGACCCTGAAACTGAACATGTGCTCACTGTGGTGCTTGGGCACCTTTGAAATGGAGTGCTTTTGAACTCTGAACATGCCCAGCGCTCTGCCTTTGCTTCCACTACCATTCCTAACTTGATTTTAACCCAATTTTTACTAGAAGAACTAGAATTCATTCATTCAAAAATAAATCTAACAGGTGCACCATATGTTCCAGATGCAAAACAGACCTGATCATTGCCCTTATGAACTTCCAGGTCAAAATTTTCTGAAAAGGGCCAGAAAGTAAATATTTTCAGTTTTTGGGCCACACAGTCCCTTTTATAACCCCTGAACTCTGCCATTGAAGTGCCAACATAGTCACAATTGATACTCGACTGAATTGAAATGACTGTTTATGCTCCAATAAAATTTTACTTACAAAAATAGGCAGTGAGCAGAATTTGACCCGTGGGCCATAGTTTACCAGCTTTGAAGTAGATTCATAAGGGCTTCACCCCTGTGCTGCCTAAAACTACAATTCTGTGAAATACCAACACATGAGAACTGAGTACATGAGTCCTTGAAAGATTGAGATCATATGAAACCTTAGGAAAATATAATCAATGACTAGAAATGAACTAAAATGGTATCCAGCCCAACAACAGTCGAGGCTGGAAATTCAAGTGGTAGAATTGAAAACCGTTGGGGCACAAAAAGAGAGTTGGTTAATCTGTCTTTAATATATCTGGGATGAGAGCGAGGTGGTCAGGAAGGTTTACAGATGAGGGGAAGCTTGACCAGAATCCTGGAAGAAGACTAGGTGTCCAAAGCGTAGGTGAGGCATGAAGACCTGACCTGTGTTTTGAGCAAGGTTGGAAAGATGGTCAGAGGGTTCATGATCATCTCTGAATGCTATGGCCAGTAATTTGAGCTTTAGTGAGTGGAATCTATAGAGTTAAAGCAGACGTGACACATCATATTTGTGCTGTAGAAAGAACACTGGTAGAACAATTGGAATTGGAGTAAGAAAAGGCAGAAGGTCAGCTAGGAAATTCCAGACAGGCTAGGATCCAGTCTTGATGTGGCCTTGGGCTGGTCACTTTCCCCATCTATCCCTTTTATGTAAAGGAGGAGGTGTTATACCTTAGATGATCTCTAAGAGTTGTTTGCTTTTCCCAGGATTCTGGTTAGGATTCACCTTCCCCCAGAGACCTCAAGATGCTGGAAGGACTCCATGTGAAGTCAGGACTGAGGTGAGAAAGAGCCCAGTGAATTCCCACCACTCATTGTTCATCAGAATGCTGTACACAAACCTCAGACACTTAATTTTGGGGTATCATTTTCCAGATCTGGGTGTGTTTCTTGGTCTTCTGTGTAACAAAAGCTGGAGAAATCACTTCTTTCTTCTCTCTGCCATTGCAACTTGACACCAGCTGTAAACTTGCCAAATCTAGAGAGGAAAAACATCCAAATCCTATATCTCATTTCTGAGTATATGGGGTCACTTTTAACTGTCCATTAAAAGTCTTGCCAGAAGTGTCTGCTCTGCCAAGACCCACACCTGCCCTCAGGTTGTGTCCACACCTGCTCCCATTGGGATTCACTTCATGCTCAACAGTTGGGCGGAGACCCCTCACTTAGTCTGGTTCTTGTTTGCTTTAAGAAAACTTGCAACAATTCCTCATTAACTTTTTTTTTTGCATGTACATGATGAAAACCACATAGCATGAGATTCACCATTTTAACTATTTTTTAATGTAAAATGCAGAAGTATTAATTAATATATTATTATATATTATATTTTCTAACTATCATCATAGTTAATCTCTACAACTTGTTCATCTTTTCAGATTGAAACTCTGACCCAATAAACAACAACTCTCTATTCCTCCCTCACTCCAGCCCCTGGCGACCATCATTCTACTTCCTGTCTTTAGAATTTGATCACTCTGGGTACCTCATAACTAGCAGAATCACATAATATTTTTCCTTTTGTGTTTGGATGAGTTTACTTAACGTGTTTTCTAGGTTCATCCATATTATAGCATTACCAGAATGTTCTTTTTTTAAAGTCTGGGTAATATTCCATTGTGTTTGTATGCCACAGTTTGCTTACCTACTTATATATTGATGGATACTGGAATTGTTTCACTTTTTGGCTATTAGGGGAATTGTTGCTATGAACATGGTGTTCATGTATCTCTTCAAGTTTCTGCTTTCCATTCTACTGGGTAGAAACTTAGAAGCTCATTAACTTTTGAGGCTATTCCAATCTCCCATAGTTCCTCTTTAAGCTCTCAATAGATGGACAGCAAGTCATTAAGTGCCTATATGGCTTTTAGACTTAAGAGGGTTGGACTTGGAACTAGAAGCCCTGGGCTCCTGGCACAGCTTGAACTTTCTGAGTTTTATTTATTTATTCTTTTGTAGAATAGGGAGAAATAGAACATAGTCTATTGATTTTTACAAGGATATTGTGAAGATCAAAGGAATTACTAATGTAGGTAAATGGCTGGTCAACCATGAATCATCTACAACTATTATGCGCAGCAGACAATGGTTGTTTTGCTGTTGTGGGAGTGTCACCCTTCATTGGAATGTCTGTGTTTGGACTTTCTTGTGTGTAACTTTTTCTTTCTTAAGACCATAATTTTCATGGGATGGACTTCATCACCAACCTCAGGGGTGGAACCTGATTAGTGCAAGCCAAACAGCATAACCTGCCCAGTTGGTCCTAGTGAATGATTTGGGAGAATCAGAGGGAGCTCGGATGGGTGAAAGGCAGAGAGGCATTGGAAGAGGGTCTTGGCTTGCAGAGAGCAGCTAATTCTGGAGGTGCCTAGAATATCAGTCCTGTGAGGTTAGAGCTATTAACCAAGCCCATTTTTGCCAGAGACTCCTGGCTTGCTCCATCGGGGTATCACAGATAGGTCATTCCAGCACAGTCTGAAAACACAGGTTTCTCATGCCTCCTGTGTGCAGATACTGTATAAACATTTTTGTAGCCAGTTAAGCTGTGGTCCTGCCAGTGACTTTGCCAGACTACCACCTGGGCCTTCCCAGACCTGCTACCCCATTTCTGATTCTGGTTCTGCAAAGAGTTGCTGCGACTCCTCAGATCCTAAAGAGAGGCCAAAGTCTCCAGCAAGACTCTTCTAGCATGGCCACAAATTGACCCCCTCTCTCCTGCTCTCCTTTGCTGCTATCATGCCCTAGGCATGCTGTGCCCGGTCCCACCCCAGCAGGTGCACACCCTGCCTGTTCCCTCTTCCTGGAAGGCCCATCCCTTCTTTCCCCACCCACTGAACTGCTTTTAATTATTCAATAGCCAAACTCAGAGCTGGCCTCTATGGGAGGCCTTCCTGCTTACTGACCCATGTGCACTCCTACACACACACACACACACACACACACACACACACACACACACGTATACACAAAGGCACAGACACATACACCATGCAAATCTTCACACATACAAACACATGAAGACACACATCTACATATATCCTACATGCTACTAGCAGTCATACACATAATATATGCATATATAGCCATAATTATTTTCCCTCACCCATGAACACACATGCATATTCCCTCACAAATACTCCCAGTCATATATACACAGAGATACCCCACTCCTCACACCCACTGTCTCCTCCAAGCTCTGCCCCAGACACATAGCAGCTGATCACTCCTCCATGCTCTGTAGCATGCTGGGCATGGCTCTTTTTCAGCAGGTCCTGCTCTGTGCTGTCGAGGAATATCCATTCCTTTCTGATCCTCTTTAATTGATGAAGCCTGTCTAAGCTTCTGTTCCCAACATGGTGTGTGGCACACAAAATGGAGAGAAAAAATTATTGCTGTGTGAATGGATCATTCATTCATTCTTTCATTCATTCATGCATTCCATTTCATTGGTGTATGAATGAATGAATCATACATGAGCTCATGAATGAAGGGTAGGGTTAAAATGATCCCTGGAAATTATTCATGTCAAGTGTTCTTAACCAGGAGCATGCAAGCTTGGGCCTCAGTAGGGTTGGCAGTTTTACTTTCAATACTAAAAATAAACACATGAAAAAGAAACAAAATCAGACGACCATCATGGACATTTTTTGTTAGGAATTGCTGGTCAAGACCACCAGCCCAAGGGATGCAGATGGCTCTAGTTCCCAGAGTGGGGTCAGCCCTTGAGCCTTGGTGTGGTGGCATTGACTGAGCCTTATAAAATGTGTAGGCTCATAGGATGATAATTCTATGAGCAGGAGGAGAAAGGGGAGGCTCAGCCTGCAGGAGTTGTATATTGGTGGGAATGGGAATCATAGATGTCTTCAAGAAGGTGGTAGGGTATCAAGCAGTGGTTGTTTTACTTGGGGTTGAACCTCTCTGGCAGCAGCTGCTGGAGGCTAAGAAATCTATCTCTGTCTCCTAGTCCTCCAGTTTTAGACAAGGCTGTACAGCAGAGGCCTGGATGCTTATCCAGACTCCCGTTACTTGCTGTCTCTCCACTGTAGCAGACCCTCCACCTGCCCTAGGACAAATCCTTTCATTGCTATCCTGAGAAGCCTCCAGGCCAAACAGCCCAGCCAGCCCTCCCTGTGATCTCCCAGGCCAGTGGGCAGCCTGCTTCAGAATCTACTTGAAAGCAAAACTAAAAGTGTTCAAGCAAAACCATTTATCAGAAATCTCCTGGCTCAATCTGTCTTCAGGCAAAGGGGACTTCAAATGAATGTGTATGGATAGATAAGAACCTCTGTCATCCTGAAAGGCCAACTCCTTTAGAAAGTCACAAATGCATCCACCAATTGTAATCCCCACTGCTTCCTTTTGGTACCTTTGAAGAGTTTGGTACAGGGAAGAAAATAGACAAGATGATGTTATGTGCATATATGAACTTCACTATTATGTGCAATTATAAATGCACCAAAACATCTAAAATGTTTGCTCCTGTTTATTATGCACTGCCCTATCCTGGTCGTCTTCTAAAATGCAGGTCTGATCATGCATTCTCTTCCTCGAAAGCAATGAATGGCTCCCCATTATCTCTTATAAAGAGTTCTGGATTTCTCCCGTATACCATTTCAGACCCTCTATGCCATGGTATCTCCCAACCGCGGTCCTTAGCTTTTATCCACTACAAGCTCACTTTCAATATGCTGCCCCCTATGTCCCAGGCATGACACACATGTTCTGCCTTTGCCTTATCCAGTGTATTGTTTCTTTTACTTCATTCACCTTTAATACCCTTCCTTTCCCAACCCAACCCCCAAACTTCAAGACACCCTTAAAATGCCTTTCTTCCCTGGACCTCCTGGTCAAATGAATCTCTCTATTCCACAGTGCAGACCAGTGCTAGAGTTGATTGGATGCATGTTTATCTTCTCCAGTATTAAAAGCTTCTCGAAATCAGCGACTGAGTGTTATTTATGAATCATGGTGGTCAGCCCCTCTCTCTTTCCTTGCATACAAGTGCTTGGCACAAACTGGGAATTAAATTAAATAAATAAGGGTTCTCTGTAAACTCATTTAGAAACCACTAAGGTTGGCAGATGGAAGTGGGGGCTTGGTGACTGAGAAATCCAGGCAAATCAGGGCATGGCAAGACAGTCGGCTTGGAGATTAACCAAGGAGATGCTGAGGTTTCTTGGAAGGCTTGCCCTGCTGGTTGCAGTGCCCATCCCACATGATGCCATATTATTTTCCCCTTTATTAGGGCCAGGTGGCCTCTTTCCCTCCTCAGATTTTCTCTCTTCTTTCCAGCTTCAATCTCTGGTTGTTCTCTAGGGGAAATTTATGTCTGCAATCGTAGAATAATTAGCTCTTGATCCTGGCATGCATTAACCTTGAATTGATGGTGTCAGCTAATGAGAGGGAAGGGGTGAAGGTGCTCAGGAATTATGGCGCCCCTAACTGCATTCCTTTCTCTAGGGCTTAAACTGAGAGAGTCCACACACATTTTTTTCACTCCCAGGTAAGAGACATCATTATAGATTTTCCCATGTTCTACACCCAACACAGCCATCTCCATTTTAGCCAAATCTTTTCCCTTCAAATAATTTAAACAAAGATACCCGTATCCATGGACTTCTGGCTGCCCTGGCAACATGGAGATCCAATCATAGCCCTCTCTTACTGAGTAAGCCCAGGCAAACTATTAGGCTTATTTGAGCATCTGTTTTCTTATCTGTAAAATGGAGATAATTATGGTATCTACCTCATAGGTTTGCTGTATGGATAAGATGGTCATAATATGTGAGTGGTTGGAATTATTACTTGTACCAGGTGAGCAGCTTGATGCTGGGACCTCTATGAGCCTTGTTTTCCCTTTTTCTAAAGTAGAGAGTGGGACTCAGCCATCAATATCTCTCAAGGAGAAATCTAACATGGGATGCTCCTTAGGTTTCCTCTCATCTTGCCTATGTGTATGCCAAATCCGGTTGCAGTTTCTTCTCACCTAAAATCATGTGCTATTTGTTCTCCTCTGTGATATTAAAGATTTCTCCATTAATAATCTTAATGATCCTAGTAATAATGACAATGGAGAGAAGTCACTCCTCTAAGGTCTTCAGCTAAAGCCTCTGGCTGCAGGTGGGAGAAGTTGCTGTGGCACCCCCACTACTTCCTCAGCTGGGTTTTGTCTTGACAACCTATGATGTCAGCTCGCAGGATAGTTCTTATGTCTGCATAGTATTTTATGACTAATGGAGCTTTTCCATGTCTAAGGTCTCAATTCACCTGCCCAACATTCCATGGGAGAACTGGAGTCAATCTTATAAACCCATTTTATAGGTGGGGATGTACTTGTTTAACAGACATTTCTAGAACACGCTTAGTACTGGCTGCTGCAGCTCAG
Organism: Muscardinus avellanarius; assembly: GCF_963383645.1. Taxonomy (NCBI): domain Eukaryota; kingdom Metazoa; phylum Chordata; class Mammalia; order Rodentia; family Gliridae; genus Muscardinus; species Muscardinus avellanarius. Next base: position 22,509,664 of record NC_137793.1, on the reverse strand, counting down.
AGGCTTGCTATGTGTGGCTGAGACGTCATTACTCTAAGTGAAGGCTCTGGATCACGGTTCGAGCCCTGTTTTGGGCTCAGGGAGCCCCATAATCACATGACTCTCCTGGGACTGCTCCAGTTACCACCCCCGATTCTCAGCCCTGAAGCTCATATGCTTCCAATGGAACGTGCGAGCTCCAGTGTACTCCATGGAGTCATCTGTCCAACCCTAGAGGTCATTTGGTGAATTGCTCTTCTCTAGAAACTCCCATCATCTGACTCTTCTTCCTTCCTTTCCTTTTTTTCCTTTGCATCAGCATGGTACTTTGGACTCGTCTCCACAGCCACACTGATCGCATGTGCATCCCTGCATGTATGTCTACCCTTACTCTCACCTCTTTCTGTACACAAAGCCACAAGATGGTAAATGCAAGAGGTCAGGGGCTCCTCACATCATCTCCAAATCCCCAGAGTCAAGTCTAGTGTCTGGCTTGGACTCAGTAGGTTGGGCTCAGTATATGTCAAATGAACAGAGTCATTTTTAATGGGCCACTCCTCCTCCTCGAGTGATATTTGGTATCTTCACCCTCTGGGTGCAGTTGAAAGAGGAAGGGGGTGGGGAGAAGAAGCATGGAGGGAGAGAGTTATTAAAGGTTGGAGCTGGCGCTTACCTCTGCTTCTCAGTGGAGGCTGTTTTAATATGGGCCTCTCTTGTTGACAGATGTTCAGTAACTACAAAAGGCTCGTGCATAAGTTACCTTTCCCCCACTCCAGCCATACTCTTTCTCTCCACAGACGCTGGGCCAGGAAATTAGAAAGACAAAAAGCAGCCAGGTGACTTCTTAGAGGAAAGAAAAAGGAATTCATGCTGATTATATCCCAAGTGCAAGGCCAACTGTTACAGGTGAGATTGTCCCCATGAAAGGTGGGTCAACAGTCCCAACATGCAGCCCTCACTGAAGTCCATGCTGTGGTGCAGAGAGCGTGGAGAGGGCTCTAGACGAGAATCTGGAATGGCCTGCGAGGTAGCAAAAGTGTAAGGACACTGAAGAATACCGTAATCAGGCTTCATCTAGTTCCCAGTGGAAGAATCCCAGTGTTAAAGTTACCTGGTAATATTTGTTAGAGCACAATAAGGCTGACTTTCCTTGGGACCAGTGTGATAGGTACAGAGACCAATGGGATTTGGCAGTGAAGGAGAGAGAGAGGACTCAACTCCAAATACGGTACCGGCAAAGTAAGAGTCTATGGCCAAGCAGCAGGGTGGGGTCAGTGGTGGAAAATGACTAAGAGGAAACATCAGGGGTAACGGAGATCCTGGCTAAACCTACCGAACAGGATTCTTGCTAAAGACAGACATCACCTGGGGGATGGTTGAGCGCGAGGAGGCTGGCCAGATAGAAAGGATGATCAGATATCAAAGGTGGGGGCAAATTCCGCTAACACTGGGTCTTATAAAGAAGCCCATAAATGAGCCTGAGAGAAGGTTCAGGAGTGTGGTGAAATTTTGTTCAAGCAAAGAATCTTTGCCATTAGATTAACACACACACACACACACACACACACACACGTCAGAATGTGGGAAAGGGAAGGCCTGGAGAAGGTTATGCTGGCCCTGGGGGATAGTAGGCATCTATGTGGGTGGACTCTGCTTCATGTCTCTCCGGGGTTATCTTCCTAGCAGACAGTCGCTGCTCTCAAGACACTGAGCCAGGAGGGGGTGGCAGTCAGGATCCTGAAGGGCCAGGAATGGTGGTGGCAGATGGGCATCAGTGGCAATCATCTGGAGGGGTCTCCAAGCCAGAGTCCCAACGGTCTTGTGTGTGAGAAAGGGGTACTTACTCTGCCGAGGTGTGTGTGTGTGTGTGTGTGTGTGTGTGTGTGTGTGCGTGCGCGCGCGTTAAGGAGGTGGGGTTTGTGTTATTCTTGGAGCATAACCCCAGCCCTGTTTAGCGTGGTTGTCTGGGCAGTTGGTTCTGGTGCTACCAACCGTGCAACCTGCAGTACATCTCCCCCTGCTGGCTTCTATCCATATCACCATTTGGGTCACATTTCTCCACACATTTGGACCCCTGTTTGATCAGCTTTTGGGCAAAGTAACTTATTTCCTCTCCTCATAAGCCATATCTAGAGAAACAACTTTTTTTTTTTTTGGTGATACTGGGGTTCCTGGAAGCCCTTCTACCTTCGGACTACACTCCCAGACCTATTTTATATTTTGGAAACAGGGTCTCGTAAGCCAGCACGGCTGGCTTCGAACCTGCGCGATTCACCTGTCTCCACCTCCCAAGCACAGGGATTACAAGCGTGCGCCACCACGCCCGGCGAGAAACATCTTTGGTTTTAGCAAAAGTGAGACATCTGGGGGCTGGCAAAAAGACGAGCAGCCACCTTTAGTATACCCCATATATTGCATTATTTGGTATTTGCCTGAGGTTTAAATTTAACTGGGTGTTCTGTGACAACCCTACTTCTAGCACAATGACAACGGCCCCGTATCCGTTTTCTCTGCCCAGAGAGCAGTTGCTCACACTCGTTTGTGCTCTGCCACTCTGCTTGAACTTGTTAAAACAATGGGTCAGAGCACACAGGTGCCTGGAAGAGCTCAGGTGTCTGGATTTCTAAAAGAGTGTGAGGAATGGCATCCAAATATCGACATTTCTGATCATTCATTATGAGCAATGTTTGTGTCTGGTGCCAGTTTCTCCTTTTCACTGGACAGATCAGATTAGAGAAAAACAAAATCCAGGCGCTTGCTTTCAGCCTGAGCCCCGTCATTAAGCACCTTCACTTTTCAGTGGATTGCTTTGGTGTTTGTAACTATTATGGCTAATGTGTAATTAAACTCTGGAAAACACCTGCTTGAGGCCAGAGCACTATAAACAGTAATTTACGGATTGAGTTAGCAAATAAACTGTGCATACTAGAAAAAGGGGCCACTCCTCACCCCTGTAGTTTAGAACGAAGATAACCCCTTAAGAGTTACAGAAGAGCCGAATTATGGAAACAACCTAGGTATCTGTCAACAGATGAATAGATAACAAAAATGTGATATATATATATATATATATATATATATATATATATATATATACACACACACACACACATAATATAATTTTACTAGCCGTAGAGAACAAAATTATGCCACCTGTAGGGAAATGAATGAAACTGAAGAATATTACCCTAAGTGAGATCAGCCAGTCTCAGAATGGCAAGGGATATATGTTTTCTCTCATATGTGGGACTTTAGATAGAAGAGCAGGGCTCCAGACCAATGGAAGGGGCTGGAGAAGAAGGTAGGTGGAGGAAAAAGGAGACCTGACAAAGGAAATAAAACTTTTTTTTTTTTTTTGTACTGGGGATGGAAACCAGGGGCATTCGACCTCCAAGCTACACCCCTAGCCCTATTTTTTTAATTTTTATTTTGAAACAGGGTCTCACTGAGTTGCAGAGGGCCTCACTACGTAGCTGAGGCTGTCCCTGAATTGGGATCCTCCTGTCTCAGCCTCCCGAATGCTGGGATTACAAGTGTGTGTTGCCACGCCGGTCTCAAGGAAATAATTTAAATAATGCTATGTCCATATAGGATGGTGTCACTACCAACTTCACAAATATGTTGGGGTCTGAGGGCAGAGTGAGATCCGGAGGGAAACATGCCAAGTGTCGTGTGCGTGTATGTTTGTGTTGCTTTGAACTTTGCTATGATTATCATTACAACACACAGATAAAAGGGGGGAAAAAGTTTCAGAGTAAAATTTACGCAAAAATGAATGAAATGAATCATCTATAGGTATTATCCAAAAGGATGGCAGAGTGTTTTCGGAAAGGGCCAAAGTCAATCAAGGTGACCTGGGGTGGAGTGGGAGAGGCCCGCCATGGGTGAATCTTGGGAAGTTGACATGGCTCTGTGGATTAGAATCACACAGTCTCTGTGACTGGCAGAGCTAGCTGGAGGGGAGGGTTCACCTGAGCCCTGAAAAAGAAAACTCATAAAATGATTTGGTAGTGTTTATCAAGGGCGTTCCAGGGGAGACGAGGAATCTGCCAGGAATGTTTTCAGACCACTGGAAAGGAAGGCGGGATCTCTTGGGGGGGGGGTGAGCTGTGACCTCAGCAGGGTCCTGTGTGACAGCCCACTCCTCACCACATTTCTCTGGGCTTCCATTTCAGCTAAGTAGGGATGCTCTGTTTCTAATTTGGCTTCCTTTTTGGGGTTGCCCACATGTAGTACAAGCATGCCTTCTTTCCTCCCCTCCGTCCTTTCTCCTTTTCTCTTCCTTCTTCTCATCCTCTCCTTCCTCCTCTTCCTTATTCTTGTTTTTATCCCCATCCTTCTTATGGTAACTGGATTTCTCAGAACTAATCAGCAAAGGAGCTAGTTCTTGCTCCTACCAGAGCCTCTTGTGAGCTTGGGTGGTGGGATGAGTCAGTTCCCTGGAAGGCTGGTCAACTCTCAGACAACCAGCAAAATCAGGTTCCCCTGTGGAATGCGGGCCAGGCCCTGGAATGTGACAGCCAAGCAGCCACGTGGAGGCCTTCTGCCTGGAGGGCCTAGCTCTAATGCATCACCTGGCAATATCTCTGTGCTCTTGGGCCAAATATGCACTCAGTTTTGTGGTTTATAACCAAGCCTGCCTTTGTTTCAATCCTATGAATACTTCTGAATACTTCCTGCATTTTTCCAGCACCTTTTAATTTCTTTTCTTTTTTTTATTGGTGGTTACTGGGGATTGAACCCAGGGCATTCCACCTATGAGCTATACCCCCTGCCTATTTTATTTCTTAGTTTTGACATAGGTCTTGTTAAGTCACGTAGGGTTTTGATAACTTGCTGAGGCTGGCTGCAAACCTGCCATCCTCCAGTCTCAGCCTCCCAAGTACTGGGATTACAAATGTGCTACTTTTTTACTCTTAGTGTATAAATTCTCCTCCTCCTCCTCCTCCTCTTCCTCCTCCTCCTCCTCCTCCTCCTCCTCTTCCTCCTCCTCCTCTTCCTCCTCCTCCTCCTCTTCCTCCTCCTCCCCCCCACCTCCTCCTCCTCCTCCTTCTTCTTTGCAGTATTGGGATTGAACTCAGGGGCATTCTACCTCAGAGGTATATCCTCCCCAGCCCTATATTTTATTACTTATTTTGAAACAGGGTCTCATTAAGTTGCAGAGGGCCTCACTAAGTAGCTGAGGCTGGCCAAGAACCCATAGTTCTCCTTTCTTAGGCTCCCAAGTACTGAGATTACTGTGCCACCATGCCTGGCTTAGTGTAGGAATTCTTGTAGATACAAATTGGCTATGAAGTGAAGTGAAGGGAGATATATACAGATGCATGGTTAAATACTCAGCATCTAATGGCAGATGACACCCAGTTAAGTACTATCCTTTTTTATTTTTTATTTTCTTCAGTACTGGGGATTGAACCCAGGACATCCTACCTCTGGGCTACACCCTAGACCTATAATATACATATATATGTATATATATATATGTATATATATATATATATATATATATATATATATATAATTTATTTTGAAACAAGATTTCACTAAGTTTCTGGGAACCTTGCTAAGTTGCTCAGGCTAGCCTATAGAACCTGCAACCCTCCAGTCTTAGCCTCCCGTATGCTGAGATTATAGAAGTGCACCACCATGCCCAGCTAGTTAAATACCATTCTTTTCTTTTTTTTTTTTTTTTCGGTACCAGAGATGCAGTCCAGGGGCATTCTACCTCCAAGCTACACCCCCAGCCCTATTTTTTGTTCTTTATTTTGAAACAGGGTCTCACCGAGTTGCAAAGGGCCCCACTAAGTAGTAGCTGAGGCTGTCTGAGAACTGCGATCCTCCTGTCTCATCCTCCTAGATGCTGAGATTACAAGTGTGTGCCATCACACTCAGTTTAAATACCATTCTTTTAAAAAATAAATAAAAGGTTCCAGGTATGATGGTACATGCTTGTAATCCCAGTACTTGGGAGACTGAGACAGGAGGATCGCAGGTCAAAGCCAACCTCAGCTACTTAGTGAGGTCCTCTGCAACTTAGTGAGACCCTTCAAAATAAAGAATAAAAATAGGGCTGAGGGTTTAGCTCAAAGGTAGAATACCTCTGGGTTCCATCCCCAGTACCACCAAAAAAAAAAAAAAAAAAAAAAAAAAAAAAAAAAAAAAAAAAAAAGAAAGAAAGAAAGAAAGAAAAGAAAAGAACCAAAGAACCAGCTTTCCTCGGGTGAAGGGCAGGGAGTGGAAATGGGTGTTCTATGTGGCTGAAGTACTGGGATCTCTGAGCTAGAGATCTGATACTCAGGTTTGCCTGCTAAATGTTCCTTTCTCTCAACCGTGTGAAAAATGCACCCCAAAGCATTTACATTAAGTAGCTATTCACTGCCAGCTTCCCTTGGCGAGAGACCAGTTCCCCAGAATTTCTGCATTGACGTGGGAAAGGCGAGCCAGGGCAGGTGCAAGTGCACGCAGAGGAGGAGGCCTTTATAGTCCTCCTGGTTGTCGTGGGCCATGCGTGCAGAGGCAGGGTTCTATCTCACGTGGTGGCTTCCATCCCGGTACTTGGGAGGCTGAGACAGGAGGGTTGCAGGTTCGAAGCCAGCCTCAGCAAATTAGCAAGGCCCTCAGCAACTTAGTGAGGCCATGTTTCAATAAATAAATAATGAATGAATAATAAATGAATGAATGAATGAATAAATAAATAGGGCTCGGGCTGTAGCTTGGTGGGGTGGTAGGATGCCCCTGGGTTCAACGCCCAGTACCACACACACAAAATGCCAACACTGCTTTTCTGCTGAAGACTATTGTTTTCCCCGTGCTGAGGCATGACCAGAGTGATATTCCAGGTTTCTCTCCTCTTGATTGTAATTTTGAGTCCTATTATACTCAGGTGGCTGATAATAAAAGAAGGGGGCAATTAATTTAAGGCCTGTTCATTCATTAAATAAATATAAACTGACCAACCCTGATAGGTGCCTGACACTGTGATTTCCTTGTCTCCTAACAGGAATGAATGCGAGAAATAAACATCTTATTTGGTTGGTTCAGGAGTCCCCTGTAATATGTTGTTTGGTACCCCAGGCCAGAATCTTGCTGGGTACTGTGGAACTGGAAATTGCTATGAGGTCATGAGGACGGGAATCGTGGCAAGGGTCCAGGATCCTCCCCACTGAAATGGAAATCAAAGGCCCTAAGAGAAAGCGTTTGAGTCTTATTATCTGTGTCAGATGGTTTGAGTCAGGCAAGTAGCTGTCAAGGTAAGTGGTTAAAATATTGGAAACAGGAGGGACAAGGACAGATAAAATTGCCAGAATGACACAATGATCATCCATCCATCCATCCATCCACCCATCCATTCATCCATCCATCCACCCATTCATCTATCCATCCATTCAAATCACCCAGGCAACATTTTGGTACATATCTATTCTATGAAAAACAAAGATAAATACAAACGTATTGCCTACCTTTAAGGAGCTTAGATCCTAGGGGAGAGAAAAGCAGATAATAATGAGTACAGATATTAATTCGGCCTTGCTAAGTACAGTGCACTCTTTGTGTCAGTTCTACAAGCTTTTATTTCCATAGGGGATACAAAGAGGACCAGGTGTCACCCGTCCATGCTGTGGATTACATCATAGGAGAGCAGCTGTGTACTCGCTATGATTATATCCCAGGGAAGCTGAGTGCGTCACAATCGACAGTGAGCCGACGTGCCCTCTGCTTTGGAGGGACACGCGATGTACATCTTCTGAGACTTTTTGCTCTGCGGATGTTACTGAAAAGATAGGTAACCAAAGTAGTGTCTGTGCTCCCAAGATATGTAAAAACATGAGGACTCTTGGAAAAATGTTTCCCCAACACGATCAGTTCTATCTTTCAGGATGGCATTGTTTAAGACCACAGAGAAAAGAAGCTACGGAGAGGGGGTCTCAGCCTGGCTACCCAGGATTCTGTTATCATCCTCTGGCAGGATGAAATCCTGGGACGTGGCATCCTGGACCAGACTTGTGACACAGGGATATAGGGGGAGAAGAGCAGAAGAGTGGAGGCGGCAGCATCTGACATTCTCTCACTGTATAATGACAAAGCTTGGTGTTATGAAAAAAAAAAGTGTGGATTTCTCCAAGAGGATAAATACCTGCATCTTGGAGCAGGTATCTAAATAGAAAAGTAATCGTCCCTGGGTAGGAGAGGGCAGAGGGATGCTGTTTCCAGTTCAATGAGATGCTCTAAGGAAAGAAAGGAAATTAAACTTATTGAGGATCTCCTATATACTAGGCTCCATGGTCGACATTGTTACAGCCTCATTTTATTTAAGCACGAACAACTTACTTTCTTTTTTCTTGTGACAAAATGAGTATAAAATAAACTTTTCAAACACTGCGACCATTTTGAAGTGTACATTTTAAAGTGACCTTAAGTTTATCCACCAGGTCATGTAGCTCTCACCACTATCTAGTTCTAGAAGCTTCTCATCACCTAGAAGAGAAATCTCGTACCATTATCACTCATTCTCTATTCCTCCCTACCACCGGCAGCTGGCAATCACCAATCTGCTCTCTGCCTTTGTGGATTTGCCTATTCTGGATATTCATTGTAATCCTTTGAGATTTTATATAAAACCCTCCACCTTACAGAGGAGGAAGCTGCTGCTCAGAGAAGTTCATATTCCGTCCCAGGTTGTAGAGTTGACAGTGATGGGTTCTATCCTGAGCTCCCTGGATGGAGGAGGAAGGCTGGTTGAGCATATCCATGGTTGATGCCTCCAGAGGGTGGAGGAGAATGAGGAGTAGAAATCCTGACCTCCAGGCTTGAGTCAGAGGGAGACAGGGGGAGAGGGGCTCCAAGGGGAGAAAGAGCCCTAGGTATGAAAGGGGAGGTCAATCAGGCAGGCAGGGTCAGGGAGATCCTTGCGGTGGGAGGCTGTCTCTGCACCCCCAGGTGGGGGGAGCTTCTAGTGCAGCAGCTTTGCCCCCACACTCCAGATCCAATGGCTTTGCTTTCCGGGAGATGCCCGCCCATGTGCACACACCCCCAAGCAGAAGGCCCCAGGGAGTCAGTGACAACAGTTTCTTTTTCTCCAGAGAAACCAGATCTGACTTGACTGCAAGTGGGCCCCAGCTCCTCGGGACTGTGCGGGGGCCTGGTAACTTTGTGAAAGTCCACCTTGTATGCCGTGGGAACCTTGGGTTCACTGCCTGGGAACCCGGAGGAGGGGGCTGGCTCTGCACGCCCACTGCAGTCTGGGGCCCTCCGGCTCTCTTAAGGGGGTTACTTTCTGGTCTTCGTTCCAGACACTGGAACTCAGGGAACTTGTTTTCTTGCTGGGGGGAGTGTACAGTGGGTGTTTAGGTGTGTCCCTTTGCTGCTTCTTAAAACTCCAGAGGCGCATGGTCTCTGCAGAATGTACACCACCCACTCCAGCATCAACCTGGAAGGCCAGAGGGGGTAGGGAACACATGGTTACTGGAGAGTGACTTGTCCTCATAGAGGGGACCCTCCTTTCTTGAGGGTGGCTCTCTCCTGGGGTCCTCAGAAGGGCTAAGTGCTGGCTAAGGAGAGCCGTTTCAGATGGGCTGAGCAGGAGCAGCTGTGGCAGCGGGCCCGGCTGTCCCTAGGGCTTCTGGGACACAATGGTGACTGATGAGCTGGGCTGGGGGGGCGTGGCTTCCTCGAGGCTGTGGTCTGTCTGCTTGTGAGTGCGACCCCACAGATGTCTATTGGGCTGCTTCCCTCAGTCCACACCTCTCTGGAAGGAATTTCCACCAGCAGCCTGGCCCTGTGGGTGGGCCTGCTCTCTGGAGTCAAGATGGCAATCTTACGGAGCCTGGTTGGTGGGAGAGGCAATAAAGGGCAGGTGGGCAACGGGAGACATCTGGCTGCCCATGGAGCTGGGTCATGGGTGCGTACCTTCTTCTCGCTTGCAGAGCAGGTGTGCAGGCAGATCAGATCTGGGGGCACCTGTCACTACCGTGTGGGGCCAAGTGAATATGGGTGATGAAATTCCTCACCTTGGTGAGTCTTCAAAGGGAGAAGGCATGTGAAATGACCAGAAACACAGCAGACCCAGGTGATCCTGTTGGCCTTGTACCCTTCCCTTCAGCACCTACATATTCTAAAAGCACCAATAGGTTTGCTCAGGGCCCCATATTTCTGGGAGAACCCCAGCCTGTCCAGGTCTTTCCTGGGACATTTCTCTGCTAACTCTCGCTGGTTCTGGTCTCTGGCTTTCAGGGGTCCCGAGCTTCACACTGTAACTCTCCAACGACTCTGGGAATTAGGTTGTATAACCACTGAATAAAAGGCTGAAAGATAAGGAGAGCCGGTCTCTACCTTCTGCTGGAGCCTGTTACCAAGCCCACACTCCTTGGGCTCCTCTTGTTTGGAGTGATGGCTCACTCCACCGGAACAATGGGCAGGTGTTCTCACCAAGCTGCTTGGTTTCATACTTTTTGAGAGGATTCCATAGTCTTTCTGGTGTACTGCAGGACCCCAGGGAAAACACAGACCACTCGGGCAGGGGGCTCAAGAGAGAGACTTGTGAGCAGGCTCCTGCACCCTGTGGATTTGCCTTATAACTTTCTGGGCTCCAAGCAAAGTGTGGGTGAGCAGGTGGGAGCATAGTCCAGTGTCTTGGTCAGAGAGATGAGGCCGCGCAGGAGACATGAGAAAGGAGGTGGAGGTGCCCGCTGGGCGTCAGCACCACCTGCATTTTGCCCTGTGTTAATTCGCTTACCTGTGAAAAGTCCTGTGAGGCAGGTGTCTGTTTCCAGTGCACAGCCGGGGAAGGAGCAGGTGAGAGGAGATTAGCACCTTGCCCAGGTCCCAGCGAATCCCGGATGAGTCAGGGTTCAACACCAGGCCTGCCTGAAAAGCCCATTATTCCTGGTCAGCTCTTCCCATTGTCTGTAATGTCCAGGACTTCAACAGAAAGGAGACTGTTGTTTAAGACCTATTCATTGTATTCTTGTTTGGACATAATTTAAGAACTGCTCTAAGCCATTGTGTAGCAATTTATAAAGACTAAACACTAACTCTTCATCTCCAACTCCCCAAGCGGCCCAGGATCTTTCAGGTCGTACTGCTAATCACCAAGGGTGGCTCGGCCACCAATCTGTCCTTCTAAAGACCTGGAGATTTGGTGGCACGTGGCCCTCACATATGGCCACAACAAAGTTAGAAAGATTCATGGCTGGGTCTGTGACATCTGTCAGAGAAAGGCAGCTTCCTTTCATTAGAAAAATGTTACTTTCACCAGAAACAAAAAATGGAGACTGCTTTCTTTCACATTTCAAAACATTTAGAACCTTTTTTGTATTTTCTGGGAGTTATACATTTTCAGAATTAGTGAGCACAACACTGCAATTTTCCATTGGCCAGTTCACAGGCCTGGGTAGACAAAAGCCTCGGTGGTGGAGGCTATAGAAACGGGAACTTAGAAGATGCTCCAGGTCTTTGGTGGGAGGAGCTGTTGATCCCAACCTTGGCTGAAGGCGATGGGAGGGAGTCTGGAGATGTGCAGAGTGTCCAGGAGGATGGATCGAGGCAGGTGGCCCCTGAGGCAGGAAGGGAGAAGTGGGTCACTGGCACTGGCATGGTTGCCCAGGACACACTGTTACTGTGAGGGCAGAATTCAAATTTGAGGAGCAGAGGGATTTGTGGGAAACTGGAGACACGGGCCTCTCTGTTTGGGAGCTTCCATGGAGGAGTCACAGTGTCAGGGAATGCTACTGGAATGAGACTTCTGAGATTCCCATAGGTCAGGGATGCCGATTCCAGGGAAGAGCAGAGAAACATCAGAATAAGCTTTTTTTTCCAAATGGGGTTTTCTAGGTGATCATAAGAGAAATGACAAGGGTGGGAATGGCTTGCTTTATACTCCCGCCACAAACCCTCATTCTTGCCTCTGTTCTCTGTGATCTTGTTCTGTGGCCCATACGGGATCCTTCTTATGGAACAGAACAGAACAGGATGTACAGCGATAGTACAGTCAGCGAGGCTGCAGTCACCGTGGACCATGGCGCCGTTACGATGGAACTGAAAGGAGGACTCCTACCACTTAGAAAAGTCAGCGTGATACACCATTTGTGTGCTTGTGGCGATGCTGGTGTAAACAAAGTCCCGAGACATAATACTTGGTAAGGACAACAAGTGACTGTTAGGGGCTCATTACCATTTACTATCCTATACTTTAAATCTTTATTTTAGAATGTGCTCCTTTCATTCATAAAAATTGTTCACCATAAAACAGTGTGCTATGTGACATCGTAGCAGCCATTACAGCAAGAGGCCATGTGGAGGGACCGCCTTATCCCATGTAGGTCTGTGTAAAGGCAATCTATGATGCACACGTGACCTAAAAAATGTGGCCTAAAGCCACATTTCTTGGGATGTGTCCTCACTGTTAAGTGATGCATGACTGTAATTATTATAATAGTTATCTTTTATACCTGAGTGATTGCTTTGTGCTAGGCACTTTTTTCTTCTTCTTCATTTGGTTTGTGGTACTGGGTATTAAACCCAGTGGCCTTCTACCTCCAAGCCACATCTCTATCCATATTTTAATTAATTAATTGATTGATTAATTAATTATTTACTTTTTTATGGTACTGGAGATTGAACTGGAGGGGCATTCCACCTCCGATCTACACCCCCAGCCCTCTTTGTTATTCTTTATTTTGAAACAGGGTCTCACTAAGTTGCAGAGGGCCTCACTAAGGAGCTGAGGCTGGTTGTAAACCTGCGATCCTCCTGTCTCAGCCTCCCAAGTACTGGAATTACAAGTGTGCGCCACCACACCCGGCTCTTATTTTGAAACAGGGCCTCAGTAACTTGCTGTAGCTGGCTGCAAACCTGCCATCCTCCTGCCTCAGCCTCCGGAGTACCAGGATTAGAGGCGTGTTCCACCACCCCCAGCCCAGGCACTTTTCTGAGGGCTTCACCTTAGTCAGTGTATTCATCCTGAAAGCACCGGTGGCTAGTGTTCTTATGAGCCCACCTTGCAGATGAGGAGTTCAAGGCACAGGATAATATAGAGGCTGGGTTTGCCCTGTGCTAAAGGTTGTCACCGCTTTTCCCTTACTGCAGAGCAGCAGAGTCTTGGAGCCCAGCGATGAGACAGATGTAGGATCTCCTCTGTGAACTGGTTTTACTTAGTGTTCTGGTGTGGGGCTGATGCACAAGGGGACAAATGAGACTTTGGGAGTTTCTGAGATCAAGGGAGGGAAGGCTTCTGTCTTTCAGATACAGATTTCAAATAATTCCATCTTTCCTCCTGCCCTCCACGGTTAATGTTGCTTCCCGTGGAGACTGTCGACATTCATTCCTGTAAGGCCGTGGGGTGACCACAGGAATGCCCCTGCGTGGATGGCCGGTGGTGCTGGATGTGGCCCGGAGCTGGGCTGGTGAGGGAGGCTGGGGCTGGCACCAGCCCCGTCCTGGTCCTGGTTGGCCTCCCTCGTGAAAGGCAGCCCTGGCCACTCCAGCTTCCTTCTCTCCCCAGGAAATGAATGTTATTGAATCTCAACAACTACCTTCGGCAGCTGGGCTCAGCATCCTCATTTTTCAAATGGGGAAACTGAGGCTTAGAAAAATGAAAACTCTATTCAGGATCCATAGAAGAAACTAATAGCTGAGCAGGAATCTGAGGCTGCAAAACAAAAGCCAGGCCCTGGAATGGGGGAGCCTCTTACTGTCCAGTCTCTCATCCCCAGCCCATGGCCCGCCTGCAGTTTTATGGGTCCTGCAAATGCAGAAACCAGGGGGATGCCCTGCATCTGCTACCCCTTAGCTACTCTTCTGTTCTGTGGCATAAAACCCCACTGTCAATGCAAGGGTGAGCGCTGAATCCAAGAGGCGGCTAGGTTGGCCCTAGGTCCCCTCCTGGCCTTGGGCAAGGCATTTCGTTCTGGTGCCCAGGCTTGCCAGGGAGGCTGGAGAGCAGGGGCTTTCAGAGCAGCCCAGCTCTGCCCGCAGTGGGCGGGGGAGCATTACTCTTTTGTTCTCCCCTCCCTCCTTCCCCCTGTGGCTCTGGCCTGGCCTGTTGGGCCACATTTCCTGGGTTTTCTGGCCCTGCAGTCCTCCCTCCAGCTCTGGAGACCTCGGCCCCCACCCAGTGCCACCCTGAGGGGAGATTCCAGAGAGAAAAGCTAGCTGCCTTCATGCGTGACAAAACCCCCAAAGAAGCCAAGGACTATTTACCAAGCACTCTTGACCTGCCAGACACCTCAAGGGCTCACTCCTCCGTGGAGAGCCAGGCACAGCCTGAGAACTGAGAGCGTTACTGTCAGTTTAGGCTTGATGAAAGCCAGGCTCATGTGCTGCCCTGGCACGCAGCTGCCCTGGGGGGCGGGGTGGGAGGAGCAGGTTCCAGCTCACTCTGTCTCCACCCGAAAGTCAGTCTCTTCCCTCCCTCTGAAAGAGGGCCCCAAGGAGTTCCCGGGGTGGGTGGGGAACCTCAACTCAGGACCAGCAGGGTCCTTGGCTTTTGTGACAAGAAAGAACTTTTCAAAGCATATCAGTAGAGGCACAGAGATTAATTAATTTTGTGGTGCTGGGGATTGAACCCAGAGGCATTCTACCTCTGAGCATAGACTCCCAGCCCTATTTTATTTTTTACTTTGAAAGAGGGTCTCACTAAGTTGCGGAGGGCCTCAGGAAGTAGCGGAGGCTGGCAGCAATCCTCCTGTCTCAGCCTCCCAAGGATGGGGATTACAAGTGTGCCCTACCACGCCCGGGTGCACAGAGATTTGTTTAGGAAAACAAGGAATATACATGCAAGGGAGACTGCAGGCCATCTCCAGAGACAGAGGCACATTTTTGGGATTTCCAGTTCTTCTGTTAAAGAAAACTCAGCGGAGGGTGGGTCTGGGGAGGAATGCGAGGGTGACATCGGTCACTGATCACGAGAAGGTTTATGGTAACCTGGTTGTCTTCCAGGTCCTTGATGTCATCTTCACCATCCGATCGGTAGACACCTCTGAGAAGTCCCCATTACAGGCTAATCAAGATACTGTATCTTGATGTTTCTTAAGCTATTTATGAGAGTAATTAGTCAGCGGTGCACAAGGTGTTTATCATAGGTGAGTATGGTTTTGGTTAACTGTAAGATTTATAGATTTCTGGACCTGGGTGTGGTGGTACACATCTGTAATCTCCGTACATGGGAGGTTGAGACAGGAGGATCGCAGGTTCAAAGACAACCTCAGCAAGTAGAGGCTCTCATCAACTTAGGGAGACTGTTTCAAAATAAATATAAAATAGGCATGGGGTTGTATAGTTCAGTGGTAGAATGCCCCTGGGTTCAACCCACTGCCATAAACAACAACAAAAAGATTTCTAGATTTCTTAGAAAATTGGGAGTGAAATGCCTGAGCGAGACTGGATTAGGGTGTGATGGCCCTGGAAAAGTATGTGGAGCTTCTGAATTAAAAGCTTATTTTCTTGTCCTTCCTTTATGTCTCCTGTCTACCCATTTCTTTTATTTCTTCTATCCTATCTCACCTCCTGCTCCGTGTCTGGGGCAGTTATTTCTGGTGGCCATGTCCATGGCTGCTGACCCTTCTGGAGACAGAGCCAGGACTTGTCGACTTGGGCTGGGACCACTGCTTCTTCCGCCAAGATGCCCCAGGATTTTTCAATCAGAAGAAATGGAGACTCTTCAAACGGTCCTGCCACCTGCCTCAGCTTCTGCATCCTAGAGACAGGAGCCCAGAGGAAGAAGCCCCCTGTCCCTCTCCTCCTCCTCCTCCTCCTCGTTGAGCCTGAGCTACCCCTAAACACAGAGGGTCTGAGACCCCTCCTCCTCGGAAGCCTGGGCAGAGGCTTTTGTCCTCATTGGGGTGGAGGGACCTGCCCAGGACAGCCTCTTTGATGAGGTTGCACTTGGGGTCCCAGATGCTGCGGGCGCAGCTCCAACGCCTAGCAGCTGATCCTGGACTGGTCTCTTCCCGTCTCTGAGCTTCAATTTCTTGACCTATGAAGTGGGATCATATATGCGCATCTCACTGCGGTGGAGGAGCGATAAATGAGACACCCTGCGCAGGACCTCAATTTGCAGGGCCCAGTGCAACAGTGAAAAGGTGGGTCCACTTTTTTTCCCCTTTCTTTCTACAAATTACGGTGAATTGCGAGGCAGTGGTAGCCGACTGGCGATCCAGGGCACCTGCGCCCAAAACCGGTGCGCCTGATCCCCGCGCGTTAGGCGGCGCGCCTGCGCCATCTAGCGGCTCGATGGGGAACAGCACCCGCGGCTCACTTGCAGCCTCTGTATGGACTTGCAGGGTCTCCTGGTCTCTCCGCCATCAGTTGTGTGGCGAGCCGTCGCTCCCCTGTTTGTGATGGGTCCTTCTTCCTGGCCGCCAATCGCAGTGAGGTTGCTTGAGGTTTTTCCCATTCCTCCTAGGGCTTTTCCCTTTTTCGGCCTCTCCAGGCAACCTCCCTCCAGCTTCCTTCCAGCCCCTAGCTCGGAACTTCCTTGGACTTCTTTTGTGGCTCTCTGCCATCTCCAGGGAAAGCCCATTCTTTAACCTGGTATCAGCGGCTGGGAACCCTGTAGTCACGGTCGCTCTTTCTACCCTGCGCCTTCACCTCCGCAGTCCTGGCCTCTCTGGTGTCCTGCCTGCTGCTTCTGTTGAGGGCTCCATCCTGCTTTGGGGTTCCCCTTCTCCTGCCTGCCTTCCTCCAGGTCCCACCTCTGACAGGAAGCCTTCCAGGACTAGCACAATCCCCCTGTGGAAGTGCACGAAAGTGCTCGGAGCCCAGAGGCAGCCTGGTCAGGAGACTGCAGAATGGGCTTTGGAACGAGACCTGCTGGCCTGAAACCCTCACTTCTAGGTTAGTATCCTTGTCGTCAAAATAAGAAGTCCAATGAAACAGGATTCGGGGGTAAAGATGAAATGAAATGATTTATATTAGGTATTCAGGGTGGAGTACGGCTCATTGTAAGTACAGAAAAAATGTTGCTGTGGTTATCATTATTAAGTTTCATATTCATTAATTGCTAGCGGTGTGATGGTGGGCAGGCAACTCCCATCTTGTTGAACTCTCCCTGTCTGGAAAATGGGGAGCTTATTTTTCTTCCTATGCTGAAGGCTTGCTGGGACCCTAAAAGAGGTTGTAAAATCAGGAGTGGGGTATGCAGGAGGTATTTGATTGTGGGGACTACCAAGTACAAAACTGAGACCCAGGGCAAAGTTGGTACTGCAGGTATTTGACCCAAAACTGGGTATCACGGCCTTGCCAAATTGACACATAAAATTATCCATCACAATGGAAGAACAGTGATCATGTGAGGTCTTCATGGGCCACACAGTTCATTTCTCCTCTTCATTCTCTTACCCCTCCTGTTTTCCTTTATCCCTCTTTTATGTTCTTTCTTGACCAGTAGCCGGTTTCTAGAATCTTTCTGTCTCTCCAAGAAGCTGCCTGTTCCATGTCAGTGTTAACAGTAGGGCTCCTGAAGCACTGGTCTGGGCAGGGAGTGGGTTTGTGGTTCGCTAGTGGCAAGAGTGCATACTCTTAGTTCCCAAACATCTACCACAAACCCCCACTCACCTTTTGGCCTTCCCGTGAGGAAGAATACAAGCTGAATATGGTTCATGCCAGAGGAAAGCTGAAGCAGGATCAGGGGCTTCTGTTTCTGAAATCCACAAGTCTGGCTTAGTGGCCCTGGCTGGCTTGGGGCAGGGGCAGGAGAGGTGGGACCAGGAGCCTGTTGCCGGCTTCCTAGTGGGAGCGAGAGGTGATGTGAGACAGACGGGGAAAACACATCTGAGGATGAAATGGCTAGAAGCCATCCACGGTGAGATGATGAGGTTTTCTTTTGGAGGGGCTTCTTGAGTTGGGGCTGCAGCCCATGGATGGCTTGGGGTATTGGTATGCACTCAACACCAGACCAATTTTTTTTATGGTACTGGGGACTGAACCCAGGGGCATTCTACCTCTGAGCTATACCCCCATCCCTTAAAAAAATTAATTTTGAAACAAGGTCTTCCTAAGTTTCTGAGGCTGGCCTTGAACCTGCAAACCTCCTGTATCAGCCTCCCAAATAATGGGATTATATGTGTGTGTCATGTACCCGGCCAGACCCAATACCTGTATTTTAAATACCTGTATTAAGCTATAATTTACATGTAGTAAACTACTTATAGTTAAGTAGATAATTTAATATTTGATACACAATACACATATACATACCTACCACACAATCCAGATCATAAACACTCCAGCATGCCCACACATTTCCTCTTCCCTCTTGGTGAGCTCTCTTACTGCTTCTCTCTTTTCTATCCCTGGAAACCACAGATCCACTCTGTCAGTGTAGGTTAGTTTGCATTTTATAGAACTTTATATTAATAGAAGCATATAGTACAAAAGTGCTTTTGGGGGGCTCTAGATCCTCTCATTAAATTTAATTATTTGGAGATTTGTTCATTTTTTGCATCAATAATTCATTCCTTTTTATTGCTCAGTGGTATTCTACTGTATGGCAAGGTCCCAGCTGCACTACTACCCAGCCCTATACCTGTGTGTTTTGGTTGCTGCATCTGTCATTTGAAGAGGTAGAGTAGCATGTGTCAAGTTGTAAGTTACAGAAAGCATAGCTCAAAGCATCTTAAATAACAGAAAATGAATTTACTGATACTTGTTGATACATGCAAACCACTAGAGGTAAATGTAGCTTTGCATGCAGCTCGATCCACCTCTTTACTGACATCATCAATAAGTCCATTTCTTTTTTATCTTTCTGCCTTGACTTTTGTGGTATACTATGTTCATCTATAGGTTGCCTTTCCTGCAGGTTGCAAAAAGGTTGGGTGGAGGTCCATGTACTAGTGCTTTTTAAAATTCATATCCAGCAGGAAAATGAGCAACTTAGTTGTACTGTTTTTCATAAAAGCCCATATCAGTGCTGTTTGAATTAGCTTAGGTTTCAATCCTACCTTAGAACCAATCACAGTGGCCAGGCCACAGGAGAAAATGGTTGGTTTGGTCTAGTTCCATGTGCTTTAGACATAGAACTGGGAGCATAGTCAGCTCTCCAGCAATCATAGGTCTTAAAATTCCACCCAGTGGGGTTGGCTGTCTCAAGGCTTTTTCATTATTATTATTATTATTATTATTATTATTATTATTATTATTATTTGGTGTGGTATTGGGGATGGAACCCAGGTGCATTCTACCTCCGAGCTATACCCCAGCCCTATTTTTTATTCTTTATTTTGAAATAGGGTCTCACTGAGTTGCAAATAGCCTCACTAAATAGCTGAGGCTAGCTGCAAACTGTGATCCTCCTGTCTCAGCCTCCCAAATGCTGGGATTACAAGTGTGCATTATCACACCTGGGTTCCCCTCACCTTTTGAGAACTAAGTTTTCTTAGTCTCCAGTCAGCCAGTAGACTGGGATATAGAGAGCTTGCCAAGGTCCTCCACATAAGTTGGGCTTTATTTTAATGTGAAAGGACATAAATTATTTCAGCTTCTCTAAAAAACCCATACGATCATCTTGCACATGTTCTTGGCATTATTCCCTTTAGAGGACAAGTAATTTGGCTTGGATTCATGGGCTTGTTTTCATGCTTTTTTTCCCCAGTAGCTTTCATTAGAAGCTGCTTTTCAGCACCTTATGGTGTTTATGTATCATTAGAGTTAGTTTTAGGAATAGGTGGAGAATGTTCTTCATCCTCTCTAAGAAATAAAGCTGGGCATGGATTTGAAGCTTGGCAGATTTTCAAGCCCATTTCCACCGGTGTGGAGAAGTCCTTACATATCTCTGAGCATCATTTTTTTTCATTTGAAAAAGTAAATTCCTTGGCTTTATCTCATAGAGAGACTTGTATTAGTCTGCCTTCCATGCTATAACAAAATACTGGAGGTTGAGTACTTTATAAAAAAAATGATGTCTGTTTAGCTTATAGTTTTGGAGGCTTAAAGGCCAAGATTGGGTGACCCCACTGGTTCAGTTTCTGGTGAGGACTTAATGGCAGATGGCATCATGGTGGGATCATGTGAGAGAGTGAGATCTCATGGTGAGACAAAAAGCCAGAAAGTGGGGAGGGGCCTTTTATAATAATCCTGTCTCGAGAACTAACCGGGATCCCATGAGCACTACAGTAATTTCTTCTGAGAATAGCACCCCTAGTGATCTATTCACGTTGCACTAATTCCCACCTCTTAAAAGTTCTACCATCTCTTAACATGGTCACATTAGGGCCAAGTCTCCAATACATGAATGTTTGGGGGATACATTCAAACTGTATCCAAACCAGAGAAAGACTTGAGTAAGATTTTGTTCATAAGGAGCTTGTTCACCTGAAACAATGCCAAGCTCAGCGGTCTGCTTTTCAAAGCAATCTTGCCCAACACCCTGCCTAACACCCCCCAAGACTTCATTATGCACACATTTATTCTCTTGATGCCACTTTACTAAAGTTATTTAATTTGTTGTCTGTTTACTCCTACTAGAATCTGAGGTTCATGAAAGCAGGATACATATCTGTCTCCTCCATTGTAAGTTACTGTTGGGGCTCACTCTTACTGAAGAAGTCTAGAAGAGAGACTAGAACAGACCTTAGAGTTCTTGCTTCTGAGAGGACAGGAATCTGAGTTCTTTATCCATCAACTCTCATCAGTCATGAGGAAAGGGCTGCTTCTTGCAGATGTTGATGACCTGATTCTCCTGGTCTGCCCTGCACACAGAAGCAGTGGGGCTCTCATGGCCAGATTCAGTCTGTGGCAGAGTTACAGACAGCAAGTCTCAGGCATTTGCAGTTGGCAGCAGCTGAGTCCACCTGCATGGTAATAGTGCATGCCAAGGGGAAATGGTCCAGGAAGTCACAGCATCTGCCACATGGTTGAGTCCCCATCAGCACATGTGATCACTGGCAAATGGTGGTGATCTGTTGGATGGCTCAAAGGAGCAGCATCCTTCTGGAAGGGAGCTGGAGATGAGGCAATATCCTTTCATCACTGCAACATATTCTATCCCCCAACACCCACCAAGACGACCATTCTCCTTTCTGTTGATTATTCATCTGAAGACCATTTTGAAATTTTCTTTCACTCTGACTTCTGTCTGAATATTCCAAGCCACTGATTTTCTTCTCACTGTTGAGTGCTCAAGTTTGATTTCTGACCTCTTATCTGGCCAACACAGGGAAAATGGTACCAGTCTTTCCTCTATCTTAGAGCAGAGAGGTTCTCCACCCTAGGTATATATTAGAACCACCTGGAGAGCTTCAAAACCTGATTATACTCAGGACCACATCTTTAGAGATTGTGGCTCAGTCTAGGATACCACTCAGGTACTTGGCACTTTAAAAAATGTCTTCTCTACTCCGCAGGTGATTATAATATGTAGGCAGGGTGGAGAAGCACTTGTCTACACCTCATACATACATCTAACACAAGCATCTGAAGGTCAGAGGCATGTCTACCTTCAGGTGCGGCTTGACTAAACAGCTCCATGGTATCTAGGGCACAATTACTTTTTTATTTAGAAATATAATATGAAGGCTTATTTTTAGTCAAAAAAAGAGAAAAAAATAGCTCCCCCACACAGGGGGGGGGAAGTATGGTCCCTGAAAGAGAGTTACCTCAATTACTTTTTTAATAAAACAATCTTTTTGCCTTGTCTTATATGGTATTTGTTTTATTAGCCCTTTGGTTAGCAGATGAACTCTCACAATTCCTAGAGTTACCAGCACACCTTAGGGCTGTGTGCTTTCTCATCCATCTCCAGTAGGAGAAAGAACATCTTATTTCCAACACATGTTTTGAGATTCATGCTGTCTGAGTTGGCTCAGGCCCCAGTCGCACCCCTAAACCAATCACTGTGGCCATGGCTGGCTCAGATCATGTGCTCCATCCCTATTGCTGGATGTGGTCAGCTTCCCATCTTAGCCCTGTATGCATATCACATGCCCCTAAGCAGCTTCTAAAGAATTATGATCTTCAGAAATTCTACTTAAATTGGTCTGGAGTGGAGTACAGACACTGGCACCTTTCAAACTTTCCCAGGTGACTGATGTGTAGTCAGGACAAAGAACCACTGGTCTGGACTTCACATAGTTTTCTTCACACAGGTTCAGGCAGAACATCAGAAGGGTCATGAGTATGGATTCTCTGCTTAGGTCTAGGTGGATGCTTGGTTGAGGACCAGCCATCTGTACAGCAGCTGTAGAGGACCACATGGCTGCACTCAGGATGTCCACATAGAGAAAAAGAGCAGTTGTCCTTAGAGTTTTCAACTGTGAAAGGTAGTGGCCAGTGGCCATCAGCTTGGGAGCATTTCATGCCTACATAAGATGTTGTGTGCCTACTCCCGGTAGTGATCTATGGCTACCTGAGACATTCTCCTTCTCTGTGTCAAATTTCCTATTGGTGACATCGGTTCTAGAAATATCCATGCCTGTTTGAACTGACTACAGACAAACAAATGTTGTGGGAGGTACCCTCAATTTCTTGGGGGCAAGGAGAACCTCCTTGTAGGAAGGGGAGAGTTTAATTTCTTCATAGAGTATCAGGGAGGTCCCCTTACCTTCCTGAGCTTCAGTATCCTCATCAGGGAAATCAGGACTCTACTTTCTGTAATCCTCTACCACAGGCATGAAATAAGGTACTTTAAAGCCCTTCATGCACATAAAAGGGGTTCAGTAAGTTGCTTTCCTTCCAAGAATGCTACTATTATCTCTTAATCCTTTTAAAGCTATGTCAAATGGGGAAACCAAAATCATTGGTCATCAGTTTAAGACCATTTTCTGGTTATAGGATGAAGCTTCTTAACCAACCCTGGGATTCCAAGTCCCTCAGCAGGAGTTCACATCCATCTTTCCTCCCTGTGTCCCTCTCACACCCATGGGTTCTAGTCTGTTCACACTAGAGTGCTTGGGGGTGGTGGTGGCAATCTTCTCGGAAGGAGAGAGATGTAGTGAAGGGTCTTGTCTAGAAGTTGCATTACACATGGTGACAGCATTTGCATTTGAACTGAATGCTGCTTAGCATGGTTTGGGGCTGGGAGCAAGGCTGTCACTGCCTGGCACACATGCCAATTGATGAGCAAACTTTTCCTGGTCATACCTACATCTTCTGCCCAGTGGAGTCATGAAAGAAATAATTGAGAGCGTAAGAAATAGTTCTGTTTATTGAGTAGAACATGGTATAAAATTACAGCAATTTGCAGGCATTCTGGACTTTCTGGGAGGGACATGCAGTGTTGGGCTTGAGCAGGGGATAGAGAGGAGGTGTAGACCACAGGGATGGCTCCCTTCCCAGGCACATCAAGGGACTTGCATCACCAGCCCAGTGCTAGTGTGGGAGAACTAGGTCCTTGCCTCTGGAAACAAATGGTGTGGGCTGTTTGGATCATCGAACAATGCCATGCTTAACAATTCAGTCCTATTCTATATGGGGTAGGTGCTGTCTCTCCCAATCTACTCACGATAGATTCTGATTGTTCTGTACAACACTCTTTCTTCCCACAAAGGAAGAGGAACAGGCACATTGGTTTGGGAGGCCATCAGAGGATAGTACGCATTTGGCTCAGGTCCTCTGGCTTCCAGATTCATCAAGGTCTGCTTGGCTCGGAGGCAGTGGGCTGGGGGCATGTAAGCAGAAACCGGTGCACTACTGTTAAGCTCAAGCAGAGGGACCTTCTGTGGGGCAGCAGTGTGAAGAGATGGGCATGCTTTCAAAACAAACTCAAATTTTGTCTTGTCTCTCTCAAGAGGAGGGAGGAGAAAGAGCTGACAATCAGAGACTGAGCCACGAGGTTCTGGGTTTTGTAGAAAGTCCTCGGCAGGGAATTCATCCCAAGTGTAAAAGGTGTTTCTGTCCCAAAAGTTGGTGTAAAATCAGAACGAGGGCAGAACAGGGTGTTAAGGTGGTTGTTTAGTACAATGTCTCTGAGAGCAGATGGCAGAATGCCTCCAGTTACATGACATTCTGGAATAACTGGAGAGACCTCATGATGTTATCATCCTGGAAAGGAGGAGGGAAAGAGGATGGTTAGAATTCTCTGTGGCTCCTGGATATGCTGAGTAACTCCAGTGAGCAAATCTGAAGCTCGTTCCTATGCAGAAAAACTCTATGAAGACATGAGAAACAAGGAATAAGGATGGGGAACAAAAAAGCGACCAACTCAAGGCAAGAAACACTTTTTCAAGCCTTAAGGAGAAAATGAGAAGGCACAAATTATGCTTTAAAACGAGCTGCTTTTTTTTTTTTAAAGAAGCTCTGTGCAGTTGCATTGTGTCAAATGATTTTTCTACATCTATGGAGATGGTCACATTTTCCTTCTTATTCTGTTAAAGTGGTTAATTATATTAACTAATTCTTAAATGTTAAACCAAATTTTTACAAGTTTCCATATTAGGGTCATAATAGCCTCACAAATCAAGTTTAGAAATTTTCCCTTTTTCTCTGTTCCTTGAGTTTGTATGAGAGTAGCATCATCCCGTCTTTAACTGTGTAGAAAAATATATCAGGAAAGCTTTCTGAGGCTGCAATTTTCTCTAGAGGAAAATTTCTTATCATGGATTCAATGTCTTTAACATATATAGGACTGTTTATATTTTCTATTTCTTTTTGTATTAGTTTTGAGAAGTTGTACTTTGCAGAGAATTTATACATTTAATATAACTTGTCAAACTTATTGAAAAAAATCAGCTATTACCACCTTAAAAATTTCTTTGTTGTGGTACTGGGGATTAATCCCAGGGGCATTCTACCACTGAGCTATACCTTAAGCCCTTTTTTATTTTGAAGCAGAATCTTGCTAAGTTACCACATTCTGGCTTTGAGCCTGTGATTCTCTTGTCTCAGCCTCCCAACTACTGGGATTTCAGGTGTGTGCTACTGTGCCTAGTTATTAATTATTTTATTAATTTCCTTAAACTTTAATGATATTATTCTTTTAATTTTTGATATTGACAACTTGAGTTTCTCCCTTATTTTAAAAATCAGTCTTGGTAAGCATTTTATCAATTTTATTAATTTTTTCAAAGAGAGAACTCTTGGGTTTATTAATTCTGTTGTATGTCTCCATTTTTCATTTTCCTTTATATATTTTAAGGTATAAGTATTGTGTGCAAAAAGTTCTTAAATGTTTGCATCAATCCATGATCAGAGAAAATATTTTGAATTAATATATAGTGAAAATATGACAAATAGAAATTGGTGGCCTCCAAAGCAGTGCTCAGCTAAAGTAGTACTCAGAGGGAATTTATCCCTAATAGAAATGTATACATTAGAAAAGAATGGTTGACAATACTCCTTAACAAGATTTGGCTGGAAGAGTGTCCTGTTTCCCTCTAAATCCTGTTGACAGCTGGGCATGGTGGCCCACACTTGTAATACCAGCGCTTGGGAGGCTAAGACAGGAGGATTGCACAGGTTCAAAGCCAGCCTCAGCTATTATTGAGACTCTCAGCAACTCAGTGAGACCTTGTTTCCAAATAAAGTTAAAAAAAAATAAATCCTGTTGATACCAATGATGATTTGCCTTAAAATTTCATATTTTTTATTGGTGCACTATAGTCTCACATCCTAATGTGGATCATGTTGACAATGGCATATTTTCACACAGTACTTAGTGTCCCCCTTCCCTTTCCTATTTCCCTCTCTGTTTTATTCTTTGATCATGTTTCTTTCTGAGCCTTCCTCTCTTAAACTGTAAAAATTGGTTTAATAAACACTATCTTTGCAGGGAAAACAAGGAAAAGAAGAGTTGAAAATTAATGCTCTAAATGCCATCTCAAAAATCTAGGGAAAACACTAGAAAATTGAAAATAAAAAAGTAGAAAGAAAAATAACATAGATTATAAATTAATGAAATGGAGAGCGGACCTATGATAGAGAACATCAACAGAAACAAAAGTTGATTTTAAGTATCTGAAATCTTTCAAGTTATTAGGACAGGGAAGTATTGTTGCATTTAGTCACATGGATTCTGGTCAGGCAACCTGGATTGAAATCCTGGAACGGTTGATTATTAGCTGTGTGACCTTGGACAAGTTATTGAAAGTCTCCAGCTCTCCGTTTTTTGTGTATAATCTCTCTGAGCCTCAGTTATATGTAAAATAGAGTTGAGTATAATAGTTACCTACAGAGTGGGTTTTAAAAAGAAATGAGTGAGTTCATGAATAGCTACAGAAGTTGCTAATAAGAGAAAGTAAACTGGTATAAAAACCTCTTTCACCTGGTGATCAAAGCCAAGAAAGTGCCCTTTTGCAGGGCATAGTATGTATGACAGCGTTTAATCTTACCTTTATCTATTACTGTGGCTTTGGTCACATCTCTTAATATTGTGAGTCCTCCATTTTCTCTTGAAATGGATTTGATCAATATTGGTGTCCGATCATTTTGTAATGGCTACCCTTTCTTACCCTACTGGTACATAGCTTCTGGCCTGATTCTCTTATTTAATTCCCTCTTGCTATCTAGTAACTTTCCTAATATCCCTGAACCACTCCAAAGAGAAATCAACTAAGGGGTTAATACAGAACTTTTCCGGGATCCTCTAGGGCATGGTGAAGGTCAACTACAAGTGGTCAATGCTGAGTCTCTTCTAGCTGTTAAATATTTTGCATGTCGCCCTGCATATATAGGAAATCTACCTCCAGGGTTGTTGTGATGTTTAAATAATGTGCCTGAAACTTGTAGGTGCTCTGCCTTAATGATATCTCCTCTGCTTCCTTGCACTGCAATTCTTGGGTGGAGCTCAGAGTAACTATACACCTTTCTGAAATAAGGTGGAAGTATACATGAAGTTTGCTAAAGTAGATGAAGCAATTATTTCCTGTTAAGTTTCTGGCAGAGACCCTGGGGCCAGTCTATTCATTAGATTTAATGAAAGTGTGGTCCAGGACCTGCAGCATCAGCAGCACCTGGGATAATGTTCACATCTCAGACTCCACTCCAGACCTTTGAAGATAGAACCCGCATTTTAACATGATCTTCAAGGAGATGGGTGTATGCATTAAAATTTTAGCTTATTGGTCCAAGACATTTGTTTTATAATGACAATTTCTAGGCCCCATTCTGGATCTAAAGTCTCTGAGATAGAGTTCTAGAAATATGTTCAGAATCCTTGCAAGCAGTTTTTTGTGCGCTATGGTTTGAGAACCACAGCTGTGGATTTTTTTCATGCTGTGTCTTTGTGGTCTGAGGAGTGAGTGGCACATGAAGCCAGGGGTGGATTGAAAAAGTGATAGTGCTGCCCACTTGGGAAGTCTCGCTTTGCAGAGACCCCACTCTAGGTTTTCAGTCCTCCAGACCCATACTTGGGCTGTCTGCTCAGTCTTACTCTCAACAGGCCAGGCTGTGGAGTGGCCTTCTGAGTTGGTGGCATGTGGCAGTTCTTGGCTCTGGCTGGAGGGTTTCAGGCTGGTGTAGCCTTGCAGGCTTCCTAACCCCAGACCTCCTTTGCCAAAGTTAGAGGTATTGTGTTCTGAAGTCTCTCCTTACCTCCTGACAGGATTCAAGGAATTCATCTAAAGTCACAATGCCATCTTTATTTTTGTCCATTTTCTGAAAAATACAATAGAAAGTACTTCAAAGAACCTCATAACCTGCATTTCAAAGATCACTTTTTTGTTAATTTTATTAACCCCGAGGATTAGGATGGTCTTTCATTGGCCAGACAACTCTAGCTGGGCCCTGATTGCAGTGCTTTGACCCTAGTGAGCTTCTTTAAACAAAAGACTGAACCCAGACACTTACCATTTCACTGCTGACATCCTAACATGCTGTTGTCTGTTTTCTGTTGCTATAAGAAAATTCCTGAGGCTGTGGTACTATATAGGCAAAAATGCATATTTAGCTCATAGTTCTAAGGTTCAAGGGCATGGCCCTGCCTTCTGCTTGGCTCTGATGAGGGCTTCATGGAAGATGACATTGCATGTGGAAGAGATCATATGGCAAGAGAGGAAGCCAGAGAGTGGGGAAGGCCAGTCTGGCTCTTTTTTACAACAATTGGCTTTTACGAATACAACAACATTAATCCCTTTACAGCGGTGCCCTCAGTGACCTAATGACCTTCCAGTAAGCTTCACATTTTACAGGTATTTTCACACTGCCACACTGAGGAGAAAGCCTCCAACACACAAACCCTGTGGTAAGCATGCAGACCATATGTCTTCCCTAGTGCTTTCTACCAGCCTGTCCATCTGACAGAAAGAACACCAGGCACAAGAAAATCTGGTTCTGTCTCAACTGTGTGAGCTTTGGGGAGGCTGTTTTCTCATTTGTAAAGTGGACTAGAGTGCTCTCTGATATTTTCTGTTACTCCACTGGTCAATTAATTTTTCATTAAAATACCACGAGGATGATGTCATTCCCCTACTGAGCAGTAGGCACCCATCTTTGACCAGAGCAAGGCTAAACTCTTTCATTTAAAGATAGCACAATATGGCCTTTCCCTAGCTTCTGATTTTATTTCCCCTTACTCCTTAGATACAAAATGCATGACGCTTAAACAAATATGATTAATGTAGTCTTTTATGTTAACACATCCTTTAAGAAATTTTATGGAACCCATAATCTGTCCTATAACACTTATGGTTAATATAAAAATATACTTCCCTGTTCTCTTGGGCAGCATGCATCTATCTGCTTCACAAGAGTATTTATTACTTGAACACAATATATCTTATCACCCTTTTCTGTTTGGTACATTGCTTCCTACAGGGTGGACACAGACCACTTGCTCAGATGCTCTCGGATGCTCAGCTGGGCATAAAGCTCTTGACAGGGTGTGCGCACTTACCTGGAAGAAGACATCCACGTGCTGCCTTGGAGTGTCTTCTTTGAGCACAGGATATGTGTATTTCCCCATCATGTCATAGATGGCTTTGACAATGTCCATCATCTCCTGAAGAGGGGACAGAGAAGCACACAGTGGGGAAACCCTGAGGTCAAGCCCTTCTTAGGTGACAGAGTTTGGAGTACCTGTTCCCTTGTCAATGAATGTGACTAAGAGACCCTGGCTCAGCAGATGAAAGGGGGGTGAAAGGAAGCCACAGGGGCTAGACTCTTGCAGTGTCCTCCTAGGGAGAAGGCAGAAAAACCTCCCTGTCTTCAGAAGCTCTTGGGTAGGTTACCTCTTCTTCGGTATTGGCTTTCCAGTTGTGAGGGGTACATTGATTTCATATCCCCCTATTTTGCTGAATTTGTTAATTAGCCCTAGGCATCTTTTGGTTGAATTTTTTGAATCTACTAATTTTAGGAACATGTGAGAATTTCCCATTCATGGAACGAGGCAAATGAAATATTATTCTGAATTTTAAAAAAAGGCTAATGTTCATCTGGGTGTGGTGGTGCATGCCTATAATCCAAGTACTTGGAAGGCTAAGACAGGAGGATCACAGGTTCGAAGTCAGTCTCAGCAATTTAGTGAGGCTCTCAGAAACTTAACAAGACCCTGTTTCCAAATTAAAAAAAATAAAGATCTGGAGCTATAGCCCAGAGGTACAAGGCTCCTGGATTCAATACCCAGTGCCAAATAAATAAATAAATAAATAAATAAATAAATAAATAATAAATAAATATTTAAAGCCAGGTGTGAGATTCCATCTAACCCCAATCAGAGTGGCAAACATGAAGAAATCAAACAACAACAATTGCGGATGAGGATGTGGGGAAAGAGGAACTCTTTTACACTGTTGGTGGGAGTGCAAAGTAGTTCAGCCACTATGGAGATCAGTGTGGAGATTCCTTAAAAAACTGGAAATAGATCCACCATTTGATCCGGCTATACCACTCCTGGGTATCTTTCCAAAGGGGTTGAAATCAGAGAACTATGTTAACATATGCATACCCATGTTCATAGCAGCACAGTTTGTAATAGCCAAAATATGGAACCAACCTAGATCTCCATCAACAGATGAATGGATTGCAAAATTATGGGAAATATACACAATGGAATTCTATTCAGCTATAAAGAAAAATAAAATAATAGCATTTGCAAGAAGAAGGAGGGAGCTGGAGAACATTTTTGTTAAGTGAGATTAGTCAAGAACAGAAAGAGAAGGGACATATGTTTTCTCTAATATGTCCAAGCTAGGGAGTAGTGGTAATACCAGAGGGACTCCAGATGATGGAGGGGAAATCTCAGCACAGCTAGAATTGAAGGGTAGGAGAGGAAGAGAGCTGAGGTTGTTCAATGGAGGAGCTACATACGAATATGTGTAATAGCATAAATACAACATGATTAACCTGGACACTCTCTATTGGGGGGGAGGGAAAAGGAGGGGGAAGGGCATGAAGCACAATGTAAATGTACACCACTCAATATGTTCCACTTATAAAAAAATAAAAAGTAAAAAAAAAAATAAAGCTGGGTGTGGTGGCACACACTTGTAATCCCAGTACTTGGGAGGCTGAGACAGGAAGATCTGTGTTTGTGGCCAGCCTCAGCTACTTAATGAGGCCCTCTGCAACTTAGTGAGACACTGTTCTAAAATAAAGAATAAAAAAATGGGCTGGGGGTGTAGCTCAGAGGTAGAATGCCCCTGAGTTCAATCCCCTGAAACACACACACACACACACACACACACACACACACACACACACACACTTTAAAAATCATGCCAGGCGTGGTGGCGCACGCTTGTAATCCCCGCACTTGGGAGGTGGAGACAGGGAGGCCGTGCAGGTTCGAAGCCAGCCGGCTATGCTGGCTTAAGAGACACTGTTTCCAAATAAAAAGTTTAAAATAGGTCTGGGAGGGTAGCCCAGAGGTAGAAGGGCTTCCAGAAACCTCAGTACCACACACACACACACACACACACATAAAAAAAATAAAAATAAAAATCCTCACAGGTTCCATTACTGTTTTAAATCAAGATAAAAGAACCAATAGCCAGAATTATCAACAGGGCATTTGAAATTATATATATATATATATATATATATATATATATATATATATATATATATATATATATATATATATGTATATGGAATTCTACTCAGCCATAAAGAACAAAATTGTGTCATTTGTAGAGAAATGGATGGAGAATATTATGCAAAGTGAAATTAGTCAGCCACAAAAAGTGTAAAGTTGGACGATCTCCCTCATATGTGGAAGCTAGGGAGAACTTGGGACAAAGGAGGGACTCCAGAAGAAAGAGCAGACACCTTAGTTGAGTAAAGGAGGGAACCTAGGTGAGGGGAGTGGAAGAGGAAAACACCTGAATGGTCATGATGCACATACACAAACGTATCAAAGCCAATCACTGTGAAAAGCACAGGGAGGAGGGGGAAAGAATAGGACGGGAATTAGAGGAGGGTTCAGTGGGCACTGTGTGCGTGTGTGCCCCTATCACCCTTAACTAAGATGTATAATTACAGTGCACCAATTATATATATATGCTTTTATCTGGGCATGGTGACACATATGGCTGAGATAGGAGGAGTACAAGTTCAAGACCAGCCTCAGCAATATAGTGAGACTCTCAGTAACCTAGCAAGACCCTGTTTCAAAACAAACAAGAAAGAAAGAAAAAAGAAAAGAAAGAATGATAAAAAGAAAGAAGAAAAAAGAAGAAGGTTGGGGGTATAGCTCAGAGGTAGAATGCCTCTGGGTTCAATCCCCTGTATCCCCCTCCCCACATTTTTCTTGGTGCACTGTAATGGTTATAATTAGATTGAAGTTAAGCCTTTGCAGAACACCATGGAAGTGAGGCTGTAATGGCTTGCGATGCCTCATCAGGGCATGTGTGGTGTTGCTATACCTTCTCATTGTTGATGCTGACCTAGGTCCCTTGACTCAGGTGCTGTCTATCCATTTTCTCCACTGGTTTCACTGTCAGTGGAATTTGCTTGCAAAGATTATTGCTTTGGTGCTTGTCTAGTGATAACTTGCATTCCTTTTATATGTATTAAGTAATTAAATGGAATCCTCTGTGACTTATTTATGAATTCAAATGTTATTTATATCAGTGTGGACTCACAGGTATGTGCTCTATTTTGTTGGTGATAATCCCATATCATTTTTTCTTTAAATCACATTAACTTTAGCTATTGGAACTCCTTCAGACTGGCCCCTGTTGCCTTTAGACATGTCCCTATCTAGGATCCAGGGTTATCTTGTATTTTTCTCTTTCCCAGTCCTAGAGCCAGCCACTCCTTTTATTGGAGAATGGTGTTTAGAAACCATAGTCTGGGGGGTAGGTGTGCTTATTGCTACTGGGTGTGATTTCTCTGGAGCCCTCTCAAGAGGTAGAATTAGAAAAATATATTCGTATCTACATATTTACTTAAAATATGTGCTTTGCAATTCCTTCACATCTACATGATCATTGATTTCTGTCTTGTTTGAGTAAATTTTATTAAAGAAAGGACTTAAAGTCTAATTTTCATTGCTTTCAGGATTTTCATTGCCCATCACTTTAATGAGATTATCTTCAAATTACTGCTAGGAAGAAAGCCAGCTGTCTTTTCTAGGAAGCTACTTATTCATACTTTCTTTTTCTTTTGAGAGGTACTTCATTAATTCTGCTATCCAGAGACATCTGGTGGATATTAATAGAGATGGTTCTGTCTAGTTTGCAAATTATAAAAAGGGAATGGGAGTTAGTAAGATTATTCAACAATGTGATGGGATAATTGTTTACCAAGGTAAAGACAAGATAGCATGAATCCCACTTTAGGTTCTTCTCTTTATATATGTTCCAAAGTAGTTGAATATTTTTGAATATCGTATTGTTCATCTACCTTATTCTTTGTGTTTATCTTCTTCTAATTGGATTGTGAGAGGTCTTTATATACTTTGGAGATTAATTTATTTAAAAGACAATATGCTAGACACTGTATCAAGGAAACACCGAAGAAAGATAGGCATGATCCTTGTTTTTGTTAAGACGACTGTCTAGGGAGGAATATTGGCCCTTTCTATGATTATAATTTGCATATATTCAAATGAGCTTGTCACTTGCTTTTCAACTTTGTTTATAGTGGTTTTTTATGTGCAGAATTTTAAAATATTTTCAGAGCGAAGCCATAAATAGCTTTCTTTATTATTTTTAAGTTTGATTTTACTTTTTCTATTCTAAGGTCAGATGTTTATCTGTGACTTCTAGTTCTTTTATGGTTAAAATCAACTATATATCTATGAATAATTTGAATCTATGACATTAAATGGGAAAGTTACTTATATAAATAATAACAGCTACTTATCTATTATATTTATGTATTATATTTATCTACTTATAAATAATAACAGCTACTTAATCTATGACGTTAAATGGGAATGTTTACTTATATAAACAATAACAGCTACTTTAACATTATAGCTAAGCATTCTTATTCATCATTTCTTTGTTATTTATTTATTAATTTTTTTTGGTGGTACTAGGGGTAGAACCCAGGCACTTTCTACTTCCAGGCTACATCCCCAGACCTTTTTTATATTTTATTTGGAAACAGGGTCTCACTAAGTTGCTGAGAGCCTCACTAAGTAGCTGAGGCTGGCTTCGAACCTGCATGATCCTCCTGTCTCAGCCTCCCAAGCGCGAGGACTACAAGCGTGTGCCACCATACCCGGCTTTGTTATTTATTTCAAATGCTCTTTTTATAATAAAGCAAATTATTGCTGAGTATGGCCGTGTACACTTATCCTAGTACTTGGGAGGCTGAGACAGGAGGATCAGGTTGTGGCCAGCTCGGCTACTTAGTGAGACCTTGTTTCAAAATAAAGGGTCTCACTGAGTTGCAAAGGGCCTCACTAAGTAGCTGAGGCTGTCCGTGAACTGCAATCCTCCTGTCTCAGCCTCCCAAATCCTGGGATTACAAGCAGGCGCCGCCATGCCCGGCTATGCCTAGCTTTCAAATAACACTTCTATTTTGATTAGATATGAAATAAAGTTAGCCGGGCGTGGTGGCCCATGCTTGTAATCCCCGCGCTTGGGAGGCGGAGACAGGAGGATCGCGCAGGTTCGAAGCCAGCCGTGCTGACGTAAGAGACCCTGTTTCAAAAATATAAAATAGGTCTGGGAGTGTAGCCTGGAGGAAGAAGGGCTTCCAGGAACCCCAGTACCACAAAAAAATAAAATAAATAAAATAAAAAAAAGTTAAAGTTGATGAGAGAAGAATCACTATCTTTACCATATTTCTACCTTTAAAATAAACCTCCCTCACTGGGTGTGGTGGCGCACGCTTGTAATCCCCAAAGCTTGGGAGGCTGAGACAGGAGGATCGTACAGGTTTGAAGCCAGCCTCAGTTACTTAGTGAGATTCTATTTCTAAATAAAGTATTAAAAGAATAGGTCCAGAGTATAGCCCAGAGGTAGAAAAGCCCCTGGGTTCTATCCCTAATACCACAAAAAATAAAATAAATTAAAAAATTAAAAATAAAATGAACCTTCCTCATAAATGGTCTCTATCCAAATTTTGTTTGTATTTCCCAGAAAACCTTTCTTTATTTAAATTATGGTATACCTATGTGCCTTAAATTCTACTGGTATAATTAGAATATCTTATGTTACAATTTTCTAAATAGTCACAACTGACCAACCCATTTCTTTTTGCGTATGTGTTATGACAAGTCACCTTGCTGTTTTTTAAAAAACTCTAAGTCCAGCATTTTACATTGATATTTTTCACCTTTTTTTCCAGATGGAAAATCATATAAGTAATAAAGGATATTGCAATTATATTTAATTTCCTTCTCTGTCCTACATCACTTGAAGAACTTTCAGGACATGTTCAACAATGGCATGGTTCAGCAGTGTACACTCTCATCTCATTCTGTCATAAATGAGAAATTCTGTGGTGTTACCATAAAGTATAAAAGGCTGGGATATTTTCTGTTATGCTGAAGAAGTATTTTATTTCTAGTTTATTAGGAGTTTTTAAAAATTACCAAGAATAGATGGTAAATTTTATCGAATGTGATTTTTGTATCAGATGGTTTAATCTTTTGATATACTGATATGAATTATTTAATAGACTTTCTCTATTATTGAATTATTACTGTAATAAACATTATCCCAGTCATGTGTATTTCTTTACATAGAGTGCTAGGATTAACTTCATAGCATTTCACTTTGGATTTTTTTTTTTACCTATATTTTGAGCGAGATTGAAGTTTTGAATTTTTTCCATTCAACACTTTTTTTGTGAGCACCTTCTACAAGAAAGCTACTTTATAACAGCTTTCTTTTTTAGTAGGTCAAATTTATTGGGAATAATAGCTTATAGAAATTTGCTGTCCCCTTGATGATTTTTGACAAATGCGTGCACCCATGTCACCACCACACACTCAAGATCTGGAACATTTTCATCATGAGGAGACGCTCCTTCGTGCCCCTTTGCAGCGTCTGCCAACCTTTGATATCAGACAACTGCAACATTTTGTATTTTTTAGTATATTCCACATATTTTGTTGAATTTATCACAACATATTTACAAAGCATTTTGTATTTTGATGCTATTATAAGTAAATTTTTTTTCTTAATTTTCAATTGTGTGTATAAAAATAAAAGAGATTTTTATAAATAGAATTTAATATCCTGTTACCATGCTAAATTCACCTATTCTTTCTAGTAGTTTTTTGTAGACTTCTCGGGAGTTTCCATGAATACAATCATATTATTACACATAAAGAAAGTTTTAATTCTTCCTTCCCGACCTATAGCCCTTTGATTCCTTTTAATTTTACCTTCTCAGTGTCCTTGTTTTATTCCTGGCCTTAGGAGAAAGGCATAAAGTCTTTCACCATTAACTATAATGCTAGCTGTAGGATTTTGTAGATGTCCTATATCAGATTGAGAACATTTCTTCTAGTCTTTGATGAGAGTTTTATCATGAATGGGCAGTGAACGCTGGGCGTGGTGAAGCACGCTTGTAATCCCAGCATTGGGGATGCTGAGGCTGGAGGATCACGGTTCACAGCCTCAGCTAGTTAGTGAGGCCCTCTGCAACTCAGTGAGACCCGGTTTCAAAATAAAGAAAGGCCGATCTTGATTAAGGAGCATCTTCACCTGAACATGTGTAAAATTATGAATAAGACATGGTTAAC
The DNA here is from genome assembly GCF_963383645.1 of Muscardinus avellanarius. NCBI lineage: Eukaryota > Metazoa > Chordata > Mammalia > Rodentia > Gliridae > Muscardinus > Muscardinus avellanarius. Next base: position 22,473,672 of record NC_137793.1, on the reverse strand, counting down.
CTGGCCAACCATTGGTGGGGGGGGGAGAAAACGGGGGCGGGGGGAGAGGGCACCAAATATAGTGTAAATGTATACTATTTATGTTCAATAAAAAAAATTGTTAAAAAAAAAAATAAAAAAAAAAAATAAAGAATAAAAAATAGGGCAGATGGGGGGGGGTAGCTTGGAAGTTAAATGCCCCTGGGTTCCATCCCCAGACCCACAAAAAAAAAAAAAAATGGGCAGTGATTTTTGTCAAATGCTTTTTTGCATTCATTCAGTTGATATATTATTTTACTTTATGTTCTGTTTATATAGTGAATTGAATTGATTACTTTTTTTTAGTGTTACTGGGGTTCCTGGAGACCCTTCTACCTCTGGGCTACACTCCCAGACCCATTTTTATACTTTTTAATTTGGAAACAGGGTATCTTAAGCCAGCACAGCTGGCTCCGAACCTGCGCAATCCTCCTGTCTCTGCCTCCCAAGCGCAGGGATTACAAGCGTGCGCCACCACGCCCGGTTAATTGATTGATTTTTGAATGTTAAGCCAATCTTGCCTTCCTAGGACAAACCTCACTTAGTCATAGTGTACTATCCTTTTTTATATATTGCTGAAATCAGTTTTCCTATACTTTGTTAAAGCCTTTTGTGTTCATGAGAGATTTTTTTCTAAGACTTTTTATTCTGGCTTGGGTATCAAGTTATTGTTGGATTTATAAACTGAGTTGGATAATGTTCCTCCTTCCTTTGTTTTCTAAAAATTATTTTGTAGGATTGATATTATTAGAATTCACCAGGAAGCCATCTAGAGAACCTAAACCTTTCTTTGTGGAAAACCTTTCTTTGTGGAAAGATCTTTAATTGTGAGTCCAATTTTACTAAATGATACAGAACCTTTTAGATTTTCTAATAGTTGTTGAGTCAGTTTTAGCCGTCCGTGCTTTCTAAGACATATGTCCAGTTAGCAGCTTCCCAATGGATATGGATGGGTCCTCCACTGACTCTGCCTCCTGTTGGCTTTGTTTTGTGCCAGCCTCATTCACACCTCAGCCTGCAGCCAATGGCAAGCCCTTCCGTTCCTGGAAGACACGAAGCTCTGACTTTCCTCGGAGCCTCTCTAGTAGCTGTTTCTTCTGCCAGGAACACTTTTCCTGGATTTTCCTGTGAGTTGTCCCAGATGGCAATATTTTCTTAGAGAAGCCTTTGCTGACCATCCCTGACAAAACATCTACCCATTGATCTATACTTTATCTGTCTACACTGCTTCATGAGAGCAAGGCCTAGTCTTATGGTTCAACCTCTTTATCTCCAGCATCTGGAACACCTACTATGCTCTCAAACTGTGTTGAGCCAACATATGTTTGAATGCGTGAGGAATGAAATTGGAGAAGCTCTCTGAGTTTTCTCTCTGTAAGGAGGGATCCTGACAGGGCTGATGTGAAACTGATACCTCCAGGCACTATAGCTAGCACACAGTAGCTCAGAAAATGGGATGTCTGGGATGATCAACTGAAATCCCAGGATGCAGTGTATGCCAAGGTGAGTTTTGAGATGGACCTTTGGGCTTTTAATTGGCTAAACAGATGCTGAGGGTCTAAAGGTGTCAAACAATGAAGATTATAAAATTGTTCAGGATGATTTCTTTAAAGATGGCTCCACCTGTCTTCTGCCCCCCCCCCGTGATTTTATTAGGAAGCAAAACAGGGTGTGGCCAATGTGACCCCATTGTTTTCTCTTCTTCCTTCAAAGCCTCTCTTTTCCTAGGTGCTGCTTACTACCAAAGATTTCAGCTTTGAGCTTTAACTTCTTGCTATTAACCTGTCAAAATTCAGGTCCCCTAGAAGAGAATAACTGTACACGGAAACACGTCACTTACAGCTCTTGGGTAGCTTGTGTTGAGTCTGTGTGACCCAGTGAGAAGGAAGCAGCTTCTTCTCTTGAGCACCTGGGACGGGGCAGGTTGAATGGTCAAAGATGTCCTTCACTTTGTCCTTCACTTTGCTCGGGAGCACCTCTGACTGCCCTAGAGTGGGTCCTGCCTTATTCAGACAACTTAATTTTCAACATGGAGGCTGTTTTTCATTCACTTAGGCCTCTTCTTCATACCTGTCTCCTACTCCTGATTCTAGCTCACTTACCTCTTTATTTATGTATCCGTCTTTATTGATGTCATACAAATTAAACGTCCACCTTAGCTTCTCATGGACGGTTCCTCTCAGTAAAATTGACAGAGCAGTAACAAAGTCCTAAGAAACAGAAAATAGAGGAGTGACATTAATCACCAGGCTGCTGGGTGAGGCGAAGCCAGGTCTTTGGGTCAGACTCTAGGGTGCTTTTCCAGAATGGTGTCTTCCATGTCCACCTGAAGCTTAGGTTGCAGCTCAGTGAAGAACTGCCTCTCATTGCCTGGGCTGCCCCACTGTTTGGAAGGCACACCTCTGAGGAAGAATGGAGCTCTACATACATGGATACCTCAAGTCACAGTTAAATACCGCCTCTGTTACTGCCTGATTTCACGGCTGCAATGGTTTGTGTATCATACGAGTGGCCGTATACTCTAGTGGCTATAAATATGGACCATGGGAGCATGCTGTCTGTGTTTAGATCTCTCTTTGACCAATTACTAGCTCTTTGACCTTGGAAAAGCTACTCTGTCTCTCTCTGCCTTACTTTTCTGTCCTGTAGAATAATGATAATAATACAACCCTGCCTTGTGTGGCTATTGTGAAATTAAATGAGATAATAAAGGCAAAACACAAAGTCCAAAGGCTGCCTCTTGGTACGCAGTGCACAGGTGAGCTCTTGAACTGTTAGGATTTCACCCTTGGAGCTCCAGGGGAGAAGGAGAGTTGCTTCTTCTCTTCCTTTAGAAAATGTTTATTAAATGGGTAAAGTTCCTTCATCGTGACCGAGAGCATTTGATGATGCAGTGCACCCCCCTCAGGACCCTGCAATTTAGAGGGAAAGGTAATCTGGAACCAGGGGCTGTCAGAGCCCACCCACAAGACAAACATACCTCGAACTTCACAGAGCCCGTCTGCGTGGTGTCGAAGGCATTGAAGAGGTAATGGGCATACGTGCTGGCATCTGTAAGGCCGAGAGGGAGGGACAGGTGATGACAGCTGACGCTGCAGGGCAGGGACAGATATCACTTAATCCTCCTCAGAAAGAGAAGAGGGCAATACTGGGGGAACAGGAAGGAAAAAGCTATGGAGTGAGGTCTGTTGACTCAAACCCTGGGGTTTTGTTGGGTGGTGAGCTCTAGCAGGAGTGAAACGTGCCTCTCCACTGAGCCACCTTGAGGGAGTGGCTTTCCTATACCTGTCAGTGTGTATAATCTCTGGTGGATGAGTGACGCTGTGACTGCGTGAGATGTTCTGAGCAGCCACACAATGGAATGAGCTTGGAAGGCAGTTCTGTAATGACATTGCTGTGTGCCAACAGGCATCTAATGCAACCTCTCTGACCTTCCTGGTCCCATCTCTCTACAGTAGGATGTAGAAAGACCTATTTCTCGAAATTTTTTTTGGAAGAAATATGTTAAATTAGAGCCATATTGTCACATAGTGAAAATTCAGTAAGTGGTCCGGTAAAGTTCAATAATCTGTGATGTTGGTGTCTAGGTGAGACAAAACTGCTTTCCCTCAGCTTGGGTAGGGCCCCTGCACTGGGCACCACACTTAGGGGGGCACCTCTCTGCTGCTGAAGAGGCCCCATAATAAACAGGGCTCAAGAGGTGTTTAGGACACTTGCATCTCTATTTTGGTAGGACTTGGGGAAGTGGTTCTGCAGGAGATGGTTTCTGAGGACAGGACGCAAGGGGGCATGTGACCCTTGGAGGTCTCAGGAGGAGCCACTGATATTGTCCAAGGCACAGGGGCCAGAGCCGTCCCCACAGGAAGGCAATGGAGTAGGTGTTGTGCGTCAGGTACACTTGGTAGCCTGGCTTTGTGAGCACAACCTTATGCTCCCTATGGCTTTATGGATTAGTTTATTTTTATAGTCTTTAGTATTGACTAAAGTTCTTTTTCAAAACTCCAGCCTGGAAAGTATCTGGAGCCATGGTGGGACCGCCCTGGGGACTTATGGAATCTATCCTGGTCAGCCCTGCACTGGCCATGTGATCTTGAGCAAATTGCTTAATGTCTCTGAAACTCAGTGGTACTTTCTGGAATCATAATGCCTGGTTTTTGAGCAGTTACAAGACTTTCTGATACAGGATTGCCCATCTTTCTTCCCCTCCTGGAGTGGGCCCATTTTCTGCTAAAGCCTTGGTGAATTCACATTTTATAAAAGGGAGATATTGTAGTCAGGCATGGTGGTGCACGCTTGTAATCCTAGTACTTGGGAGGCTGAGACAGGAGGATCCTAGGTTTACAGCCAGCCTCAGCTACTTAGTGAGGCCCTCTGCAACTTAGTGAGAATCTGTGTCAAATTATAGAATAAAAAATAGGGATGAAGGTGTAGCTCGGAGGTAGAATGCCCCTGGGTTCAGTTCCCAGTATTGCAAAGAAACAATAAAGGAGGTGGTTGAGCTGTGAATTCTTCTCCTGCCTTGGGGAGGAGGCAGAAAACCAGGAAGAATAGACTTGGACGGATGGACAGATGCTCACGAGAGAGGGAGCGGGGAGGGTCTTTCTCAAGGTTAGACTCACCTCCATGAGGGAAAAACTGAGCGTAGATCTGCTTGAATGTTTCTTCATTGACCACACCACTGGGGCACTCCTGCACAAGGGAGAGAGTCAGTGCGAGGGTCTGGAGGCCGGCACCAGGGGCCTGCCTGGGCCCATGCTTGGGGTCTAGGGTTCCTCATGATCCCTGGTGGCCAAGGACTGAGCAAACACCTGTGCATTTCTGCCTCCCAGGTGGGTGGCTGGCTCGGAGGGAACCCTACCTGACGACTGAAGCTGCTTTGCTAGATAAGGAGCTGTCATCAGAGTTTGGGCGCTGTAGGCCAGAAAGAGTGTGGGCTTTAGGATTAGAAAGACCTGAATTTGGGTCCTAGTTAAGCCACGTTGTCTAAGCTTTGTGACTCTGGTGGATCCTCAACCTCCTGAGTGGTGGAATGGGACCAATAGTACCTTCCTAGCAAGGCTATCGCACACTTTAACATTTGAGTCTATTATGCGGTATTGGGCCTACAGTAGAGGGCAAGTGACGTTGGTTCTTCTCTTTTCTGGATGCTCTTCCCTCTCAGTCCAGTTCCCATCTGGGCAACCTTCCCACAGGGCCAGCTTCCACCCAGCTGCCCACCGTTAACCCTGCACCTTCAAGAGCAGAAGGAAGAAGCCCTAATGGCGGTGGGCCAGATGCATGACAAGCACCGTGGAGGCTGTCACACAGGGCAGGGACACCCAGCACCTGACAGATAGAAAACTTCCAGGAGGGTGTGGCTCCCAGCCAGCCTCTTTGAAAACATTGAGACTATGGTTGGTTTGAAATTGGCCAGCTCCATATATTAGTCTGTGTGGGCCTGATGCATGTCAGTAGGGCTAAATTGATCCATAGTAGGGGCTCCCACAAGGCAGCCAGGGTGAGTGCGTTAAAGTGAGGCTATCCTGGGCCAGGGGGAATCCTTCAAGATGGCGCCACCTGTGATATTTCTGTGTAGCGGCCAGATGACTGTCTACGAGACTCCTTTACGCTTTCCTGGAGCCTTGTTTTCCCTGATACAGAGATGGCCTCCCTTTTAGAGGTGACACATATGGGAAATGACCTTAGGAATTCCCTGGATACTCGGGAGAGTTTAGCCCCTGGTGGGAAATCCCAGAAGGCTGCAGGGCCCACTTGGGTCTTACATTTTTGAAGCCTCGGTAAAGCACTTGGAGCTCCCTCTTGGTGAAGTTGGTCTGGGCCTCAAGTTGTTCCAGTCCCTCAGGCCGGTGGCAGACCATGGTCATCTCCAGCTCATCTTCAATCTTATCTGGAACCAGAGGAGATGGCATTGGAATGTGGCCCGGGGGTGCTCTTGTCAGATCATAGTCCGGGCTGTCAAGAGAGTGACTCGGGGCATAGGGTGGTGGGCTGGGGTCATGCCGCAGGTGGCCTTATATCCTGAACCCCATGGCCCTCCCATCACTCTCTGTCTTATGATCTACCCACTCTCTTATCCTAGGTGTGACAGATGTCAAAAGGGAGGGAGGATCTGAGATAAGGAGAGGAGGACAGAAGTGGCCAAAATACATCCATAGAAAAACATTTTTCTTCCTTTGAGGATACCCTCTTTGCATATTCAAATGAATACCCACTGAAACTTCTGAATATGCAGATATAAGTAAATGAGAAAAATGAGAAACACCCTCCAAATAGCAAAGGGGAACAAATCTATTAAAAGTAAAGTCTCACCCTGTGGGCCAACGAGGGAAAAGTTAGCATGAGTTAACATAAAGTCAAATTATGGCATGTTACATATTAATCTAAAAAATCTGAATGTATTTTATAGTGTACTATTTTATAATATCTCCTAGGTATACTTAAACATTAGGAAAATGATGTAACTGAGAGTTACTTCATATCAGTAAAAGCTTCTGAGCATGGGAGGGCCCTAAAACAGGGGTGAGTAGTATTTTAACACATCTCCCATGTGTACTACAATATGTGATATAATGTTACACTAGTTGTTCAGAAAGTATCTGTCAAAGCGAGAAATTCACCCATCCTGCATCAGAGGATCTCCAAGTTCAGGAACCAGTGGACCTTTCCGTGTCTTATTCACATAGAGGGATAAGTGAGCGTTTCCTTTGGGGCTCTGCCAGATGCTTTCTCTAAATCCATCCCAATCAGGAATCGATTGCCATCTAACCTTCTGTTGTCGTCATGCAGACATTACCAAATCCGTGTACTGAGCACTCGTGAATCTGGACTCATGAAAGTAGTGCTGAGATGGGTGGGCTTCTGGGAACACAGACAAACAATGTCACGCCCATGGCGAGTAGGTGTGAGGATGGGCTGAGTGTCTACATCAAGGTCAGGGTGAGCAGGTACATTTAAGTGTGTTTGTGTGTGTGTGTGTGTGTGTGTGTGTGTGTGTGTGTGTGTGTGTGCACGCGCACGCGCACGCACGTGCGTGCATGTGTGCGCACGGTACTGGAGATTGAACCCAGTGGCAGTCTACTTCTGAGCTAACGCCCCCAATCCTATTTTATATCTTAAAACAAGGTCTCCGTAAGTTGCCGAGTGTCTTGCTAAGTTGCTGAGACTGGCCTCAAACCTACAATCCTCCTGTCTCAGCCTTCCCCAAACTGGGTTTACAGGCATGTGTCCCCATGCCTGGTTAGCAGGTGCATTTAATTATATGCTTGGGTCTGATTGAGCCAGGTTTCCTCTGAATTGACACTTATCCTTTTCAGATTTTGATCCCCAATTGAAAAGAATTCATCAAAGTAAGCTTGTATCACATACATATTCCCAAAGCTAATAGGCATTTTTTTTTGGGGGGGGGTAAAGTTCCAAAACCTTGGTAATGATTCCTAACTGTTTTCTTTCTTATGTGCTGGGCAGCACATATCTCTTTATCCTGTGGGAAGAAAGACAGATGACTCTATATAAATAAGATACTCTGTTTATACAATAGAGTGGCAAGTGGCCAATTTCCTCATAATTCTTACAGAGCCTTTAATTATTGTTATGTTTGTAGCTAATGAGTTAAGTAGCAATTATCTAAACAGGGAAGTGTTTCTATATAAATCAGAGGGCCAATTCTCAGAAAAAAAGAGAGGAAAAAAATCTCTTCTGTAGTCTAATTCAGAATCCTCATACATATTTTACAGATATTTTAAACTCATTTTGAAACAGAAATCAATTATTGGTTTAAATCTCCTAGCATTAGATCTAAGAGCACTTTTATAAAAACACACATTTTTTTTAAGTGGACTTATATTCTAAAGAAACGTCAGAAAGGGTTACAAAGCTTTTGTAACTCTCTTATTTCCCTGTGGGGATTCCCTGGGTGCTACCCAGGTGGTCACAGGAAAGGAAGGAGAAGCAGCGAAAATCATATTAAAATATAAGTAAAGAAAATGAGAATATTGCATTTTTTGGAAGAAAATGATTTCTTCTTGAAGGCATGCAGCCTGTCAAGGTTTATCTGATCCAGAGACATAAAAGGCATTTTTTCAGTATTATCTTATTCCTTAATCTTCCTGTGACTGAATTCTTCCTTTGCTCAAGGAAATTTTTTTTTTTTTGCAGGAGTTTGAAACAATTTTTCTGATTCAGAAGCAGTACTTGCTTCCCATTGCCTTTATTGAAAATGGGCTGAGTAATGATTGAAATATTAGCCACTAAGCCCACTTCATTAAGGTGGAACTGGACTTTATTAATAAATGATTTGCTTGCTGTCTGGGCAACAGAATCAATTTCCATGTGAAACAGATTCTGCATCATCTAAATGTTTGGATATCGACAGCCACACTTTTGTTTTCTCTCTTTTCTTATCATCATTTTGTCAGTATGTGATAATAGCAGTGAGAGAAGGAAATTCACAGCTTTGAGGCTAAAGATGCTGGGAGATGGTCTGACTCTAGACATTAGGGGCTTAAATCAGTGGCTCTCAATTTTTAAAAACCATTTTTATCATAAAAATACTATTTGAATTACAATCCAGTACACACAGAAATGTAAACAAAAATTTCACGGAACATTTTGGAGTTAGCATTTCATAAAATGCTGCTGCTCCCCATGAATGTGAGCGGGACTTTGTTTTCCCATGTATTCCCTGGCAAACTCATGCTGGTTGTGACCCTTGTGGGTCATGACTTTTGACTGCAAAATACTGATCTGTCTACAGCTGTGGAAACCATCACAGGGTGCCTGTGTCTGGCTTTTCCTCGCCCTTATACCAGCTCTCCCTTCCCTTTCTTTGTATGCTTCATGGCTCTGGCCACATTTAATATATTCAGAGAAACTCCAGAAGGGGCTGCATCCCTCCTGATGCCCCTCCGAGATTCCCTGGATGTTGGCAGGCAGGCCCAGGGAAGGAGGAGCCTGGCTGGGTTCTTTGGCTGGAGGAAAAGAAAACAGAATTAATACATGAGACAACTCCTTGACAGTTTCTTCTCAGAGTAAGAATCTTCTATGCCAAATGTTGCTTGTTATTTGTTTGGTTATTAAAAATGATGTGAAGCCAAGTCAGATTGAGTTAGGGTGACAGAGATCATAATTAATAGAGATTTAATACTAAAGAGCTGGGCTTGGTGGTGCAGGTCTGTAATCTCAGTATTTGTAGAGGCTGAGACAGGAGGATTGCAGGTCCAAGGACAGCCTCAGCAAGTAGTGAGCCTCTCATCAACTTACTAAGACCCTATTTCCAAATAGGAAATAAAATAAGTGTGGGGATGTAGCCTAAAGGGAGAATGCCTCTGGGTTCAATCCCTGGTGCCACAAAAAGAGATTTAATTCTATGGACATGACTGTGTAACAATAATCAGGGAGCCTTCTCTTTTGTCTTTCAAAAAATTCACAATTGTCTTTCAAAAAAAATTCACAAATCATTTTCATGCAACATATGTGAAGTGGGTAATGGGAGGATTATTGCCCTCCCCATGTGATATTTAGAAGACAGTTATCCTAACAGATGATTTTTTTTCTGAGTGACTTAGATTGGTGAATCACTAGGGGTTAATATGAGATGGAAAAATCAACTAGAAGATGTATTTCCAGACAGAATAATAGATGGTTCCGATTAAATAGTTCTTAATGTTCTGGGGTTGCAGACTTTTCTGAGTGTGGGATGAAAGATTTGACCCTGTCAGGGGGGAAAAAAAAGCATGGCATTGTTTACCGATGCCCTTAGTGAGCTCCTCTATTTTTTTAAGCATGTGGAGCCTGTGCCAGGGCTCTGGCGTAGACCTCTTCCAAGCTCTGTCACTAGTCTTGTCTGAGTCCCAGGCCACATAGACCATGACAAAGCTGGCCCTGGAGTCCACTCAGTCCAGGACTCTTCCATCACATCTGGCTTTCACCCCACTCCTGTGGCTACTGCTTCCCTTGAGCACAAATTACAAGTTGGTTTCAACCAGCCTTGCAGTAGGACTGCTCCTAACAAGCCCTGTGCTTGGGTTTAGGTTAGATACTCAGACTGCATGATAGGAGGAACCAAGCCTTTGGTCTTCTTCCCAGTGAGATGTCTCTTTTGTTGGGCTCATGAACATGGCCAGGACCAAAGACCATGACTGTCTCTTTTTCCCTGGACTGAAAAATAGTTTCTCTAGTAGGGTGTCTCTGGTATGGACTTTATACTTACCAATATAATTTTGAGGTTACAAAATGGTGATGTTTGGCAGCCCAAAGATAGGTCTTGTTTGTAAAAATAGGTTTTAAAAATTAGTTGCCATTGTTTAAAGGTGAGAGATTCATGTACAGAATGTGCATGAAGTTTAGATTTCTGGTTTCTCGTGGAAAATGCAATTATTTGATCACTATGGATCTCAAATTCTCATGGGGCAACTGTCCCTGACAGCTGAGCTGAGGCTGTTTCCTCTGAGCAGCCAGAGCCTAGAGGGATCCCTGTTATTCACTGGGGCTCTTTTTATTCATATATTTACCTGCCTGGGCTCCTGAGGCACTTGTGCTTGGGGTTCCTGGTTTGTATCTACTAACACTCCCACCACCTACCCTTCTCCTGCTTTGTCTGTAGTCTAAACACACCCCTCTTTGTTACATCAAGGACTCGAAGCTGATCATAGAAACAAATACAATAAAAGCAGAGAAAACCACCTCTGGAAATTCTGAGTAAGTTGGAGGTCAAGACCATGGGAGGAAGAGAAGACATGGAAATTCAGGCCATTTGTTCTAAAAGTACACTTGAGTCACAAGGCAGATCCAAGTTTTTACATATGTCATGCCTCCCACAAAAGGAAAATATACCCATTTCCTAGGAGGAGCAAAGCTTTTCCTATTACTTTTCCCTAAAAGAATATCCCCAACGGTTTCTATATAGGTTAAATTTGCTAACAAGGGGCACAGAATGCCGGTGCGAAGACTAATGCAAAATATATCCTTGATCAAGCTCTTCTTTTGCAAGTCATGTGATCAAAGTACTCAAGTTAGTTTAAACTTTTTTTTTTTTTTTACCTCTCTGATACTGGTAATACCACCAGGCGATGTCTAGGAAAAAGTAAGAAAACATTTTACCAAATCCATTCATTGAAAAAGCAAAACACATTTTTATTGTCAATGGAGAGGTCACTCTGAGGGTGTGCAGGTTACCATCCAGCTGGACAGCTGGACAGCTGAGCAGGGGCTGACTTCCCCATCCTTTCCCCATGGTCAGAACAGGCAAGAACAAGGGGCCCCTCTCAGTGCCCATGGCCAGCAGGGGCTCGTCAGCATGCCCTCAGCCATGCAGTCATGCAGCCTGGAGATGGGATGGCACGTGGCAGGAGATGGATGTGGATGGGTCCTTGAAAAGAATCACGTTTGATTGAAGGGTGGCTCACATGGTACCTCCACAAGGACACCCCGTCACCTCTCTCCAGTTCTTGGTGATTCCAGGCGCGTATCTCGTAGGAGGGCTTGTTTCATCACTCAACCACTATCTGTGAAGTTTCTACTATGAAGTTTTTATATCAGTGAACAAAGCAGCTCAGTGTCTTGGAGCTCACAGTCTACCAGTCTTTGCCTCTTTCTTTCCTTCTTAAGCTTTCTAAGTAATTCAGAGGCAGAAAAGGAAATGGGATGTTGAAGAGAAGAATGAACCCATTAGCATGTGTGGCGGCGTGGATACAGGCCAAGTCCCCTGTTGTACCGTATACAGAAAGAAGGCAAAGCCTGGGACTCGGAGAACATCCACATTCTCCAGGTCAGGTCTCTAGATCACAGCGGAAGAATGTGACTGAAACCTCATTCTCCTCGTTCCTCCCCGTTCCACCTCTTGCATTGGGGTGGTCTGTTACAGTGAATGTGCTAATATTTGATGACCCAATATTGATATGTTAACATACTGATTTTTTTTTTTTTTTTTTTTTTTTTTTTTTTTTTTACCAGTAATTGAACCCAGGGATATTCTACCACTGAACTAAATCCCCAGCCCTTTTTATTTTTTCTTATTTTGAGACAGGGTCTCGCTAAGTTTCCCACATGGGCCTTGAACTTGTGATCCTCCTGTCTCAGCCTCCTGAGTAGCTGGGACTGTAGGCATACACCACCTTACCAGGCAATCTTAAAGAATTAAAGTGATTCAGAAGGTTTTCTTTCCAGACTGTAATTAAGCTGGAAAATCCATTTAAATGTGTGAAAATCAGGCAGAACAGATTTCAAAGTAGCAAGTGCATCAAAAAAGAAACAACAACCAAATAACAAATCTCATGGAAAAGCCAGATGTGGTGGTGCACTCTTGTAATCCCAGTACTTGGGAGGCTGAGACAGGAGGATCATAGGTTCGAGGACAGCCTCAGCAAATAGTGAGACTCTCAGTAAACTTAGTGAGAGCTCTTTTCTAAATAAAAATAAAATAGGGCTGTGAGTGTAGTTTGAAGGTATAATTCCCCTGAATTCAATCCCCAGTCACACACACACACACACGTTACCACCACCACAACCATCACCCACCACCATCACCACCACCATCTCTTACGGAAATTAGAAAGTGTTGTGAATTCAAAGATAATAAAAATATGACATATCAAAAACTCGTAGGATGTTGCTAAAGCTGTAGCCAAAGAGAAATTTAAAAGAGCAGCAAATAATTTATATGTCAATGTTCACAAAAAGTGCAGAATGCTATGATTCCTCTTAAGATTATATTTCTAGTATTTTCAGCGGTTCAATGCTGGTAAACTATGCTGGCTACACTAAAATCCATGTTAGGAATGGCATGCTGGCATTTTAAATCTTTCTTTTTGCCTTCAACATGGTTGGTAGTTTTGTTCTGGATGAGGTTAGCACCATCTTTTGATTGATGTCCTCCCCCCAATACAGTCAGGGTGAAGATTCTACATGGAGCAGGAGGAAAGAGGTCTGTTTGGTCCTTTAAGCCATAGGCTTACATTCTTCCAGCAGAGGTTTGGAGGTGAGTCAAAAACCCACTCAGACACTCGCAGCACACACAAATCATTGGGTCTGAATTTTATATACTCAACGACAAGTCCCAGGAGTGCTGAGCTTAGCCTTGATAAAGATTTTCTGAATGCTCCAGATATTTTTTCAGTCTTCTTGGTTCAATAAAACTCAAATCATGTTTTGCTCCAAGCATTTGTTCTCTTAATCTTGAAACCCCGTCTGCCCCTTTTAAGCAAAATTGAATTTATACATTTCTCATTCATTTATACCTTGGTCCTAAAAATGTTCTGAAAAAAAAAAAAGAGTTTGGGAAAAAAATCTTTGAGTGCTGCTACTTCCATTAGATGGAAGGTTTTCAGGACCAAATGCTTTCAGAATTCTTCAGTATTCAGTGTGTTTCAATTCTCTTTTTTCCTAAGGAAAACGTATTTGTGTGTGTGTGTGTGTGTGTGTGTGTGTGTGCGCACGTGCGTGTGTGTGATACTGGGGTTCCTGGAAGCCCTTCTACTTCTGAGCTATACTCCCAGACCTATTTTATACTTTTTTATTTTTGGAAACAGGGTCTCTTAAGCCAGCGCGTCTGGCTTCGAACCTGTGTGATCCTCCTGTCTCCACCTCCCAAGTGGGGGATTACAAGCGTGCGCCACCACGCCCGGCTGGAAAACATATTTTTAAGGTGGTCTTTAGGTCAGCACAGAGATTAAGGTGTGTGGGGATAGGAGTGTCAAATGTCCCCTGCATCTTCTTGGAGGGGGGATTTATTGTCAGAAATAGACTATCAGAAATGGAATGCAACAATTAAAAGCCCAAAGCCACTACACAGATTGATAAGTCACAGTTTTGTTATGTGACAATGTCATATTCCCATGTTTCTGACTGAGATTGAAAAAAACAAAGCAAAACAACTTAGAAAGGCCTTATCTAACTGCCAGGGTTGGGGAAGGAAGAAACTCTGATAGGTGATTCAGGACAAGGAGCGGGGCCACGTGCATTAGGTTCTCCTGTGTCCCCACACTGTGGAAGCCACGTCTTTGTGCAGCGCAGCCCATGTTAAAGTTGCACGTGAAGCTGTCAGTTTCACTTTAGTGTCTCAGCCACAGGCACAGATGTCTAGATGGTGTGTTAAGTGGACCTTTTTGTCTGAAAAAAGTGCCTCAGAATAAAATTTTTGATGATTTACTTAGGTAGCTCCAGCAGTCTCTGCAGCTCTAGGGGGCAATTAGTCAGCTGAGGCCCAAATCCTGCCACCAGCCAGCATCCTGGGGCAGTGGGGAAACCTCCTGCCACTTCTCCTTTGGACTCAGCGGGATTGAAGTTCTAGCACAAGGAGATAGCCAGTTAATGAATGCTGCTGGCCTGTGTGTGAGGAGAGAGCGTGTTGTCTAGGACTACTCTAGAATATTTCTTCAGGAAATAAGGGGACAACATGGGTGGATTTTTATTACTCCTCTTGGCTAAAGAGCTGAAATGAGAATTCACTGCTCATAAAGAGTATCCACAAAGAAAGGGCCCTTTCAGTTTTAAGATAGAAAGAGGAAGGAACAGAAAGAAGTTGAAGGAATCACTCAAAGGAGAAGTGAAAGATGATTTATGTTGGGTTAGTATAGAATTTTCTCATCAATGGAAATTCACTGGGTCCAGGTTGGGCTAAGGTGTGAATTGCTTGTCTTTCAGCTGCATGGTGAAGAATATCTCACTGCTATAGCTTAGTGAGCTGGATGTCTTGCTAAGTAATGATTCCAAGTAAAACTGGTTTTGATGAGTTGGTAAGTATCTAATAATTGGCTCTTTGTGAGGGGTGAATAAGCTGTTGGGTACCATTTTCCAGTTGCTTTGGTGTATATATTCCCACCTTGCTAGTTAATGCTATCAGTGTGATGGGAATGAAGTGAGCGGTCATGCTTTGTGAAGGATGGTCCCCCATCATGACCCAGCTCTATCACATTGTTACTACAGTTTTAGAAGAGCTAGCATAATTTAACTATCCTATATTAGTGTGCTGAAAAATCAGAAACTAATATCTAAGCTTAATTCCCTATAATCCAAGCTAATAAACTCTTTGTTAGTGTGAACATAAACTTCTATCAGAATAATCACAAATGGAGAGATAAAGGGAGCTGGCCAAGAGAGCATTGCTGGGTTCAGTATTAATGTATTACTATATTAAGTGCCTGCCTGGGTGAGTTCAGAGAGCATGATAATAGTTTTAGAACTGATCTAATCATCTCACTGTCCCTAGGAGTGTTTGGTTATTATGCTAATTCATGTTATAATCATACCCATTTTGTAGCTGGAAATCTAAGTGAGTTAGAGAATGTAAAATATTCCATGCACATAGTAGGTGCTAAAATATGTCTCCTATCTTATATGTATTATAACTGTGCTTTTAAGGGGCATTCTCAACAGTACAATCTGATAGCCACATCTGTTAGGCACTGTATGGGTCACGATTATCCTTTTTCTGATGGATCTAGTTACTTAAATGAGCTTCTTTGCTATATAGAAATATTTTTTTTTCTTGTTCTGTGGTTGAACTCTGTTAAAGAGACACCAGGTTGCCAGTTCAATTGGACATTAACTGGCTACCATGTATATTATCTTCTGTATTAACTGTAATGGTCACAAACAAACATAAGACTCTAGGTGAAAGAGTGATGACCACTTCTGTCCTAAGATAGCCATGGACCGGGGCAAAGTACCTGTCGTCAGTAGAGATCAGAAACACAGGGCCTGGAGCATTAGCAAATCAACATGATAACTGGCGGTCATTGAGAAAATTCCCTGCTTTTCCCCCTAGAGTTATTACATGGCTTCATGTCCTCTGCCCTTAATAATCCAGACAGTCAGTGTGTGCATCACTTTGGTCCATTTCCTAGCAGGAGAAGGCAATTGGACATTACCCTCTACTGGAACATGAACTCCAAATGCAAGGACTGCACTCAGTTGATCTGAGAATATATGAGTGCCTGCCCAGAGGCAGAGAGGCAATGGCAAGGTGCTGTCCTCCCTAGGACTCAGCTCGGAAGCCTCTTAACTGTGCACTTAATAAATGAAGCCTTGGCAGACACACCTTGAATTATTAATGAAGTTATTCCACTTTGATTGTTTCCTTCTTTTGGGGAAAGGTTATTCACTCAAATGCCTTTGATTAGACTACATAATACATCACAATTGGGCATATTTTATGTGCAACTTTATGGTGATAATAGTTCTGTCTCATTTAGAAGCAAATCAGACATTATGAACTTCGTGATTTATTAATGTATTGATTTCTATAAATGTCAGCACATCTCACATCCCGTCAGAGAGCCCGGGAGCAATCAGTGGAGAACCAATAAAAATGTAAAATGAAACCATCATAAAAAGAGGAAATACTGCCTGTTTCAAAGCCCTGCTGCCTCTCAGAATTGTTTTGGGATCCAGATCATTGCCACAAAGGTATCCCTCTACCCCAGAGGAAACCCAGCCACATGCAGCTGTTTGGGGGACTCTGTCCTATTTAAATCTATTTTAAGTAACAATAGATCATCATATTGACTGACAGAAAAAACAGGACGTGAAGAGTAGGTTAGCTCTTGGGGGATGGTTGGATCTGTTTTCCAGACTCCTTTTTTCCCTGTGACTCACCCTGCCACAACCCCCCACCTTCCTGCAGCAGAACTTTCAGGATAAAGCCCTAGTTCCCCACTGAACCCTGAAGGATCTACACTGGGGCAGTCTACATTCCAGCAGGAACCCTCCAACTCCCTGTCTTGGATCCTCTGAGATAGTCCCAGTCTATTGTTGCATAGACCCCTACCTACGATGTCTTGTATTCATTCTATACTTAGTAGGTGCTTAGTAAGTCCTTGTCATTTGCTCAAAGTGTGCAGCACTATAGGAGATAAACAGGAAGAGTGGCATTAGCATTTATTTATTAGCATTAGCATTTATCTATAAATAGATAAATAGGAAGAGTCCCAAGATACGGCCAATGCAATGTCTGGAAAGTATTAGACAGTTTAGTTCAGAAATCAGACTCTGGGAGCTCGCAGAGTATTGTCATTATTTCACTTTTTTACATTTGAATTTTATCAACATTTATTTCACATAAAATATGAGTGCTTGGATGAGCTTTAGAAATCTGGAATTATGTAACATCAGGCCCCTGTTCCCACATGGCAAATGGTTCTGGGAGTGGCTTCTCAATACAGAAAGAAAACTGCAGTCCCCACTAGTACTCATTACACTTCTACACCAAGACCAAGGGGCAGATGTGATTCATCATTTATATTACTGGCCCGAGTCTGCAATCCGTACTCAACACCCCCTTCCCTCTGCCACATACTGTGTTTCTTCAGGTGACTTTTACATGTTTTGTGATAGTCTAGAAACATATAGAATTTCTTCTTTTGGGGGGTCATCCCAACCAACATGGAGAACAGTCAGGCTATATCCTTGCATGTATAGGTCTGTGCTGCCAACCCCACATGCATCAGGAATGGGATTGGCTACAGGTTTAGAGCTTGGTCCACTTACATTTTATAGTGTACTCTTCAACGTTGCTTAGCTCCTGTGAGGTCCATGTTCTATGATTCCCATTTCATAAAGAAGAAAACTGAGGCTCAGAAAGGAGAGAGAAAAGTTGATGCTTCTGGACAGTATTCAAAAGCCAAGTATACTTTGCTTACATCATCTCATTAGATTCTTCCTTGGCTTTTAAATGCTATAATTATTAAATAGTTCTTGTTAGTTTATTCCTGGCTATATATTATCACTCCTATTTCATTAGGAGAAATGAAACCAGAAATGTTGTGAGATATTCTTGAGGTCATGAGGACGGTGAGTCAAGAGCGAAGAGGAATTCCTCACCTGCACCACAGGCAGGTGCTTTGGGCCACTAGGATCCATGCTAAGGGCCTGAGAACGGGCTGTTGGCATCTATGAGCTTGTGTATCTGCCTCAGCATGTCAGGAACCATATTCCTCTATTCAAGCCCCTTTCTCTCTTTTCCCCTGGATTCTAGCTTGATGTGGCTAGAGGGGAAGTGCCTGAAGTTTCCGAAGCCCACCTCCCGACGTCCCTCCTGCCTGTGCTCCCGCCATTCTGCCATCCACTTAACATTTCCAACTTTCTCTTTCCTGTGTGTCCCTTGAGTTGACACGTAAAAGTCCCAGAGCACCTGAATTATGGTGAGATGCTTAGATCCTGCCCTCTACATTTACAGATGTGGCCACGGGGCCCATGGGAGAACTGGACTTCACAAGGCCACACACTGGATTTCTGGCACAGCAGGACTAAAGCCAGGTATATCTTCCTGGTGGTCCAGTGTTCTTTTCACAACACCGATAATTCTTCATTGACACATAGTTCCTGAGTCCCTACTAGGTGCCAGGTGCTAAGAAACACTAGAAACAAAGCAGGGTTGCAGTAGTAGAGAGGAGCAGGTCACGGGTGGCCGGCTCTATACAGGGTGGCCAAGGAAGGCAGTGGTGGCCCTGCAGTAGCAGGAGGGACAGAGAGTGAGCCTGAGCAGGTCACCTTCACCCTCCAAGACTCAGTGGCCACAGCTGTAATAGGCCCCTGGAGTACTCTGAGGGGCAGTGTTAAGAAGGCACTCTCTGCTTGGTGGAGACACTCTTAACGAGGGACTTTGCTGGGTTGCAGGTGGGGTGCAGCCTACAGAGCACCCACATAAAACTCTATTAGCCAGGGCAGCAAGCCAGAGAGAGGGCAGCTGCAAGTCTTCTGTATCTCAGAGGCTGAAAGAGCCTGGAATAATTAACCCTTCGCTTGTGAATAGAATACCTTAGTGGGCCACAGGACTCTGAAACTGTTTACTCTGTCTGGTGGTTGGTGGCCACTGCTGAGGCTAGAGTGTTGCTTTGATGGAACTTTCTGGATCCTCAGTTCTGGCTTAGAATTCCCAGTCCTCCTAAATTTCTCACTGTGAAGTAACAGTGCTTCCCGGTCTCACAGTGGCTTACCATACAGCTGCTGTTGGATCTGAGGAATTATTATTATTATTGTAATTATTTTTGGTGATACTGGGGATTGAACCCAGGGGCATTCCACCTCCAAGATACATCTCCAGCTCTACTTTTTATTCTTTATTTTGAAAGAGAGTCTCACAAGTAGTGGAGGGCCTCATTAAGTAGCTGGGGCTGGCCACGAACCTGCAATCCTCCTGTCTCAGCCTCCCAAGTACTGGGATCACAAGCATGTGTCACCACACTCAGCTTCTGAGAAATCTTTGAAAATTAAATAACCCATACAAGAGATAGCCTGGGGTCTTGCCCTGTGTATGAAACCTTCCCAGACCTCCCCGCCTGCATCTCAAGTCTTGAAATCCTTTTTCTCTATAAGAAGCACATTTGGGAATTATAGGGTAATGAGACTGGAGGTAGAGACATACTTTCCCTTTTCTTACTGCTTTACACTTTGGGTTTGTTTTTTTTTGGGGGGGGCTGAATTGTTTTTAGAATTGTAAAGTAAAAAGATTACATTTTGAGTGGGAAAATGGTAGGCTTATTCTCTTAGTTTCTATATGAAGATGGACCTGGGAAGTCTGGTCTGTGACAACTGGTGTCTTCTTGTTGTGTTTGTGGTGATGGTGCTTTTGTGGAATCAAACATTTTGCAAAGAAATTATGATGGTGTGGTGGTGAGTCATGCTCATCACCAATGATGCCTGGACCTCCTTCCTTCTAGATGTGGGTGAGGTGTGCCATTTTGCCCCTTTGAAATCAGATGTGGCCTTGCCTGTGGGCACTGGTTCTTTGAATGTGCCCAGGAGTGATACATGTCCTGGTGGCACAGCCAGCTTGCTGGCCTGGTGGTCTGGCTCCACAGTGAAGGAATGTGCACCTCACCTATCATGGCTCCATCCAGGCACAAGCCCTGCCCTCAGAAGGGCTCAGTCCCCTGGTGGAGGCAGATACTCTGTATTGCAGCCTCAACTTTGAGCCTGGAAGGATGCAAAGGGTTTGGGCCAGGTGAAAAGGGAAGGTGGGTGGGTGTTCAGCGTGGATGAAACAGCCTCTCATAAGGACTCAGGGTGAGTGGGAAGGATTATAGTCCTGCTTTAGGAGATGAGAGGAGGCCAGGGTATCTGGAGGCTGAGACAGGGTGAAGAGGCCCAGGGCAGAGCCAGGCAGGCACGAGTGCTTTATGCTGGGCCTGGGAGCATGCTGACAGTTCTGGGGACAACAAACAGCTAAGCCATTATAGAGTTTATTTTTGTTTTGAGAAGCCAGTGGAGAGCTATACATTATAATATTAATCACCCAGTGAGACTGATGTTAATCATAAGAGAGCTGGGATGTATGCTACCCCTCCCCATTTGCTAGGGCTTCGTGGAGCTGCAGGGCCAGCTCTCTGCCCGAGGGCTTTGCTTCCTTCTTCTTGCTGGCTGGTTGCAGTGGAAGCTTTCATGAATCAAATAGGCCCGAGACCTCAGACTCGTCCCAGCTCTTTGCAAGTGAGGGCAAGGAGAAGAATATCTGCTTCTGCTTCTCAGTTAATAAAACCTACAGTTTGAGAGATTTGAGGTTTCAGCTAGAGTACCAAGAGGCTTGGTAATTCCTATTTAGAATGCCAAAGGCTGAGTCAGGCTTGGCTGGAGACCTGACTTCATGGCACCAAGAATATTATAAGGCTGGAGAAAACCTCCTAGGACTGTAAGAGTTTTTTTTCCCCTAGCTCATCAATAACTTCCTCCTTTATTCTTACTTTAGTTATCTCATGACCCTAAGAGGGGATGAGGGAAACAGATCCTGGTAGTTGTAATTAAAAGAGGGAGGGCTGAATGTGAGAAAGAGGTAATTATTGAAGCAAAATCCAACAAAGTATGAGGCAAGTTCAGAGATGTGAGTCATGCTATACTGATTTCAGATTATTTCTCAGAAAAATTCCTAGAAATGGGAAAAAAAGCAAGTGTTACAAAAGAGGAAATATCTATTTCATGCCATTTCTCCCTCTAGGATATCATACATTAACTTTTTTTGTATACTGGGGATGGAACCCAGGGTCATTCTACCTCCAAGTTACACCCCCAGCCCTATTTTTATTCTTTATTTTGAAACAAGGTCTTACTCAGTTGCGGAGGGCCTCACTAAGTAGCTGAGGATGTCTGCAAACCCGTGATTCTCCTGTTGCAGCCTCCCAAGTACTGAGATTACAAATGTGCACCATCATGCCAGGCCATATATTAACATTTTTGTGGTGGTTATCTCTGTGTGCTGGGGATATGGATGTCTGCTTACTACTACTACTACTACTACTACTACTACTACTACTACTTTTTCTTCTTCTTCTTCTTCTTCTTCTTCTTCTTCTTCTTCTTCTTCTTCTTCTTCTTTTTCTTCTTCTTCTTCCTTCTTTCTTCTTCATTTACTTGTGTGTATTTTCTAATTTTCTTGCAATGATTTTGAGTTTCTAAAATGAAGACATCTATGAAAGTTAGTGTTAAGTCAATTTCAAGGAAAACCCTGGAGCTCTCTTCTGACCTCAGAAGCCCTAGCATGGACAGGAATGGGTGGGGTCCTGAGCCCAGAGCTGGGGTGAGGTCTCGAGCCCAGTGCTGCTGTGGGGTCTCTGCAGTGCAGTCTGGGACACCAGGGGGATGGGGGCAGAGCACCTCACCAGAAATCCTTCCGTAGCCTTGGCACCATGGGATGCTGATCAAGCTTGGTTTCAACATCTGGGGAATGGTTGGAAATAATTCCTACACTGCAGGACTCTTGAGAGATTTAAGCAAGCTAATAAATGGAAGTGCAATAGGCAGGAAATATGTGCTCAATAAATGCTGAATAGTCACTAGTGACCCTTCTCTACCCCATGAAGGTAGAACAAAGGACATCCTGGTTAGAGGGGGGTTAGACAGGAAGCTTTTGCTCCAGTTCTGGAGGAGGTGCTCCTGAGAGAGCAAGGGTGTAGTGTGAATGGGGAGGGTGTCCCACGGATCGCAGCAGCAGCATGGGATGACATCTTAGCAGCATTTCCTGCACCTAGTACTTTATGTGCATCAGCTCAGGTCACCCTCCTAACATCCTCTGCTGTTTTTTTCAAAATCAAAGAATCTAAGACTTATAGATGGAAGGTCATCTGCCCAAAGCCATTCAATAGTAAACGGTAGAGCTGGAGTCAGTCGGGTTTGCTGAATGCCAAAGCCCATGTTCTCAGCGGCTACATTCTATGAAATGAGCTTCATAACCACACAGTACTGGGTTAAATCCCAACTTGGCCACTTGATACCTGGTGGCTTTATGGAAGTCACTGGCCCTCTCTAAGCCTCAATTTGCTCATGTGGGCGGTGGATGTGATCCTCATGAGGATCCGATGTGGCAACGCAATTGACAACCTGGTGGCTCCCCATACCTGGCGCCCAGTGGTTCCCTGGATCCCAGGTCTGGGGCCTGAACAGGGCGTTCCCACAGTCCCTGGGTCTTCTGAGGCAGTGTCTCCAAGCTGTGTTGCTGAAGAAGCAAAAAAAAAAATTTTTTTTTGCTATAGCTTGTGTGGATAGATTTTTAATATTTAATTAGGGAGACCTTCCGCTTGCAGAGAGGGCAGGACTTGTTATTAAATCTGGCTGCTTGGTCTCCCTCACTTGCCCGTGGGATTATTCATTCATTTCCAGTCACACAATTTAATATTGCAACAGCTAATGGGGAGATGTTGATAATTTGTAAAAACTGGTTGGTCCTGAGGCCATAGAAGAAGCTCCATGCCTGGGCCCGCTATGGGAGCTAATGCAGGTTCTCTGGAGACAAGATGAAGGCTCCTGAGAGCTTTGTGTTTATTATCTGTGAACATTCCTGAAGTATCTTCTGCGTGTTGGGAGCCATAAGAATGACAGAGATATTTTGGGCACAGTTGCAACTCCAAGGAGTTAAGAGTTCTTGAATGCATTAGAGGGTTGGACTCTGCAGCCAGACAAAGATGGGTTAAAAGGCCCACTCTGACATTTCCTAGCTGAAGCACTGGGTACTCACCTCCCTAGGACTAGAATTCACAAACTTGGCATCTCTTCCCAAGACTATTGCAAAGTATCAACCTCAGTTTTACCAATGGGATGTCTGCATGGGTGGGTAGAAGGAGCTTCCTGAAACCGTCATTCAAGGAGAACACCATTACAGAGTATCTAATATGTGCTGGGCACTTTGATAGGCACATGATTACCATGGTGAGCAAAGACAGGCATGGCTCTTGCCCCCAAAATTTATGGCTTGGTGCATGAGGGCCTTAACCCGAGAATCATCACAGACACAAGTATAAAATAACAACTGTGAGACATGCCACAAGGGAGAGCTATTTGGCGTCATGGGAGGTTGCAGGGGCCCCTGGGGAAATGTAGGCATGAGGGAGTGACAGTGGGCCTGAATCCCAAGGAGTGGGAACTTAGCAGGTGGGAAGGAAAGGGAGTGTGTGCGTGTGTGCGTGAGAGAGAGAGAGAGAGAGAGAGAGAGAGAGAGAGAGAGAGAGAGAGAGATATTCTGATTGTGGAGAGAGGGTAAGGAGGAGATGAGGAGATTTTTAAGAACTTTCTGTACAGAAGCCCTAGAGGGAAAGGAAATAAGGTTTATTAAAGGGAAATACTTCAGCTCATGCCCTTACTTTAAAGCTGTCAGTGCCACTTTCACAACTTTGTACACAATCCTGCCTGTCTCATGCTCCATTGCTTTCTCTTTGCTTTCCCTCTCCGCTGGGATGTTTCCTGAGCTCCTTCCTGTATCCCAGGGCATCCCACACCTCCAGGGCACACCATTTACTTTGTCTCCAATGCAAATGGCACCCTCAGGAGTTGTGATACTTGGGACCCTCTCGCAGATCTAGCCTGGAAAAGACTTCCTCTGCAAGTGAAGCTTTTCAGTCTTTCCCAGACAGCACATGATCCCCTCCTCCAGCAGCCATCCTGCTGCATGACAGGGTTTTCTTGTCTCTCCTGGACCATGTGCTCTTGAGAGTGCAGGCTTTTATTTAACAAATATTTCCTGAGCTCTTACTCTGTGGTGGGTACTGGTTAGGCACCAGCAACACAGCTACAAATAAGTCGGGCCAGTCCTCTGTTTAAGCAAGCAAGAAAGGTCAAACATAATCACACAGGACTGGAAATAGCTCAGAGGCAGAGTGCTCATCTGGTGTGCACGAGGCCCTGGGATGATCCTCGGCATCCTGCTCCCCAGAGAGGTACAAGTAATCATACAAATAAATATGCAATCACAAATCATCATTGCAACAGAGCAGTGTGGAAAGAGAAGAGCCAGAAGGAACCTAGTTCACGTGAGGGGGAAGGAGAGTCTGTGGATATATGAGCTAAAGAGTGAAGGTGAGAAAGAACAGTAGGAAGAGAGTTTGGGGAAGAGGGTACTGCATGCACAAGGTTATGAAATAAAAGGCTTGTCCCTTTCTGGATCAAAATGGAGCTCGAGGTTATGGAGGGGAATGAGAAGGAGATAGTGATGTCAGGTGAGGATCCTAAGGGCTCAGATCAATCAACATCTTATGGGGAGAGATTTCATTTTTAAAGTAGTGGAGAGAAGAATTACCAAGTTTATAATGGCCTCAGTTCAGAAATGTACCCATGTATTGATCAGCAATAAAATGGACAAAATATTGTTAGCATATGCACATGAGAAAATACCCTACAGCCATGTGAATGAACTAACTACAATACTATCTATAAACATAGAATAAAACCAAGAAAATGAACTTCGGCTGTTAGAAGCCAGGATTCAAGCTGGGCATGGTGACATACACTTGCAGTCCCAGTACTTGGAAGGCTGAGCGACAGGAGGATCACAGGTTTACAGACCACGTCAACAACTTAGGCTCTCCACAATTAGCAAGACCTTGGGAAGGGGGAAGGGAAAATTGGGGCAGGGAGGGGGAGAGGGCATCAAATATAGTTTAAATATATACCATTTATGTTCAATTAAAAATTTGTTTTAAAAAATAAAACAGTAGAATGCCCCTGGGTTCAATTCCCAGGAATGAACGTGCATGCGCGTGCGCGCGCACACACACACACACACACACAGAGTCAGGATCTAGTTACCTTTGGGGAATAATGATTGGAATGGAACAAAGAGGGAGGGCTTCCTCTTTTTCAAATCTGGGTGTTTGTTATATGGCTTCTGATGCAGATTATATTTTGATAAAATAATTTTATGGTTTTTTTCAAAGCAGATATGGAAAGAGCTGCTAGGACAGTGTTGTAACTCTCTGAGTGAGGGATGATGTCAACTTTGAAGGAGATGGATGAGGGGCAGGTTTTGAGTGGTCTCAGCAGAGAATTCATCAGGTGAAGGCAGAGATGAGTCAGGGCATCTGGGTAGCTTGAACCTCACACCTGTTACCCACTTACAGTGGGGCTCCTGCAAATGCTTCATCTGCCCAGGGGTGTTCCTTCATCTGTGAAGGACGCTCGCTCCTAGGCCTTCCTGAGGATTGGGGGATACCAGCACATGGTGCCTACTGGGTGTGCAGTGGGACATAGCTCCTTTCCCTGCTCTTCATATCTTTTCCTGAGTAAGCATGGGGGGCTGGTGGGTTGCATGGAGGCTCTGGGTCACCCTGTCTGGGTGTCATTCTGAGTTCATCTTTAAGGGACAACGTGTGCATGGGCTACTCTCTCCCTAGGGATGCCAACACAGGGCAAGGAAGGTGTGTGGGTAGGTAGAGGAGTGGGATGGGAAAACAGGGTTCTAGTCTATATCCCTACGGCTGGGCTGTGAATTCCTATTCTCCAGATCTCCTTTCCTTCTGCAGTAAAAAAGAGCAGAGAGGGACACTGGGTTCCTACTTTTCTAGCCATGGGCAATGCTGTCTCTATTTCCTAGTTTATTAATCAATTATGAGTAGTCTCCAGAAATGTCCTTAAAGTCATCTTGAACTTACGCTGTTTTCAATTCATATTAATTTCCTCTTGAGATAGGAAGTTTCATTATGTTTATTAGTTTGGAGGAAGTCAAACTTCTGTTAATCGGTCCTCATTTACTTCTTTTAATCATCTAATTTTAGTATGTTCAGGATTTACTCAACATTGTCATATTTATTGAGCACATCAGCATGTCTGTTCTCACTATAAGCAGATTTTAGCAAAGAGAAGATATATAGAAAGAAAGTTTATGAAGTGCCTGCTATGTTGTGATATTCTAGGTGCTTTCACATTTGCTAGTCTCCTTTTATCAACCCAATGATCTTGGGAGATGAAACAGTAATTCCAGTTGGCCATCGGACATGCTAAATCTCAGAAAGTGTAAGTGACTCCCTGGGTCACCCAGAGAGGAAGTGTTTGTGTCAGTGCGTGAAGCCAGGTCTTGCTTTCTGTAAATCCTAATTGTAATGCTATTTATGACAAGTTGTGATGCGTTGTTGCAATGTTGTGATACTGTGTTCATCTTCCTTCTGCTGTCTTTCTCCTTGTAAAATATCAGAAAGATGAAAACTAGTATTTCTAGGGTTGCTCAGCATTGCTTCTTTACATTTCTAGACCTGGGGAATTTTTTTTTAACCTCTTTGTTTTAACTGGGGAAAAAAAGCTCGGAAAGGCTTGGGGTGAAGACTCCAGAGAAGGGGGTTCTCCAGCGGTCCCCTTTAACAGCCGTTTCTTGCTTCTTGCTCTTGGTGGCAAAGTGGAGGTGTCTCAGGATAAAGTGCAGGGACTGCTGCTATTTGACGACAACCCAGCTGAACTGCAGCCTGTATATTTATTACCAGGCATGTTTAATTGCATCTGGCCAATGAGTATGTTGCATGTTTGGGAATCTTTACTTAGGTGGTTCTTGGGGAAAATCGAGGGCATGTATATCAAGCAATTTTTGAATTATGTCTCTATTAGCGTCTGTGAATGTCTCCCTGGGGAAGCCAGGAAAGCTCTATTAGTTGAGCAGTTTAAAACAGGATTGGAGGAAGCAGTGGGGGAATATCCCATAGGGAACAATAATTATAAACAGCAGCTCCATGTAAACAGGTCTTAATGTGTTTTCTATATTGAATTCCTGAGAGTAAGACCTCAGCGGCATTTCAGCGCCCCCTCCCGGGCCTCGCCCCTGCATACTGGCGCCCGGGGAGGGCAGAGTTTGGAGAGCTGAGGAGGAGGCTTAGGGGCCATGCTGGCTCCTTGGGCACCAGAGGCCTTTCAGACCATGGCAATGTGAGCCAGGTGGGCTGTGCCCACTGCTGCCTGTGGCCTACGTGATGATATTGGCGTTGGTGTACGATCTCCAGGAAGGTGATCTCGGGCAAGTCACTCCCTCTCTTTGTGCCCCGGTGGACTATTTACATAGTCTTGACACTGAGTGAAATATTCCCATACAATGTATTTTAAACTAATCCTCCCCACATTCTGCAAGACGGGTTATATTACCCTCATTTTACAGATGATGAAATGAAATCTCCTGGGAATTAAATATCTTGTTCAAGCTATTAGTGAGTGAATGGCAGAGCTGGGTTTAAACTCTGGTCTTTGATGTCAATTCTAGAGTTATTTTCCATGGCAGTGGATCATACGCATGCTTTTTAAGGTCGGGTCCAGCAAACATTCTATGAAACATTCATTTTTCAGTACCAAAAACTTGGTGATCTCCTTTTGGGTTTTGCTGTCTCACTTTAAGTTATTTAGCCTGTAGCAACCATGGGAACTGCTACATGAATTCTGTGTTTTATGGGTGCTGCTGGTTCCTGAGTCCTAGAGGTTATGGCTCGGGCCCAGTGCATAACCATAGAATTTGCCCACACGGTATCCTAATCAGTGGTTGTCATGATCACGGTGCCATAGAGAAGTGCTATGCCCGTCTGGGTCGCCTTGAAAGCAAGTACATCATGGGCCTTCTTACATCAATATTTCGAGGTTGATGTAGTCTTGCTTTCTCTTGTTGTACCACTTTCTGCATGAAATCTTTGTTTTGTGGCTCAGCTACATACTAGTTGCATGACTTGGGCAAGTTGAAAAAATAGTGGTATCTTTCTCATAGGATTGTATGACCATGAGCAGAGTATTTTGTGCAGATGGTACACAGAGCTACCACCTTACTTCATATTATATGGTGAACATAGGCTGTCTTTCTGATTAGACTGTAAATGCTACTGAAGGTGGAGACAAATTGTATTTATCCTTGTATTTCTAGCATATTTTGGTGTAAATTGGTGGACAAAAGTAAATGAATGAATGAATGAATGAATATTTTCCTGTCTGACTTTCCAAGTTTCCGTATCTCTTTGGCTATCCTGTATGCATTCTTTTGGAGATAAAGCTTGATTCCTTTTTAATTTTCAGAGACACTGAACACTGACTTGCATCATGGATTACTTTCAGACCTAGGGTCTCTCTCTCCCTCTTGCCCGTCCTTTCTTCACCTTCTTTTCTCCTTACTCCTTAAGTCTCAGATTCCCATCCACTTGCTAACTGGTGAGACCAGATCCGCCAGGCGAGGCTCTGTATGACTCAGCACAGAGGCTACATTCCCATGGGATCTGCCATAAGCGGGGCAGTGTAGGCATGGCTCAGATATTTCTGGAAATTGGACCTTTGTTTCCATGGAAAAATCTCTGGGCTTTCCCCCTAGGCCACATTCAAGGTTGAGCATATAATAATGCTTCTGAGGTTTTACCTGCTGGCCAGGAGAGGCCACTGAAAGGGCATTATTAATATGGTTACATGTTCTTTGCAGAAGTGACGTGTCTTAGCCCATCCTTTGGCAGACAAACCTGGGAACCAAAGTTGGCATTCTGCTTAGTGACCTGTAAGTCTTAGCCCAGCCCTTGGGTGACTTCTCAAGATAGAGCCTGAGCCCTGGAACTCCACTTCTTGGGTTTGACTCTCCACTCCCTGCTTCATCTGAGTTTTATCTATAAAATGAGGAACAAACTGGGGTTTATCTCATAGGCATGAAGACTAAGTGAAATAGCGTGTACAGTTGGCCTTCCATATTGGCGAGTTCTGCATCTGTGGAGATTCAACTAATCCCAGATCAAAAACACTTGAAAAAAATTGTATCTGGACTGAGCACAAGCAGATGACTCTTGTTGTGACTATTCCCTAAACACTACAACTGTTTGCGTAGCATTTATATTGTGTCAGGTGATACAAGTCACCTAGAGGTGGTTTAAAGTACACAGGAGATGCCGGGCTAGACAGGAGGATCATGCAGGTTCAAAGCCAGCCTCAGCTACTTAGTGAGGCTCTCAGCAACTTAGTGAGACCCTGTTTCCAAATAAAATATAAAATAGGTCTGGGAGTATAGCCCAGAGGCAGAAGGCCTCTGCGTTCCACCCCCAGTACCACCACCAAAAAAAAAAAAAAAAAAAAAAGGAGTATACAGGAGTTACATGCAAGTATTCCATTTTATATAAGGGACTTGAGTATCTGAGGACTTTGGTAACTGTGGAAGGTCTGGAACCAACCTCTCATAGATAACCAGGGGCAACTCTATAATGTATATAAGGTATACAAGAATTTTGCCTGGGACATGGAAAGAACTTAACAAATTTACCTTTTATTACAGCATGGCCATTTTTTTTTCTCTTGGAAAATCTTTTTGGTCCATTTTTTTTTCTTTTGCAGTACTGGAGATGGAACCTGGGGACATTCTACTTCTGAGATATACCCCCATCCCTATTTTTATTCTTTATTTTTAAGCAGAATCTCACTGAGTTGCAAAGGGTCTCAATGAGTAGCTGAGGTTGTCCTCGAACCATGATCTTCCTGTCTCAGCCTCCCAAATGCTTAGATTACAAACGTGTGCCACCACACCCTTTTTTAACCTTGTCATTACTTTATATCTCTCCTTGGGCTACCAGCTGTCCTTGTTGTCTTCAGTCCATTAACTCTGTCATTTATAAATACTCTGTTCAGGCTAATGCAATGTTGGTGAAGGGTTGCTCCATGTCAGGGAAATAACCCTCTTGATTTTCATTTCATGCCACCCATAGGAGATAGTAACAATTTACCTACCTTGCAGATTTTTTTGTGGTACTAGAGGTTGAACCCAAGGGGCATTTTTACCTCTGTGCTAAACCCCCAGCCCTATTTTACTTTATTTTGAGAAAGAATCTCATTGTTTCTGACCACTAGCCTCAAACCTGCAATCCTCCTGTCTCAGCCTCCCAAGTACAAGGATTCCAAGTGTGCACCACTGTAACTGAACACTGCAGATTTAAAAAATGAGTTTCAGGAAGGTGACATCCACTTTCTAAGGTAACAACATGCAAAATACAGTGTTGGGATTCACAGCCTGGCCTCTGATTCAGGAGGTTCTTGGTATAGTATGTGACACATCCCCTCTTCCCCTAAAGCTGATGTCCTCAGGAGGCACAGCTTAGGGTGACTTCCAAAAAGGACAAACATGCCTCAACCATCTTCTAGCTTTAAAAATAAGCAAATGTGAAAGCAGCCAGTGGTCTAAAGCCAGCATGTTATTTCAGTATTATAATCAGGCTCACTCACTGACAGAATGATTGCCTAGTCAGGTATTTGTTTTTAAGACCAATTCAAAAGCAACCAGAGGCTAGAAGTAATGGGATGGAGACAGGTACGTATCAATGGAGACTCCCTGGAAGACCAGGGAGGGAATGAAGGGGAAGACCACACCCAGTGGGTTTCACAGAGGCCTGGGGTCTTGGCATCAGAGACTGAGAAGGGGAAGTTCACAGAGAAGAAGGAGGAGATAGAGAGGGCGGATCTGTGGACAGCCTTGACTTTTTATTCTTGAATGCTGCCTTGAGGGAAATAAAGGCTCAGCACTGCAGTGCGTACTCATTTTAAGGGCATTAGATCAATGGAGTTCTGCATTGACTATACTAAATAAGTGACTAGGTGTGGGACACTGAGCACTTCATTGCAGAAAACCTCAAATGCCCTGCTACAGAGATACTGGGAAAGTAGCTAGATACACTGCTTGACAGCTAGGTTCATGGACATTCTCAGGCTAGGTTCAGCTGGGGGATGGTTTTTGGGAGAGTGGGGATACGTCCCACCCCAACTCAAGCATGAGATGGGGTGCTGTGACTCTCCTCTGTGTGTGGAGTCCCCGGAGAATGGAGGACACAGAAAACTGGCAAAGTGTTCATTAGCTAAGCTGACTCCTAATGGCCAATGATTATAGGAAATTACCTAATTGGACACCAAATTAAGCCATGGGAGCCAGAGCTTGCCCCTGGACCAGCTGAATCGCCTCCCCATCAATGCCGCTCCTCTCTCTTATTCTGACCTGTGCTTACCTCTTGCTTCTCTGCCATTTCCGTTTCTCCCTTCTCTCCTTTCTTTTTTACCTCTCATCTCCATATCTTGTCATTCCTCTTCTCTTTCCTCTCTAGTCTCTTCTGCAGTTGAACATACTATCCACCTACAAAACCAATTTATTTCTATAATATATTTTATATTCAGTTATCTTAATTTAAAGAGCAGGTGGTGATTCTTCTCTGTCGATGCCCAGCAATTTGCCCCATTACCTCTAGCCTTTGAATGCTAACATTCCAATATGACTTTGTCCCGAGGATGAAGTGGGAATGGGAAGGAGAGAGGGTGGTGGGCACTTTCACTTTATCTGCATTGTAAAGGGTAGTTTATTTATTTTTTATTTTTTGGTGGTACTGGGGATGGAACTCAGAGGCTTTCTACCTCCTAGCTATATTCCAAGACCTTTTTTATATTTTATTTGGAAACAGGGTCTCACTAAGTTGCCAAAAGCCTCACTAAGTAGCTGAGGCTGGCTTTGAACCCGTACGATCCTCCTGTCTCAGCCTCCCAAGCGCGGGATTACAAGAGTGCGCCACCAAGCCCGGCTGTAAAGGGTAGTTTAAAAAAAACGAGAATCCACTTGTGTATGACTCATGTAATTGAATAGGAATAAAAGGGGATCTTAAAAAAACAGGTGAGTTGAATAGTTTGCTTCTCTTTTTTAAAGAGGCTCAGTTCAGTTCAATGCAGTGACTCTTACATGTATATGGCTCTCTTTTCTCAGAATCTGTGATCTCAGAATATTAAAACTTAAAAGATATATTGAGATCACTAAATAGATTGCAAAACTCTAATTATCCTGTGTGTCTTCTGCACTGGATTTAGGGAATTCTTGCAGGGTGGGAAAGGGCAGGTGGCAGCCTAAGATCTGGAGTCTTAGCCGGGCGTGGTGGCGCATGCTTGTAATGCTGGTACTTGGGAGGCTGAGACAGGAGGATCGCACAGGTTCAAAGCCAGCCTCAGCTACTTAGTGAGGCTGTCAGCAACTTAGTGAGACCCTGTTTCCAAACAAAATAGAAAATAGGTCTGGGAGTGTAGCCCGAAGGTAGAAAGCCTCTAGGTTCCATCCCCAGCACCACAAAAGAAAAGAAGAAGAAGAAGAAGAAGAAGAAGAAGAAGAAGAAGAAGAAGAAGAAGAAGAAGAAGAAGAAGAAGAAGAAGAAGAAGATCTGGAGTCTGTTTCATTTTGTTACTCAGGGGCTGTATCATTCCTAAAGAAAAATGAGACAGGAAAGTACCATGTCCCTGAATGCTTCCTTTCTGGTCTCAAAACTCTTGTCAAGTTAAGGAAACAAAATTGGGTGGAAAGTCCAGACACATCTAGAGACCACTGGCTTTCTCTCATGCACACTGGGAATTGGGGCAAGCTAGTGTTATCTGTATAAATTTATTTCTTGCATGTACACTGGGATAATTGTTCCTTGGGGTGCTGGTCATACAAGCAGACTAAGCAGCCAATGCTGATGATGTTACTGCTTTTGTGGTCTAACATATAAAACCTTTCTTTGAGTGGAGACCAGCATATAAATGAAGACGTCTGTAAATGTACCTGTAAATGTAGAGAGGATACATATCACTTGTCTATCCAGCTACCACTGAACAAAACACTGAAGGAGCAGAGATATTGCTTGGAAAAGCACCACGAGGGACAGAGGTGCTGCCAACCTGTTAGCATTAAACTCTTCCTGGAGCAGCCATTGATCTCTCGTAAGCTCTCTCCAATAAATCATGTCTCACATGCTGTCTACACGCACTCTCTTGAGCCTGTCTGTAATCTACCCTACTGCCCTGACCCAACTGGAATGTGGACAGGGTGTCTTCAGCTGTGGTTAAGTGGAGGTGGTGGGCCTCAGCTTGGACAGATGTTGCTATCCCTTTGAGATCAGAAAGATTGGGAAGGTTCTGAACCCAGAATGAGCTCTCCTGATTGGAGGAGGGGGAAGCAATTGCTTGTCATAGAAGTAGAAGAATCTGAGAGTCAGAGCTGGGAACCCATCCAAAGTAGGAGACAGGGTTTTCCTCTTGCAGAGTGAGAGGTTCGAGAAAACCCCTACCATCTACCTCGAAAGAGAAGGTAACATCTTAAACTTCGACAGTGCAAAAATGGTAAAACAATGAAAAAATCTGGGAGACAGAAGGATGGGAGAAGTAGAAGAAAGTAAAAATGTCCACGTCTTCTGATACTTCAGAGGAGACGCATAGCAGACACTGCTTAAAGGCAATACTTAAGCAATCAAGTATTAGATGTGTCACTTAAAGTACAACTCTATCTGCAGAAGAACTAAAAATAACTAACAGAATCTGGAAGGAGAGGAAGGAGAAAATAAAATAGAGGTTTGGGGCTAAGGCTGTGGAGGACTAGTACACTTTGTTCATTCAGTGGTGGATAAGGAGCAAATGTTACCAGGGTTTTTTTTTTTTTTTTTTTTTTTTCAGTACATACTGGCTA
Source organism: Muscardinus avellanarius (assembly GCF_963383645.1). Taxonomy (NCBI): domain Eukaryota; kingdom Metazoa; phylum Chordata; class Mammalia; order Rodentia; family Gliridae; genus Muscardinus; species Muscardinus avellanarius. Next base: position 22,440,023 of record NC_137793.1, on the reverse strand, counting down.
AGCCACCCATATTCCTTTCTTTCATCCCTGGTCCCTGATAGTTACACACAGAGGGCCTAACACTTAAGGGTAAATTCCTCCAGCTCATGCTGGTGGAGACAGGGCACCTAGGCTGTTACTTTTCATCGTTCTTGGGATTCCTGAGAAAAATCCAACCCAAGTTTTCACTTTATCAGCATTCTAGATCAATAGGTCTATCCAGACCTAAAATTTTAAGTGCATGTAGTTATATTGTGTTGTAGAAAATAAAGAATTTTTTTGTGGTACTGGGGGTGAAATCCAGGGGCTCTTCTACCTCTGTGCTATACTCCCAGACCTATTTTTATACTTTATTTGGAAACAGGGTCTCACTAAATTGCTGAGAGCCTCACTCAGTAGCTGAAGCTGGCTTTGAACCTGTGTGATCCTCCTGACTCAGCTTCCCAAGTGCTGGGATTACAAAAGTGCACTACCATGCCCAGCTCAATAAAGAATAATTTTGAGAAGAACCATATAGTATTTTCCTAAGGCGGTCATAACAAATCACTGCAAACTGAATGGCTTAAACGAATAGAAATGTATTCTCAGAACTGGAAGACAGGAGTTCCATATCAATCTCAGTGGGCTCAGATCTAGGTCTTGGTAAGGTCAGGCTTCTTTTATAGGCTCCATAGGTGACTCATTCATTGGCTTCTGTAGCTTCTGGTGGCTGCAAGCTCTCATTGGCTTATGGCCACATCACTCAAAACCTGCTTATATTTTCACATTGCCTCCTCCTCCTCCTTTTTTCTTTCTTTTTTGATAATAGGAATTGAACCCAGGGGCATTCTACCTCCAAGTCACATCACAGCCTTATTTTTTATTCTTTATTTTGAAATAGGGTCTCATTAAGTTGTGGAGGGCCTCACTAATTAGCTGAGGCTGGCTTTGAACCTGCCATCCTCCTGTCTCAGCCTCCCAAGTACTGGGATTACAAGCGTGAGCCACCACGCCTGGCTTCACATTGTCTTTTTCTAAGTATAACCTTCGACTGTCTATTAAATAATATAATGACATTTAGGACCCACCCGGATAATTCAGGATAATCTCATCTCATGATTCTTAACTTGGTTACATCAGCAAATAACTCTTTATAAGTTCCAGGGATTAGGACCTGATAGCATTGGGTGGCCATTATTCAGCTCACTGCAACTGTATTGGGTTATGAGCACTTTACTAAGAGGAATAATATAGATAGTCATGGTGCAGAAATGGTGATATTCCAGATGTCCCAGGCATGGTTCAAACATGATTTAGGCTGCATTTGAATGGCAGAAAGTGCTCTGGAGTGGGACCTTCAGACTTGAATTGAATTTTGAAATCATTTCCTAGTCATGTGGCTTTAAATTCAACACTTGAGAGGTTCAGCTTTTTAAAGCTATAACATTCGTTCAACAATTGCATCAAACCTTTATATCTCATAGAAATGCTATGATATCCAATTCAAACACTGGATGGGCAGACATTTCTTGAGCTATAAAGGATTAGCTGATAAGTCTATAAGAAATGGTTTAATCTGGATATATGCAGATAGTTGGCTTCCTTTGAGTCATCTTTCAAACCTTATGCTGTCAAGTAAATCCAGAAAGTCTCCAGAGTATCACTACATGTTTCATGCAATGTAGAATGAATAGAACATTGATGCTGAGGACCCCAATGCACATGTACCTGGATTATCATGACTTCCCCAAGAATTTAAATGACTATTATAGCTACGTTTTTGTGCTTAAAGTCATGCTTAGCTTCTATCATTCTTGATTTATGGACAAGAGATGGACAAAGCAGGTTATGGACAGATGTAACAAAGTTTCCCTATATTTAGATAAATATAAGATATGGCAGCAGGCTAGGCATGGTGGTGCATGTCTATAGTTAGTTCTTGGGAGATTAAGACAGGAGGATCACAGATTCAAAGCCAGCCTCAGCAATTTAGCAGGACCCTCAGCAACTTAGTGATACCCTGTTTCAAAATTAAAAATAAGTTTTTTTTTTCAAAATGGCGAGTGAGGGACACAGCACTTCTCAGTAGCTGAAGCAAATAAAGTTTAAATACTTAGAAAGCAGTGTCTTAATCAACAAAATAAATACATACCAGGAACCAAAACACATCCAGGTACCTCGGCGGAACCCTGAACTTGAAGAAGAAGAACAATGATCGGACACAGGACCTGCTGCAGATACAATCGGAACGCTGATTGGAACGCCGATCGGCGGGCTGCTTTTGCAGCTGCCCGAGGAGCTGCCTGCCCGATATTACCGCGGCAAGATAATTCGGGACTAAAAACGGACTTAGGACCGCATCTTAAGCAGCGAGCAGCACCACATCAGAATTCTGTGCGCTCACCAGCGACCGGATCACAACTGCATAGAGACTCCCACGGATTCCTGCACCAAGTCAGGTACCTGAGGGCGCCCTGGTAAGTTGGGGTCCTAGCGTGTGCGCAGCCCCAACCCCCCAGCACGGGCCCAAGCCTCAGAACCGAGCACTCTCCTCGCGCACCTTGCCTGCGCCACGGTCCCCTGCTAGTAGTCAGTGCCTGTACCACTGCCACCCCTAAATTGGAGCCTGCTTGTGTGTCTAGCCCCTGCCACCTTGCCAGAGCCTGCCTTCCAGGCTGCAAAAGCCCTGGGTGACCCAGAAATCTCCTTGGGGCACCCCCAGCTTCTACGTCCCGCGGGAGGCAGAGACCATTGCTGGACACCGCGCACTGGACCCTTGATCACCTACCCTGCACCCCTGGCCCACCGCTGGGTGTTCCCACCCTCCTGGTAGCCAGATGCTTAGTTCTAAGCGAGAACACAGCTCAATACACCTTGGAAGAGCATACCAGCAGCAATAGACAGCTGCATCCACTCTCACTTGGGTCCAGTATTAGCAGCGCATCCAGCCTGCACTCTCGGAATAGGCAGAGCTCTGGCAGTAAGTGTGGGCATCCAGGAACCAGCATCCATTTGCCCAGGGTATATCTTGGGACCACACCAGCTAGCCCAGCTGGAATTTCCAGAGACACAAGAAAATCGATCGGGCCACAATATCTGCACAGGACCTCAGGGGGAGGTTCCAATTATACTTTGGTCATTCTCCACCCCTGCTGTAGGGAAGCACAGGCTGGAGGCTAGGGTGGTGAGTGCAGAGGTGCTGACCACAGGTTAGAATTTCGCAGAACCTGGTGAATTGTACAGAATCAAATAACAGTGAAACAAGACATCCGGACACATAAACCTAAAGCAGCTAAAGGAGAGAAAGGTGTCCAAATACCCAGAGTGACCTAAGAAGATAAAAATAGAGTACAAAGAAAACTAAGAGACATTGGATGGTATTCTGAAAGCTACCAAAGCCATCAGATACGCACATATTATATGGACCTGACCCCATATGCGTAAATAAGGAGGACTGTTTGTTTTACTTTTAATGTGGATGTTTTGTTTTATTTTGCTTTTACAGAGCTTTTGTTTTGGTATGGTTATTGGTGTTTTATTTTTTTTCTTTTAACCCACACTTCTTTTACTTTAACATATATATATATATATATATATATATATATATATATATATATACATACATACATACATTGGATAGTTTGCCTTATTTTTTTATTTCACACAGCTGCTAGTTCCTTTTATTTTATTCTTGTTCTTTTTTCCTCTTCCTCTTTCCTTCCTTTTTTTTCATTCTCCTCCTTTGATTGGCTTTCCTTCCTTTTTCTTGGATTACATAATAGTCTTGGTATCTTGTGTGGATTCTTTTTTTTTATGTTTGTATGCTCCTTCCATCATCCCTATTTACAAACCTTCCCACACTAACCTACATACTTTTCTCCCCCAAAACTTTTCCCCATAATATGCCTCCTGGTTTAATACTCAAAGTATTTCTTATATCCATAATTACTCTACTAACGACAAGAGTCCTAGTAGTTAACTCTCTCTCTCATTCCTAGCAAGTTATTACCTTATCATACTTAAAGTCTTTCTCAGCCTAACATATCCTCTACCTAATCCGACTCCTTTACCAATCACCCTAGCTCCTCACACATCACCCGCCCTCAACACTGGAAAGGCTCTGCTGACTAGCCAATACCCCTAAACTCCTAATATTAAGATTTGACTATGCACATTACTCATGAACGATGGGTAGAAGTCAGAAAAACAGGACAGAGAACGCTATAAATATGAGAACCAGGAATTATGAAGAGACAGCAGAAATCACGAATACTGACCTACTAGAAATGCAAGAAGGGGAGTTCAGAATCTTGATGTTCATTATGATGAAAGGATTTAAAACAAGTATAGAGGAGGTTAAAGGTGAATTAGAAACACTAAAAAAGAATCAAAAAGAGGTCTGGAATGAAATGAAAGAGGCAATAAGTGAAATGAAGACAGCAATAGAAAGAAATTCTGGAAGATTAGATGAAATGGAAAACAGAATATCAATATTAGAAGACAGTACATCCCAAACCGAAAACACAGTCAGCAATATACAGAAATCTTTACAGCAACAAAACCTAAACATCCAGCAATTATGGGATAATATGAAGCGCCCTAATTTACGGATAATAGGCATTGATGAAGGGATAGAGGTACAGACCAAGGGCATCTGTAATATCTTCAAGGAAATAATCTCAGAGAATTTTCCAAATATGGAAAGAGACTTGAATCTTCAAGTCCAGGAGGCATACAGAACTCCACTGAGACAGGACCAAAGAAAAACCACTCCACGCCACATAATAACCAAATTGACCAGCATAGAGGCCAAGGAAGGAATCTTAAAAGCAGTGAGAACAAAAGGACGGGTGACATATAGAGGCAAAACAATAAGAATCACCCCAGACTATACAACCAAGGTCAGGAATGCTAGGAGAGACTGGTACGACGTGATTCAGAACCTGGAAGAAAATAACTTCCAACCAAGGCTCATCTATCCAGCAAAACTACTATTCAAGATCAATGGGGAAACCAAAGTCTTTCAGGATAAACAGAATCTCAAAAAATTCATGAATTCAAAGCCAACACTAGAGAAAATTCTTAAAGAAATAAACCACAAGGAAGAAAAAAGAAGCAGACTTCAGAATAAGAGAAGAGAGGAAGTTAATAAGTGGGCCATTTAAGTAAAGAAGAAAGATGACACCACCCAAGAGTAGACAGAACGCAAAATGGCAGAAAACAAAAATCATATTTCAATAATATCTCTTAATGTCAAAGGACTTAACTCACCAATCAAAAGACATAGACTGGCAATGTGGATTAGGAAACATAATCCAAATATATGCTGTCTGCAAGAAACTCACCTCACAGCCAAAGACATTCACAGGCTGAACGTGAAAGGATGGAAAAAGATATACCATGCCACCAGTGACCAAAAAAGAGCAGGGGTAGCAACCCTGATATCCAACAAAACGGACTTTAAACTAAAACACATCAAAAGAGACAAATCAGGGCACTTCCTTTTATTAAAAGGAACAATACACCAAGAAGATATAATGATAGTAAATATTTATGCCCCAAATATGGGTACAACCACATTTGTAAAACAAACCCTTCTGGACATAAGATCTCAAGTAGACCCAAATACAATAATTCTGGGAGACTTTAATACGCCTCTCACACCACTGGATCGATCTTCAAGGCAAAAGATGAGTAAAGACGCTTTAGAACTAAAGGAAACCATAAACCAAATGGACCTAATAGACGTTTTCAGAGTATTTCAACCAGGAACTACAGAATACACTTTCTTCTCAGCAGCCCACGGAACCTTCTCCAAAATAGATCACATCCTGGGACACAAAGAAAATACCAGCAAATTAAAAAAATGTAATATAATTCCATGCATCTTTTCAGACCACAATGGAATAAAAGTGGAAATCAACAACAGGAAACTCGAAAGAAAGTATTCAAATTCATGGAGAATGGATGATACACTATTGAATAACGAATGGGTAAGAGCAGAAATTAGGGGAGAAATAAAGAAATTTATGGAAACAAACAAAAACAGAGACACAACCTACCAAAACCTATGGGACACCATGAAGGCAGTACTAAGAGGAAAGTTTATTGCATTGAGTGCCCACATAAAAAGGACGGAGAACCACCAAGTAAAGAACCTAATGACACAACTTAAGGATCTAGAAATTCTGCAACAGTCTATTCCCAAAGCCAGCAGAAGACAAGAAATCATCAAAATTAGAGAAGAAATAAATGAAATAGAGAACAACAACAAAAAAAAAACAATTCAAAGAATCAATAAAACAAAAAGTTGGTTCTCTGAAAAGATTAATAGAATTGATAAACCCCTGGCCAACCTAACCAAAAGAAAAAGAGAATCAACTCAAATTATCAAAATTAGAAATGAAAAAGGAGATATCACCACAGATAGTGAAGAAATTCAAAATATTATCAGAAACTACTTTAAAAATTTATACTCCAATAGATTTGAAAACCTGGATGAAATTGACAGATTTCTAAGCACAGTTAACCTTCCTACACTCAACCAAGAGGACATAGCAAGCCTAAACCAACCAATAACAACCAAAGAAATAGAAATGGCAATAAAAATTCTTCCACCAAAGAAAAGCCCAGGCCCAGATGGGTTCCCAGCTGAATTCTACAAAACCTTCAGTGAACAACTAATACCAATACTTCATAACATGTTCCGGGAAATTGAAAGAGATGGAACTCTTCCAAATTCCTTCTATGAGGCCAGTATCACATTAATCCCCAAACCAAATAAAGATACCTCAAGAAAGGAAAACTACAGACCAATATCCTTAATGAACATAGATGCAAAAATTCTAAACAAAATACTAGCTATACGCATTCAAAACTATATCAAGAGAATAATACACCATGACCTAGTCGGTTTCATCCCAGAAAAACAAGGCTGGTTCAACATACGCAAATCAATACATGTTATTCACCACATAAATAGAACCAAGAACAAAAACCAAATCATCATAGCAATAGATGCTAAAAAGCATTCGACAAAATCCAACACCCATTTATGTTAAAAACACTGCAAAAAATTGGGATAGAACGAAAGTACTTCAACATCATCAAGGCAATATACTGCAAACCCAAAGCCAACATTATATTGAATGGGAAAAAAACTGCAAGAATTTCCGCTACAGTCAGGAACAAGACAAGGATGACCACTATCACCACTCCTTTTCAGTATAGTCCTTGAGACTCTTGCTGCAGCAATCAGACAAGAGAAGGAAATCAAAGGAATCCACATAGGAAGAGAGGAAGTAAAATTATCCTTATTCGCAGATGACATGATCCTTTATCTGGAAGACCCAAAGAACTCAACCAAAAGACTTCTGGAGCTGATTGACAAATTCAGCAAAGTCGCAGGTTACAAAATCAACCTAAAGAAATCAGTGGCCTTTCTTTATGCCAACAACGAATCCACAATGAAAGAAACAAAAACAACAATTCCATTCACTATAACCTCAAAACCAGTAAAATACCTAGGAATAAACCTAACCCAAGATGTAAAAGACCTCTACAACAAAAACTATAAAACATTATTAAAGAAAGAAATAGAAGAAGACCTTGGAAGATGGAAAGATCTCCCGTGCTCATGGATAGGCAGAATAAATATCATCAAAATGGCCATTCTGCCAAAACTGATCTATAGGTTCAATGCAATTCCCATTAAAATACCAGTGACATTCTTCAGAGACCTAGAAAAATCAATCATGAACTTCATATGGAGAAAGAAAAGGCCTAGAATAGCCAAAGCAATTCTCAATAACAAGAAACATGCAGGAGGCATTACAATCCCAGACTTCAAACTATACTATAGAGCAATAGTAGTAAAAACAGCATGGTACTGGCACAAAAACAGATATACTGACCAGTGGATTAGAATAGAAGATACAGAAACAAACCCACACATCTTTAGTCAATTAATCTTTGACAAAGGGGCCAAACACATATGCTGGAGAAAAGACAGCCTTTTCAACAAGTGGTGCTGGGAGAACTGGCTATCCATTTGTAAAAAGATGGATCTAAACCCCTATATCTCACCTAACACAGGAATCAACTCAAGATGGACCAAAGACTTAGAAATTAGACCTGAGACTGTGAAGTTAGTAGAGGAGAACATAGGTTCAACACTACAACATATTGGCACAGGCAGTAACTTTCTCAACAAAACCTCCAAAGCTCAGGAAATTAAAGCAAGAATAAACAAGTGGGATAACATCAAACTAAAAAGTTTCTTCTCATCAAAGGAAACTATCAATAACCTAAAGAGGAAGCCTACAGAATGGGAAAGGATCTTTACCAGCCACCATTCTGATAGGGGGCTAATATCCAGAGTATACAAAGAGCTCAAAAGACTCTACACTAGCAAAACAAACAACCCAATCAAGAAATGGGCAAATGAACTAAATAGACACTTCACAAAAGAAGAGATACAAAGGGCTAATAGATACATGAAAAGATGTTCTTCATCACTGGCCATCAGGGAGATGCAAATCAAAACTACACTAAGATTCCATCTAACCCCAGTCAGAGTGGCAAGCATAAAGAAATCAAACAACAACAAATGCTGGCGAGGATGTGGGGAAAGAGGAACTCTTTTACACAGTTGGTGGGAGTGCAAACTAGTTCAGCCACTATGGAGATCTGTGTGGAGATTCCTAAGAAAGGTGGGAATAGATCCACCATATGATCCAGCTATACCACTCCTGGGTATCTTTCCAAAGGGGTTGAATTCAGAGAAATACAGCAACATATGCATACCTATGTTCATAGCAGCACAATTTGTAATAGCCAAAATATGGAACCAACCCAGATCACCATCAACAGATGAATGGATAGCAAAACTGTGGGAAATACACACAATGGAATTCTATTCAGCCATAAAGAAGAACAAAATTATATCATTTGCAAGAAGATGGAAAGCCCTGGAGAGCATCATGTTAAGTGAGATCAGCCAAGCACGGAAGGAGAAGATACACATGTTTCCTCTAATATGCCCAAACTAGAAAACACAAAGGATACCAGTGGGACTCCAGATATTAGAGGGGAAATACTAGCTAAGTTTTAATGGAAAGATAGGAGAGGAGAAAGGCCGATCTTGATTAATGAGGGTCTACACCTGAACATGTGTAAAATTATGAATAAGACATGTTTAACCTGGACAACCATTGGTGGGAAGGGGGAAGAGAAAATGGGGGCGGGGGGGGGGGAGAGGGCACCAAATAGAGTGTAAATGTATACTATTTTTGTTCAATAAAAAATTGTTAAAAAAATTAAAAATAAAACAGAGCAAAATTAAAATTAAAAATTAAATATGGCTCAGAGGTAGAATATCCTTGGGTTCAATTCCCAGTACCATATATACATATATATATATATATATATATATATATATATATATATATATAGAGAGAGAGAGAGAGAGAGAGAGAGAGAGAGGGAGAGAGAGGGGGGGAACTGATATAAACCTTCTGACTCAGCTGGTGATTTGACCTGGAATAGTTGCCATGGCAGAACCAGAAAACATGGCTCTTTGGGGAAGAGTGCTCTCACCTGGCAAGGGTAAAGTTGTGTAAAGCTGGCCAAACAAGCAATGGTCAAGAAGAAAGGGAGTTAATTCACAAGTAACAGTCTCTGAAGCTTCTGGAAAACATCATCTGTATCCTGCCTTAATCTTCTCTCTGCAGCCTCTCCCATCCTTTCTTTGGTGAAAGTTGTGATGCTCTTGGCTAATTAGAATCCTTGGCAGTAAAGGCTGGATATGCATTATGGCATAGCACATAGGTCAAAGGTCATTCTCTATCCTGGAAGTGTCTATCACAACCTTCAAATCCAAAGGGAAGCATTATACTGCCAAGGAGGACTGACAAACTTTAGACCAAAGACACAAGGCATGGATTTAATTTTTTTTCTCAGATGAATAGTATATTATTTTATTTGGAATATTCTCAGGCCAAAAATAATCCAGCATTTATGAAGCACCAGCTGTGTGATAGGTAAGAAGCTTGGCACTTATATTACCCTTATATTCTTTCATTTAATCATCACATCAACTATATAAGAGCATTAGTGCTATTGTCATGAATCAAATTGTACTCTCCCAAGGTTAAAAAATTGAATTGTGTCTCCTCAAAAGATTTGTTGGAGTCCTAACCCTGGCTACTGAAATGGAATCATTGCAGATGTAATCAATTTATTATGAGATCACTAGGGTGGGCCCTGATCTAAAATGACTGACATCCCTATAAAAGGTAGAAAATGCCACGTGAAGATACAAACACACTGGGGGAGGCCATGTGATAGAGGAGGAAGATGGAGGCGGAGGCAAGAGTGATGCTGTCACAAACTGATGACAACATAGAGCTGCCAAAAGCTGAAAGAGGAGAGGAGGGTCCTTCCCAAGAGGCTCCAGACTCTATGGGAATTTGCCAGCACCTTGATTCCAGGCTTTAAGCCTCCAAAACTACGAGAGAATAAATTCTGGCACTTAAGCCACAAAGATTGTAGTAATTTATTATGGGGCTCCTATGAAATTAAGACAATTACCATACCCATTTAATTACTTTATAAATGAAGAGATGGAAGTTAGGGAGAGGAAGTTAGGGAGGAGGGACTTGTCCAAGGTGACACAACTAATAAATGACACAATCAGCACTGGAACTAGTTCCGAGAAAGACTAACAATGGGTTCTTTAGAGATGTCCTATTTCTCTCCTGAGAGTGATGCCATCATATTGGTCTCAAAGCCCTTAGTGGAAGATGTTACTCTCACCTTTGTTCTAACTTCAATAGATGAACAGAGTTTCCCACATCATAAACACATGTAAGAGGACACTTTTGACCATATGGAGAGGGCTCTAGCATGACACCCCACGTGTGATGTAGACTTAATGAAAAGTCACAGATTCCATCTGGAACTGGCTTGCTTGCTGAGGTACTTGGTGTACAAAACAGAGGGAGAAATTTTAGAGACACTGCCTCACCTTGCTATTGCTGCATCTCTGGAAAATTATTTGAACGTCTCTAAATTTGTCTTCTTCCTCCTATAAAAGGCATTATTTAATTTCTTTCATCCAGAGTGTGGTTTTGAAGGTGATGTTAGCCCATGGATATAAAAGCACTTACTTGGTACATTATAGGTTCTGAATAAATATTAATCCCTTTATTTTTCTTTCCCTTGGGTTCCTAGAGATAGTTTTAAACATATATTCTCTATTTTATCTCAGATCTCATTATTATAACATTAGATGAATGACTGATATCTTCTCTGGTGATAAAGTTAAAAAAACTGCAGTCTTGAGAAGCTATCATGAGAGAAAGAAGATGGATACTTATGGATATGGAAAGCAAGAGTACATGAGATTTCTACTGCCACCTTTAGTCTTTACAAGGAAGAAGGCAGCTCTTGTGTTAATTTGTAATCTCAGTGAGTGACTGGTCTGAAGCTCTGAACAGTACTGGGGCATATTCTTTTGGAATCTGGTAGAGAACAGTACTTTGCTCAGTTGTTATGGGTTGGAAAGCAGAGCTGGGTCTTTGAAAGAGCAAAGGAAGGAACCGAGGGCCAGGAAGAATCTCTTATTTGCATACAGCACTATCTTCCAGATTGACAGATTTTAGATGGTTTGTAAGGAAGAAAAAAAGACTTCTGAATGTGTTCCAGCTTTCAAAATACCAGGAAATCAGGGTTATAGAATCAGAATAAGAGACTCAAGTTTTAATCCCCTCACCCCCTTACAGGGCTAACAGATAGACAAATGCAGCTTATCTGGTTGAAGAAAAGATGAAGGGCTTTGAGTCTTCTAATACCCCAACCCACAAATTCAAAGCAGCCTTTGAGACACTCCAGATTTCCATGGAGTAGAGACTTAAACTCATTATACGTAACCAAAGCCTTGACTTTTATAAAGTGATTTGACCAGGATTAAACTGAGATCACAAATAAAAACTAGGTTTCCTCACTTTTGGTCTAGGGCTCATCCTATCTGTCATCTTGCAGTTTAGCTTTTTGGTCTATCTTAGTTTTTATTGGTATTTTAGTTCGTCCTTTATTTACAAACATATCTCATTATTATGTATAATTTAGTCATGTTATGCCTCTTAGGAGAGAAAGTATGCCTTTATTATATAGTTATGGAAGAATACACATTGAATAAGCTTTGTATACATCTTTTATATGCATTGAACATATACTGTTGAAAGCTGGTATTGTTTAATACATTGTTAATTGAATTTGAAATACTTCCAGGAGTCTGTTTTTATGTGATAAAATCATACAAACCATATTTTGTTTAAAATAGCATCTCATATGGAACTTATTTCTTGAGCTTCTTTAACTTTGGAAACCAAACTACTAGCTTCCTTTTTTTGACTTTAAAAGTCTTTATATTTTTAAAATTACTATTTTAATTGTACAAATTTAGTTGTACCATGTGATACTTTGAGAAATATATCCAGGGTGTAATGATAAAATCAAGGTAGCTAACATTTCCCTCTCTTTAAATACTATTTTTTGTGTCAACACGTGGTAATTGCATATATCTATAGGGTACAGTATGACATTTTAATGCATATATACAGTAGGTACTAATCACATCAGGGCAGCTAACATTCCTATTTCCTTATCTTTACTAAAACACATTTAAGTAGAAGTAATGAGTTCTTCTTAGCAGTGGGGGAGACTGTAGTTCACAATAACCAACTATATGTTTTATGCATAACTAGAAGAAAGCTCAAACGCTCCAAACATTAACTTTCTTTTCATAAGCAACACAGTTAACCTGAGTTTATAACTACATTCTTATTAAAGGATGGAAGCTGAAGTCATAGTAGATGAGGGATTTAGAATAAGCACTCCTATGGGGGTTAGAGGAAAGGAATCAATATTTGTTAAATGTTTTCTAATTGTAGCTACTATGGTAGCATCTTACAAATCTTCCCAACTATTTAAAATTAATCAACATGATGCATTTTAAAAGTCTTTGGTTTCTATCAAAACATAGTTATCAGACACTTTCCCGGTGAATTGGGACATATTGTGCTAGTCTCAAACAGCGAATATGTCCCAAGACCCATGTACGTGGGATGGGACGGGGTGTGATCCTAACTCCCTTTCACCCCTCCTTCTCCAGGCGCGGCACATTTCAGCACCACGGGCAGCGCACCACCCAGGTTATACCAGAAGGCACAGATCAATACTGAACTGATTTAACCCGGCTTTTTCAAATCTCCCGGGTCTGGCTCTCTACTGCTACTTTCTGTGAATTTTATCAACCACTTTCACAACCCAGGCCAGAAAACACATTCTTATAAAACGTGGAAGCTCCAGCATTCTCTTACCGTCTGACAAGTCAATTAGTCCGAGGTAGTGCAAAAGTTTCAGAGAGGAACACACGACCACCACTATTCCCAAGGTTTGGAGTCCCTCAGATTCACCCTCTGCCCACATCTTCTCAGAACCCTGGTGCACCAGCAAGACGCCAAACGGACATTTACAGCCAGAAAACTGGGCTTCCAAGCCTCCCTTCCAGCTGTTCTAAGCACAAGCTTATTTTCACCCGTCTCTCGTCCCTCCACTCTCCCTCCCTCCCTTCCACTCCTCCCCGCTCCCTCCACCTCTCTCCACAGCCTAGCTTGAAATCTCTATGTTTCATAGTAATCTTTGCTTTTATTTCCTCTTCTCCCAAGGTAAAATCTCCAAAGGTTTAACCAACCCCTAAACATCTGCTAGTGGAGTATAACTGTAATTGGCAACATCTCATGGCTTATCTCTGGAGGACTCAGAGGGAATGTGTGTCTGTGTACACCATTTCAAAGACATAAAGAAAGACACCTACTGCTTTAGATCTCAGATAAACCTAGAGATGAAAGCTGTTTTTTTTTTTCTTCCAAAAGGTCAATCATTTGTTTTTACTTATTCAGTGAGAAGTCAGACAAGCTGATTCAGGAATGCAGGATGTCCCTGTTTTGACATTATGAAGTATCCCTGGAATCTCTGTGACCAGGAAAGCTATAATAAACTGGGCTCCTTATAACTATGGGTCCATGGTTATATTTTGGGGGGTAGTTTTATATCAGTATCAAAAATTATAAATGGGTAGTTAGGCCAAGTATATGATTCCTGGGCAGCAGTAAAGGAACAAATCTTCTAAAAAGAGACAAAAAATGGGGAAGAAAGAGTGATAGTGATGGCATGTCATAAACTTTAGGGGTCCTATGGCATCAGCAGCAGGCTTGGTGGTAAGGGTGGTCGGCATAGCAAAGACAAGAGACTGAAGTCTTAGAGTCACAGAGACCTGTACTTGGGCAAGGTCCTGGACTATCATGAGGCTGGCCCAGCTTCCTCTTCTGTCAATAAACTTTCCTCAAATAAAAGAACTTGTGCAAAGTGTGGATCTCAAGAAAGTGTAATAATTAGCCCACTGGGCTTAGTGAGATTTGGAGAATTAAAGTATCCAGACACCAGGTACTAAATGAGAAACATGGAGACTTTCAAGTTTCTAGAAATCAGTACTTTGTACTCTGGCCTTCTCTAACCTTTCTCTGTTTTCTACCCGTCCCTTTCCCTCCATGGCTTCCTTTTCACCAACCCTCTGCCATGTAAGGTTGTGTGGCTCCTGGTTCTCTCGCCTCTGCATTTTCCTTCTTTGCAAGCTGATGCAGGCTTACTCCTCCAGATGACAGCTTTGGTCAGATGGCTCCAGTGTCATCTCCTTTCCTGAGCTTCCATCCCATCTTTTCACTTCATACACAGCATCCCACCAACAGGTATTCCTAAGCATCTTTTAGTTGCAAAGAAAAGTGTCAGGAACCAGACTTAATCTTTTGTCACTTTCCTCTGGGAATGAATGACACAGAAAGGGAGGTGGTGGCTGCCACATTCTGCTTTTCTGTAAACATGTAAAAACTTAAATTTTCCCAAGAATTCTTAATTTCAAAGACAGGTATCCCTCTGGATTGTCTCCAAACTCTAAACTTTAGGAGAAGCTGTGTCTCAGGTGAGCCACTTCTATGACAACTAGAAAGACTTCACTACTATAACCTAGAAGTTTCATGTGTCTACTTTCATTCCCAAGAAGACCAAGGGAAACATCAGCTATTTTTTTTAAGGTCTCCAGTATTCTTAGACACCAGAATGTTTACACTTACAAATACCAAGTGTCTCAAATGACTGTAGATTCTCTGGGCTTAAATTTTAGTTCTTCCACCTATTAGCTATGTCAGTTGGAACAAGTCACTCCAACTTTTGGAGCCAATTCCTTATATTGGGATAATGACATAGTATTGTTGCAACATCAAAGTGAGATAATGCCATAAACTGTGTATCAGAGTCCCTGACACCCAGTAAATGGCAGCATAGCATATAGGGTCAGGACACAGCCTCTGTGTGTCCAGACTGCTTTACTGACTCTTAATTCTTCTCTCCACTTTTCTCTGTGACTACTGATGAGGTTGATTAACCCATCTGTGCCTGAGTTTTCTTACCTAAAAAAAGAGATATCACACTGGGCGTGGTGGCACATGCTTGTAATCCCCGCGCTTGGGAGGCGGAGACAGGAGGATTGCGCAGGTTTGAAGCCAGCCGCGCGGGCTTAAGAGACCCTGTTTCCAAAAATAAAAAATAGGTCTGGGAGTGTGGCCCGGAGGTAGAAGGGCTTCCAGGAACCCCAGTACCACCACCACCAAAAAAAAAAGAGATATCATAGTACCTTTTTCTGAGGGTTATTATAAGATTAAAATGAATTATTATTTATATATAGAAGGAAATATATTATTGTTATTGTTGTTATTCATAAATTTGATGAGATAATAATCAGTTGAATCTCATGGAGAAGATATAGACTGAGTATGTATATTAGGAGGTTTATATCTGAGGAACAGAGGTAATGAAGGGTCTATGCATCCTGTTCAAAATTAAAAATTAAAGGCTATTTAAGTTAATTTCTCCTGTGTGCTATATACCAGGAACTTTGTTTCTTTCTCATCTTGTGGAACTTTTTCCTTTTGATTATGGAAATTTCTCTTCTAAACCAGGAACCTTAAATATACTTAAAGAGTTAATGTGGTCTCCCATAAAGTGGGAAAAAGGATATGACAACCTTATGTGGCAGAATAATAAGAGTTACTAAAATGAAAAGCTGATAATTACCCCTTTCCTGGTACTTGCAAAAGAATGTAACTACAAAGAAGCAGCCTGCAGAGGGCCTCGTATCCAGGCAACCACCTGTAGATAAGATGTCCATGAAGGTCACATTTGGCCCTGTAAAAGGTCATGTAGTTCAGTAGCCTACTCAGGAATTTCTCCTTCTCGCTTACCCAACTTCCCCAAGTGACCCTGCAATCACTAGTTGTCCTGCTTGAGCTTCTGTAAGCCAACTTGCCTGCTTTTGCTCTTTGTGTGAAGTCTATAAAATGAGAACTAACATGGAGCTCAGGGCCAGAGTTTTTTGGGAGTTATCTTAACTTCAGCCTGCTAGTGTAATAAATTTCCTAATTTCCACTATAATTGGTGTTGGGCCAATTATTCTAGAGGAGTTCTGCAATACTTACACCTAAAGAAAAACGAGGTATTAGGTTTACAGATGGCTCTTCCAAATATGTAAAAAAGAAAAAATATAGATAGCAGTGGCATATAATTCTTATAGTAAGTAAATTACTAGTACTAATAAGCAGGGTCATAGTAGCCAGTCTTCCAAATTGTATGCTGTGTTTTAGGCTCTGTAATGAGGACTTTTCACAGTGTTTTATATAACCAAGTGTGTTGGCTACTGGCTTCCAGTTTGAAATTCAAGTCAGTGGGTAGTCAAAGGTAGATTTGGGGAAAGCATTGCAGCAATATATCTGGGTTATTATACAATGAACTAACATGTCCTTTTTTTTATATGGATACCCACTGCAACTGTGATACCAATAAAAAGCAAATTAATGACTTTGTTGACCAGCAAACTCAAATAACCAGGCTTGTAAACCAGGACTCAGAAAATCTGAAGGCTGGCTTGGCAAAAACCTCAGGCACAGAGGAGAAAAAAACACTTACTGATATTCATGTTCCTGTTGCTGTGTCCTTTGCTTGTGACCTGACTGTAAAGAACCGATCTAAACAACTAAAGCCAGTTTTTCTCTGTCTTTTTAAAGTCAGTTAGGATGAGACTTTTGATCCTGACTAGGGAGGGAAAATACCCCTTGACAGCCAGAAATAACTACAGAAGATAGAACTTTGCCCTTCATCAACCCTTAAGATTAAGGGATTTAAATCATGGTAAAGAATGATGTAAGATAAAAGAAATAAACCGGTAGAAAGTAGACATAGGGAGAACAAGGAAAATGTTACTTTAATGTGGAAGCCTGTGATAAGGCCTGTTAGCCAAAAGTCTCCGAGGAACTTACAAGTGACCCTGAGCACTGTGGACCATTCTCTGACAGGGAATTGTTTAGACAACAGAGATCACACAAAAAGAGAAATCTTCTTAGGCACCACTCAAAAGCACAATCTTCTCAACATTGTTGGCTGTCCTTGAGTAGTTTAAAAAGATTAGACAGTGAAAGTCAGGACCAGTTACATCCTAAATCACCTTGAGACTAGGAACTGAGGTCATCCTCACCTAACTCCTGCCCCCTTCACTAAAGTCTCTTATAAAAGAAGACTCTTGCACTTCCAAAAGACTTCTCTCATTCTTGGGGTGGCCAGCATTCTCCTTTGAATGTGTATTACCTACTTCCTAAATAAATGTCTGCCTATGAAGAAAACAAGAAAGAAGCATAATTCAATGAAAGGAGTCAGACAACCTCCGAAATTTGCTGGGTACTTGAATGTTGGTTCTCTAGCTACAGATTTTTCCTTCCAGGCAAATGTTTGCAGTTGAGTATGACTTGTTGCTACTTAAACTTTACTGCAGTGTTTTTCCCCATCAGTTATAAAATAAAATTCTCTCTTAGCTAGCTATATCTTTGGCTTTCAGCTAGTTCATTGCTATGTAGCTTAAAGTTAATAGGAGGGCTCTGCGGTTCAATGTCCCAGAAGATGGGAGCAGTTAGTTCAGTTAACTGAAAGCATGTGTGTAATGCTCCATCCATGCACAGTGGACTCATCAGGGATTGCTGCTGGCCTGGGGTTTTTCTGAATGGTTCTTCCAATCCTGAACTGACTGGCATAAATTGTTCCATTGCTTGCTCCTTATAAGGTATTCTCTAAACTTCACTTGAAAAAACTAATTTGGTAGAAGCCTCATTTTCTGGAACATTCTGCTGCAGTTGGTATAAAAATAATGTCAATAATTGCACTTGTAGCTTTCTTTTCTTTAAAAGTTGGGAAAGAAATTAAAGAATTCCTCAAAGAACCATCTTGAGGCTCCTGTTTCTACCTGAAAGCAAATTATTTAGCTGCAAGATGGTTATGGTTCAGAAAGAAAATCATTATTATTCCCATTGCTGGTTAAAATGGGGAAATTATTTGTGTGTTCTTTATCCTACTCTTTTTCTTGGTGCTCTTTTGGGGTCACAGGCTGGGTTTACTTATATTAGTTTTATGATGATGAAAATTGTACAATAATGAAATAATGGCATATATCTTCCCTTTCCCCTTCCTTTCTCTTTTGGTTTCTTCCTCTCTTCTTTCCTTCCCTCTTTCCTTTCTCAGACATTCGTTGTTGGACATTGAGTAGATGAAGAGAAAAACCTTACCCATTAAGATGTTCCCAATGTCTAAAAAGTCTGAGTGTATTTTTTTATTTGCAAAGTTCTGTTCAACTGCATACTGTGCCTCCCAACAAATGTTTGTTGAAAAATAATGTCAGTTTTTCATAACCAGCTTCTGAGTTAGGCTATATCATTTCTGTTGTACAAGTAAGAAAATAGGGGACAAAGAAAGGGAAACTAAATGCTGTTAGCATTTCCCACAGGGAAGGCTCTTGATTTTCCATCTAGTTGGCATCTCCCCCCTGCCCCACACTGTGGTTCCAGGCTGAGGATGCAGATGTCTCTGCTTACAACACGGGGTCGAACAGCAGTAATAATTTCTGCTTCCGCTGTGGCTTTGGCTTCCATCATCTGCTTCTGTTTCTGCTTCTGATGTGGCATCCATGTCCGCTGCATTTTCTGCTTCCACAGCAACTTGTTTCTGCTTCCTCTGCATCTTCCACTGCGTGTGACTTCCGTGGTCACTTCCGCTTCTGCAGGGATTTCCACTTATGCTTCAGCTTCTGCTTCCACTGCTGTTTTCCGCTTTCCGCTGTGGCTTCTGTTTCCGCTTCCGCTTTCACTTCGGCTTCTGCTTCCATGGGGAAGAGTAGCAGCACAGTTGCTGAGTGTACAATGTTGGTATCGATTGTCAGTCTTCATCATTTGTTGTTTTGAGCAAAACTTAACTGTCAGTGGAAAGGTGTTTGCAAATAGAGCTAGTTAAGTAATGATGTTTAAATATCTACTGATATGTTTCAATTTTTACTTGTTTCCTCAGGAGGGATCTAGGCTCCATGGGAATTCCAACAGAGACTCTAATTCAGTACACATATCCATAATCAACTATGCAGATTTGATTTTAACTAATTGCTAAACTTTCTCCCTCCCTCCCTCCCTCCCTTCCTTCTTCTCTTTTCCCCTGCCTGCCTTCCTTCTAATTTATTGCTTTATCCTTGGGATGCCACTAAATACCCTACAGTGTATGGAGCAGACTTTGCCACAATAAAAATGTCCAAAATGTCAATAATGCAGAGGCAAGAAAAGCTGGTTTAGGCATAGATCTAAAATAGAGTTGTTGCCTTGTGAAGTCTGTGCATATTCCACTTTACTATGCTCTGCCAAATGCTTCACAGAGTCATTTGACTAATTTGCAGCTCAACCAGAAGTTCATGTAAGAGCTCTCATCCACCTGCACTTCGTCAATTATAAAACTGAAGCTTTGAAGAGGTGTGGAGTAACTTGGACAAGAACATTAATAAATCTTTGACAAAAACATTAACTGCCTATCTCCCCATGAAGGACATAGCAAAGGAATACAAATCTTGTCTTAAAAAGTTTATCACGTGGCAGGAACTATATACACATTTTTCTCAAGTCCTCCATACATTGTACGAGTTAGTATCAAAATATAACAAGGCACACTTGATGATATGGATTTTGAGTTAGATATAACTGGTTTGGGGTTCTGGGTCAATTATTTACTAGCTCTGGATCTAAAGAAAGCTTGAATTTTGTAAGCTTCAATCTCCTCATTTGTAAGATGGAGATCATAAAAAACCTACATCATAGTATTCTTGTGAAGTTGACAATGTGATTGACAAGAGACCCATAAGTATTAGCAGTCATTATCATTATCCTTGCTCTGTGGAGGGTAGACAGATACTTGAGTTTAAGTAAAAGGTCACAGCCAGTACATGGTAGAACAAGGGTTTGAACCAGTTCTGTCTGACTCTGATGTTCATCTCATTTTAAGAGAGTCCTGTTGTATCCCTAAAAGGGGAGGACTCTTAGCTCCATCCCACCAAATTATACCGAGGACAGGGAAAAACCCATATGAATTACTAAAAGTCAGAATTCATCAAACACTTGGAAAATAAAATTTCGTTGGTTTCATGAATATTTATGTAACTCAACTAGGTGAAACAAATGCTGCCAAGCTATCAGTTTCCTGGGGATCTGCTGTAATAGACAAAGATGTTCTGTAATTAGAATATTGACTGCATACATACTGCAATTCTAGAGTGTGCAAGCAACCTATACTCTTACAAATTATAAATATCTCCTTTAACATATTACTGCTATTAACCTGCCCCATCCCTGAAGACAATCCAACTGAAACCTATCTTCTGGGCAAACAATCACAAATGTTGAATTAGTGGTGTCCGAATGAATGATGCTTGCCTGCCTATACCCTGTTTGCCATCTTCCAAGTTCTCCTCCATGTCCTGTCCCCCCACCCCCAACTCCCTCCCGGGAAGACATTTGTCTTCAGTGGCTGGCAATGAGGCATTTGCCATTATACACATTTTGACATATTTTACATATGCTCTAAGAAGCAGAGGCTAAATTACACTGGTGAGTTATTAAAAACAGCTCTCAATGCTATTATTATTTATTGCATTTCCAACGCTCAGCAGCAGCTGATTACACTGCTTAATCTTGTATTTTTTTTAATTCCCCACCCTGAAATTAATTCTCCCTACAATGAATAAGCAAGGTCAGCCACACAGAGCACGCCTTTGGAAAACAAAGCTTAGATGCTGGGAGCGTTTGATTGGCAGCTGTGGGATACAGCCTCAGTTTCCCTATAGAAGGTCTCTCACTTGAAATATAAGCAACTCTTTTCCACAGCACTCCCAAAGGTAATTCTCCAAAGCATAGGTCTTACAGCACCAATCCCTTCTATGCATTTTCTGTGGCCACAACTGAAGGTCCTCTGTGTCCCCTCCCAGCCTCACCTAGCCCACAGGAACTCACAGGGAGTGGCATTCCTTACAGTGCCAGGTTTGGCTTTCTGAGCCTTCAATTGAAACTCTGTCTCTTCCCTTATTTTCTTTCCTTCCTTCCTTCCTTCCTTCCTTCCTTCCTTCCTTCCTTCCTTCCTTCCTTCCTTCTTTGTTTATTTCCTTTCTTTCTGTGGTACTGGGGATGGAACCCAGGGGCTTTCTACCTCCAGGCTACACCTCCAGACCTATTTTATCTTTTATTTGGAAACAAAGTCTCACTAAGTTGCTGAGGCTGGCTTCGAATGTGTGATCCTCCTGTCTCAGCCTCCCAAGTACTGGGATTACAAGTGTGTGCCACCATGCCCAGCCTACTCTTATTTTCTTAGCCAACATCTCTTCCTTTCAGACTCAATTTAGGGACTATCTCTTTCACAAAGCCTTCCCAGTGAAAAACTGCTTCCATAAAGCTCCATTCTTAACACTTTGTCATAGCACTCAACACTCTATACAGTCATTGTGGGTTACTTGTCATAGTGTGAGCTGCTTGAGAATGAGGGTAGACTTGTCATAAAGCAAGTGCTTTGGGAATGATGGGAAACAAATACAGAAGCAGTATGGAAAATGCAGGAGGAGCCAAAGGCCTTGAACTAGGCATTTACTTATTCACTCATTCATTCAAGAAATATTTATTGAGCATCTGTTATGAGCCAAGTACTTGCTAAGCACAGGAGATATGATGATTAACACTAATGGCCTAATGGGAGAGACATACATGAATCACAAGTATAAGAGTATTAGTTATGATAGTGTTACAAGGAAAAATAATACTCAGGGCTATGACAGCAAACACACAGGGACCAGCATGGCTGGAGTCGCTGCAGGGAGTTTCATCAGGGAGGCCTTCCTTGAGGAAGTGATGCTTTAGGTAAGAGCAAAAAGGATGAATAGGCATTATCTTGATGACAGGTGGGGCAAGAACATTTAAAGCCAAAAGGGCATCTGCAAAAGCCCTGAGGTAAGCAGGATTGAGGAGATATTTAGGAGTGGACTAAAAGCCAGTACTGGAGTCCGGGGAGGGGTTGAGGTAGAGGATACATACACCTGACAAGGCTGGGATACACATGGGGTCAGGTCATACACACTCAATAGACCACATCAAGGACTTTTATACAATGGGGTTTAAGAAAAAAAATGGTGTCTGTGTGTGTATTTGTGTTTGTGTGTGTGTGTGTTAAGTGTCTGCATTAAGAACAGAATGAAGGGAGGCAAGGCACACGGAGGTTGTGGGGTGTGCACCTACAGATTGCCTTGGATTTCATGATGACCAGGTGGGGTTAGGGCTGAAGTAATGCACAGAGGGGGAAGCCTTCCAGAGGTTGTCAAGGAGACACCTGGACCCTGTGTGGGGTCCAGAGTTCTGCTCAAGGGTATACTTACTTTAATGCTGAAGCTCATTCTGGGGAAGGCTCAGCCTTTCTTGGGGACCATGGGCTTAAGGGAGCCTCTGTTTTACAATAGAACTCTCATGAGCTAGACTCGAGCTCAGGCTATCTCTTTAATTTACAGATTATGCTCCAAGGGTAAAGAAGTCAGAGAACAGGGCTTTATAAGTTCTGCTTTTAATGGCTAGGTCTTTGAAAGGTAGAGCAGCTTCATACTGGGTTTAATTTGCTATCTTGAGAAGAATGAGGAGTTTGAAGGTCATTTGTTTTTATCTTTTCACTTTATCCATTCATCCATCCATTCATCCATCCATCCATCCATCCATCCATCCATCCATCCATCCATCCATTGGTCTGTCTGACCATCCAACCCTTTGCCCAACAAGTATTCACTGAGAAAACACTGAAAGATGGCCTAGAACACAGCCTTATGATCCCTAATGTACTCCATGTTCTTCCCTGGTCCACATCTGTCCAATATGAGCTAGTGTCTGCCAGCTATATCCAGGAGATGGAGTCTGGCCCCAACACTGTCACACAATTTTGTTCTTTCAGTTCTTTAGTTGCTGAATTGGAGCCCCAGGCAAACTCTGCATTCTTCTCCTCTGACTTAATTGGCCCATTATTTTAAACTTTTGAAGATAAGGGAATAAAAAAGTCAGTAGAATATTGTATTCATCACATTCAAATTAATATGCTTCATTAGCACAACGACAAGGAGCGTAGTTGCAATATTTTCTTAAAACTTTTAATTGAACAGAGCATGGGAGGGGGGAGCGAAAATGGAAACCACCAAGCTCAGATGTTGTTTTTCACTTTCTTAAAATGTGCACTGCTTCTGATCTACTCATCTCATTAGTGTTAATTATGAACGAAAATAAAATGGCATTTAACACTGTGCTGAGACTTTAATTAAAGCCAAACCTTCGTACCCAGGAAATCTCTGAAGTCTAAGATCATTATTTTAAAATGTTGAACCTTCTGCTGGGCCCATGGTTCCCACAATTTCATTTTATTCTCTGCTGCTGGAGGACTGCTCCATCCATCCATCCATCCATCCATCCATCCATCCATCCATCCTTCAACAAATAAACTAAATGAATATAATTCTCAATCAACTAGTATTGATTAAGCACCACTAAACTTATTAATTTAAATGTATTTTATGCAGCCTAATATATCACCAAGAACTTAGGAAATGTTCAAGTAGGTTAGCTAGTAGTATTGTATATATCATTTAGTCCTCAAAAGAGTCCCAGGAGGTGATATCAAATTATTATATTTACTTATACAAAATGTGAAACTGAGGCATACACTAGATGAGCTACCCAAAATCATGTTGACTCCATGTTTTCCTGCTTTACATGGCTGGGATTAAAAGATTATTCTCAGTTATCTAAACTCATTCATTCACTTATTCATTCAACAAACACAGACCACCTACTGTGTGCTAGGATCTATGCTAGGGATCTAAACTGTTCAGTCCCACTCCTTCCAGTCCCAGAGGGTAGGCAGGTAATTGAATGGTGATGACAAGATGGTGTGGTGAGTGCTGAGAAAGAGAAGTAGGGAGAATTTAGATCCATGATGTGGGACATTGAGCCCAGTCTGAGAATCCAGGATGGTTACTCCAAGCAGATAAGGCTAGTGGAATGATTTAATCTAGAATCCCTATGGAAGGATCTAGTCAGAAGGGTAGTCTAATGGTCCTTCTTCCAGATACTGACAACCCTAACTCCAGCTGCCCAGTCATAAACATGGTGCAGGACTCATCCAGACAGGTTGCTAGGAGGTCTCCATTAAGCACCTGGAAACCATTCCCACACAGCATGGCAATGACTAACCCCAAACACTTGGGCTATCTGGCATCAAGCTCTGTGGTTAATGTTACAAAAGCAGTGCCTTGTATAGACCAGGTGCCAGTAGCCGTTGCTTTCTCTTCCTGCCACATGATAGTCCCCCAACTTTATATAGTTCCTAGGTTCTGATGCCTGAGCCATGTATGACAGCTGTGGTGGGGTTCTCTCCTGCTTGCCCACAGTTTTTTCATTTGGGGAAAAGTTGAAACAAGGCAGCAATCACTTCTGATTTGACCAGGGATCCAGAGATGTATAGGGTTGACACAGTGCCGGGACAACCAGCCTGTTCACTGTCAGAGGAAGGGGGTAGGGACTAAGATTAAGGCAAACCACCTGCCCCAGCACTAGGACCAGGTCTCTGACTCTAATATGATAAAATTTCCCTCATCCCAGCCAGGATATATGAAGAGTCTTTTAGGAGATTTTCCTGCATAGGGCATGAGGCCCAGTTCAGTTAACTAACTTATGGGATAAAGGCAGCCCAGCAGATAAGTGATGGAGCTGGGGTTTGAATCTGAGCAGCCAGGCTCTAGAATCCATGTTTCTAACCATGGAGCAACACTGGCTTCATGTGCAGAACTCTTTTCAGCTCAAACTCAGGAACTCTCTTTTTTTCTATTTGGTCTATATAAAGATAGTTCCTAATTTGGTTAAATTCTTGGGAAGGACCAGATCAATTTCAAGAAGTTTCCTTGAAGGAGTCAGTTTGCTTGTGCATATATATCCCACCAAGAGGCCTGCATACACACTTAGCCTGAATCTGTCATTAGGAATTTGTTTCTTTGAGTTATAAATTATAATTATAATTATAACAACAGATCTGAAGATAATAGAGCTCTGTAATTGAGCACTTGCCTAGCATGTGTGAGGCCCAGGATTCTATACCCAGTGTCTCCCCTGAAAATTATAATAACAGCTTTTACTTTCTTCAATACCTGCCACTTCCGAGGACCTCTTTAAAAGACTGTATGTGTACATTATCTTATTTAGTTATTAGAGAACAGGAAAGTAAGGTCAACTATCATGCTCAAGGTCACAGAACTAGAAAGAATTTTCTTCCTCACAATCTGCAGGAGGATAGAGTCTAACTTCTGGCTTCGTGGGCCTGAAATTTCTTGCAGGGAGAAGTGGGCAAGAGCCCAGGGAATAGACAAGAAAGCAAAAATGACTCATCTTCTCTAACCATAGCTGCCGGGGCAGGAAGGCAAACAAGTCCCTCCCCAGGTGCTATTCCTTAGTCTGGCAGAGATCAAGAGTAAAATCACAGAAAGGACTTTTCAAGGACAAGCAACTTTAAAAAAAAAATCTGATGGAAATACCTCTAAATATAAACAGTGGCTTTTTCTGCCTCTTTGAGTTATTAGGGATACTTATTTTCAGTCTTATCCCTTCATACATTTGCTTAATGTTTTCACAATAAACATGACTTAGTTTTATATTCTAAAAGATGATGAGAAAAAAAGAAAGAAAAAAGAAAGTCCATGATGAAAATTAATATACGATTCTACAATAAGAGGAATCAGGATTTCTTGAGAAATGGCAGGCTCCAGTGCGGCTAAAGTGGGAAATATACAAAATGAGCCTTGAGTATCTTGTAGTACCATAAAGTAAGAAAGTACTCAGACAGACACACAGACAGACAGACACATGCACACACCCCTCAATGTTGGTGAAATATCAAAAGGCTATAGATACAAACTGAAAGAGCTCCCAGTGGAGAAAGGTGTACTAACTTGAACAACAGAATCAATAAAACAATACTGGGTTATAACCAGAGTGTAAATGTAAAAATCCATGATCACGTACTTACATAAACAAATGTTTTGGACAGAAAAATTTCAAATAACTTATTTAAATCCCCCCTCCAGTGGATGAGAAATTATTCCCCACTCCTGAAGTGTGGGTTATGTATAGTAGTGAATTCCTTCCAAAGAAAACCCTATGCAAACCAGGAAGAAGAATGATTTGCAGTGGGGAAATGCAACTCACCCCATCTCAGCCGGGTGCACAGGTCAGTGTATACAGGCATAAGTCATGTCGATAGTATGTTCCCTTAAAATGATGGAACGTGAGTGGCATTTTACCTCCAAACTTCAGTTTACTCATGAGGGAAACTTCAGATAAAATTGAAAGCTGGGCATGGTGGCACATGTTTATAATCCCAGTGCCTGAGAGGCTGAGACAGG
Source organism: Muscardinus avellanarius (assembly GCF_963383645.1). Classification (NCBI taxonomy): domain Eukaryota; kingdom Metazoa; phylum Chordata; class Mammalia; order Rodentia; family Gliridae; genus Muscardinus; species Muscardinus avellanarius. The sequence continues at coordinate 22,413,133 of NC_137793.1, read as the reverse complement.
AAGATCACAGGTTTCATCCCAGCCTAAGAAACTTAGGGAGGTTCTAATAAATAATAATAATAAATAATAATAATAATAAATACATAAGTAAGTAAACAAATAAATTAAGGCTAGGGGTGTAGTTTGGAGATAAAATACCCCAGTACCACCACCACCATCAACAATAACAACAATAAAACCAATTGAAGGATATTTTATAAAACATCTACAGACTTCCTTCTAGTTATATATTCAAAGGAAAGAAAACCAGCATACCAAAGATATATTTGCATGCCCATGGGTTATGTTTTGGTTTTAGAATGTCCCCTAAAGGCTCATGTGTTGAAAGCATATCCCCAATTCAGCAAGGTTCAGAGATGGGGTAAAGCTGGAGGAAGTGGATCACTGCGCTGTGTGTCTTGGGGACCATTTATGTCGTTGGTCCCTTCCTTTGGCTCTCTCTGCTTCTGGATATCATGACTAAGAGAGGCTTTATCCATGTGAGAGGGGCTTCTGCCATGTGCCATGCTGCCAGTTTCTGCCTTGAAGTCAGCCAATCATGGACTGAACCTCTGAAACTGTGATGCAAATAAACCTTTCCCTGTCTAAGTCATGCTTGTCAGGTAATGTAGTCACAGCAATTGAAAAGTGGACTAAAACACTACATTTATAGCAGCACTATTCACAATAGCTAAGATATGGAATCAGTCTAGGCGCTCATCAACAGGTAAGCAGATAAAAAAATGTTGTACATATACTCAATGGAGTGTTATTGAGCAATAAAGATGAATGAAATCCTGTCATTTGCTGCAAAATGGGTGGAACTGAAGGACATTACATTGAGACAAACCAGACACTTTCTGTTTTTCTAACAATACCACATTTCTCTCTCATGTGAAAGCCAAGATATGTCAACTTGAAAGTAGAACAGGATTAATTAGAGGTTGGGAAAGGTTTGTTTGTTTGTGTGTGGTGGTGGGGCTGTTGAAGGTAGATAAAGGAGACTTAATTTGATCAGTGCATGCTAGATGCATGTGTTCAAATATCATACTGAGCCCCCTTAGTATGCATAATTAATACATGTTAAAAACAGATTTCTGCATGCTCCAGAAAATTTATTATAAAAAAATCCCCAAATATTGACAAACCACAAAACATCTCTACTATATCTCCTTAAAACTGTCAAAGTCATCAAAATTAAGTAAGTCTAAAAAACTGTCATAGCCATGAGGAGCCTAAGGAGACATGATAACTAAATGAAATGTGAATGAGATCCTGGATAGAAAAAGGACAAGAGGTAAAAACTAAAAAATAATTGAATTAAACATGGACTTTAACAGTAATATAGCCTATTGGCTCATTAATTGTGACAATGTTAACATAAGCCCTTGATAGAGAAAACTGGGTATACAGATATGTGAGCTCACTATACTATCTTTGTAGTTTTTCTATAAATGTGAAACTATTCTAAAATGAAAGGTTGAAAAAGGGCTAAATGAATGATGTGTGGATATATGCCTCTACCGTCCTGTGCCTCATCAAGATGTATGATTACAATGCACCAGTAAATTTAAAAAAAAAGGTTATATAGAAACAGAGCCTGGCAGGAGCAGCTGAGCTTCATTCCAAATCTAGGCGTGATCTCTCAGGCCCTGCTCAGCTGGAGAAGTAGTTTAACACCCAGGCATCTTACTTCATCCTTTTTCTCTAAGAAAAATCTAGGTTTTTGTAAATAACACTGTTGGACTGGAAGGGGACAAGGTTATTGTATCTAACTGGCTTTCCCAAAGTCCCATGGGGGTCTCATGGCAGTTAGATTCATTAACTCAGCATTTTCTAATGATTAACCCTGATCAATAATCCACTGGGTCTTGTCCTTAAATCAATTGTCCCATTAATGAGAATGAAAGCACCATTTTATTATCCTTTTGCAGAAAAAGCTTCTGGGGTTTTGGGTTTCCATTCCCTCTACTGTGTAGGTTAATTAAAACTCCAACTCAGGTCTCCTAAGCTTCATGCTTCTAACTTGGAACAAAATTAGCTAGAGGGAAGGACTTCTGGAAAATGGGTTAGAACTTTCACTCAGTGATGCTTTCAGTGCTGTGGTCTGGAGTCCCCCAAAGGCCCATGTGTTAAAGCTTGCTCCTGAGGGTGTCAATACTGTGGAACCTTTGGGAGGTGGGACTTAATGGGAGGTCCTTAGGTTTTTGGGGGGTGTCCTCTAAAGAGACTGTTAGGACCCTGTGCTCTTTCTCTTCTTTGCTTTCTGGCTCACACTGAAGGTGGTTTGCTTCCCCATATGCCGACACCATGTTGTGCTACCCTTGTCAGAGGCTCAAAGTAATGGAGGGACCTATTCTTGGGCTAGAACCTGAAGAACCATGAGCTCAAATAGCCATTTTCACTTTATTAGTTCTATGTGTTAAGTATTTCATTATAGCAACTCAAAATTGACTAATACAGCCAGCCAAGGAATGAGTCAACTGAATTTTATTTATTTATTTTGTGGCACTGGGGACTGAACCCAGGAATGCTCTACCATTGAGCTACATGCCCATGTATTTATTTTTAATTTATTTTTATTTTTTATTGGTGCATTGTAATCATACATCTTAACGAGGTACAAGATGGTAGAGGCATAAATACACACATCACTCATTTAGCTCTTCCCCAATTCACACCCCATTCTCTCCCCATTCCCTTCTTCTATGTTTGGCTTAGTGATTGACTTTGATATGTTTGTGAATGTACATCATGTACATTAGGGATTTTCCCTCCTCCCATTTCCCCTAGTTAGATCCCCTTATTTGCTTATATATGGTATTTCCTTCTTTGTCTAGAGTTCCTCCTATGACCCTTTTCCTCCATAGATTCCACATATTAGGAAGAGCATTCTATTTATTTTTAGATTGGGTCTTGGGAGGTTAGGGAAGGCTTCATATGGGGAGAAACATCTAGGATGACCTTCAGGCTGAGCAGACATGTACTGCTACCCTCCTAGAATGTTAGAAGGAAGAATGTTCAAAAGAGGATGGGTGCACTGAAGAGAGCCTGACATTGGTGATACCTGGTTAACACCGTGGATGTCGTTCTGAAAGCAATGGGTGTCAGGGGAAGAAGCGACCTGCTTGGATTTGTTTTGGAATGATGACCCTGCTCAGAGTGTGTGGCTTGTGTTAGAGAATGGTGCAGACACTACTGGAGGAGGGGGTAAGCATGAAGCAGTTCAGAGATGAAGTGACAAGATGTGATGTCAATGGGGCCATGCAGATGGGAGGATGAGGAGAGCAAGTTGGCTTCGGATTATTAAAAGGTTAGACTTGAAAGGAATTGTTAGTTAATGGGGATGTGCGTGAAAGGGGGATGTTTTAAAGATGACTCCTGGGAGTTGGGGTACCAGGATGTTAGTAAACTGTCCCACTAATGATTCACTGAGAGTGCTCCCAACACATTGTCTTCTGCAGAAAAAAAAACTCCTGTGGATGGGCTGAGATCCCCACTGTGTGATGGAGGAGAGGGGGGCTGGGGTGGGAGGCAAATCCTCAGGCTATCCCCTGGCACCTTCTGATGAGACACCCACTCAACTTCATTCTGCCTCTTTGGTCATCATGGTGGGAGAGCAGCTCTGTTTCTTCAATTCTGGCAAGTTTATGTTGACACGAGTCAAGTATAAAATGTTTTAAAGGCTGGGGCTTCAAACTCAGGTCTCCTAGAATTCCAGTCTTCCTCTGCTAGAAACCATGTGACCATAGGCAAGTCATCCTCTGAGATTCACATCTCTGAAAAACAGAGCTGATGATTTCTCTTTGGCAGAGTTGTTGAGATCATGAGAAGAACGATGATATTTTACAGTATCAATCAGGGATTCCTTCCCCAGTGTTTTTTGATCCTTTGACCTCCCTGGTGAGAGCAATAGTCAGGGGTCCCCCTCTTAGATGCCTTGAGTGTGTGTGTGTGGGGGCTGATAGAAAAAAATGCCATAAGAAGAGAAGAGCACCAACCGATACCCAGCTTTTGAATTTTAGGGAAGACTTTGCAACTCATGTTCTTGGCACTTTAAAGCAAGGCCCTGAGATGTGCAAGTCCTCAGGTAGAGGCCTTAGCAAACAGATCCTGAAGAACAGTTGAGGGCACATGAGGCAGGCGCTCCTCCTTCAAGTAGAGGAAGAGTCATTGGCCTGGAGGAAAGAGAGGACGTAGAGAGAAGAATCTGGAGAGTGAAAATCTGGAGCACATTTCTGACCCCATTCTCTCTGGGGCTAGAGGAGGACTTGTGCATGTGATCTTGTGACAACAGAAACATCCTTTGGCCTTCAGGATTCAAGGCTGGTGGGCTGGATGCCTCCCTCCTGGGCACAGCCTGGTGTGGCAAAGCTCCTGGCTCTCTTGTCCCTCTGTGGCAGCAGGAAGGAGAGAATGACAAGTGGAGGTGGCCCCACCCCTTGGATTGCTGAGAATCTTCTGCAGAAGAGTTAGAGAAGAGGTCTGCAAAGGCCTGCTCATTACATATGCAGGTCATAGTGGGCCCTGAAACACTCAAGGCTGGAAATAGAGGAAATGTGATTCCAATCTGGCCTTCAGTGATGGAGGGCCTTACCTCTCACATGTATCCATGCCCTCCCCGCTGCATCAATGCCAGGGTGACTTTAAATTCTCTAAGGAGAAGAGAAGGTAAAGAAAGCCCTAAATTGATTGTAAAATCTTCATACTGGCTGAACTTGTCCTAAATAAAGCAAAATTAAATAAATGTCTTTAGTAGCAGAATGAGGACCCGAGAAAGAAGTCAAATTTAGTTACAGAAAAATAGAAGTGACCTTTCTGGCATATTCTGTTGGGGCCAGAAAATTGTCCTGCTACTATGATGCGTCTATATTCAGTAAATTCTGGCTATTTTCATTTGATGGTTGACTTGTGTCCTCTCCTGACTGGAGTTCAGATGGCAGAAGGTCTTCTGGAATCCTCAGCCAGGCCTGGAGACGAAGGCTCTGATGCTATTATAATCAAGCCTTGCAAAGAAAATTCTGTGTTGCACAGTTTGTGTGTGTGTGTGTGTGTGTGTGTGTGTGTGTGGTAGTGGGGTTCCTGGAAGCCCTTCTACCTTCGGGCTATACTCCCAGACCTATTTTAATTTTGGAAACAGGGTCTCTTAAGCCAGCCAGCGCGGCTGGCTTCGAACCTGCGCGATCCTCCTGTCTCTGCCTCCCAAGCGTGCACCACCACGCCTGGCTTGTGTTGCAGAGTTTGAGAGGAGACCCAAGACCTAGAAGCAGGTGTTGAGAAGAGGTGCAGGCTCCTCAGGGGAAGCCTGAGGTCTGGTTTATCTTGCAGTCCATGGCATTTGGCATGGCATGGGTATGGTACAGGTATGTTTGTAGGTTCATATATCAGCAAGTGGTGAATGAGTAAAAAGTGGGTAATATGAAATACATGCCTTTATGCTGAATTGTAAAGAGATGAAAAGTGTGTAATAGAGGACTAAGAGCAATAGCACCTGTGGCTTTTTGGCTTAGCTCCTTTCTTATCCCAGAGTTCAGAAAGGTCTTCTGTTAGTTCAGGGAACACAGCTGCTAAAGGCTCCAGTGGTTATGTGCCCACACCCAACTATACAGCTCATAATCTCAAGACTTCCCTGCTCCTGCTCACCTAAACAAACCATGCATGCCCTGACTTCCTGGTATACTGACTCCTGGCCATTAGCAAGGATCTGGAATGTGTTTGACATCATCCCCTCATTTTACAACCTGGCCAAAGTTAGACAGGAAGTTGTGATGAATGTGAATTTCCTAGTCATGCACGTCAATGGGCACCTATGGATAAATATACTCATGCATCCCCATGTGCATGTACACACACACACACACACACACACACACACACACACGAACACATGCAGGAATGCACAGTATGTTTCACATCATGAATGACTACTGACTGTGTGTCTCTGGCCTTGTCTGGCCTCTCCCTGAGCTCCAGATTCATATCATTAGCCACCAAATCAATATCCCCATCTAGGTGTCTAATAAGATGCTCACTACAGGCCCAAAACAAAACACTGATTTCTGTCTCACTAAATGGGATCCTAAACAAGTATTCCACTGAATTCCAACACTATCGTGTCCAAAACCTAACCCTTCTCTTTCCACCATCCTTCCAAACCCTGTGCCAAGCATCTATAGAACCTGTATATATCTCAGATTTATATTTATTAATCTCACTTGATTCTTCACCAAAGTGAGCATTCTCTGTGAGCTCTCTGCCCTGTGCTGGCTCCACATTCAGGAGTCACAGTAAAGATGGAGGAAGGGCACCCAAGGGCAGGTTCTACTGACATCTGCTGCTGGTGGCGGAAGTGAATGGGCAGGGCCCTGCTGGGTAGGGTTGGAGGGCTGGCTGATCAGGGGCACGGAGGTCTACCTTGGCAGGACTTGAGGCCATTCAAAGAGGATGCAGGAGACCTGTCCCCCTTTCTTCTCCCACTGGCATTTCTAGTTTACAGGCAGACAGCAAGTGCAGAATCTGAAACCTGTGCTAACGGGAATGCAAGGGCAAAGGCAGGAGCCTGAGGGCTTGCTTTCTCCTTGCCCTGGGTCTTTAGCTGTTACCCAGCTAGTCGAGAAGGGATGGAAGAACAAATATCATTAACTGGGCTTCTCCTTCCAGAAACCATAAATCAAAAAGTGTTATTCTCTGAACCCCAACTGGCACCACACTGTAATTTACTTTAAGCAGACAAATGAATGTATTGTATAAAAATCATTCTCCTTTAAATATTAAGGGGAAAAATTTTCCATTTTCTTTGGTGTAGTTTTTATTATATCTTGAGGGCAAAGACTTCCAATTTCAAAATGTAAATCAATGAGAAACAGGATTGAATTTCAGAAACATGGTCTTACAGCCAATGGTTTTAGACTGTGTTGGAAACTCTGAAGGACATATATATTTCATATTGACACCTGGAAGATTTGAGGATCGACTGGGTGTTATTTTCCCAAGAAGCTTAGAATGTAGTATTACTTCAACTTGGTACTGTTCTATGTTTTAGGGGAGCTAGAGATATCTAGAAATAAGTTTATTTTCTGTTTCCCACCTCAGTGGTTCATAGTAAATATGAAATGAACTCATGTGATGGAAGAAATAGGCCAGAGTCAGCAATAGATGTAGCCCAGAGGATCTTTCTAATTTGGGAGGCTCAAAGGCACAAGAAAAAATTAGTGCATACCAGGAGATAAAGAGTAAAGAGGCAATAAATAAAAGTAATTCTAATAGAAAATTGTCTTATCTCAAGGTTAAAGCTCTGAAAGAAGACAAACACACAGGACAAAGAAGGCAAGGTGTATTGTTTAGAGCCTGGTTCTAGAGAAGAAGCAAAATGTTCCCCAGGCTATGAGTATTAGCTCACCTGGAAGGACCAATGTTTGAAGTTTCAAATCTATTAAGACTCTGGGAAACTTTAAGGGAAGACCTCACTGTAGAACAAGGCGAGATTTCTCCAGAAAATGTTAACATTTCTCTCTGTATGGGAGAAATTCTGAGACTTATTTTTTTCTTTTCCTTAGTTCTCTGTACTTCCTGAATTTTCCCTAGCAAACAAATATGGTGTTCAGAATAAAGTCCCAGGTCCCACTTTCCCCTACACCTGTCCCCACCTTCTTCAGGACTCCCTTTGAGATATCCTGATTTGAGTGTCCATCTTTTTCTCGTGGAGATTGTGACATATACTTATCACAAATAGAAGTGCATTATAACCATGAAGAGAATAAAGCAAACCAATGCTATCAGATCTCATTGAGAGGATTTTTCTTACCAAAGGCTTTTAGATCACTGCCTGTCTTCTTCTGGTTAAAAAAGAAGTGGTGATAGAAGACTCTCCTGTATTAGATAAGTGTTAAAGACAGGTTCACAAGAAAGGCAATCTTTGTCCTTAAACAAGAATAGGCATGGAGTCCTTTGCCCACTAAGTGTCTCAGCAACTTTTTTTCATGCTGATCCTATACACCGTCTAAATGCACTCACAAACCACAGTTCCCAGTTTCCAGAATCTTCAACTTAGATGTCTTCTTCATGATGTATCAGGTCTGAGCTTGTCTGAGTTGCTAAGTTCCCATGAACTCTGACTTTTAATGGGATGCAGCCAATAGGAAGCCCAGGTGGGAGATTACAGGACATTTATATCCAGCTTCCTAACTGTATTTTGCTACTGAAGGCCACAGATCTTGAGAGTAGCCCTGTCCTAGTACACAGGTATCTCTGTATTCTATCCTTCTTGGTCAGGATGGCCACAGTTTCCTGCTTTTGTTTGTATCAGAGTATCCATCCTCTCTGATCACTTCTCTTAACTCCTCCCACATTGATATACAGAACAGCAATAAGACTCCCTTCCATTGCTTATTTGGTATCTATTGCCTCCTGGGATCTTTACTACTACAACTACCATCATTGTTGTTACCTATGTCTCCACTTGTCTCAATTCAAAACACAAAGTATCTCAGGTAGGGAGTGTGATTGGGTAGAATACCAAACACCAGCAAGTCTACCTGGCTTTTGTGTCCCAGAATCCAGAGTCAGAAAAAGATGTGGGGTTTCCGGGTGTGGTGGTGCCCACTTGTAATCCCCACGCTTGGGAGGTGGAGACAGGAGGATTGCGCAAGTTCGAAGCCAGCCTCGCTGGCTTAAGAGACCCTGTTTCCAAATAAAAATATAAAATAGTTCTGGGAGTGTAGTCTGGAGGTAGAAGGGCATCCAGAAACCCCAGTACCACAAAAAAAGAAAGAAAAGAAAGGAAGGAAGAAAGAAAGAAAGAAAGAAAGAAAGAAAGAAAGAAAGAATTAATGAAAAAGAAAAAGATGTGGGGTTAAGACAAAATATCTCAATAGAGGAAAAGGGAACATGAGAGGCTTGTCTCTCCCCTTTCCTGGGAAAGTGGGGTCTCTGTGCTTAGGGAAGGGGAGAGAAAGAGAGAGGAGAAGCTCTTGGGCTTTCCAGAGTCCTGTGAGAGAACGGTGAACACCTCTAGAGAAAAATGTTGGCACAGGTGAGTGAGAGCCAGGCACCTTTTGGAGATACCGCATGGTTCATAGACAGGACAGAGGACAGAGAGTGGCCAGCTCTGAATGGCCATGCTCATGGGACAGTGAACCACTTAGCATCTGACTCAGGAGCAGATAAATTTCCAAATGATTTAGCTCTGTGGGAGCCCCCTTGGACCTTGACACCACCTTAAGATGATGTTTCCAACTGGAGAGAAAGGTGTCCCAGAGGAAACTGCAGTTATGACTTGCTCATCTGGAGAGTACTAGAGAGGGAAAGACATGCAATTGTCGTCCTATACGTTGCTCCAGACAGAGAGGGTGAGGGACTCTGCCTTCTCCCTACTCTCTACCCTCCAAAATCCTGCCAGAGACCCCATGGTGGAATCATGATGGCCACAAACTCCAAGGTTCAGTTCATGTCCTTTCCTCTTAAATCTGGGCTGCTAGTGGCAGCTTCAACCAATAGAGTACAATGCAAGTAGTACCGTGCCAGTTCTGGGCTTGATCCTTGGAAAAGAACTAGTGGCTTCTGCCTTGGTTTCTTTAAGTCCTGAACTGTTAAAAGAAAAGGCAGACTATAAACCTGAAGAGACTTCTTAGAGACTTCTTAAAGTAGAAGGGCTCAGCTATGCCCAGCCTTCAGCTCTCCCTGCCAGGTGTTGAGCATATGAGTGACACCGTCTTGGACAGTGCAGTCTACATGAGGCTCAGCTGAATCCCACTGTGTGACACCAGTCAGTGCTGTACAGAGCACAGAAATTGCTCAGCTCTGCCCATGTTTCTGAGGACAGACTTGAGAGATAATAATTCAGTGATTGCTGTTCAAAGTCACTGTGCTTGGAGATAGTCGCTTGTACAATGACAGAGACCTGGGACAGCTTCCTATGGTTGGAAACTGGGCAGATGCCAGCTGGCAGGAAATCTGGGGAACAGAAGCAGCAGGAGCAGGCCCAGGACTGTCACAAGCACTCAAAATAGGAGTTAATTCCAGTTTATTTCTCACACACCTGGTATGTGTAGTGAGATTCATTCTGGAAAATGGAAAGAAAGGTCCTCACAGGACTCAGCCCATTTAAATATACCATCATCATCAGTTGAGCCTTTTTTTAAAGTATTAGGATGGGGTTCCCAGTGACTCGCAGAGCTAAGAAGTCACATCCACATTGGCTATGCCTCTCTGAGTCATCCTACTCTGGCTGCTCAGAAAGCTAGGTGGCCAGACCTAGGAGTGCAGCACAGGGCCTGTCTTGCCCTCTTTTTCCCTTCCTTCAGCCTTCAGGAAAGGTCCCCAAGTCCTTTCCAAGGCTCTTGTACCAACCATCCACAAGCTTTTTTCCTAGTACAGATCTTTTAAAATGTCTTGCCATGTGGCGAAACACCAGTCAATGAGCAAGATGACTGATGGTCAGAGAGGGACTTGCTTCCAGAACAAGATTATTCTCTATTGCAGGACCATGGCCATTAAATTTTTCTAGATTTGGGAAAACAAAGAACTCAAGGCTGAACACCAATTCACGGAGCGCAATACCATCAAAAGCAGAGTGCAAATGGAGCCACTATTCCAGCCATGTGAAGTCCTTGATTATTCCATAGCAAAAGACAACTTTTCCCTCTACTGGCTCACAAGAAAAGAGAACAGTCCAGGATGCCTGAAATTGGGGAAGAAGCTGCTTCTGTAGATCTTTATCTATTCCAGATGGCCCATCAACACAGGTAAGACCTGCTGTATGGACCTGTTTGGTGTTGGTATGAAGTATACAGATATAACCAGAATAAAACAGGAGGGGGAGCAGAGAAACTTCAAGATCTAAAACCGAGCTCCAGAGTGAGAGAGCATCTTCCCTGGACTTGGCTTTTGTGTGTTTTCCTGGGTAGAACATCCCACCGGGTCAAGCATGCCCTGACTATAGTATTAACACACACTGAGCATATGTCATTTCCACACAGCCCGGTCCCCAATACACTCCATCTTCTCTATGCAAGGCGCAACTAAAGAAATAAATTTCTCCCTCTTTTGGAGAAAAAAAAATTGCTTCTCTTAGAAGCATTTTGAGTCAGTTTATTTACATATGTTATTTTTTAAGGATGATTTAAGGGATTTTGAGGGTAATTTTGACTATACTCAATTTTTATGTGTTGACTTCAGAGCTACTAAAATCATTATTTAATAGTTTCTTTCATCCAGTTAATTTACAGATCCTTATTTTTTATAAGTATTAATGATGCAAACTTGAGCCTGGATCATTTTTTAATTGTTCCAGAATTTTGGGTTAGCATTCTCCAAAATCATGACTATATGATACACATTATAAACAAAGCAGTGAAGCAGGTAGTGTTAATATTATCTTAACATTATCTTCCTATATTCCAAAAAGCATAAAGAACATTTCTCTTCACATCATTAACCAGGTAATGTTAATGCAAATCATGTACCTAAATGTAAAACTACTGACTTCAAGATAACTATGAAAATTAGTTGCCATTTTAATTTTTGCCAACAAATGGCCAACTCAGTTTAGCCACAGATGAACTTGAGCTATATCCAGATGCCTGATATACAGGTAAATCATGGATAATATGTGCATTGGAAAGAGTAATGAACAACCCCAACAGTAGCTGGAAAGAATACTTTATTTTAAGTAATATGTTTTACCCTCATTAAATACATTAATATTCATGAGTAGAGATTATACACATGAATTTCCTACTGTAATGACCCAGATTCAACTAATTCTCTCCCCCTTTTAATGGATACCTAGCATCAAAGTACAGCACAATTTTATTCTGACTAGAATGGTACTGTATATACAATTTATGAACTTATTACTTCTTTATGGACATGACTAGAATCTGAGATCTTTCAGGGTCTTGCTTACATTTTAACCTCAGAAGCACAGTGCCTGGCACATAATAGGTGCTGAGCAATGTTCAACAAATGGAAAAATGGTGCCAGGTGATGGCAAAGAGCCTCCACTGCAGGAGAACGCAGAGAAAGTCAGGCCACAGTGGGTCCAGGTGCCAGGGCAGCTTTCTTGGAGGAGGTGGGACAGAGGTGAGACCATCAAAGAAAAAGGTTTGGCACTGGGGGAGGTCACACAGAAGACACTTAAGAAGGAGCTGAGGAGGGACAGAGTTAGGCCAGGGTGCAGAGGCAAGAAAGCGGAAGGGAAAGTTTGACCTCTGGAAGATGTAGTGCTGGGTGAAGGGGACCCCCACGGGCTTGTCAGACTAGCACCTTTTTCCCTTGGGATTGTCCTCCCCCAACTAAAGTGTTTTTAGTGAAAATCACAACATGCCTGAAAAATGAGCCGTTTCCCTAGCCAGCAGATATTTGACCCATGCCAAGACCTTGCAGTCTCTTCATAGACTAGACTGTCGAAGCTAAGGATACCCGTTCACTCTCTGATTGGGAGGCCAGGCTTCTGATATACAACCAGAGCTGTTGGCAGTGGCTGTATTCTGTCACATATGCAAGGCATATTCCTTATCCAAAATGCTTGAAACCAGAAGTATTTTAGATTTTTTTTTTAGATTTGGAATATTTATATACATATAACAAGCAATCTTGGGGATGAAGCCCAAGTTTAAATATAAAATTCATTTGTTTCCTACATACTTTCTACACATGACTGAGAGGTAATTTCATACACTATTTTAATTATTGTGAGCATGTAAAAAACTTTCATGGCACGGAATTTTATACTTGTAGCCTCATAACAGAGTTTAAAAATGTTTTGAAATCAGGCCGGGCATGGTGGCGCACGCTGGTAATCCCTGCGCTTGGGAGGCGGAGACAGGAGGATCGCGCAGGTTGGAAGCCAGACTCGCTGGCTTAAGAGACCCTGTTTCCAAACATAAAAAAGTATAAAATAGGTCTGGGAGTGTAGCTCGGAGGTAGAAGGTCTTCTAGGAACCCCAGTACTACCAAAATTAATAATAATAATGATAATAATAATAATAATAATAATAAAATGTGAAATCTTGAACATTTTGGATCTTGGGTCTTTGGATTAGGAATACTCAATGTGTATTGGAAACCTAGCAGTGTGTCTACAAATAAAAGGAAAGCAGGAGAGAGAGGGGGGGGAGGAAGAGAGAGGAAGAATTGATACTGCATGTGCTTTTGGGGAATGATGTTGCACACCAGGCCTTCCTTCCACCCTATAACAACATGCCTCTCAGAAGTCCCTTTTGTCTTAAGTACATTGTTTTTTATATGCATCTATGGCATGAAGCTAGATGGGACAGAGAAAGCCTCGCATGTTGTTGCACAGAGCCCAGTCTCTAGCCCAGAGGGAGCTGCGCAGATCCTTATCTGGTGATGACGCTGAAGACCAGGGAGCAAAGGAGGAGATATATCCAGGACACTGCTTTTTGCTCTTTGCCAAGGTCATTGAACTGACCTGGGCAAAACTGGGCTGCAAACACATGTGCTGGGGTCCTTGGCCCAGTCGGGTAGGGAGGCTCCCTCTCCTCCTGCACCCATGATAGATGCAAAATTCCTCATCCAGAAAACTCCAATAGATGCCATCCTCTAGTTTTTAAATAACACTAGATGCTAGTGTTATTTAAAAAAATAAATGGGTGCAGAGCTGGGCTGTCATTCCTTCACATCCTCCAAGGCGATTCATCTCTTTCCTGCCATGTTCTTCCGGCCCAGAAACTCCCACCTCTGCACACACAGAAGTCTAGTTCCTCACTCTTCTCCCTCAGTGGGGGAGGAGGCCGGGCAGGCCTGACCTCTCACTGCGTCACCTGGCCTGGCTGTGTGACCTCTTGTCCCACATAAGCAAAACGAAGATGGAAAGTCTAGCAGATGTGCGTCCAGAATCAACCTCAGTGTGTGCCAACCCTGGGAAGGCAGGGTCCCTCTGATGCCTTTGCTTTTTTGCTTGTTTGGCTAGAGGGACACGGAAGTTATTGAACTAAGCACCAGGCTTTGCTTAGCCACTCTGAGCTCCAGCTTCTCCATCTGTAAAGTGGGACAGCAGTGTCTATCTTCCCACAGGGATGTTTCAGTGATAAAAACAGAGTGAATGTATGTAAAGACACTAACATATGTTTGGTAGCTGTAGGCATGTGAGTAAATGTTAGTCTTTCAGGGCTCCGGTAGGTGCCCTTGAGTCAGACGTCTAACGCCATTTAGAGAACACATGTGAAAACCTGCAACTTCCTCCCACCCAGTCCTCTGCTTTCATCCTAATTGGGTAATTCCCCTCTCTCCTCTTCCTGGCTACCTCAGATGATACCCAATAGGTGCAGGTCTTCTATTCTTAGCCCCTAGAAGCTTCCTTCCCCTCAAACAACCAACCCGGCAGAGATGAACTAAAACCTACCCCATTCTTTGTGTCTTGCTCCCTCTCTTCCTCCCCCACTGCCAGCCAGCCCCTCATCGCTCACCCTGACAGCCACAAACGCCTATTTATTTGCCGACTAACTTCCTGGTGGTTTAATATCCCCTTGAATTACTGTACAATCTCTTTCAAGTTATATTTGATTATTTTTCACATTTAAAAACATGAACGCAATTACCCAACAATGGCACGTGCCGTTACAGTCAGGAATAAAATAGTATTGCAATACTACATATGCATCTTAGACAAGTAGTCAGTCCCTGGAAATTATGTCTCTAGCAAGGAGCGAGATCTGCAGTGATAGGTACCATATAAATGCTTATGAGACAATAAATAGTTACAAAGGGAGAGGATGCTGAATAATTAATCCACCCGCCTCTCCAGGAACGTTCTTTATAAATCTGTCCCCGGCGTTCATTTGTTTTTTTACGGAAGCAAATATTTAAAAGTAAAGAATAAGTAATGTCCAGGAAGAAGACATAAAAAGGAAAAAAAACAGTGGGAGGGAGGTAGAAGATTACAGATGGTGAAGGCTCCCGGATCGCTGCAATAGCCACTGGATGGCATTTGCTTAAGGGCACAGAAGAGGACAGGATGGGGTTTTCAGTGGGGGGGGGCAGCATTGGATTGGGGGCTGAGCTAAGCATTAGGCCTTCCTGCTAGATTAATGCCATGGGACCTTACTTAAGCCCAAGTCTATGTGTGGTTAGAGAAGAAAAAACTCAGAGGGATATGTTCTGTCAAGTTCAAGAACCCAACTCCCTTCCCAAGACAAGCACAATCTCCAAGAACCTCAGGAAAAGTAAAGGATTTAATGTGATCCACTCCAAACCTTGACTTTGATTTGTAACCCTCCAGTGGAAGATACTGCTTCTCCAAGTAGCATGCCTTATCTCTGACATCCCTGATAGAGAGTCCAGTCTTATCTTTCTGGAGTCCCCTTTCCCTAGTTATTTTCTCTGAGAGTCAAGAGTAGCCTAGGCCCTTGTGCCCTTCAGACACCAAGCCCCACTCCCTGCTTCTCCTGGCCACAGGGCCTACACTTCCCCTGATTTGAAATTCCTCTAGGTTTAGAAGCTCCCTGTTAACATGTACTCCATGTACTAGTCATTTGTGATTAGTGAGGAATAGGAACTTTTCTCTTTGCTTATTTCAGATTTACAGTTTTTTTAAAACTCAGATTTATGCTTTGCAAATATTTTCTTTCACTTTGTGGTTTTCATTTTTATTTATGATGTCTTTCAGGGCAGAAATTCAAAATTTTGATAAAATCCAATTTACGGATAGAGTATTGGTGGAATGTACAATAGTGCAACTACTTAGGAAAATCCTACATTTGTAACTTTTTAAGAAAGCTAAGGTTTACCTATCATCTGGTCCAGCATTTATGTATCTAGGTATTTTCTTGAAAGGAATGAAAGCATATGTCCATAGAAAGACCTGTGCATGAATATCAAGGTAGCCTTATTTGTAATAGTTCAAAATGGAAACCAACCCAAATGTGTGTGAACAGGTAAAAGGGTTAAGAAACCTGTGGTATATCCATACAAAGGAGTATGATAATAAGTAAGCAACTGCATGAACAAATCCTTAAATAATCATGCAAGTGAAAGAATCCCAACAAGGAACAATTCATATGATCTGACTATTTTATATAAAACTCTAAAAAATGCCAGTGACTCTACAATGACTGCAAGCAGTAATGGAATGGGGGATTTGAATGATGAACAGGGAACCTAAAAAGTGGCAATTCTAATTAGAATTAGAAAATGATGCTCTGGGCGGGGCACGCCAGCCAGGGCCCGGGTTGTGAGACTCTGGGCCCTGGAACAGAACGCGCGTAGCATGCCAGACCCCTGGAGAAACCGGACCCAGTACCCTGGGTCCCAGGCGGGGGTCACGTGGGGCACGCCTGCCGGGGCCTGGGTCGCGGGACCCTGGGCCCCAGGCAGAGTAGTGTGGAGCACTCTGGACCCATGGGGAAACTGACCGGGTCACAGTGCTACTGAGTGCCCGATCCCACTACCTCCTCAAACCACATATACTGTCTTCTCTTATTAAAAAAAAAAAAAAAGGAAAAGAAAAAGAAAAAGAAAAATATTGGAGAGGAGTTAAGAAAGCCGTTGCGGATGCCAGGACACTGGAGATGCAGACAAAACTTATCTAAATGCAATGGAACTTATGAAAAAATTCCCCGTGAAGGAGGACTGCTGTTTCTCTATATTGTTAAGAACCTTGGACATCACCAGTAAGGACAGAGTTTAGCGGAGTCCAAGGAGAAAGGCAGTGTTGAAAGTGGTCTCCGCGATGGCGGTGGAGACTTGTATTCAGGAGAAGCAGAAACCAGATCCTACCAACCTTATTTTTTTGGAGAAATTACACCAAATGTCAAATGCTACTGTCACGCATGCTTAGGAACACTGGACAACATTCAGAGTGGAAAAAGAGCCTGGGAAGGATTTGAAATGGTGGAGGCAGTGGTAATGGCAGTGGCCAGTACTCAGGGGAGGCAGAGATCTGATACATTACACCTGGAACCTTTGAAATAATAACCCCATAGACAGTGATCGAAGCCCGCTGAGAGGTTAGGCCAGTGCCGGGGCCAATGGCCGACATTGGAGCCTGCCTCGAGGCAAGGCCACTACTGGGGCCTCCGAGGCCGAGATTGGAGCCTGCCGAGGAGTTAGGCCAATGCTGGGGCCAGTGAGGCTGGGATTGGAGCCTGCCGTGAGGCAAGGCCAGTGCTGGGGCCTTCAAGGCTGGGATCGGAGCCTGCTGAGGGGTTAGTCTGGTGCCAGGGCCAGAAAGGCCAGGTTCGGAGCTCACCATGAGGAAAGGCCGGTGCTGGGGCCTCCGAGGCTTGGATTGGAGCCTGCTGAGGGGTTAGGTTGTTACCGGGGCCAGCGGCCGGCATCGGAGCCTTCCGTGAGGCAAGGCCGCTACTGAGGCCTCCGAGGCCAGGATTGGAACCTGCCGAGGGGTTAGGCTGGTGCTGGGGCCTCCGAGGCCGGGATAAGAGCCTGCCGAGGGGTTAGGCTGGTGCCGGGGCCAATGGCTGGCATTGGAGCCTGCCATGAGGCAAGACCGGTGCTGAGGCCTCTGAGGCCGGATCAGAGCCTGCCGAGGGGTAAGGCCGATGCTGGGGTCAACGGCTGGCATTGGAGCCTTCCGTGAGGCAAGGCCACTACTGGGGCCTCCGAGGCCAGGATTGGAGCCTGCCGAGGGGTTAGGCTGGTGCTGGGGCCTCCGAGGCCAGAATAAGAGCCTGCCGAGGGGTTAGGCCGGTGCTGGGGCCAGCGTGGCCGGCAATCGGAGCCTGCCGTGAGGCAGGGATGGTGCTGGGGCCTCCGAGGCCAGGATAAGAGCCAGCCGAGGGGTTAGGCCAGTGCCGGAGCCAATGGCCGGCATCGGAGCCTGCCGTGAGGCAAGACCGCTACTGGGGCCTCTGAGGCTGGGATCGGAGCCTGCCAAGGGGTTAGGCCGATGCCAGGGCCAGCTGCCAGCATCAGAGCCTGCTGTGAGGCAAGGCCAGTGCTGGGGCCTCCGAGGCCAGGATAAGAGCCTGCCGAGGGGTTAGGCTGGTGCCAGGGCCAATGGCCGGCATTGGAGCCTGCCATGAGGCAAGGCCGGTGCTGAGGCCTCTGAGGCCAGATCAGAGCCTGCCGAGGGGTTAGACCGGGGCTAGGGCCAGCGAGGCCGTCATTGGAGCCTGCTGTGAGGCAAGGCCGGGGCTGGGGCCTCCGAGGCTGGGATCGGAGACTGCCGAGGGGTTAGGCTGGTGTTGGGGCCAGCGAGGCTGGCATCGGAGCCTGCCGTGAGGCAAGGCCGGTGCTGGGGCCTCCAAGGCCAGGATAAGAGCCCGCTGAGGGGTTATGCCGGTGCCGGGGCCAGCGGCCAGCCTCGGAGCCTGCCATGAGGCAAGGCCGCTACAGAGGCCTCCGGGTCCAGGATTGGAGCCTGCCGAGGGGTTAGGCCGGTGCTGGGGCCTCCAAGGCCAAGATAAGAGCCAGCCTTGGGGTTAGGACAGTGCTGGGGCCAATGGCCGGCCTCAGAGCCTGCCGTGAGGCAAGGCCAGTGCTGGGGCCTCCGAGGCCAGGATCAGAGCCTGCCGAGGGGTTAAGCCGGTGCTGGGACCAACAGCCGGCATCGGAGCCTTCCGTGAGGCAAGGCTGCTACTGAGACCTCCGAGGCTGGATCGGAGCCTGCAGAGGGATTAGACTGGGGCTGGGGCCAAGAAGGCCATCATCGGAGCCTGCCGTGAGGCAAGGCTGGTGCTGGGGCCTCCGAGGCTGGGATCGGAGACTGCCGAGGGGTTAGGCCGGTGCTGGGGCCAGCAAGGCTGGGATCGGAGCTCACCGAGAGGCAAGGCCGGTGCTGGGGCCTCCGAGGCTGGGATTGGAGCTTGCCAAGGGGTTAGGCTGATGCTGGGGCCAATGGCCGGCCTTGGAGCCTGCCGTGAGGCAAGGCTGCTACTGGGGCCTCCGAGGCTGGGATCGGAGCCTGCCGTGAGGCTAGGCTGGTGCTGGGGCCTCCAAGGCTGGGATCAGAGCCTGCTGAGGGGTTAGGCTGGTGCCGGAGCCAATGGCTGGCATCAGAGCATGCCGTGAGGCAAGGCTACTACTGCGGCCTCCAAGGCCAGGATCAGAGCCAGCTGAGGGGTTAGGCTGGTGTCGGGGCCAGTGAGACCAGAATTGGGGCCTCCCATGAGGCAAGGCCACTGCTTGAGCCAGCGAGGTCTGGATCAGTCCACCGGGTAGCCAGGCCATTACTGGGGCTGTCAAGAGTGGGATCGGTACTTGCAATGCGGCATGCACAGAGAAATATCACAGAAAATATAAATCAGATGCTTCCCCTAATAAACAGGAAGAGGTCGAGCTATAGAAAGGGCCCTATAGTGAAGCAACTAATGTGACCAATCAGAGGGTATGGAATAGTGGAGGATGGAGCCTCTTTAAAAAGCAGGAGGTACATAAACAAATGTATCAAAGTTAATCACCAAACAAGCATGGGATCGAGGGAGGGGAAGGGAATGGGATGGGGGCTGGATGAGGGCTAATTGGATGATGTGTGCTTGTATATCCTCTCAAGTCTTGTACTCCAATGTGATTGATATATGACTACAATGCACCAATTAAAAATAAATATATAAATAAATAAAAATAAAAATAAGATTGATAAAGAAAAAAAAAGAATATGATGCTCTGTCTGGGTGGAGAAAAAAAAAATAAAATGCTTCTCTCTGGATAGGCCCAAACTTGCAAGCACCTGGTTTGGGACCAGATGGCATCATTACACAGAATTAAAGTGGCCCCTTTCTCTGGGTACACATAGGGACACCAGGGTCCACGGGTTAGGGAGTATGGATGGCTATATTTCAGCTCTCGCTTAGCCCCTCATCAAGAGCTTTTGTTTGGTGGACATGCTAAACAACAGATGATGGCAACTCTGGAAGAGAAGCAGCTTTGATGGCAGGCAAAGCCAAATACTTCTGAGAGGAAGGGAAGGTTGAGAACACCATTTGATAACAAATCTTGTTCCCATATATATTTTTATTGTTCATAAAAATACATTGAATATTCATTCAATTGTTGGGAGACAAGTTGCTTTCAGTTTTTGCTCTTGCAAGTGATGCTGCAACACATGTTATTGTACATGTTTCTTTCTTCTGCTATGCCTGGGATTGAACCCAAGGTCCCAACACATATTAAGTAAGCATGCTACCAGTGAGCTACATCTACAGGCTGATATTTCCTAAAGAACATTTGCTTAGGGTAAATCCTTAATAGTGGCATTGCTGGGTCATTTCTGGATCACATCCAACTTTTCCAGGCATTGCCAAACTATTTTGCAAGGGGGTGTGCCAGTTTACTTTCCCACCAGTAATATACAAGAGCTCAGGTTCCATATTCTCATCAATCTTTATTATATTTAAGAGTAGTTTTAGGGGCACAGCAAAGTTGAGCAGAAAATACAGTGTTCTCTACCCCTGCACAAACTTCTCACCATCACATCCTGGACCAGAGGGATACTTATGTTAAAATTGCTGAACATCTACTGACAAGTCATCATCCAAAATCTATGCATAGTTTACATTAGCATTCACTCTACTCTATGGATTTAAACAAAGGTATAATGATATGTATTGTTTGTGATATGTATTATTTATGGTATATATAGTAGTGTCATAAAGAAAATTCTCACTGCTCTAAAAATCATCTGTGCTCCATCTATTCACCCCTCCATCCTGCTAACTCTTGGCAACTTCTGATCTTTTTACTGTTTGCTGTTTTGTCTTTTTCAGGATGCATATATTTTGGATAACATGGGATGTAGCCTTTCAGATTGGCTCCTTTCACTTAATAAGATGCAGTTGAGTTTTCTCTATGTCTATTCATGGCTTGATATCCCGCATCTTTTTGCACTGTCTTGGTGCACCACAGTTTACTTATCTATCCACCTACTAAAGGATATCTGGATAACTTCCAGGCTTAGGCAGTTATGACTAAAGCTGCTACAAATGTCTGTATGCAGATTTTGTTTATGCCTGAGGAACAACTGCATTTTTTTTCAATTCATTTGGGTGAATACCAAGGAACATGATTGCTGGACTGCATGGTAAGAGTGATTTTGGTTTAATAAAAAACTGCAAACTGTCTTCCAACGTGGCCCCGCAATCTTGTATTTCCACCAGTAATGAATGGAACTTCCTGTTTCTCCATAGCCTCACCAGAATTTGGCACCATTGGCATTTTTAATTTTGGCCATCTTAAGAAGTGTGTGGTGATACCTCATAGCTGTTTTAATTTGTAATTCCTTATTGGTATATGATGCTAAACATCTTTTTATATCTTGAAGATGCCTGTTAAAATACTTTGCCCATTTAAAATTGTTTTCTTATTGTTGAGTTCTTTGTATATTTTGGATCACAGTTCGAATTCAAATGTGTTCACTGCAAACATTTGCTCTCGGTCTGTGGCTTGTCTTCTTATTCCATTTACATTTTCTTAGAAGTTTTTAAAATTTTAATGAAGTTCAGCTTACAAATGATTTCTTTCATGGATTTTGCCTTTGGGGTTGTATCTAGAAAGCCATTGCCATATCCAAGATGTTATAGTTAGATATAAATGTTCTCTAAGAGCCCATTTATTAATATTTGGAATTGATGTACTTGAGGCATGAGGGTCTTACCCTCCAAAGTGGATACATTCATCATAATGGATTTACCTGGGTGGAACCCCATAGGCAGGTAGGGTGTGGTCGGAGGAGGGGGGTCCCTGGGGTGCAGCCTTGGAAATTATATCTATGGCTCCTCCTCCCTGGTGTACTCTTTTGCTTCTGGGCTCCATGATGTGAGCACAGTCCCTGTGCCCTTCCTCTCTCTGATCCTCCTGCCATGCCCTGCGATCCTCATTCCCTGGCCTCACATGGATTGAACCCAAACCCATAAGAAAATAAATCTTCTTTCCTCTAAGTTACATGGTCAATCTTTAGATTATAGCTTCAAGAATGCTGAAGAATACATAAAGCTATCCATATTTTCTCCTATCTTCTAGTTTTTGAGATTTTGAGTTAGTTTTTGTAGAATATGTAGTGTCTAGATTTTTCTTTTGCATGTGGACATCTGTTGCTCCAGCACCACTTGTTGAAAGACTTTCTTTGCTCCACTTTATTGCCGTTACTCCATTGACTGTACTTATATGTGTCTCTTTCTCAGCTCCCCATTCTTTTCATTGTTCTACTTGCCTTTTCTTTCACTAGTATCACACTGTCTTGATTACTGTAGCTTGATAGTAAGTCTTAAAGCCTTGTAAAATCAGTCCTCCATTTCTGTTCTCCAATATTTTTAAAAAATTTTTATTGGTGCATTATATTCATACATCATATTGGGGTAAAAAACTTGTGTGTACTGACATGCACACATCACTGATTTAACCCCTACCCAATTCCCACCCTATTCCCTCCCTATCCCTCCCTCCCTTGCTTGGCTTAGTGGTTGACTTCGATATGTTTAAGTACATTGTGTGTTTTAGAGATTTTCCTCTCTTGTTTTGTTTGCTCCTCCATAGGATTTTCTTTTTCATCTAGAGTTCCTCCTATGACCCAATTCTCCCTAACTCTCACATATTAGGGAAAGCATCTGATTTCTTATTTTTTGTGACTGACTAATCTCCAATATTGAGTTTGACATTCTGGGTCTTTTGCCTCCCTACCAAAACTTTAGAATTAGTTTGTTGGTATTCACAAAATAACTTGCTGAGATTTTGTCTGGGTTTGCACTGAATCTATAGATTAGGTTTTAAAAAATTGACATCTTGACAACATTATGCTTTCCTATCCATGAACATGGAATAATTCTTTCTTTATTTAGATCTTTCATAATATTTTCAGCATAGTTTTATCGTTTTCCTCACATAGACCTTGTATCTATTTTGCTATATTTATACCTAAAGACTTCATTTTTTTATGTTAACATAATAGTAATACTTTTCTAATTTCATATTATACTTGTTAATTGTGAGTATATACAATATCAATTAACTTTTCTATATTAAGTTTATATCCTGTAACCTTACTATGATTGCTCATTATTTTCAGTTTTTTATTTCCTCATATATTATTTATTTATTTATTCATTATTTTTTGTGGCACTGGGGATGGAACACAGGGGCATTCTAGCTCCAAGCTACACCCTCAGCCCTATATTTTATTCTTTATTTTGAAACAGGGTGTCACTGAGTTGCAAAGGGACTAAGTAGCTGAGGCTGTTCTCCAACTATTATCCTCCTGTTTTAGCCTCCCAAATGCTGGGATTACAAGTATGAGCCACTACACCCAGCCTCCTCATATATATTTTGTACAAAGACAATCATGTCCTCTGTAAACAAAGACAGTTTTACTTTCTCTTTCTCATTTATATACTTTTAATTTCTTCTTTCTTATTGTATTAGCCAGAATTTCCAGTATGATGTTGAAAAGAACTAGTCAAAAGAAACAGTTTTACTTTGTTCATGATCTTTGTAGGAAAGCTTCTAGTTTCTCATTGTTAATATGATGTTGCCAGTGGTTTTTTTTTTTTTTTTTTTTTTTTTTTGCAGGTCTGGGGATGGAACCCAGGGGCATTCGACCTCTGGGCTACACCCCCTGCCCTATTGTTTTTTATTCTTTATTTTGAAACCGGGTCTCACTGAGTTGCAGAGGGCCTCACTAAGTAGCTGAGGCTGTCCGCGAACTGCGATCCTCCTGTCTCAGCCTCCCAAATGCTAGGATTACAAGCGTGCGCCACCACGCCCGGCTGTTTTTTTTTTTTTTTTTTTTAAATAGATATTCTTTCTCAGGTTAAGAAAGTTTTTTCTATTCCTAGTTTGCTATGAGTTTTTATCATGAAAGGATATTGAACTTTTGTCAAATGATTCTTTTGTATTTACTGATATAATTATTCATTTTAAGACTATCAGTATGATATTTTATATTAATGAGTTTTTCATTTTGTTTTGTTTTGTTTGTACTGGGGGTTGAACTCAGGGGCATTTTTCTTTCAAGCTACACCCCTAGCCCATTTATTTGAAAACGGAATCTTGCTAAGTTGCTAAAGCTGGCCTCAAACCCGTAATTCTTCTGTCTCAGCCTCCTAAATATTGGTATTATAGGGACATGCGACTGTGTCCAGCCGTATTGACATGTTCTGAAAGCCAAACCAATCTTGTACATTAAGGCTGAATCCCAATTGGTTGTGGCATATATTTCTTAATATATGTTGTTAGATACAATTTTCTAATATTCTATTATTGATTAATCTGCAATTCTCTTTTCTGGTAATGTCCTTGTCTGGTTTTGGTATTAAGGTAATGTTTACCTTGTACAATGAGTTTGGAAGTAGACCTTCTACTTCTAAGTTCTGAAACATACTATGAGAGATTAATTTCTTCCTGAAATAATTGGTAGAATTCACCAGGGAACTCACCTGGTGTTTAATGTTTTGCAAGGTTATTGATTCAATTTCTTAACTTATATAGGTTGATTCAGATTGTGTATTTCTTCTTATTTGAGTTTTAGCACATTGTGTCTTTCAAAGAATTGGTGCATTTCATATACCTTATCCTATAATAAATATGTTTATATGGCATAGAAAGATGAATAATTTTATTATCTTTTTAACATCTATAAAATCTATAATACTATTTCCTCTTTTCACTTACGGTGATGGAACCCAGGGGCATTCTACCTCTGAGCTATATGCCTCAGCCTTATTTATTTATTTATTTATTTATTTATTTATTTATTTATTTATTGGTGGTACTGGGGATGGAACCCTCTACCTCCGGGCTATAGTCCCAGACCTATTTTATATATTTTTTATTTGGAAACAGGGTCTCTTAAAGCCAGAGAGGCTGGCTTTGAACCTGCGTGATCCTCTTGTCTCCACCTCCCATGAACGGGGATTACAAGCGTGTGCCACCACGCCTGGCATCAACATTATTTTTTATTTATTTTGAAACAGGGTCTCACTGGATTGCAAAGGGCCTTACTAAGTAGCTGAGGCTGTCCACGAACCACTGTCCTCCTGTCTTAACCTCCCAAATGTTGGGATCAAGACAAGCATGAGCCCGGCTCATTTGTTATATTATTAAATTGTGTCTTCTCTCCTTTTTTTTCCTAGTTAGCCTGATTAGAGGTCTATTGATTTTACTGCTTTTAAAAGCATCATCTTTTGGTTTTTTTTATTTTCCCAATTTGATTTTCTGTTTATAATTTAATTGATCTATGCTCTAATTTTTGTTATTTAATTTCTTGTGCTACTTGTTCTTCTTTTCCTAGGGTCCTAAGATAGAGGTTTAGATTATTGGTTTTAGATCTTTGTTTTTTTCTAGTATATGCATTCACTGTTATAAATTTCCCTCTAAGCATTGATTTTTCTGCCTCCCACAAAATTTGATAAGTTGTATTCTCATTTTCACTAAGTTAAAATATTTTTAAGTTTCTCTTGAGAATTTTTCCTTAACTTATGCGTTATTTAGTAAAGCACTATTTAATCTCCAAGCATTGGGAATCCTCCAGCTGTATACCTATTATTGATTTCTAGTTTAATCCCAGTATAGTCTGAGAACAGACATTGTATGGTTTATATCCTTATAAATGTATTAAGATGCATTTTAAGGTCCAGATTGTGGCCTTGACAAATGTTCCATGTGAGTTTGAAAAGAATGTGTAATCTCTTATTGCTGGATAAGTAGCCCAGAGATATCAACTATATCCAACTGATTGATAGCACCTTTGAATTCAACCATGTCCCTTTTCATTTCTGCCTTCTGGATCTGTCCATTTTAGAGAGAGGGATGCTAAAGTCTTCAACTGTAACAGTGGGCTTATACATTTCTACTTGCATTACTATCATTTTTTTTGCATTTCTATCATTTTCTAACTTACATATTTTGATGCTCAGTTCTTAGAAATAGACTCACTGAAGATGGTTATGTTTTCTTAAAGTATTGACTCCTTTATCATTATTCAATGCTTCTCTTCATCCCTGATAAAACTTTTCCTTTCTCCAAAGGCTGTTTTGTCCGATACTAATATAGCCAGTCCTGCTTTCTTTTGATTAGTGCTATCATGATACTTCTTTTGCCTTTGAATCTACTTTGAACCCTCACCCCTTTTTAAAGCCTGATTGAGATGGATTTGCAACCCTAGTAATTGAAACAGTCTTTTCTAGTATAACCACGGAATCTCTCTTTTTTTGTAACTTCTGTGGACAACCAAAGGACTGATTTTCTGGGGAGCACACCCTTTGGGAACTGCTGATCTACAACTACCCTTCGTCACACCAACCAGAGGGCTCATGCTCAAGTTAACCACTGCGCCAGTATGAGAAACTTTGGGTCATAAGTGAAGAGAAAGTGGACTGCTGAAGCCAGAAAGGCTACCGCATTCTGCTTCCTGAGAGAGTTGAGCAAAAGAGGATGGCTCTTCCACCTAGGCCTAGTTCTGGGGATTCTCTGCTTCCATTTGAGGCCTGAGAGCCACGTTCCCGCAGCACTGGGAACTTGCTTCACCATAATTGCTTTCAGCAAAGAGCCTTTTGCTGAACTGCCTATGACTTGAAGACAAAGACTAGTGCCAAGGGCTTTAGGAAGCCAACTGGCTGCCGAGCTTCCAGCCAGTGTCCTGGGTCGATGGGTCCACATCTTTCTAGGCCCCTCTATTTTCTGGCAGCTGAAAACCTCAGTCATCTTGAGTTCTTCTCCTGCTGTGGGCCACCAGTGTTTTTGTGGTCATCCTGGGTGCTAGTGACAAGGATAGAAAATAGCCCGTAGTCCAGGGTGAGAAGCAGGCGCTTGAGTTCCTGTCGTCTCCCAGCTCAGTCTCGTCTCCTCTGGACTCTGCTTCTGGCCTTCTTGTACCTCAAAGCACCTCACTAAGAAAAGCCAGACCGATGTTCACAGTTATCACTATATCCAATCTCTGTTCAAAAGTCTTCTGTCTCAGCTATATGTCTGGCCATACCATGAGGGCAGGGACCGTGTCCTTTTGTAGTTTATATTACATCTGAGGACTGAGCCTAGGGCATAGCATCCAGGGTGTGTGTAGTAAATATTTGCAGAAAAATGGAACAGAGTGGCACTTGAGGTCCTTTATCGCTGACCCCATTGGCTCCATCCCCACCGTTCTCCACAGTCCTTCTCCTATAGTGGATTTCGCCACTGTGGCAGGAAGGCAATGACCCCTGCTTGTGGCAGTCCTGCTGGGTACACATAGACTCTGATGGCTTACAGACACGAAGGGCAACACTCAGAAAAGTGCAGGAGCCTAACCAGAGAGGGCGTGAGGGGCAGGGCCATAATGCATGTCCCCTACTTTATCCATCAGCTTACTCTACCCCCAGGAAAAGCCTGAGAGGGGCTGCTAATTTCTCTTTTACAGGTGAAGGCATAGGGTCAGTAGGTTTGTGTCCTGACTCACAGCCATCAAGGTAACTGCAGTCTGAGCCTGACTTCCGGCTGCATATCCTCTGCCTCCTGAGAACTTTTCCAATGAGGGGTGGTGGTGGAGGGTTGGAGATGTGAATGCCACACATTGGAGATGGGCGGACCCTGTCTTACAGAAGCTGAGGTCTAGCGAAAAATTCATAGCAGTCAGGAATCTTCTTAACTGGGAGGTGAGCAGCAATTCCTGGGTGATACAGTAAGGATGCATCATGGGCCTTAACTTCAGGAGTCCCTGAGTTTACAGGGATAAAGGTATCAGGCTAGATGCCAGCTCTCCATAGCAGAGCGCTATGGGATTTACCATGTGACAGGGCAGAGAGGAAGCCAGAACCCTTGGACAATAATCCAGTGCATTGAGTTCCTGTTGCTGCTGATTTGCCGCAAACTTGTTAGCTTGAAACGACACACACTTATTGTCATAGTGTTGGAGCCAGAAGTCTGAAATAGCTGCACTGGGCTAGAGTCAAGGTGTGGACAGGGCTAGCTGTCTCTGGAGGCTCATGGGGGGACCCTCTTGTTTCCTGGACTCTTCTGTCTCCTATGCGCCTGCAGCCCTTGGCTCAGGACCCCTCCTCAGGTCCCTCGGGACCTTCATCACATTCCTCCTCTCCTGTAGGAAAACCCCTCTCTACCTACCTTTTATAAGGACATTTGTGATGACCTTTAGGGCCACTTGGGTAATCCAGGATGATTGCCTTATCTCAATATCCTTAATCTGATCACATCTGCAAAGTCTTTTCTGTCATATGCAATGACATTTATGATCCATTTTGTGGGGGCATTATTCAGTGCACCACATCTGAATAACTGATTCTTAACTGATTGACCCTGGTAAATGTCAGAGCCTCCGTTTCCTCCAGTTTAAAGTGGCAGTGGTTGCCGGGCGTGGTGACACACGCTTGTAATCCCCGTGCTTGGGAGGCAGAGACAGGAGGATCGCGCAGGTTTGAAGCCAGCCGTGCTGGCTTAAGAGACCCTGTTTCCAAATAAAAATATAAAAAATAGGTCTGGGAGTGTGGCCCGGAGGTAGAAGGGCTTCCAGAAACCCCAGTATCACCAAAAAATAAAAAATAAAAAAAATAAAGTGGCAATGGTAATCTCCATCACAGAAAAGTTGTGGCTTAATAGACTACATAGCATGACACGAGCGAGTTAGATAGCATGATATGGAATGTTCAGTGCAACGTCTGTGCTTGAATTTGCTTCCCCCAGATGCACTTGCATCCCTCAGCCTTGTTACCAGCAGACATGGGGCATTTTTACAGGTGGACAAGTTCAAAATGAGGGAAGGGGAGGTTTCAAGTAAATCTCCTTTGAGAGCCCCACACTCTTTGCACCTGGACATCGGGCAGGAAGCCCTGGCCCGTGGGCCATGAGACTTGACTGTGATGATGGTATTTGAGAAGCAGAATCCGAGCTGATGGAGGTGTCATGCTGTCCCATGTTTACTCACTGGGCTGGGCCCTTTAATCACAGTGTGCACCAGTGCAGGGGAGACTCCATCCACTCCCAAGGTCACTGGGCATCTGTGACATTAAAGAGAGTATCAAATTCCTGGCAGAGTATACACACACTTGGTGCCCAATACATGTGAGCGCTATCTCCTTTGTCCTTTAGGCTTGCCCTGATTCTTGGGGCAGTGTCTGGACTCTTAGTGACCTTTTCAGCCTTAGTTCTGGAATGTCAAGGGAATTGGTGAAGGGCAAGAGCCAGGTATCAAATGTAGTTGTAGTTGTCACCCAGGGACCCGATATCTGGACACAGACCTGGGAGCAGTTTTCTGAAGCACCTTAAGAGAAAGCATTTGCAAGCCCTTTGGGATGGCTTACTTCAAAGGTGTCCTGGAAGCAGTGATTCTCATGTCCCTGGCATGTCCCATATCCTTAAGATTCATCAATTTATGGTTTTTCTCCATGTCCTTAAAGTTCAGAGAAAACGAATTTGCATAGCACTTGTCAGAAATTTTCCCCACCTCCCTTCCAGGCAAGAGATGGTTCTGTCCAAGCTCTGGTCCCTGCTAGGCTCCCAAGGCCCATGGAGGTAGAGAGGGAACAGCAAAGCATAAGGAGGAGGGCTAGCCACCAGGTCCTGGCCCAGCTGACAGCCTGACAGAGTTGACCCTGCAGAGCCCAGGGCTGCGCGCACAGGCGCCTCCTGAATCTCCGATGTTTCAGTGCCGGCCATCAAATCTCATTCAGAAACCAGGCTCTGCAAAGATATCCCCACACGGTCTCGTTGGCTGGAGCCTCCACTTGAGAGGATGAGTAGAACAAAGGCAATGGGAAGGGGACAGAGCCTGAGCAGGTGACATGGCTGGTGGGATGCCATGAGTTTGGAAATGGCTGAGGCTACATACCATGGAGGATGAGGGGCTTCCGAGCTTCCAGGCAGGACTGACCAGGTCCCCGGCGTCTCCCTGTACCCCACCCCCATCCCATGCTGGTAGGTCTCAGCCAGTTGAAGCTCTTCGGAGCCAATGTTGTTGATCATGGGGAAATGCCAGGCCCCCCTTGGAGCAGGCAGCCCGGTGCAAGCCACATGCACAGACAATAGGCCAAGCCCTAACCCGGTGACACCCAGAAGCCACCAGCCCTCTGCCTCCCCCAGCCAAGGCTAGAGGCCCTTGGTGGGACCCCAAGACTCAGCATCCATTTTCCAGACCCAGAGAAATCTTTGGGACAGAAGTCCACACATTAAGTCCACCCCAGCAGAAAGTTGAGATATAATGAATCGATCGTGTCTTACTGTGGCGGCCTTTGCTCCCAAACTGCCAAGTGTCATCACACAGCCCTCCCGACTGCTCAGACACGACTTACCTGCAAGAGAGAACACAGAGGGGGGGGTGACGGCCACCTTTCTCTGGGACAAGCTGGGTCCCTGCACCCGAGCCGGTGCAGCCCTCAGAAGGAGAGAGTCAGGGCCTCCAAAGGCTCTCCTTTCTCCACGAAAGCCCAGGCAGGGCCAGTGAACACTTCTCTGTCTAGACATTGATCAAGTCAACAGCCTTCAAGAATGCGATGAGGCACCACAGTGAGGTCTGGAAGGAGGCGCTTCCCAGGGACCCAGAGCAGTAGGAGCCTGCACTTATAGCAAAGGGACCCAAAGGGCGATGAGGATGTAGGCCTTCCCAAAGGGAAAAAAAGCCATTATGCGTTCTGGGCTGGGGGGGGGGTACTGCCTCTGACCGAACCTTTTCCTTGGGAGAAGAAACATCATTGACCAAAAGAGATTCTTTTTTCTTAGCAACCAGGGTTTTTGTGATCCACTTATTATTATTATTATTATTATTATTATTATTAATCCCCGTTCATCGGCAAGCCAAAAGGAATGTGCACCTCTGGGGTGGAGTTTCTCTAGCCCTCTACTATGAACTCTGTGTCCACCTGCCAGGCTGTTTTTCAGTTGTCCCATTTTAATTATTTTAACTAAATTAACTTGATAATTTCCTTGTTGAGTTTTAAGTGTTCTTTGTATACAGCGGATATAAGTCCTTTATCAAATGTATGTTTTGCAAATATTCCTGCTCGTTCTTGTGTTTGCCTTTTCATTCTCTTAATGAAATAAAGTTGACTAAATTAAAAAAAAAAGACATTACTTGTTTTGGTTCATTCCAGTGAACTGAAAGGAAATTTCTGTTCTTCCCACGCTGAGCCCACCTTTTACGGAGCCCGTTCCTTACAGGATGTTCCCCGGGCTTATAGTTCTCCAGACCATGAGGCATATTAGGATCTCAGACAATGGCAAGAGACAGCTGAGAATTTTAAATACCAACACTCTCCCCCAATATATACAAATCTGACTGGCACACGCTGGGAGATTGTGTAAACATGGCTTGGGGCCCTGTCTTACGTCCCATATCCTTACTGTACATGTGGGGTGAAAGACAGTCTCCTATTTTAACAACCTTGAAGTAGTAGTAGAACATGCTCACTGTCAATCTGTCCCTCCAAGTGATTCATTTTAGCCCAGTTCTCAGATAATGGTGGGAAATCTGGAAGCACCATCACCTAGGGTACACAGCCCAAATGTTTACCTGAAATTCAAGATGGCAGCTCTAAGTACAAACTTGCCCAGGTTTAGTCATGATTGCTCTTGCTAACATCTTCCTAGCACCAGGCTGGACTAAGCAGATTGCTTCCCTGTGTGCCTCCTCACAGCATTGATGTGCGAATGCACACCGTGTCTCTCTTGTGCCTGCCACTACTTGTCCTTGGGACCACTGTCCTGGTCTCAGAAGATGGGAACAATATCCACCGGTTCTTATATCAGCCACACAAGAGTCACCACTGGCACCTCCCCATTTTCTAGAGGCATGGCAAATCCACCATCAATTCTACTTTAAAAAATTTCCTGGGATCCACTGCCCCCATCTTAGACCAGACCACCCTCAGGGATGGAATGAGTGGCTGGTATTCATCAACCATCTTGGATCACAAAATAGTAGACATGGACTGATATTGGTAGAAGATAGCAAGAACCTAACTTCCTCATGAGTTTTTGCTGCTACTATAACCAGCTCTGTACCAACCACATTCTGACTCTTTTTATGTTTGCAGGATATAAACTTCTATAGTGTCAGACATGATTTGGGGAGGGGTGTTGTGATGCTGGGGATTGAACCCAAGGACACTCTACCACTGAGCTATACCCCTAGCTCTTTTTATTGTGAAACACAGTCTTGCCAAGTTGCTGAGGCTGTCCTCAAACTTGTGACCCTCTTGTCTCAGTCTTCTAAGAACTGGGATTACAGGTGTGCCCATCTTGGGGAAAATTCTTATCACACATAGTTGAACTGTGTCCAACTGGGTCACTGAGACACAAAGATCTGAGCTGTGCAGAGGAGCAATCCAGGGAGAGCACACAAGCCCTCTTGGTTTATAATATGATTGGAAGGTTGAGAAGGGAGGAGAGGAAGGTACCACAGGTAAAACTAAGGGGATGTGTAAGGACAGTTACCTCGAGACACAGGAGGCCAGCAATTACTGAGCATGAATGATGTGGGTCCACCCATATCCCATCTACTCCTCACCACAAACAACTCCAGGAGTTCCGCTGCACTATTATTTCCATTTTCTAAGTAAGGAAAGGGAGAACAGAGGTGAAATAACTTGCCGGGGCAACACAGCGGTGGACACAGGATTCCAAGCTAGAAGTCTGGCTGCAGAGTCTAACCCACAACTGCAGGCATCCTGATGGGGTCTGTTTTACTTAAGGATCCGACAGCTTAGTGCTTTATATGTAATATAGCACATTTTGAGGAATCGATTCTATTTAGAGTTTGACATCTCATTTATAAAGTACAGATCCTAAAGGAACTAGACTCTTTGGGTTCCTTGCTATGTGGGAAATGGATGGGATAATACAGGTGGACAGAGTTTGTGTTCAGTAATTGCGCGGCTTCCTGTAAACAGATTTGACTGTCGGTCTGGAGGGGAAACTAAAGACCATCTACGTAGAAGGCTATTGGTTCTTCTTAATCAACTGCAGTAGTAGAAATAGTAGCAGCAGCTGCAGACTTTTGGTCAAACAGAACCGCAGGTGGAACCTTTTAAAGCAGGCTTCAGCATGTGAAGCACGGTGTCCTGCCCCAGAGGAGTCTCATTTGGCCTCCTCATTGCGTCTCTCCTCCTCCTGTAGAGAAAATGGGGCTGTCAAAGTGGAATCACCTGCGCTCTGCCTGCAGCCTGGGCTCGGCCCTTTCCTGGGCTGCTGCTGCCCTCTGCTGGCACCACATGGAATTGTCAGACATCTCCCGGTGCCAGGATGCAGAAAGCCCAAGGCCAGGGAGGCAGGGCTCCCTTGAGCCTTCCTAAGGGGCTGAGGCTCCTACAGCCCCTGTCAATCATTAAAGGATGGGGACCGGCCACACCAGCTGTCAGGAGCTGAAGAAGGGACTGCTTTGAGTGTGTGAGCAGGGATAAAGAGGAGGATGAGAGAGAGCGTGGAGTGGGGTGGGGTGAGGAGGAAGATGATGAGGAGGAAGGGGCCCATGACAATTTCACTGCCCCCGAGGAACAGCCATCAATACTCTTGTTTTCAGACCCTGCCACTCAGAATGGTATGATAATTTCCATGCTGTGGCTGTCAATATCTGAAACTATGAAGTCCAGCTGACTAGATTTGCACCTCGGACACCAGTTGCGTGACCTTGGTTAAGTCACCCAAGCCCTCTGGGAGGGTCTGCGTGTCTCCTCAGGAATTGGGGGTGCTACAGGCCAACTGAGAGGCAACTGAAAAGACCCCAAGGATGGATGCAGGCACGATGCTGGCATGTTCCTGGCAGAGAGTGAAGCTTGAAGCCACCTAGCCATGCACTTGCCCTCCAGGACCTCACACTCATGGCAGGGGTTCGAGGCTGGCCTCCCCCAAGGGCGGCCTGGCTGAGGTCAGGGGCTTGTATCCTTTCTGAAGTGCACACTGCACATCCGGTGGGCTTCTGCTGTCAGGTCACGCTTGCCGGAACCTTGCTAAGTTCTGAAGGACTGAGAGTGTGCCCACTCCAGGAGTTGCCTGTCTTTATCCTCTGGGCCCCCATTCCTCCTTTCTGCTTTGAGCTGAACCAAGAGGGGAGAGAATCAGAAGAACATCCTCCTGGAGCCCCTGCACCATTTTATTTGACATTAATGTATTCAACAAAAGTATACCAGGCATCTGGTCTGGGCCTACCACCATCTAGGAGTGGAGAGCTAGCTGCCTCCTGGCGCTTACCTTTATTAAGGAGGGGAAAGGGAGATAGACAAGTGTACTAGGCACCATGGTAAGCACTGCCAATGTCAGGGAGAAGCAAGTAAGGAGGGAGGAGGAGCTATTTGAAAGAGGAGGAGCTTGGGAAGGCCTTACCAATGGAAAATGAGCTATGTGAATATCAGATGGAGGAGTGCTCCCAGCAGTGTGTTCAGCATGTACAGAGGTTCTGGGGCATCGTGTTGGTGCTGTACTTGTAGAACAGCAAAGGGGCTAGAGGGCTGGAGTAGAACTGGTAAAGTAAGTGCAGAGTGTGGGTGGGCGGCCAGGGCACACAGGACCAGAGCCTTTACTGTGAGTGAAACAGAAGGCATTGGAGGGGCTGGGCAGAGGGGGCATGCCTGACTTGTTTGGAGAGCACCCCTCTGTCTGCTGGCTGAGGAACTGTAGTCCCCTAAGAGTGGGATGGGGAGCCTTGCGGGGCTCCTGTAATGATCCAGGAAGAGAGGGTGGCCACTGGACGGGGGTGCTAGCTCCCCACTGGGAAACTTGCTCAGGGTCTGGGAAGAAGAAAACGGATGAGTAGAGGGACGTAGCCGGACAGGACAGGCCAGGGACAAGCTAAGGACACGTATACAGGACATACCTAGAATCCTTGTGTATATATATTTTTGCAGATATAAATAAATATTGTTGTCATAAAAGTAACAATTATTGACATCTGTGTCCAAAAGTGACCACTTGGTTGTGTTTGAATGTTGGCACTCAGTGGTCTGGGGTGGTGTGGATGAGTGGGGGTGAGGGCCAGCCTTGGCCAACTTGGAGGTGGACTTTGGAGCCACAGAAGCCTGACTCACTTTCCACCCTGACCCTGGGCAGCTGGTTTCTTATCTCTGCACCTCCATTTACATGTGTAAACTCAGGCAGCTGCTTAACAATGTGTGCGGTGCACTTAGGACGTGAGCGGTGTTTACAGTAGGTGCTCAGTAAACGCTTGTTCCCACCTCACTTTCTGCTCTTTTGGCTGTAACCCTGGCTTGCTGTGTGAGTAGGCGGAACTTTCTCTGCCCAGTTTATTTCCTCCCCTGACAAACAGCAATAAATTCAGGATGGAAATGCCTTGCTCAGAGAGCTCAGATCTGAAATGCGAGGATGTCAGAGTGGTGCAGCCATTGGCGAGGTTGCTGCATGCAGTAGGTGCCCAATCAATGCTCTCCTCATGGGTGATTCACTGCTGCTGGAAGATGGGACAGTCTCACCCCATCCCTGCTCTCTCACGGCGGTGCCCTGTGGCCGGAGCCCTGGCCGTCAGCGGCGGCACATCCGTGGCTTGCTTTCTGCTTTCTGCTTTCTGCTTCCTGGCCCCTGGCATCCTGGTTCCGGTCCCGGTTCCAGCAGGCTGCCACTCTTGCCTGCTCCTTCACTTCCCCTTCACTGCCCACCTCGTGCCCCTGGCATCTCATCCAGTGCTGCAGCTTTTCACACTGTCCCTACTGTGCCGGTATTGGAAAACTACTTTGGTGTTCATTTCAAATATGTAAAAAAGTAGTCAGGGCCTGGGTGCTACGCAGGCACTCAGGCAGGAAGGAGCAGAAACTGTTAAAATGCAGAGTTCCCCTCTCTCTTTGCCCTTCGTTCTAGTGATTAAAGTAGAGTTAAAGCCTTAGAGACAATTAAAGCCTTTAGCCCTAAAACTATATAGAGGCAATCAGTGCCTCTGTTTACCTCCTCTCCTTTGTGACCTGGCCTGGGTATAGGAGAGGTAAACTCCATGTGCTGCTTTGAAGCACCTGATAGGGGCTGAGCCTGTATTGATTGTTAATAAGATCTGTATTAATGGCTAATACGAATAAGCTTTCATATTTAGGCAAAACAATAAAATCATTTTCTCTGCCTCTAAGCTGTAAGCCAAGAGCTGTAGCCAATATTGACCTCGGTCAGCTAAAAGTTAGCTGTTAGCCCAACTAACCATGGAATGTTAAAACCAACACTAAATTCTCACAGTAGTTCATTAAAGTTAAGAGAACCCTATATTAATTACCAAGTACTCAAGATCCATATTGTATTTTTTATGGCTGAGTAAAATTCCATTGTTTACGTATCCCACAGTTTTGTAATCCATTCATCTATTGATGGACATTATGCTAAGCGAGAATAGTCAGTCGCAAAAAGTAAGGAATCGGATGCTTTCCCTAATATGTGAAAGCTAGGGTGAATGAGGTCATAGGAGGAACTCCAGGTGAAAAAGGAGATCCTGTAGAGGATCAAATAAGGCAGCCTTATTGGGGATGGAAGCGGGGTAGAGGGAAACTCTTTAAAGTGCATGATGTACTTATTCATATCGAAGTCAGCCACTAAGTGGAGCGTGGGAGGGAAGGACGGGGAGGGAGTGAGGGGGGGACTTGGTGGGGGCTGGCTGGGTAATGTGTATATCTATGTCTACACAAGATTTTTTTTACCCCATTATGATGTATAAATACATTGCACTAATAAAAAAAAACTATGGTAAAAAATTACCAAGTACACAAAAGAGTTATAGCTCAAAGCTTCCATACTCTAAAGACGAGTTTACATAATCAATAACT
The DNA here is from genome assembly GCF_963383645.1 of Muscardinus avellanarius. Classification (NCBI taxonomy): domain Eukaryota; kingdom Metazoa; phylum Chordata; class Mammalia; order Rodentia; family Gliridae; genus Muscardinus; species Muscardinus avellanarius. The sequence goes on along the minus strand of NC_137793.1, from coordinate 22,376,519 downwards.
TCTATCAGACAGAAATTTAAAAAGGCTAAAACTCCCCAAGGACGTGGGAGGATGGTACAGGACTTTGTCAAAGAGGACATATACCTTGTGACCCCTGACCTTGTTAACCAAGTAACACATCTTGGTCATAATCAAGGCTTTCACCTCGGGAGATAATGGGTGGGCCTGAGCCTGCATTAGGTCAGGGGGAGGTAAAAATACTATTGGTTAAGCAGGATGGGCAATAATGAATCTTATTATTATTATTATTTTTTTTTGGTGGTGGTACTGGGGTTCCTGGAAGCCCTTCTACCTCCGGGATACACTCCTAGACCTATTTTTATTTTTGGAAACAGGGTCTCTTAAGCCAGCATGGCTGGCTTCTAACCTGCGCCATCCTCCTGTCTCTGCCTCCCAAGCGCGGGGATTACAAGCGTGCACCACCACGCCCAGCAGAATCTTGATAAAAATTGTCCTGTGTTCAAAAACTTCAGTGTCTTAACTTCAAGGCACTCCACTGTGTTTCTCTCTAACATAGCGCTTTGATTGATCCATCCCTTCTTTCTACCTTTCTAATAATAAACTTTGCTAAGCTTGCAGCAGTATAGTTCTGGCTATTTCTTCTAAACTAGCTAAGAACAAGAACCTACCTCGAAATCCCAAACTGTTACATCTACACTGGCTATTCCACAGTTTCTCCTACCAGGCTTTTTGGACAACCCAGACTATCCCCACACCCTCTGGACATTTTCACGTCAAAGTCTCTCAGAGACTCTGGATGCTTCCCCATACCTGCCCTGTGTCTTTTCCTTGACTTGAATGGACTCTTCTCTCATGGTGAGGCTACTACCTTGGAGACATGGACACCAGCCTCTCTCACACCCATGTCCGGCCCATCAGCATTTCCCGATATCCTGTTGGCTCCGTCTCAAACACACCTGGAGTCTGGCCACTTCTTGCTCCTGCCCCCTGCGCCCTGCTGCCCAGCTCAGGTGCTGACACCTCCTGCCTGGCCTACTAGTGGTTTTTCTGCTTCTGTGACCTCCTGCATCACATCACCTTGTGGGCCTTTGATAAAGCTAAGTTGTATTGTTGTCCTCTTTGGCTCAATATTCTTCAATAGCTCCCAATTTCTCCACAGAATAAAGGCACATCCTTGCAAAGGTATTTATTTTATCTAGAGACAAAACTCTGAACAAGAAGCGCCCTGAGCTGACGGCAAAGGGGAGAGAAGGCTGACGTCAGGAAGTAAACTGCTGTGGGCAGGGGCCAGCTCCAGATGAGACTGGCCTATGATGACTGCAGACCCACAGAGGGCGACCTTGGATGGGGGGAGGTTCAGGGAAGAACTCCCCAGAGAGGCGATATTTAAGATAACAAAGAAACTTAAGAGTTGAAAGGGACTCTTGAGACAACTGTTTTGATAAGTTTTCCTGCTCCATTTATACATGGAAGAAAAAAAGCCCAGAGAGGTGAAGTGAACTGCCTGAGGCTACACAGCAAATTACTTGCAAAGCTGGAATTCCAAGCTAGGCCTCTCAACCCTCTAATTGCTGGCCTGGAGCAGTAATTTTGGATAGTGATTTCTAGGAATGTTATGTGCTATTAAGAGCCTCTTACACACACACACACACACACACACACACACACACACACACGTACATCCCTCAGTATCTTCAGAGTTCCAGGACCTCTAATACCCAGACTCACAGGTGCTTATATTCCCTGTATAAAATGGCATGGAATTTGCATACAATACGTGTACATTCTCTCACCGACTCTAATCATTTCTAGAGGACTTATAATGCCTAATGAAACATAGCTGCTACATAAGTAGTTATTCTGCTGCATTGTTGAGGGGACATGACAGAGCCCTAGCCAATTCTGTCTGGGAAGCTTTCCTCCCAGACACCTGAAGATCCAGCCCCTCCCTTCTTCACCCTTGCTCAGCCGCTTCTCAGCGAGGCCTTCCTGACAGCTCGGGTCCCTTCAATTCTTCCTTTCCTCTTACACCTAGCCGCCCTCTAGCCGCCCTCCCTGTTTTTCCTATCTTTTCGGTGTACCTAGTGGCTTCCCTGAACAAAAGTAGCCCAGTTGGTGACTGTCATGCACCCAGTAGACACCAGGTGGCGCCCCACACCAGCCCAGCTTCCCTTGGCCTCTGTCTGGGCTGGAGGGAGGTCCTGAGAATCCTCCTTGTCCACAAACCAGGTGCCTTTCCGATCCCAGAAAGCTCCTCTGAGACTGTGGAACTCACAGTTCTCCCCCAGGAGGACAGAGGAGAATGGCCTCTTCTAGGTTCAACCTGTGTTCTATCCCCAAACCCCTTCCTGCCCATCCCAGGAGGGCCTACTGTGTGCTAGGTGTCACGCCAGGTACACACCATGGCTCTGTGCCAGGGGCAGCAGGAAACAGAGGTTCAGAAAGGTCAGGTTTCTTGCCTTTGGCCACACAGCCGCAGAGCTGGGATTCTAACCTGGCCTCTTAGCATCCACCCCTCCCCACTGAGCATGGAAGGATCTGGAGCCCCACAGCTGGGGCCAGTCCGCGCTTGGGTCAGGAATCCAGGAAGGGAGCTGTGACACTCTCTTTTGTGTACTCACTGCCCACATCCCTAGTAATAATAAAAAACGAGTAAATAAGAATGTATCGTACAGAGTAAGCTCAGAGAGGTCACAGCACAGGCCCAAGGATGCAAAGCTAGCCTCCCCCTTAGCTCCTGAGCTGTTCAGGAACAAGGCAGTGTGCTCTGTGCTTTTCTTCAAAGGCAGCCCCAGGGGCCCAAGTGTAGCCGGGAGGGGCCTCCCTGGGGGAAGAGCCCCGGCAGAGGACAGCACCACAGTTACAGGGAGGGGGTGAGCCCACTGTCCAGGGGTGCTGGCAGGGCAGGGCAGGACCCGGGGGTGCCTGGTATTGCCCTCTGCCCTCAGTCTCCCCTCTGCCCTCGCACCCACCATATTTATTTTTCTTTACCACTCAGAAGCAAAAACAGACTGCAGAACCTTGAGGCAGACATGCGTTTTTCTGCTTCTTCCACCCAGGAGACAGAGGACAGGGACAAGGGTCCTTGGAGGCAAGGAGGGTTGAGAGCTGGGGCCCCCTTGATGGTGCTGTTCTGAATGCCCTCATGCTGAGGGGACTGGAAATGTCCTCAGACGTGGCAGGGTAGGGACATGCACACAGCCTGCTAATGACCTGTATGTGCGGGTACCATGCCGGGGCCAGTGTCCCTGCTGTCTCTTCCCCTGCTCAGGACTTGCCCCAGGACACCAGTTGGGGTAGGAGTGATAGGTGGGGTCCCTCCCTTCCTCCATGGGACCCCGCAGTGGGGACAGGAGGTGGAACCCTGGAAGTCAGAGCTGAGATGCCACAAGACTCTGACATTGACATCGCGGGCAGGCTCCAGAGGTTGCGAGACTCTGGATGTTGCAAGAGGATCAGCATTCCCACGCTGCTAGCTCCACCCCAAGAACCCCCAAGATAAATACCCTCACTTCCTCTCTGCCAACCCTGACTGCCAACCCTGACTCTGCTGCACAGTCATCGGTCCTTTCCCCCCACAGACAGCAGACTTCGCCCAAAGGTGGCAGTTTGATTAAAGATGTCTGGTCTCAAACAATAACTTGACTGGTCCTTGCCTTCTTTGTGACCCCCAACTCAATTTCTACTACAAGGAGGGGATGGGGGAGCCCGGAGACCCTTGAGAAGCCTGGAGCTCAGGGCAGGTCTCAGCCTTTCCATCCCCTCCTTGGCTGAGCAATGAGCAGTACAAAACCAGCACCAGGCCTGGGGGCTTGTGGGGAGGGAGGCAGCTGCCTTCTCACAGGGAGAGGATTCTGCTTGTTTTTTAATTCCACCTGGGGAAGCCCTTGCTTTTCTGTTGCTTCCTCTCCAGATCCGCATTTTTGTGTGCGTGTGTGTGGTACTGGGGGTGGAATCCAGGGGCTTTTTTTTTTTGCCTCTAGGCTATACTCCCAGACCTTATTTGGAAACAGGGTCTCATAAGTTGCTGAGAGACTCACTAAGTAGCTGAGGCTGGCTTCAAACCTTTGTGATCCTTCTGTCTCAGCCTCCCAAGCTCTGGGATTACAAGCCTGTGCCACCACACCTGGCAAGATCTGCATTTAAAAGCTTCACTTATTGTCCACAGGGAGTGCAAATTAGTAGAGTTATTATAGTGCACAGTATGGAGGGCCCTCCAAAATCTAAAGGCAGATCTCTATAACCCGGCCCTCCCACTCCTCGGTATTAATCTGGAGGAGCTGCAGTGAGTACACCAAAGGGACACCTGGGCGGCCAGGTTCATGGCGGTGCCAGTCACGATAGGTAAGGTGCAGAATCAGCCAGGACGCCTGCCAGCGAAGGAGTGGGTAAAGGGAGCGTGGTATATATACACCGTGGAGTATTACTCAGCCACAAAGAAGAATGAGAGCCTGTCATTTGCAGCATGCTAAGTGAAGTAAGCCGGACACAGCAAGACAAGAACTATGTCCTCTCTCTTATGTAGAGGTTAAAATAAAAGGACCTAAATGTAGAGTAGTGCTTACTAGATGCTGGGAAAAGAAGGGGAGGTTGGGTAAGGGAGGCTGCGTTTGATCAGCGCACCTGTTAGCCGGAGTAGAAATATGACTCTGTACCTCACAGATAGGTACACTCAATGCACGTTAGAAGCAAAAACAGTTTTTAAAGACTTTGATCCGGAGGATGACACAGACCTGTCACCAAGACTCAGAATTGCCCTTGACCCCCAATGCCATTCCCGGGTCCTGGTCCTGGGCACCGTGCAGGACAGCAGCGACACCCTCAGCATTTCCTGCGTACCTACTATGTGTCGAACTGTGCTTAAACTCTCAAGACAGTCTTTGCTTTCTTCTGCACAGCTACTGCGGGAGGCAGGATTCCAACGTCCATTTCACAGAAGAGGAGACTATCTGTCCAGTGCAAAGACACTAGGACCGAGTCTTCTCCAGGCTGGAGCTGCTCTCTCCTGTACAGAGCAAGTTCTCGGCCATTCTCTCCCTGAGCTAAGACTTGTGCCTGAAAGGCCAGTCACCTCGCCAAGGCCACGTGGCCATTACAATCTGTACCTGAGCTCAGTATTTTCATTCCTAAGCCAGTGTCCTGCTCACTGTCTCACACTACCAGCTGTTATCAGGTGCTTTGGTCTTGGTCTTGCTGTGAGCAGGGGAGAGCAGCCTTGGGATGCTATTTAGTAAGGCCCTGGGTCTCAGGGACCCCTCTGCTAACTACAGAGGGGTAGTTACATAACTACACTCAGACCCATGGGCCGAGTTGCTCCTGGCCTCTGCCTTAGCACACCCCCTGTGTGCCCGGTGAACTCCTGTGCATCTGTAAGCACAGCCCAGCCATGCCCTGCTGTGGGAGGTCTTCCCTGGCCTGCCCTGGGTGGTGGTGCTGGGAGCCACACACTTGGCTCAGCAGTCCTACCCCTGGCATGTCGGGGGTGGGGAGCAGCACATGTTGGTGGAGTCAGTTCGCAGCCCTTGACTCGTCTGCCTCATCCATTGGGTAAGTACTGATGGAGCCTTACTCCATGCCAAGCCCCATCTGTCAACTCCTTTTCTGGTGTGGCTAAGAGACCTCGCCTTGATCATCTCTGTGTCCCCAGAGTAGGCACCGGGCTCATCAACGTTGTCAAATTAAGACACTAATCGCCTGGGACTTGTTCCTGTTCTTTGTCAGGGGATCTCAGCTTACCCCTGATTGTGGCCCCTGTCCCTTTCCTGGGCACACACTGGACCGGGAAGAGAGCCAGGGTGTGTTATGTGCTGAGGGGGCAGGCTCCAGCCTCCTTCCTCCTCAGCTCGCTTCCTCAGAAAAGACCAATCACACACTTGTACTCTCAGTACTCAGGAGGCTGGGACAGGAGGGTCTCAGGTTTGAAGCCAGCATCAGTAACTTAGTGAGGCTGTCAGCAACTTAGCGAGATGCTGTTTCAAAATAAAAAATAAGGTTGGGCGTGGTGGCGCACGCTTGTAATCCCAGCATTTGGGAGGCAAGACTGGAGGATCGTGGTTCGCAGACAGCTTCAGCTACTTAGCCAGGCCCTTTGCAACTCAATGAGACCCCATTTCAAAAATAAAGAGACTAAGCCGGGCGTGGTGGAGCATGCTTGTAATCCCAGCATTCGGAAGGCTGAGACGGGAGGATCGCAGTTTGAGGACAGCCTCAGCTACTTAGTGAGGCCCTCTGTAACTTAGTGAGACTTAGTGAGACCCTATTTCAAAAAATAAAGAATAAAAATAGGGCAGGGGGTGTAGCTCGAATGTCAAATGCCCCTGGGTTCCATCCCCAGACCCACAAAACAAACAAACAAACAAACAAACAACAAAATAGAGCTGGAGGTGTAGCTAGGAGGTACAATGCCCCCGGGTTCCATCCCCAGTACCACAAAATAAAAAAATAAAATAGGTGAAGGATAGCTCGACGATGGAGTGCCCCCGGGTTCAGGACTGCCCTGGCAGAACTCATCTTCCTCAATGCCGGTTGTTAAAATGGCCTGCCTGCTTGTCCTTCTCAGGTGCAGGTTTAACTCGTTCCTCACCTACATTCGGGCATGTGTGGCACACCTAATAGGCACTCTTGTGCTGGGGAGGTGGCAGGATGTGTGCTGGTTTTGGTGGGATGGGGTGGCAGTGGCCCAGTGAGGAGGGCAATGGGGACAGACCAGCAGGGAAGACCAGCAAAGACTCCCAGATGCACGGGGCCTGATGGAATTGAGCCACTGGAGGGAAGCCAGTCTGGCTGAAAGGGGTGGGGAAGAGGGAGGGGGATGAGGGGCCCCAGCTGGCACCTCTGGGATGCCCGGGACCCTCGCTCCCTCCACAGCCTTGGCTGGGGATGTGTCCATCTCTGATGGACTGGCTAGGGGTTTGGCTGTCTAGCAGCTCTCTCAGGTCCTGGGAGAGGAATCCCTTGCCCTTCCCCCCTCTGATCATTTGCTCTTTCTCGGTCTCTGACGGAGGGCCTCCACAGGGAGGACCCTGGACTCTGTTGGCCAGAACCCACAGGCTCTGCCTGCACTACGCTCTGGACCCCAAGTCTGTGCCAGTCCGGACTATTTCCCAGAGCAGTGAGTCTGAGCAGCCAGGCCAGCAGGAGGCCAATGCGCATTTGAGGACGAAGGAGGAAACAGATGTTTTTCTGAACAGCAAATCCATAGATGGGGAGGCAGGAGGCCCAGGAGAGAGGGACAGATGATGCGGGTTCCAGAGTGGGCCTGCTGTGTGACAGATGAGATACTCAGTGGGGTGGGGGCAGTGTCAGGGACTGTCCAAAGCACAGGGTGGGCTGGAGTCCAGAGGTGACCTCGGCGCCACAGACTGCGGCTTGGAAGGAGGACAGGAGGAGGGTTTTCTGACCTTTGCAGAGCTGAGGGCCCAACCTGCCATGCGGGCTCAGAAACGCCCGCAAATTCTGCAAATTAACCTTGAGCTCCCCTCCAAGGGAAACCTCATTGCCAGGAATGTGTGCGCTGCCTCGACCTGTGGGCGTGAATATTCATATATAGATGGCATCTTAGCAGGATGGCCAGGCCTGGGGCGAGACCATTAAATCATGGCTTTATAGTCCGGGTCCTGGGTAGGGAAAATGTGCCATGCTGCTTCTATAACAGTCAAGGAAGATATAAGTACTTCTTTATTGTGTATTTCTTGAATTCTTTATTTTTCTAAGTCAGTGTTTCTAGCAGATTTCTCAAAAGGTCTTGTGGAGGACATTCTGACCATGGCTGGGAAGAAAATTTACCCAAGCCCTGTAACCCTTAGGGGGTCACATAGACTGAAGTTAAAATGTTGGCTTGAGGGTCATTGTTATGCAGCCCTGAGATCCTCACCTCTCCAGCTCTTGGTTTCCCCAGGTCACAGCCCTGTGACTGGAAGCCAGAGATGATTGTGCTCATGAGAGGGGCAGCTAAAAGCCCAGGACACAGCCAGGGGTCCTGAGGCTTGATGACACGGTCCCAGTGCCCCTGAGGTTTGGGAGTGTATGTGAACAGAGAGAGTGAACCCTAAATGGTGCAGGAGACTGGGGTGTGCTGCAGCAGCCTCGGGTAAGCTCTGAAGAGCAAGGCAGCCGAGCGCAATACACATCTGCTCATCACTGCAAGTTCAGGCCAAGTGGGCTCTGAAGAAAGGGATACAGGCTGAGGAGTTTGGATGAGAGGTCCTCTGCTTCACGACAAGAGGACCCAGCAGGAAGAGGCTGTGAGGACTGGAGGCCGGGACTGAGGAGGCTCACAGCTCAGCTGCAAAAGCACCGGGTCTGCTTCCTCCTGGGAAAATATCCCCACCTGTGCCCCCCAGGAAGGGCTGGCATTTATATGTCCATGTGCCAGGTCAATCCGTGCTGGTCAAAAAAGTCACCAGCAACATCATCCAGCGACCTTCACCCAGCCTCTGCTAGTTGTCCTCCTGCCCTGGGCCAGAAGAAGCAGTTTTGGAAGTCAAGGGGTTGAGGATGTAGGTGGCACCTTCTCGTCCCCCTGGTCGAAGGAGTTGAGGCACAAAAATAGTTCTGAACTCAGGGACAGGCCATATTTCATCTTTCAAAAATTCTCTAAATATTTTATGTAAAGAAATATCTCATGGGTACGTTGTTATGAGATTCATAGTGAAACCTTCATACATGCACATGACATTATTTGGTATGTTTCGTTCCTGGTACCTCCCCTCTCCCCCACCCCTGTTCTCTCTCCCAACCCCTTCCACCAGTCTTTGGGTTTCTCTGCTAATTTTTCTGAGGTCCCCTCTCTCTCCTTGTTTCTTTGACTTCCACATCTGAAATAGAACACGCAGACCCTGATTTTCTGAGTCTGGCTGATCTCACTTAGTGTGGTGTTCTCGAGTTCCACTAATTTTTCTCTCTATGACATAATTTTGTTCTTGTTTATGGCTGAGTACAACTTCATTGTGTATAGACGCTGCGTTTCCTCTGTCTGTCCATCTGCTGGTGGACCCCTATGTTGGTTCCGTAATTTGGCTATTGTGAATTGCATTGCTATGAACATGGTTATGCATGAATCACTATAGTACTCTGACTGTAGCCTAACACCCCAAAAAGCAAACAACCCAATCGACAAATGGGAAATTGAACTAAACGGACATTTCTCAAAAGAAGTACAAGACCAACAAATATATTTAAAAATGTTCAACAATCTCAGCAGTCGAGGAGATGCAAATCAAAACTGCACTGAGGCTTCATCTCACTCCTGTTAGAATGGCAATCATCAAGAATACAAATAATAAGCCGGGCGTGGTGGCGCACGCTTGTAATCCCAGTACTTGGGAGGCTGAGACAGGAGGATTGTGGGTTTGTAGTCAGCCTCAGCTACTTAGTGAGGCCCTCTGCAACTTAGCAAGATTTTGTTTCAAAATAAAGAATAAAAATAGGGCTGGGGGTGTATGGCTTGAAGGTAGAATGCCCCTGGGCTCAATCCCCAATACCTCTCTCTCTCTCTCTCTCTCTCTCTCTCTCTCTCTCTCTCTCACACACACACACACACACACACACACCACAAATAATAATAAATGCTGGTTAAGAAGTGGAGAAAAAAGAACTCTTATCCTCTGTAGGGGGGAGTGTAAATTAGCACAACTACTGTGGAGATCAGTATGGAGGTTCCTCAAAAGCCTAGGATTGGAACCATGACATGATCCAGCCATATGAGGGCGCACACTTCAAATGCACAAGGTTGAAGTATGAACCAGATAGGACTTCCCAGTGCTTGAAAACTGAAACTATGACTGCGCTGAATGGTTGACTTATTCATTTACTGAACCAACCATGCATTCAAAAATGACTTAGTGAGCACCTCCTATCCAGGCACTGAGGATATGACCGTGGACACAACAGGATCTCTGACCTGATGAGGCTTGGGCTATGTGATGTCTCAACAGTACTGGGAGGCAGGACAGAGGTCAAATTGCCATCTACCTTTGACAGGCCAGGAGACTGAAGCTTAGCCCAGTGATAGGACTGGCCTAAGACCACACAAATTAATCAAATGACATTATTAGAATTAGAGCTTCAGTTTCCAAACCCTTCAGCTACATTGTCCTGTATACCCAAGAAACCTTCCTTTCTCCTTCCCTTCCTCATTTTCTTCCTTTCTTCCTCCCTCCCTTTTTTTCCCTTCTTCCATCCTCGCCCTCCCCTCAAAAAATATAAAGAAGGCAGTGCGTTCTTAGAAGTCTGCTTGTGGAGACTGCAGAGTTACGAGAGACACTTTGTAGACCTGAGGATCCTCCTGATCTCCCAGAGAGCTGGCACCAGGGTCCCTGCAGGGGACCTGCGAGCATGTGTGTAAGTCATTGCAGCCAACCAGGCTTTTTAATCAGGCAGCATTTAAACTGTCCCATTTTGTCTGTGATTACGCCGGATGTTTACATCATTTGTAATGAGACAAATTGGGACAAATTGCCAAGGACACTTATGTAAATGAAACCAGCAGAAACGTTCCCATTTCCAGGGCTTGGTCCCTGGGCTGCTTTTCCTTTCTGCCTCCCTTTGTCCCTGGGGACATTGTGGAGGAGGAAAGATACTCTGTATCCTGAAAAATCTCTCCCTGGGAAAACAATATTCCCTGTAGGACAAGTGCAGTACATCTCAGGGCTTACTCTCTTGCTTTCCTTCTCACCCATCTTGAAGGAAAAGCAACCACACAACAAACGTGGCCTGCTCCGCCATTCCCTGAACAGAAGATGGGTTCACTCTGCATTCCTGGGGTCGGCCTGCAGAACCTTAGGCAGGTCAGGAAAAAAGGATTCTTTATTCCATAAAGCCTTGGATATACTAATAAGAAATGAGAGTCTTCAAGAGCAGATGGGGTTTATAGGACCCAGAACCCCCTTTGTAGAAAACCCTTCACAGTGTCGGTCAGGAGCAGACACAGCTCTGGAAAAGCCACGTGAACATGTCTCCAGCCAGGCCTGGGGTCCCCCGGGTCTGCTCTAGTCCATGGGCGGGCTCATATACTCAGGGTTGGAGTGTGGGGTCCCATAGCAGGTAGTTCAGGGACACCTGGAAGCCAGAGAATCGTGGTGTGGAGCAGGTATGGAGGGTCAAGCTTCCCAAAGCACTTGCCTGCTCTGGCCACCAGGCCTTTGTCTTGCTGAGCCCTGTACCTGGGTTGCCCTGGTGCCCTTCCCCCCTTTATGCACTACGGTCCAGGCTGAGTATTGCCTCTTAGCAGTGAAGCTACATTATTGTCACGTAGCCCCCTTGCCACCAGACCTGCAGCTTTCACCACAGGGCCCTGAGACCCTACCTTGTATACTTAATTCACAGCTCAGCACAAATATTTCTCATAGACTCACTGTAATAAAACAGGATCCTGGGTCCTAGAGAAGCCAAGACCAGTAAGATATGCATCCGGGCCAGAAAGAGCATGAAACTTAGTGGAGAAGACAAATGAGAATCAGTTACAGCTCAGTGTAACCAGGGGCGGGTAAGGGGAATGAACACAGGCTGGGGGGCGTCTGCAAAGGCTGGATTCCAGAGGACATTCCATCTGAGTAGGGACACAAGGGATAAGGAGAAGCCAGCTGAGTGGAGACAGGTCTGTGGGAATGTGTTCCCGGTGGGTGGAAGAGCCTGTGAAAGGTCCAGAGGCCAGAAAGAGCCTGCTGGCTTAAGAAACCGGATGAAGGCGAGGCACGGGGCAGATCTGGGCCTGTGCAGAGATGCAGAATCAAGTGAATGCAGATTGGGCATCTAAAGAGAAGGATGCTGGAGAGAGGAGTGCTGACCCTACCTCTTTTACATACAGATGGATACTTGGGTCACAGGGAGTGCTGACTTTCACAGTGAGTATATGGAGGCATGAATGTAGAGACACCCCACCCCACCCCACCCATACCAACCCTGCAAGGCTTTCCTCCATCCTGAGTATGGGCAAGAAGTTATTTGGAAGAACTTCAATGTTTAAAATAACAACAATGTCCCTGGTGGGAGCATGCTCCGGGCGGAAGGCTTTGTCTTTCTGGTCTGTCCTGTTGAGACTCTTCTCAGGTTGTCCCTTGGCTGGCTCCCTCACTATCACGGCCTCTCCATTGGTGCTCAGAGGCCAAAAGACCAAAGCCCCTCCCGGAAAGCAGCCCCAGCCCTGCCTGCACCCACCACACCTGCCATTCAATTGGACATCATCTGTGGCCACTAGACCTGTCCCATTTTCACTACCATGGACAGATCCACAGAGACCTGGAAGCTGGGCTTTTCTCAAAGGCCTAGCTCCATGCCTAAGAAAAGATTGATGACTAAATAAATAAATAAATAAACAAACAAAAACTGAGAGTACCAGATGCTTACACATGTAACCATCTTATCAAATTCTCCAAAGTGTTTATAGAATCTAAAATATTCTATTCATCATTTGGGGGACTGCTCAGAGAAACAATCTCATTTAGGGTCCAAGGTCAGCCATTGGTGGAGCCAGGTTCTGAATCCAAATTTGCAGGTTTCTACTACTTTATCCTTAATAAAACCTTATTAAATCCAGCTGTGGCAGTGCACACCTGTGATCCCAGTACTTGGGAGGCTGAAACAGGAGGACCACAGTTTTGAGGCCAGTCAGCAACTTAGCAAGGTCCTTAGCAACCTAGTGAGATTCTGTTTCAACAAAACAAAACAAAACAAAACAAAACAAAAAAACAGGGCTGGGAGCATGGCTCAGAGATAGAATGCCATTGGGTTCAATTTCCAGTACCTCTCCATCTCCAGAGAAAAGACCTATTAAATAACATTCTCTAAAAGCTGCTATCCTTTTAAACTATTCCAAAACATTTCAGTCCTACCTCCTCTCCGCTCAATGTAGCTCTCAGAGCTTTTTGGAGGAAAAATAATAAAACAACAAGAAGCCCAGTGACTGCTAGTGTTTACTGAGCAATTATTACACGCAGATGCTGTTCTAAGGACTTGACCTGTACCAACTCCATTAATCCTCGGAACAACCCAATGGCATAAGTACAAGTTGCATCCTCAGCTGACAGATAAAAAAACGAGGAAGTTTAAGTAGTCCGAGGTCCCAGTGATGATGTGGTGGGGTCTGGATTCAGGGATGGCGGTTGGGCTCAGAGCCTGCACACCTTTGTTGCTACAGCCAATTGGAGGGTACCAGGTGACAGAGATGTCTCCCTGTCACATTCACCAACTTCTTTTTTTTTTTTTTTTGGTGGCACTGGGGTTCCTGGAAGCCCTTCTACTTCCGGGCTACACTCCCAGAACTATTTTTACATTTTATTTGGAAACAGGGTCTCCTAAGCCAGCGCGCGTGGCTGGCTTCTAACCTGCGCGATCCTCCTGTCTCTGCCTCCCAAGCGCGGGGATTACAAGCGTGCGCCACCACGCCCGGCCCACATTCACCAACTTTAACCTTGGAGAAAACTCCAGGCCTCTGGTTCTGTCCCTGCAAGGAGCCAGCAAGATCATGGCTGTGATGGCAGAGTGTTTTCTCCTAGCACAGGCAATTAATCAGGAGTATTAATGAGAATGCCTGCTCTATGATCACAGAAACTTAAGTAATTTATTGGGACTTGAACTCAGGCTATTAAAATGTTATTACGAGCTTGTCAGTCAGTGCTCTGCATGCTTCTGCTAAGCAGCCATGGCCTTAATGAGGCTCTGTGGTGCTCTCGGAGCCCACGATGCCTGGATGTGCTCTGCAGTGGGGTCAACTCACCAGTGCAGTGTGCCCAGGCTGGGGTGAAAGGTGTTCTGTTTCGTCTTGCTTGAACCATCTGTGAGCTCAGACTGAGCACAGATACTCAAAAACAGGCCTGGCCAATGGAGACACAGGTCCTGCCCTTGCGAGGCTGGTAAACTCATGGGGTCTAAATACTTAGAGAAGATGATGTTAGAAGGACACTAGCCCACACTGTGAGGCTGGAAAGCTCAATTCTAGCTGAAGCTTCCTAGAAGAGGCATCACAAAAGAATTTGTTTCCTGGTAAATTGCCTCTTCCCCCAAATCTGATGGAGCTGATTGCAAAAATTGGATAGTGGAATGTGTGGTGTTCAACGTGCATTCACCACAGGGAGGGAGGACGAGGATTCCCACGTGGGCAGAAGCTGGTTCTGAGGGAGTGTGGGGAAACGACTCACCCTTTTATGTCTAAACACCTATGCATATGGCACATAACCAGGTATAGAATATATTTCCAGTCTTAAAATGTCATGGGGAGGCGATTGGGGGAAAAGTCTAAATAAACAGAAACAAGGACAAGGGTGAGAAGTGGGCATGCAAAGTGTGTGTAGACCACGATGCCCAGTGCTTTCCGGATGAGCTGGCTGGTAGGAAAGCCAACCAACTGGACTATCTGGGTTAATTTCATTCTTTTTTCCCCCAGCATGTCCAGAGGACCGTGTCGATGGCTCCCAAATGTGAGGACTTGTCTCTCTTCTAGGCAGCGGCAGTTTGGAAAAAGAGATGAGGATGATTCCCAGGATGGATAGTCTTTCCCAGCCAGCTGCCCCCACCTGTTCTGTAACATAGCCCGTGAATCGTGCCTCTCCTGGGGACACAGCGCTGATCATTCTGTTTCTAGGGACTTGTCAATGGTGATTTGGGAACAGGACATTCCAATTCATCCCCTGACTAGTGGGCAGCCAGGGCGGGGTGATCTTTTATTTAGCTTACTCTGTTCGGGTTGGAAAGGACTGGGGCATGCATGTTTATTTCCTTTCCCCAGCCATGAAGAACCAGCCAGCCACACAGAAAGCAAGCAGCCCCTGCAAGTGACTGACTGGGCACAGTGGTATATCCATCCCCATGTCCTGAGTTGCCTTTTATAAAAGTTCTTCGTCATCCTTACTAGTCTAATGGAGCCTTCTTATATTATACCCTTATGCATTACTTGGCAATTTTTGTTATTTGTTTTATCAGTACGAGCAGGCCAGGGTCTGCTGCAGGAATGAACAGTTCCAACATCTCAATGATGCAGAATAAAAAAGTTCATTTCGTGTTCCTTCTCTCCCTCTCTGACCTCCTTTCCTCTGGTCTCTCCACTCCTTTCTCCTCCTTCCATTGGAACCCTTGGGGTGCCAATCCTGGCTCTTTTACTTAGAGCTGTGAAGTTTTGAACCTATTACTTCATTTTCTTCCTGTCTCAGTTGTCTGATATTTCAAGTGCAGGATAACAGTGGTATCTATTTAATGAGGTATTGAGAAATTCAATGACTTAGTGAATGAGGAATCCTCAAATCACACTTGGCATAAAATAAATGCTCAATGTTTTGTCTAATTATTAACTATATTATTATGACTCTGTGGGAGTGATGCAAAAATTACCAAGATGGGCTTCACCCCCACCCCTGGTCTGGATGGACAGAGAGACAGACATATATTAGGGGTGGCAGAGGTGAAGCTAACTCACTGCAGGGGATCAGCGAGGGAGGGGAGCCTAGTGGAGGAGAGATCAGAGTGGGGCTTTATGGGAACAGCAGGCATTTGCCAGATGGAAACGGGTGAAAGGGCATGAAGTTTAATGGAATCGGAGGTCACAGGTAGCGCAAGGTGAGAAATCAAGGCAGCCCTGGGCAATCTTCATTAGGGGAGGGGAATGGTTAGGTGTGGGTCCTAGAAAAGTCCCTGGGCAGTTTAAAGAGTAGATGGGACCAGAACTCAGCTCTGAGAGGCAGGACACCTTGAGAAGGCTACTTGCCACCATCCAGGGGAGGGAGGAGGAAAGTTGGGAGGAGGGACTGGGCAGGACCTCAGACTAGACCTTGGGGATGGAG